>NW_028274819.1:9070655-9706905 GCF_037043125.1 Eumetopias jubatus | reverse complement strand
GAGGCCAGAAGTCTGGAATCAAGGTGTTGACCGGGCAGTGCTCCCTCCTAAGGCTTTAATGGGGGAGGATCTTTCTTTGTCTCCTCCAGATTCTGGGGGCTTCAGGTGTTCCTTGGATTGTGGCAACATCACTCCAATCTCTGCCCCTGTCTTCACATGGCCAGCTCCGCTATGTCCGTGTCTTCCAGGGACACTTGTCATTGGCTATAGGGCCCACCTGGGTAATCCCGGATGATCTTACCACAAGACCCTTAACTTAATTATATCTGCAAAGACCGTTTTTTCCAAGTGCATGGACAGCTCTTTTTGGGCTCCACCACTCAAGCCACTGCCAGTGATAGTCCCAGTGGAACCGCACTTGAATACTTCACTTAGTCTTACCTGTGGTGCACCTACTATGTGCCAGACACCGTTCTAGATGCTGGGGGACACAGGAGTGCAGGTTCTTGCTCTTCACGGAACTTCCATCCTAGGGGGAGGAGATGGGCCATATGTTATTAGACAAATAAACAAGAAATATTAGGGAATGGTGAGGGCCGTAGGGAAAATGCAACAAGGCCATGTGATGGAGCTGACTCAGAGGGGGAGGTCTTACTGCAGAGGTGATGTGAAGCTGGTGTCTGAGTGCCAGGAAGGAGCCAGTGTGCAAAGACTTGGCAGAGAAACAGCAAAAGCAGGGGCCCTGAGGTGGGAGTGAGCTGAGCACCTTCGAGGAGCAGAAAGACGGCCAGTGTGGCTGGAGCATGGTGACCAGGAAAGCAAGTGGCAGGAGATGGGGCTGGAGAGGGAGACTGAGTTAGATCACTGGGGGCCTGGAGGCCAGGTAGGAAGCTTGGCTTTTGTTCCCCGAGCCAGGGGAATCCATTAAGTTCCAAGCAGGGGAACACTCTGAGCTAACCTAGGATCTGGCTGCTCAGGGGGGAGTGGGCTGAGGAAGGGGAAGGGTCTACGGAAGAGACAAGTTACAAGTTAGGAGGTTCCTGCTGTGGCAGTCAAAGCAGGGAGACAGGAGTTTGGAGCCAGACCTGGCTGTGGAAGTGGAGGGGCAGATTCCAGAAGCCTCCTGGAGGTACAGGTGAGCAGACTTCCCACAGATTGGTCCTATGGGATGAGGAAAGGAGAGAATCAAGAATGCATCTTAGGTTTTGGAAGTAAGCAATTGAGTTTCCTTTTTCTCTTTAAAGATTTTATTTATTTATTTGACACAGAGAGAGACACAGTGAGAGAGGGAACACAAGCAGGGGGAGTGGGAGAGGGAGAAGCAGGCTTCCCGCTGAGCAAGGAGCCCGATGCGGGGCTCGATCCCAGGACCCCGGGATCATGACCTGAGCCGAAGGCAGACACTTAATGACTGAGCCACCCAGGTGCCCCTCCTTTTTTTTTTTCCAATTGTAGTGAAATATGCATAACATAAAAGTTACCACTTGATCCATTTTTAAGGGTACAATCAGTGGCATTAAGAACCACCACGATGTTGTGCAACCATCACCGCTACCCACTTCCAGAATTTTCTTGGGTTTATTTTTGTGGACCGAACAATCTGGGTACTCATCGGGTTCTGTGGAAAGCAGAGAGCTGGAGAGCTTCTTGGCAGTTGCTGCTACTGAGCACGAAGACCCGTCTCTGATGTTTCCTCCGATTATTTCCAGTGGGCTCCTGGGCACTGGGAACATGATGTCATGTTTCATTTTTTTCTTATTTTGCGCATGGTGCTGAGTAATAAGTTCCTCTTAACCTTGATGAGGACCAAGCCTTGGGACTCTTTCCTGCCTCCCAGGCACACACACAGGAGGGTTCTGAGCAGAGCACGGGTTAAAGTCCTTTTGACATTAACCTGAAGTTTTGCTCTCTCTTGTCCACAGTGGGGAATCAGTTACAGAAAGGTAGGCCGAAGGACAAAGAGGGCAGATGTCTCCAACTGAAACCCTAGAGGAGGGAAAACAGGGACTGCAGAGCCCTACAGACGGGGAGGGAAGAGTGGGGAGCCGAGGGCCTGGTTTGCAAAGACAGCTTGACCTCTAACAGCTGGCTTTAGAGAAGTCTCTATATTAAAAAAGCAAAGGCACCTATGGAGAACTCTCACTTGGGAATGTGGACTAAGATTGTACCCTTCCCTCCCACTCCTATCTTCAGGACGGAGCTCCACGGAGTTATGTGTGTGAAGCAGTAACAATCTCCTCTAGGGTTTAATTCAGGATTAAGACAGCGCAGATCTCTTATTTTCTAGATGGTGGCATTTTTATAACCCTCTGGAAAGACGCTTAGTGGGGTGTCCTATAGATATTCCTGGAGAGAAGCAATCATATAGTTAAGTTTGCAAACTAGTTAAGAGACTGGCATGGGGAAAACCAACTAATCTTACCATCCTAAGGAACTTACATGATTTATCCTCTGTATCAGGGTTCTTTGGCTGCTGTAACAAATTACCACATTCTTGGTGGCTTGAAACAGTAAAAAGTCATTCCCTTACAGGTCTGGAGGTCAGAAGTGTCACTGGGCTACACGTGGGTGTCACCAAGGCTGTGTTCCTTTCTGGACGCTCCAGGGGAGAATCTATTTTCTTGCCTTTTCCAGTTTCCAGAAGCTGCCCACATTTCTCGGGTCAGGGTGTTCAATGCCAACAATGGTGGGTTGAGTCCTGGCCCTCCAATCTCCTCTTCAAAATTTGATAACCCCCACGATTACCGTGGGACCGCTGGATAATTCAGGACAATCTTCCTCTTTTAAGATCAGCTGACGGACAACCTCAATTCCATCTGCAGCCTTAATTCTCCTTTGCCATGTCAGGCAACATATACACAGGTTCCACGGATTGGGGCATCAACATCTTTAGGGCTCGGGGAATAATTCTGCTGTAATTCCTATCAGAAGAGCAGAAACAGGAAGAGTATTTTCAAGTCAGTAAATGAATTCAGTAAAGTCACAGGATACAAAATTAATATAAAAAAATCTATACACTAATAATGAGGTAGCAGAAAAAGAAATTAAGAAAACAATCCCATTTACAGTTGCACCAAAAATGATAAGATACCTAGGAATAAACTTAACCAAGGAGGTAAAAGATCTGTTCTCTGAAAACTATAAAACATTGATGAAAGAAATTGAAGACGACACAAACAAATGGAAAGATATTCCATGCTCATGGGTTGGAAGAACCAATATTGTTAAAATATTTATATTACCCCAAACAATCTGCACATTTAATGCAGTCCCTAGCAAAATACCACTAACATTTTCCACAGAACTAGAACAAATAATCCTAAAATTTGTATGAAACCACAAAAGACCCTTAACACCAAAACAATGTTGAGAAAGAACAAAGCTGGAGGTATCATCATCCCAGATTTCAAGATATACTACAAAACTGTATCATCAAAACGGCATGCTACTGGCACAAAAATAAGACACATAGATCAATGGAACAGAATAGAGAACCCAGGGATAAACCCACACATCTATGGTCAAATAATCTACAACTAAAGAGGCAAGAATATACAATGGGGGAAAAGACAGTCTCTTCAACAAATGGTGTTGGGAAAACTGGACAGCTACTTGCAAAAGAATGAAATTGGATCATCTTTTAATAGCACACACAAAAATAAACTCAAAATGGATTAAAGACCTAAATTTGAGACCTGAAACCATAAAATTCCTAGAAAACATAGGTAGCAATTTCTTTGACATCTGCCGTAGAAATGTTCTTCTGGATGTATCTCCTCAGGCAAGGGAAACAGAAGCAAAATTAAACTATTGCAACTACACCAAAATAAAAAGCTTCTGCACAGCAAAGGAAACCAACAAAATAAAAAGACAACCTTTGGGGCGCCTGGGTGGCTCAATTGGTTAAGCGACTGCCTTCGGCTCAGGTCATGATCCTGGAGTCCCGGGATCGAGTCCCACATCGGGCTCCCTGCTCAGTGGGGAGTCAGCTTCTCCCTCTTACCCTCTTCCCTCTCGTGCTCTCTATCTCTCATTCTCTCTCTCTCAAATAAATAAATAAAATCTTAAAAAAAAAAAGACAACCTTTGGAATGGGAGAAGATATTTGCAAATGATATATCTGATAAGGGGATAATACCGAAAATATATAAGGAATTTATACAACTCAACACCAAAAAAACCCCAAAATAACCCAATTAAAAAATGGGCAGAGGACCTGAATAGACATTTTTCTTTCTTCTTTTTTTAAAAATTGGAATGCTTCAGGGCTTCTGGGTGGTTCAGTCGGTGAAGCCTCCAACTCTTGATTTTGACTCAGGTCATGATCTCAGGGTTGTGAGATCAAGCCCCACGTCTGACTCCACACTGGGTGTGGAGCCTGTTTAAGATTCTCTCTCTCCCTCTGCCCCTCCCCCGCCCCCACTCTCTCTTTCTCTCAAATAAATAAATAAATAAGGAACGTTTCACAAATTTGCATGTCATCCTTGCACAAGGGCCATGCTAATCTTCTTTGTACTGAACAGCCGTTTTCCCAAAGAAGACATCCAGATGGTCAACAGACACATGGAAAGATGCTCAATATCATTCATCTTCAGGGAAATGCAAATCAAAACCACAGTGAGATATCACCTCACACCTGTCAGGATGGCTAAAATCAAAAACACAAGCAACAACAAGAGTTGGCGAGGTTGTGGAGAAAGGGGAATGAACCCTTGTACACTGTTGGGGGGAATGCAAGCTGGTGCAGCCCCTGTGGAAAACAGTACAGAGTTTCCTCAAAAAGTCAAAAATAGAACTACCCTACGATCCAATAATCACTACTGGGTATTTACCCAAAGAAAACAAACACATTAATTTGAAAAGATGCATGAACCCCTCTGTTTATTGCAGCATTATTTACAATAGCGAAAAATAAAATAAAAGCAAAAATAAGAAGAGTGTTTTTCTTTTTTTTAAAGATTTTATTTATGTATTTGTCAGAGAGAAAGGGATTTATTTATTTGAGAGAGCGAGAATGAGAGAGAGAGAGTGTACATGAGAGGGGGGAGGGTCAGAGGGAGAAGCAGGCTCCTTGCCTAGCAGGGAGCCCGATGCGGGACTCGATCCCAGGACTCAGGGATCATGACCTGAGCTGAAGGCAGTCGCTTAACCAACTGAGCCACCCAGGCGCCCAAGAAGAGTGTTTTTCGTTGCACCAAACTGGGAACTTCTGGGGGTTTTACCATAAACCCGGCGCTAAGCATGTCTACAAAATTACTTACTGACACTCAGGTTTTGTCAGTTGTACCGCTCCTTTGTCCCCTAAGCAGAAGAAAAAAATAGTAAAATAAAAAGAACAGCTGTTGAAAGTGTCACTGAAAACCACCCCCAAACCAAAAAAGCCTAATGCTTGCTGCCTTATACGCTGTTTTCTATCCACTCCCCATCCTTCATCATCTCTCTACCCAAATAGGTAGGTAATATCATCTATTCTACAGATGAAGGAAACTCACTCAACCCTTCAAGTGGAAGCAGAATTTATACCATGTTCACGATGGTCACCAATTACAGAAATCAGGTTTGGTCTGTGTTTCAAAACAATTATAACAGCGAGTGTGGCCAGTCCAGAGCCTTACAACTCCTGCCCCCACGGCAGGTGAGAGCAGGCCTGAGGGCCCTCATTCATTTGTTGCGCAAGTCTGTCCTGAGCACCCTCCGTGTGCATATTCCTGGCAAAGACTTATGCAAAAAAGAAGGTAGCTTCTGCTTTGAAAAGCAAACAAAGATGCAGGCTGACCTCACGTATGGGGTATCATCTGTCTCCCACAATAAGTAGAAAGGAAAAAACCACAAAGAAACTGGCAGGAAGAAGGGAGGACCTCAGTGCCCAGAGGGGGTTTTCACCAGCCCTCTCAGGAGACCCTCCTCTTAGAGAAGTCTTTCCCACGTTTGCAAACCACTGACTCCCACTTTCATCAGGCATCAACCCATCTACCCCTAATTCGCTTTATAGTATTTGGGCGACAACTTTGATCGTCCCTTTTTTTTCTTTCAAATTATTTTTGGGATATGTGACAGCTGAAAAAAAGCACGTTTATCAAGCAGCCTCGTTTCGTGCTATTGAGGATCCGTGGGTGTCAGAAAGAGCAATAGCTCAGCCAGGGTAGTTTTCCATCACCCCAGGCAGGGGGGAGCTGCTACACCCAGGACTCGGACTCAGTTCTTAAAGCTCTAAGCATTCAGATGGAAAATAGGCTGCATTTCAGGGGCTCCCCAAACCATTACTATATCAAGCCAAGGGCAGTAAAGACATGTGCAACGTCATCACAAGTCACTCCAGCGGGGCAAGAACCCACTAGTGAGTGGTTGGATTACTTACTAAACAGTGTGGAGCAGGTGGAACCCGCCCCAGTCAGTTCCCCAGGGAGAACGATGGCTCGGCTTGCCTGTGCTGTCCTCTGGCGCCCCCAAATGGGTATTTAGGGTTAATTGCATAGAGGAAGTTAAAACCACATTTACTACTTTGGACGGACTAAAGACCTTCTGCCACCGTTTCTCTGCAAGTTGATCTGCTTTCTCTTTAAAGTGACAGCTCACAAAACCAGGATACTTAGAGCCAAGTTTCATAGAGGGGAGTCTACTGTGGCTCTAGAGGATTAGTCCCCAAAAGAAATATCTAATTTTTAGCTATTTCGATAATTTTTATAATATTTCAAAGCATACCAAAAAAGTATAGGTAAGGATTACAACACTCACGTATTTTTTTTTTTAAAGATTTTATCTATTTATTTGACAGAGAGAGACACAGCGAGAGAGGGAACACAAGCAGGGGGAGCAGGAGAGGGAAGAGCAGGCTTCCCGCAGAGCGGGGAGCCCAACATGGGGCGCGATCCCAGGACCCTGGGATCACGACCTCAGCCGAAGGCAGACGCTTAACGACTGAGCCACCCAGGCGCGCCCACAACGCTCATGTATCGATGACTCTGCTGAACACCCAAAATACGACAACTTTATTCGTAGCCCCAATTCAATTTCCCTTTCTTCTTGGAGGTAAAATAAAACTCAGGATAGTAATTTGCAGATCCATGTGTGTATTCAAACTTGTTCAACTTGTATAGGTATCCAGAAACACAAATAGTATTGATTTGTGTGTTTTGACTTTTTCAAAAAATTGGGGTCATATATCATTCTGAAGATCTTGCTGTTATTGATCAATGTGTTTAAAGAATTATTCACGTCAATACATACAAATGTCTCAGCATATGTCTGTGTGTATATATGTTAATACATAGTTGATCCATTTTTTTACTACTGAAAAATTCCTTGTGTAACGCTGCCCATTTTATTTATCTATCATCCTTATAATAAAGTCCTGTTAATAGTTCATCTTTTCCTGATTAACACATTTGAATTCTTTTTACATTCTGAACACTAATCCTTTGTTTGGTAATATGATTAGCAAATTACTTCTTTCAGTCTGTGGCTTATCTTTTCTCTTCATGAATGGTGTCTTTCCAAATACAAGATTTTTACATTTCAAAGCCAGGTGTATCAATCTGTTTATGGTTTATCCAGTTTGACTCTTTTGAAATCCTTCTCTCTCCTGAGGTTAGAAGGTAGTTTTCTATATTTTTAAATTATTTTATTTTATTTATTTTTTATTTTTTAAGATTTTTCAATTTATTTGATAGACAGAGACACAGTGAGAGAGGGAACACAAGCAGGGGTGAGTGGGAGAGGGAGAAACAGGCCTCCCACTGAGCAGGCAGCCAGATGCGTGGCTCCATCCCAGGACCCTGGGATCATGACCTGAGCCGAAGGCAGACGCTCAATGACTGAGCTACCCAGGCCCCGATTTTTAAATAATTTTTTAAAGACTTGCTTTTTACATTTAGATGCTTCATTCCCCTTGGTTTTATTAATGTAATTGGTACAAGGTGGATGTCTCTGTCCGTATGTGTGAATTTTTGGCAGGGTGCACAGTAGAGTAGCCTTGGGGCTTTTAAAAAACCAATTTCTGGGGCTCATCCCAAAATTGATGAAGTCTTAATCTCTGGGAGTAAAAACACCAACTCCCCCAGGTGGTTCTAATGCGCAGTCGGGGCTGAGAACTTCTGCCCTAAGTTCAGCCGAGAGTAGAACTGCTGGGGTGTATATTATGTGATTAGTTATACTCCATATTGCCAATGCTCTGTAAAGTGACTGTAACTATTTAGGGTCCTTCCAATAGGAGAGTTCCAGGCATTTCATATCTTTGAAAATACCTGTGCATTATTATCCCATTAAGTGATAGTGTTAAGACAATTCAGGTGACTGGACTTTCCTAAATTCACAAAGACTGCTCCTGTGTTTTCCACTTTCTCTGCCATTCTGCCCTTCCATTTACACATATCACTCCTGTTGAACATGCTTCACTCACTAGCATCACTGGACTGGGACCCCGGTGATATTTTTGGTTCTGTGTGCCCCCATCTGGCTCCTATTCAGACTATAAATTCAGCCCCAGCTTGAAGAGAGAGAGTCACCATACAACTGACCTCTCCCTAAATTCTGGAGTCAGCCACTCCCCAAAGCCCAGGGTTTCAACACACACAAACACACACACACACACACACACACACACACACACACACACACACAGAAACACCAAATTAGGGGAGGCTGGATATGGACCAATGAGTTAATCTTCAAATGCCAGTCAACAACCAGGAATTTGTCAAGTTTACAAAAATGTATGCATTCCTGACTACAGGCCAAGGAACGGGCAACATGTTCTGAGGGTTTCAGAAGTAGGAGGCACGTTCTGCTCTTTGGAGATATTGAGACTCTAATGTAAAAGACACAAGGTTTACACAACTCAGTTTTAAATTATCAGTAGAGGGGCACCTGGGTGGCTCAGCTGGTTAAGCATCCGATTCTTGATCGAAGTTCAGGGCTTGATCTCAGAGTCGAGAGTTCAAGCCCCACACTGGGCTTCATGCTGGGCATGGAGCCTACTTAAAAAAAATTATCAGTGGAGATTTTTAAGTGATATGATTTTTCGAAAGTGATTCACATGATCTAGCTGCTTGGACTAATCAATCTTGGAATTTCTTTCTTTCTTTCTTTTTTTAAAAAGATCTTATTTATTTATTTGACAGAGACACAGTGAGAGAGGGAACACAAGCAGGGGGAGGGGGAGAGGGAGAAGCAGGCTTCCCATCGAGCAGGGAGCCCGATGCGGGGCTCCATCCCAGGACCCTGGGACCATGACCTGAGCCAAAGGCAGATGCTTAACGACTGAGCCACTCAGGCGCCCCTCGATCTTGGAATTTCTTTTCCACTCTGCATCTTTAGAGATTTATGAGATAAGGAAGGCTTTGTGGCTGAAAACAAAACAAAATCTTCTCCCTGGTGATGGTACGTCATGAAGGGCTTCAAGGCTTCTGCCTGCTCTCTCATGAACTGCTTGCCCTGTGGGAAGCCAGCTGCCATGTTGTAAGGATACTCAAGCAGCCCTGTGGGAAGGGCCCTGTGGTGAACAGTGAGACTTCCCGCCAACAGTCAGCACTAACTTGCCAACCTTGTGCACAGGCCACCCGGGGAGCAGATCCCTAACCCTAGCTAGACTTCAGATGGACTGCACCCATGGCTGACATCTGACCACAGCCCCATGAGAGACTTGGGGCCAGATCTACCCAGCTAAGCTGCTCACCAATTCCTGATGTACAGAAATTACATAAGATAATAAATTTTTTAAAAAGATTTTGTTTGTTTATTTGAGAGAGAAAGAGAGAGTGAGAGCGCAGGGGGAGGAGCAGAGGGAGAGGGACAAGCAGACTCTGCACTGAGCGTGGAGCCCAATGTGGGGCTCAATCCCACGACCCATGAGATCATGACCTGAGCTGAAATCACGAGTCGGACGCTTAACCAGCTGAGCCACCCAGGCACCCTGTTTGTTATTTTTTTAAGTCACTAAGCTCTGGTGTAATTTGTTGCGTGGTGAGAGACAGCTAATACAATGGCTTTCATATAGATGCATTACTAACCTAATAAGAAGAAAGCAATTCTAATTACTTAAAAGCGTTTAAATATTTTTATTATTCCTACAAACACTGAAATGGACAGAAAGTAAAATGAAAGTCTTAGAGAAAATAAATTATTTCTTTAAGTATTATGGGGATTAAGTTACAGAGATAAAAAGATGTCCCAGATTTCAACACATTATGTCCAGTACTTTCACTATTGGATAGGTTACAACTATTTCAAAAACAGTCTGGCAAGTCACGTATGGCTTTATAGTGTTAGGGTTGAGGTGCAAACAGGGCATATGTGTGAGTTAGAAAGAAGCCTTGCAACATTTTAAAGCACTGAAAATACACCACTAGTGTATTCTATGCACTCCCCTCATTTCCAGTCCGTGTTTCCACTTTATTTTTTTTTAAGATTTTATTGATTTATTTGACAGAGAGAGAGAGAGAGAGCACAAGCAGGGGAAAAGGCAGGCAGAGGGAGAGGGAGAAGCAGGCTCCCCACTGAGCAGGGAGCAGGATGCAGGGCTCGATCCCAGGAGCCTGGGATCATGACCTGAGTCGAAGGCAGATGTTTAACCAAATGAGCCACCCAGGCGTCCCTGTTTTCCATTTAATAAACGGTCAAGATTGATTCCTGGAGAAAGGGGGTCAACATATGGGCCAATTCCCAAACCCCTCCAAAGATGGTTTCCTATGGCTGCTGTAACAAATTACTGAAAACTTCGTGGCTTAGAGCAACATAAATTTATGATCTTGTGGTTCTGGAAGTCAGAAGTCCAAAATCGGTCTTATTGAGCTAAAAAACCAAGGTGTCATCAGGCCTGCAACCATTCTGAAGACTCGAGGGGAGACCGTTTCCTTGCAACCTCTGGAGGCTGCCTGCCTGCCTTGGCTCGTGGCCCCTCCCTCTGTCTTCAAAGCCAGTGGAGCCCCACCGTCAGATTTCTGTCTCTGCTGTTTCCAGGGTCACATCTCCTTCTCAGACTCTCTTGTCTCTCTCTTTCCCTTATAAAGACCCTGTGATCACATCGGCCCACCCAGAGAATCCAAGAAAATCTCCCCATCTCGGAATCCTGAACCCATCCTATCTGCAAACTCCCTTTTGCTATGTCAGGTCACTAGAAACATGGACATCCATCTCTAGGGACCCTTATTATGCTAACCCCAGGTGGCCTCGGAACCACGATGAGAAACAGAATTGAAATGCACTGTGGTAAGTGGGTTGCAGAGCTCCAGGCCCAGAGGGTCCATAGAAGCCCCCATTTTCATTCCTGGGTGGTCGCAGGGACTAAAGGTCTCAAATTAGACAAAGCTGGAACCCTGCTTGAAGTTGTGGGCTGGGCCAGGCCAGGCCAGGAGCTGAACTTCATTGCTGCTGAGCACTGTCTGGGCTAGGGTGTATAACAAGCTGCAAGTCCAGAGTAGTGAGAGGACCAGGGTTCATTCTGCTGGGTCAGCGCCTGGATCTGTATCATCCTTAGTCACTCAGGAGAGGCAGCAGTGCCCAACTGTCATAATGACAGCCTGTTCTGGACTGGAGCCCTTGAGGTTGGGAGTAAGGCAGATGCAAAACCATAAGATTGGGAGAGGTGAGCACAGAGCAAGAGAGAGACGAGAAGAAACAAACATACAATAAACTCTGAACTAAGTCCCTAAACACAAACATAATAAAACCTTGACAAAATGCAATACTAAGACCATCAACAAAATCAGTAATTAGAATATGAGTTTATTTCCGGTGAAATTAATCTAACAAAGTAATCAGAAAAAGAGTTTACAGTAAGTATATTTAATTTGTCCAAAGAGATAGATGAAGTGGTTCCAGGTGGTTCCGGGTGGTGGCAGGTTGCTAAGGTGCTGCTTGTGTTTGGGAGAGGACCAACACTACAATTTGTACTTTGTTAGAGGAGTGTGTCCCTACCGTGGAGGCCTTTTGTGAGGAAGATCTCACAACTGGGATTTTAAGGCCCACGCTTGAGAAGGTGGTTCCTTTGCTAAGTGTATAAAAATGTCGTGGGAGGCCATAAAGACCCAGAGGTGTCAAGTTCAGGCAGGGAAACAGTTTTGAGACCAGAAGATGGACATTCCCCACTACATAGTTAATCCACAGCTTACTGGCTTTTCAGTAATAAAGAGTCTTTTAGATCAACAACTCTAATGTCATTTAGGTCATTCCAAAGACTTTTAAAATGCTCTAATCCACTGCACCCCCAAGGAATGTTCAGCTAAGCGAGCATATAGTTTGTGGAGAGGGAGAGAGAAATGGCCTCACTTGGAGACATAAAATACTTTTGCATGAGTAACCCCCTTTTTGGTCAGTGGGGTTTCTAATAAGCTTCTACTATGTACAAATGTTAGGCCATTTTACATGAGATTTAAGAGTAGAGTGCTTTTATTCATAGCCTCTAGGGTTAAACTGAAGGTTGGTGGTGACGTACTGTGGTGGCTCTGAAATCAGAAGGTTGTGAGTTCACGTCCATGCTGCTCCCCGGGTGCCTTTTCTGGGTCCAGAGCAAGCTGGCTTTTGTCTTCGGGACTCAGTGCCCATGTTTGTAAAATGGGGAGAATAGTAACTACCAGATAGAGTGCTTATAACACCCTATTAGAACATCAACATTCAATGAGTAATGCCTTAACATATCCAATGGGTGTTAGTAACATAAACCAAACATAAATGATCTGCAAAAGAATTTATGATGCCAATAAATGAAAAGGTGCAAAGAAAGGGGACGATGTGGCAAAACAGTGAAACCAGTCAGACAGCCTTCAATGTCAAATACTGATATGTAATGCTGAACTAAATTACAACTACCCTAAGAACAAAGAGGGGGAAGTTCTAGTCTTCCGTTTTTAGATGACATTTCATCTACTTATAATTATATGTGTAATAGAACATTTGATCATCACAATGGAGTGTTTTAGCTCTCTCCCATTCTCTGCAGAATGCTCCGCCTTTGAACATTTACTGCTAATCCCTAAATGGCCATCGAGGGGAAACATCATTCTAACTGGTTCTGCCCGAAGGACTTAACCAGGATGTCACCAAAATAGAAGGTAGAATCAAAGACTGGGGAAAAGAGTTTAATTTCACTGTAAACAAAAGAAATAGATATAAAGATGAGCCGCTATTTGTATCTCTTCACTTAATAAGGACTCTGAAACATAACAATGGCTAACATAGGCAAAGGCTTGGCAAAACGGACACTTTCGTAGACTTCCAGTCAGTAACAACCAAACGAAAACCCATTGTCCTCAAACTCATCAAAGGGAATATTTAACTAAAATGTGCTGCCCACAAGAAGGGATTTCATAGCCCATAAAAGTGAGATTCATGCATGATAAGACACACATGCATAAAAGGAGCAGAAGAACATAAGGCGGTTAGGACACCCTGATTACAGCTGTGTTTAAGAGAAATACACAGAGTAATAGGAAGAAATATAGCCATGGTGCCATCAGGTGGTGAGAGTCTGGTGATCACCCTCCAGTTCTATATTTCTCAAAGTTTCTATAATGAGGATATGTTGTTTTGACATTTTCTTTTACATTCTATTTTATTTTGAAGTTTATTTATGTACTTATTTTGAATAATCTCTATACCCCACGTGGGGCTCGAAGTCATGACCCCAAGATCAGGAGTTGTACACTCCTCTGACTGGAGCCAGCCAGCAGTCCCTGTTTTATTTTGAAAACTGGATGTTTATTATGTAAACATCTAGACGGGTAACATGAAACAGCTCTCATGGTGATGAAAGCTTAAATTGCAGGGACCGTCGAACTCTCCACAACATTCTCCTGAAGGATTCTAGAACATCCCTAAGAGCCTCAGAGCGTACCCTAGTGAAAAAGGCTTTGCCAATAATCTACACTTACCTTTGGAGAAAACTGTGGGAACCCACCAGAGCTTATTAGAATAGCAGAGACTTTAGAATCCTAAACTATTTTTCTTCATATTTCACCTTCTTCCCCTTGTTCAGCCCACCTCTAGCCAAACCAAAGGAGAGTTCGTCCACCTGATGCGTAGCAAGCCAATACAAACTGACACCAAGCTTTTGCAGTGAGAAGAAATAGGCTGTTTACTAGTGTGGCGTCACCCAGGAGCATGGGGAGCTCGTGCTCAAAAGTCCCAAATGCCCCAATGGTTTATAAGCAGGGGTTCTTAAAGGGCAAAAATTCAGGGTAAGGGTCTTGGATCATGCTGATTGGTTAGGGATTGAGTCAGCTGCGGTATTTCCTTTCTTGATCACCTGGTGCCTGGCAATTCCCTGCTGGTTTTGGTGTGATCGCAGTGAGGTGGCTTTAGGGACCTGGGAACTGCAAACCATTCTGGGTGGTTTGCCTTTGTGATGTCATGTCTAAGCGTACAAAGGCAGAAGTTCTACATCTTGTGACTATTACTAAGCTGCAAATTACTATTATTTTTTTTCTTCCAAACCCTGCACATTATGTTTGCTATCTCAGGCAGAACAGCAACCACAGACCTCTGGGGAGGCAACTTCGGGTTGTTTCCTGAGGAGATTTTGCGGGTTTCTTGAACAGTGACTAGGCTGCTTGGCTGGTCAGAGGCAGGGAAGAGCCCTATGTCTAAATTGTGGGGTCTGCAGGTGCTTGCATCCCCAGTTTCACACTTAGAATGTTTTCTTTCAGCTTTTCTGAGGAAAGGACATCTTTGGGCATAACTTCCAGTCCAGGAGAGAAGTCTGGACTGGACTGGCAAGAACCCCTCTACATTCCAAGCAGTTGGGGTTTCCTGTTTTCCTGCAGAAAGCCTCCAGGGTTCCTAGTTTTCCAGGAACACACAGTGCCTGAGGAGTGCCCTGAACGCCCCTACCATCCAGGAGGAGCTCTAGATTGATTTTCTCCACTTAGAAGAAGAGGGGAAGAGTATATAGTAGGAGATAGCAAAATGCAGCATTATTGATAAAACAGAACATGGGCACAGTCTTTTTTTTTTCTTTAAGATTTTTATTTATTTATTTGAGAGAGAGCGAGAGCAGAGCATGAGAGCGGGGGGGTGGGGGAGCAGAGGCAGATGCAGAAAGAAAGAAAGAAAGAACAAGAACCATATGATCCAGAGGCTTGATCCCAGGACCTGAGCCGAAGGCAGATGCTTAACCGACTGAACCACCCAGGCACCCCATGGGCACAGTCTATGACCAAAAGGGATGATAGGAATTATACCCTGACTTGCATGTACCTAGTAAATCCCACAAGGGGATAAAGGTTTGGTGTGTTTTTTTTTTAAGCATATCTTTTGTCAGATAATATAATGTAAGAGACAGAGAGTGGAATGCACAAATTGTGAGGAACATTGGTTTGCAAAACTGGAACATTGTTTAAAAAGAAGTTCTAGCATTATCCAAGTGGCTACTGCTAGCAATCTTATGGCACTCTTTAAAACCTTGGACTGGGATTAGACAGTCTGCCAAAAAGCCACTGAGTAAATAAAAGCAGGAATTCTGGCTTCTCCATTTATTGCTGAAGGTGAAGGTGAGGGTGAGAGGCCCACACAGCAGCAGTCTACACCCTTGTTCTAGGGTACAACCCAGACCTTACTGGGCCAGTGTGTTTGCGTTCACAGAAGGAAATGATTTTAGGCCTCAAGAGTGTTTTACCATATAGAAATAGAATTCACAAACCTTCTCCCAGAAAGTTCTTCCTAACTTCAGCTTTAAAAGATGTATTTTCCCCACCCTCCCTGTTTTCTCTTACCAGCTAGGAAATGTTGTCGGCCTCCCTGGCTCTTGAAGGGAGCCATTCATAGGCAGAAGGGCTCTCTTGTAGAGGAACCTGTGTAACATTGGCCAATTCCTTAAAGCCGTGGTTCCCGAGGCTGATCCGTAGGCTGGCTTCAGTGGGAGACAAGGATTTTACTGACTTGTGCAAATGAGACAGATAGAACAATGCCAGAGTTTTTTCACACAGGAATGTATTTATCTCACTGTGATGTATTCGGAGATCGTGTACCCTCTACTTCTTTAGTTAAAATGTCTCTTATCTTATAATAATAGGATCACAGTAAGAGATAGGTTTAAAATTAAAACCTGCGTATTTATTCAGTAAAATTAACCCGATGTAGATGACCAAACATTTTTGTTAATTTTACTGCCTTGTGACATCCCAGGGTCTAGAGAGCCACTGTTTTCATGGATTTCATCAGAGCTTTAATTTGAGATAATGGATTTAATGGGATGTAACTGAAACTCATTCTGA
Organism: Eumetopias jubatus; assembly: GCF_037043125.1. Taxonomy (NCBI): domain Eukaryota; kingdom Metazoa; phylum Chordata; class Mammalia; order Carnivora; family Otariidae; genus Eumetopias; species Eumetopias jubatus. The sequence goes on along the minus strand of NW_028274819.1, from coordinate 9,690,761 downwards.
TGAGGAAGGTTTTTTTTTAAAGATTTTATTTATTTATTTGAGAGAGAGAATGAGATAGAGAGCATGAGGGGGGGAGGGTCAGAGGGAGAAGCAGACTCCCTGCTGAGCGGGGAGCCCGATGTGGGACTCGATCCCGGGACTCCAGGATCATGACCCGAGCCGAAGGCAGTCACTTAACCAACTGAGCCACCCAGGCACCCCTGAGGAGGAAGGTTTTGAAGAATACAGCTCTGCACATGCAAAAAGTCAACCTACTAGAAGCAACTGAGATGTTCTCCAGCAGGTGGACACATAAATAAATGGATACATCCCGACTATGGAACGCTAGTCAGTACTAAGAAGAAATGAGCTATCTGGGGGCCTGACTCCTGATTTCTGCTCAGGTCATGTTCTCAGGGTCATGGGATTGAGCCCTGGGTCGGGCTCCGCGCTGAGCGGGGAGTCTGCCTCTCTCCCTCTTCCTCTGCCCCTCCTTCTGCTCACATGAGCGTGCACTTTCTTTCTCTAAAATAAATAAATCTTTTTTTTTTTCTTTTTAAAGAAATGAGCTATCAAGGTGATTGGAATCTTCGGGACAGAAGAGTGCTCAGTGCAGGTATACCAGTTGGATGAATGATAAGATTGTTGTCCTGTACAATACCTTTTAAGAATCTCCTGGCGCCCTTGAGAGTGGTCTTTGTGCATCAAAAGGTAATTTGAGAGTGACTGGGCTAAGAGCGGTAAAAGAAAAGTAAAACACTTCGGACAGTCTGGAAACAGGGAGTCTTATTTGCAAAGTTTTCAATTAGCTGGCAGCCCGCAGAGAGGTCAGGACCTGGATAGGCTAACTGGAGGTACCAAAGAAAACAGTTCCAGTTGTTCTTGGATTCTCCAGAAAGTTCTTGAGCATGCAGCTGTAGATCACACTGCCAGGCTCTGGGTAATGGCTGCCAATGGTTTCCCATCGGCAACTCCACCTCAGTGAGGCCAGCTCTGCACCACTTCTCCCCTTAGAATTCCTCACAAATACTCATAAAGTGGATGGCCTTATCAACTGATCAGTTATTACACATAATTTGGGTTTATATATCTCCATGGAATTTTTGGCTTGTATCTCAAAAGGAATTCAAAGGACTGAGTGATATGCTACGTGTTATATGTCATATGCTATAGCCAGATCTCCATGTCCTTTTATTTACTGATATGAATAAGTTGTCAAGAGTTTGAATGCATGAAAAACAAAAAGGGGAAAAATAGGAATAAATTGTATATGAAGCCTGTTTCGTTACAGTAATAAATAATGATGTTAATGGATACATTAATATACCATTAATCCAAGTATAGATACATATATATTTTAATATCCAGATAATTGAGATTCATTTTAATATCCAGATAATTGAGATTCATTTTTTAAGTTTTAAGATGTATTTTGTGTTTTTGACATTTAAAAATATTATTTTTTTTAAGATTTTATTTATTTATTTGAGAGAGAATGAGAGACAGAGAGCACGAGAGGGAAGAGGGTCAGAGGGAGAAGCAGACTCCCCGCCGAGCAGGGAGCCGGATGCGGGACTCGATCCCAGGACTCCAGGATCATGACCCGAGCCGAAGGCAGTCGCTTAACCAACTGAGCCACCCAGGCGCCCTAAAAATATTATTTATCAAAATGTGTAATTATATTATTTTGATTAATTAATGTGCGAATAAAATTTGGAATGATGACTCAGTCCAAAGGAAAATTTTCAACACATAGAGCTTTATGGTCACAAGAAAAAAAGTTCAGTGTGTATATATATATATATTTTTTTTTTGTCTCAGAGAATTATAAAATAATCACAATTTTAAGCATATTACATTAAGATAAATCATGTGACGAAGTACAATGTAAATATGAGTTGAAGAAGAAAAAAATAATGTAAGTTTATTTTTGTTGTTAAAGAAGAACTCGTTCGTGTAGTTTTTAAATGGACCCCATGGATATTGATGGAAGTGGGATGTCAGCAAGATGGAGGACTAGGAGAGCCCATCCCTTGTCCTCCTACAAAAACAATGTTTTAACAACTACCCACTGAGAAAAGTAGCTCTGGGGGAGCTCAAGAGTATGACGAAGAAGCTGCAGCAACACAGCGGAGAACAAAAATTGGGAACAGCCTCAGAGAAAGGTGTAGGAGGCCTTTTATCCGTGTCACCGCCTCCCCCAGGGTGGCACAGCTCAGGGCCAAGAGAAATCCCCAAAGCCACAACCTACCCTCTGGGGGGAAGGGAGAGCCAAAGGACCCTAACAGCCCTTACTACCCCTGTGGACACCTTCAGCCTTGACCACCAAGGAGCCCCACAGTCTTTGCTGAGACCGACCTCAGCTGATGGAGCCTCCCAGAACCCATGCCACTGCTTCCCTCAGGGCTGGAGCTACCACCCCCATCTAGCCGGCGCGCTCACGCCCATCTTCAGGTGAAGGGCTTTCCCCACAATGGCCAGTGCAAAAAGTCTGGAAGAGGTGACAGCTCCTTTAAGTGAGAGGAGAGCAACACAAGGCTGTGGGGGAACATGAAGAATTAAGAAAATAGTACACCACCAAAGGAACACAATACATTTCCAATAACCAACCCTAAAGAAATGGAGATGTCTGAATTCCTCACAAAGAACGCAACAGCAGCAACAACCTGTAAAAAGTAAGAGACAAATTCAGTAAAGTTGCAGGATACAAAGTCAGCACACAAAATTCAGTCACATTTCCATACGCAAACAATGAACCATCTGAAAAGGAAATTAAGAAAGCAATATAGGGGCGCCTGGATGGCGCAGTCATGTCCAACCCTTGGTTTCCACTCCTGTCATGACCTCAGGGTCCGGAGATTGAGCCCGGGGTCAGGCTCTGGGCTCAGTGAGGAGTCCGCTTGCTCTCTCCCTATCTCAAATAAATAAATAAATCTAAAAAAAAAAGAGAAAGCAATACAATTCACAATAGCAACAGAGAGAATTAAATGCTTAGGAGTAAACTTAACCAAAGAGGTAAAAGACGGGTACACTGAAAATTATAAAACATTGATGACAGGAAATAAAAGGCAACAAATGGAAGAACATCCTATACTCATGGACTGGGAAATTTAATATTGTTAAAATGTCCGTCCTATGCAAAGTAATCTACAGGTTCAATGCAATTTCTACCAAATTTCAATGGCATTCTTTTTTTTTTTTAAGATTTTATTTATTTATTTGACAGAGAGAGACACAGCAAGAGAGGGAACACAACAGGGGGAGTGGGAGAGGGAGAAGCAGGCTTCCTGCCGAGCAGGGAGCCCGATGCGGGGCTCGATCCCAGGACCCTGGGGATCATGACCCGAGCCGAAGGCACACGCTTAACGACTGAGCCACCCAGGCGCCCCTTCAATGGCATTCTTGACAGAAATAGGAAAAATAATTCTAAAATTCATATGGAACCACAAAAGACCAAATAGCCCAAATCAATCTTGAGCAAAAGAAAGTTGGAGGCATTGCACTTCCTGATTCCAAAATATATCACAGTAATCAGAAAGTATGGTAGTGGTGTGAAAACAGACACACAGACCAATGGAACAGAATAGAGAGCCCAGAAATAAGCCCACACAAATATGGTCAACTAATGTTCGATGAAGGTGCCAGGAATGCACAATGGGAACAGGATAGTTTCCTCAATAAAAGGTGTTGGGAAAACTGGATATTCACATGCAAAAGAATGAAACTGGGCCCCTATCTTTTTTAAAAAAGATTTTATTTATTTGAGAGAGAGAGAGAGAGAGAGAGAGAGCGTGTGAGCCTGAGTGTGGGGGAGGAGCAGAGGGAGAGGGAGAAGCAGGCTCCCCATCGGAGCTCAATCCCAGGGCCCCCGAGATCATGACCTGAGCTGAAATCAAGAGTCAGATGCTTAACTCACTGAGCCCCGAAACTGGGCCCCTATCTTAAAAATTAACTCATAAAGGAACACCTTTATGGGTTAATTTTAGCAAAGATATGCAAACAACCTGAATGTTGATGATTGAATGGATAAAGAAAATGTGGTATATATAGGGGTGCCTGGCAGGCTCAGTTGGTAGAGCATGCAACTCTTTTTTTTTTTTTTGAAAGATTTTATTCATTTGACAGAGAGAGACACAGCGAGAGAGGGAACACAAGCAGGGGGAGCAGGAGAGGGAGAAGCAGTCTCCCCGCTGAGCAGGGAGCCCGATGCGGGGCTCGTTCCCAGGACCCTGGGATCATGACCTGAGCCGAAGACAGACGCTTAACTGACTGAGCCACCCAGGCGTCCTGAGCATGCAACTCTTGATCTTGGGGTCGTGAGGTCAAGCCTCACGTTGGGTGTAGAGACTACTTAAAAAAATAAATAAAAACATATAAAGAATTTTTTTTTTTTTTTTTTTTTTAAGAAAATGTGGTGGGGCACATGAGTGGCTAAGTCTTTTAAACGTCCGACTCTTGATTTGGGCTCCGGTCATGGTCTCAAGGTCATGAGGTTGAGCCCCGAATAGGGCTCCATTCTCAGCTGGGCGTCTGCTTGACCCTTTCCCTCTGCTCCTCCTTTCACCTGTTCTCTCTCTCAAATAAATAAATACTTTAAAAAAAAGAAAAGAAAATGTGGTGTATATAGAGAATGGAATATTAATTAGCCTTATAAAAGAAGGAAGTCCAGGCATTTCGAAAAACATGGATGAACCTGGAGGACACTACACTAAATGAAATAAGAAAGACACAGAAGGACAAATTCTGCATGATCTCACTTATATATGGAATATAAAATAGGCAAACTCATAGAAGTAGAGAGTAGGATGGTGGTTTCTAGGGGTTGTGGAGGGAGAAAGGATGAGGTGTTGTTCAAGGAGCACAAAGTTGCAGTTATGCAAGATGATTAAGTTCTGGAGATCTAATGTACAGCTATGTGAATATACTGTTATCGTGTACTTGAAATTTGCTAAGAGGATGGATCTTAAGTGTCCTCACCATCAAAAAAGAAAAAAGAAAAAGAAAGAACAAAAGACAAAGTAATTATGTGAGGTGAAGCATATGTTAATTAGCTTGGTTGTAGTGATTATTTCACAATGTGTAAATACATCAGATGTCATGCGGTACACCTCAAATATGTATAATTTTAATTTCTCAATTATACCTCGATAGAGAAAAAAGATACACAGAAAAATTGGTCATGGCAGACATTAAATTGCTATGGCATTTTACTGTCATTAGGTCAATTTAAAAAATGTGTATGTGGGAGCACCTGGGTGGCTCAGTTGTTAAGCGTCTGCCTTCAGCTCGGGTCATGATCCCAGGGTCCTGGGATCGAGCCCCGAGTTCGGGCTTCCTGCTCGGTGGGAAGTCTGCTTCTCGCTCTCCCACTCCCCCTGCTTGCATTCCCTCTCTTGCTGTGTCTCTCTGTCAAATAAATTAAATCTTTAGAAAAAAAAAATGTGTATGTGGTTTTAAAATTGTCTTCGTGGACAAGTTGCAGACCTCTGGACTTTCTGTCTCTGCTCTAGAGACCTGGAGCTACCAGTTTCCCCTGTGGGGCAGATGTTAAGAGGGTTTCCTAATCTCACAGGGAATCCACATTTCAGGCACTACTGCCTTTGTCTCCAAAGGATCTGGTCGGGGAGGGCTGCAGTGCTCATCTGGGAGGAGGCTTCCTCATTGCTTTCCAGAACATTCCATTCTAGGCTTCTTTATGCTAATCTCTAGCTGTGGCTTCTACTCTATTTCACTGTCAGAAATCCAACTCTAATTCCCAACTTTCTAACGATATATAGTCCACCCTGCTTACAGCAGTTGTAAACTCCATGAGACCAGGGCCACATCTGCTAGGCTCACTGCTGTGTCCTCAGCAGTGTCTGGAACACCGTGGACGCACAAAAGTTATTAAATTGAATTAAGAGGGGCAGCCGATTTTGTGGGAGAAGGTTTTTTTCTTTTTTTCCCTTTTTTTTTTAAGTTTGCAGGGTAGTCTTTTTGTGATTTGAAGGCATTTAAATAAATCTCTTTTCTCACATCTGCCTTTAAATAATTCTTCCTAAAGAGGAGGCAAGCTCTTCCAGAGACACGAGGTTTGATTCCAGTTCTTTAGCTATGGTATCTCAACAGGTTACTTATCCACTTTTTTCATCAGTTAAAATGGAGATAAAACTCTCTAGCCTGTTGTGGGGAGATAATGCATGGAAGAGTGCCCAGAACAAATATGGTCACAGATTGGGCGTTCAGGAAACGATAGCTTGGAGGTAAGGTTCTGCTGTTACTATCCTGTTTGGTCACCCCTGTGTTCCACATTGTTGCAGGGTAGACACAGGCCCCTAGGGCTGGGTGGAGTAGAACAAGACTTTTTCCTCCGTTCACACACTCTCCTTCATGTTCCCGTCTCTCAGTTTGCTTTAACATGGTTTGGGGGGCGCCTGGGTGGCTCAGTTGGTTGAGCGACTGCTTTCGGCTCAGGTCATGATCCTGGAGTCTCAGGATCGAGTCCCGCATCGGGCTCCCTGCTCAGCAGGGAGTCTGCTTCTCCCTCTGACCCTCCCCCCTCTCCTGTGCGCTCTCTCTCTCAAATAAGTAAATAAATAAAATCTTTAACATGGTTTGGGGGTTGAAACTGGGGCACTGCAGGACATCTCTGAAGGAGGCAGTGGAACTAGACAGCATAGGAGGAGGTTCAGAAGAAAGCAATGCCACAGAAACATAGGAACTGGAGAGATGATCCAGCTTAACCATCTTTTTTTTTTTCAATTTTGACCAAAACATGTAAAATTTACCATCTTAACCATTTTTATTTTTTAATTTTTATTTTTTTAAGATTTTTTATTTATTCATTTGTCAGAGAGAGAGAGAGAGAGAGAGCGCGCACAAGCAGGAGAAACAGGCTCCCCACTGAGCAAGGAGCCTGATGCGGGACTCGATCCCAGGACCCCGGCATCATGACCTGAGCCAAAGGCAGACGCCCGACCGACTGAGCCACCCAGGCGTCCCCATCTTAACCATTTTTAAATGGACATTACAGTATAGTAATTATAAAGCACATTGTTAACTATAAGCCCATGGTTGTGCAACAGATTCCTAAAACTTTTCCATCTTGCAAAACAGAAACTATATTGGATAATTCCCCTTTTCCCTCCTCTCCGCCAGCCCCTGGCAACCACCACTCGACTTTCTAAGAGTTTGACTGCTTTAGATACCTCTTATAAGCAAAATCATGAAGTATTGGTCTTTTTGTGACTGGCTCATTTCACTTGGCACAATGTCCTTAAGATTCACCCATGTTGTAGCAGAGGACAGCATTTTTTTTCTTCAAGGATGAATAATATTCCTGTGTATGCCTATACCACATTTTCTTTATCCAGTCAGCAATTAATAAACATTTAGATTGCCTCCACCTCTTGGCTATTATGAATAATGCTGCAGCAATGAACATTGGTCTATGAATACCTCTTCCAGATTTAATTGCTTTCTTTTACAGGTAACGGCAAGCCTGACTCACAGAGTAAAGTGACTAACTAAAGCACTTTCTCAACGGTGGTGGTATTGCTATTTGGGGTTGGATAGTTTTTTTTGTGGGGAATGGGTGGGGTATCTGTCCTATGCATTACAGGCTATTTAACAGCATGGCTAGCCTCTACCCGGCACATGCCATGGCACCACGACCCTCGCCGCCACCCCCCGCCAGAAAGCATAATTGTATATTGCCAAATGGGGGGGGTGGGGCAAAAGTATCCGGGGTTGAGAACACTGTTCCAAAGAAACACTCGGGGTCCAGGATAGGTAGGACCCAGGCTGCTGCCCCCCAAGAGATGACAGAGGGCTCTGGAGAAACACAAAGTCTGGCGCGATTTGCAAAGAATTTTCTTTTTAATTCTCAAAAAATGGGAGAGGGCAGATGGATGTCATCCAGTATCGAGAAGACAGCTAGACTAAGAAACTGCAAAGTGTAAAGCTCCCGAGATAAGCACGGTTCTGAGGTTTGGCCCCGCAGAGGACCCCCGCACACCTCCCCGCCCTGCGGGGCCTCGCAGTGCATGCTGGGGCTTGCAGTTCCGGCGTAAGAGGCCCTGCGCGCGCATCCCTCCCCCAGCGCGACTTCCTCCCTCCGCGGCCTGCCGCCGCTCCCGGAAGCTGAGCAGGTTAAAGTTTCCTCTCCTCTTAGTCCCGCAGATTGCCAACCCACGTAGCTAATAGGTGGCCGGGCTGGCGCTTTCTCTTACCTGATTGGTCTAGAGTCTTGTAGCGTCCAGACAAACTCGCCGGGGATTGGTCGAATCTTCAGTTTTGAAATTTCGGAGGTTTCGCCGCGCTGCACCGCCCCATTGCTTCTCCGAACCCTTGATCCCTGGAGACCCGGAGCCGAGGGTTTGGGCCGGCCGGGGGTTTCTGCTAGGGAGGCCGCTGGACTTGGATCGGAGCAGCATTTAGGAGACGTGGTGCAGTCGAGTGAGTGCGCGGGGCGGCCGGCGGGGCTGGGGGTGGTTGGCGATTCTTTACCCTCCCGCCAACTCCAGACCCGGGGCGTGACACCACCCCGCTTCGCCCCGGGGCCTGGAAATGGACGGGCCACCTCTTCCAAGTGGCGAGGTGACCTGCCTCGGTCCTGGGGCCTGAGATGACTCCTTACCCTCCACCTAGGTCAGCAGATTCCGGAAGAATAATAATCCTCCCCGCCCCCCCAGGTCGGGTGCCTTGCACCCTGTTTTGTGCTAGGAGGCCCTTTGTTGACCTGGACGCTCATGAAGCGCACACCAACCCGGGATTATGCCGGATGGCATTTCTGTACAGTTAGCCCTTGCTCAACACCTCCCCCCCCCAGCTAGCAACGTTTTAAATTGACCATTTCCGGAGGCCAGTGCTGCCCCTCATTTTGTCCCTCCTCAAGGACTTTCTCAGTCAGCGGTTCAATTCCATCCCGCCGCCGTGGCCTTCCCTGCGGGTGCCCAGGGCCAAAACTTGGCGCCCACCTTTCAGAGACTGAAATCGAGCCGGCGGCATAGCTTGTGGTTACGAGCACAGTTTAAATCCAGGCCCCACCCCTGACTTGCTGGGTGACTTTGACTTAACTTCTCTTTGCCTCAGTTACCTCATTTGCACACGGGTATCCTTGAGATCCTGGTGAGTGTTAAATGGAACGATGCTCCACCTGAGCATCGAGGCAGGCCTCCGTAAGCGAGAGCAGCTATTTATGATCGCGACCGTCCTTCACTGAGGTGTGGTAGACGGTTAAGTGCCCCACTTCCTACACCTCAAAAAACAGGCATCGCAAAGGAGGCCGGTGGGGCCTCTGGTCTGGTGGGTGGTGTGAGGGAGGTACTGGGAGAGGAAGGTGAGCTCTCTTCTCCCTTGGTGGGATATTGGGTGCCCTGGGTGTGTGCACACGGGTTCTTAGACCCGCAAAAGAGATTTTTTTTTGCTGTTCTTTCCCGGAGCCTCTGTGGTACACTGTTCCTTTCTCTCTCAGAGTCACCTCTGTTCTAACTTACAGTGACCCTTAAATAGCCAAGCTGAGGTCTCTAAAACAACAACAACAACTTTTCCAGGGAAGAAGCGTAAATAAACACTTTTTTTTGCACTTTGTGAAAGAAGCTCTCACCAACTGTATTTTGAACAAATATTTAAAAATGAAAAAAAAAAAGATAGTAAACTGTTGCTTGCTATAGCTTTTCAGTGAAGAGCTTTTTTGTTTTGGTTTTGGCTTCCTTAAACAATTTTCTCTTTCCTGGCCTGGAACTGGGGTCCCACACTTTGCCAGGGCTGAGCTCTGGGACAGAGGGTCTGCGGGGAGGGATGACAGCAGAGGCCATGCCTGTGATTGGCTGACTTCAGAGCTGTCTCTGCGCAAAGCTTCTGCCGTCCTGCCCAACTGGCCCTACCCGGATTAGTGCTGCTTCTGGCATCTAGGAGGGATGTGTGAATGGCGTGTGTGTATGGCGTGCCCTAACCTGTGTAGAATGGTGTCTCTGTGTGTGTGTCTGGGGGGGAGAAGTACCTGTAGGATGTTTATTTCTAGGTGTAGAACTGACAGATGAATTAATTCAGTCAATAAGTATTCCCTTTATGCCAGGCTCTGGGCTTTTTCCTCTGCAAGCAAGACAGACAAGGGCTTGCCCCGAGGGAGCAAATGTTTAGTGGGCAATGACAGGCAGTAAGTAAACAGATATACAGTTATCCAAGTGCCATGCAGAGAATTGAAATCGATGGATGGGATCGTGATGGTGGTCAGGTCCTTCCTGAGTTGCTGAGATCCAGGTACAAATAGGAAGTTTCCAGATAGAGGGCAGATCTTGCTTGAGGAACAAGGCTAGTGTGCCCTGGAAATTAGGCCTCAGGAAGTCTTGTGAAGGTGCAACAGGACCTGGTGTTAAGCTCTATAAGGTGTCGAGGGATCAGTGACTTAGCCCCTCCTTCCAGGAGCTTCCATCTTTTTTTTTAGATTTATTTATTTTAGAGAGAGCGAGAGCGTGCACGGCGGGGGGAGGGGCAGAGGGAGAGAGAAACTCAAGCAGATTCCCAGCTGAGCGCAGAGCCTGACGTGGGGCTCGATTCTGTGACCCTCAGCTCATGACCCAAGCCGAAACCAAGAGCTGGCTGCTTAACTGACTGTGCCACCCAGGCGCCCCCAACCAGGAGCTTCCATCTTTGGTGGGAGGCTGAGCTCTGCATGGTTCTTGATTTTAGGGGTGTAGATCAGGGTGGTGGGTCACTGCGATGGCATGAGACATGCAGTCTGTTATGATGGCTGATGTCCATCACTCATTCATTCCCCTGTAGGGGTATTTACTGAGTTCCTGCTGTGACCCTAATGAACACTTCCTGGCCTGGGGCTTTGATGATGATTTTATAACTGAGCCTTAAGGAGGATACGTGAGTTGCTGGGTTATTTTAGAAATTAAGAGACATTGGTTTTGTATTTTTTGTATTTTCTTAAAAATAAGACACTGCTTATCCACTCCTCTCATGCTCTCTCCTCCACGTCTAGGGCATTTCAGTTTAAGGGAGAAGGTGGCAGGGGGCTCTTCGGAGAGGAGCATGTCTCTGAACCCCTACTTTCTTACCAACTCCTTTGGAATGCAGAACTCTCTGTTCACTGGCCTTTTGAAGAAGCAGTTGGAGCTGATGTTCTTTGGCCTGATGCCAGGGGTCAACTTGTGTATAGCGCAGGGTGGGTGTGTCTAGCCCTTGCTTACCCACAGGTAGTAAGAGGAGAGCCCACAGGCCTGTGATTGGGCAGGTAGAGAGGGGTCCTGTGCTGATCTAGGAAAGCGGTTGGCCATGTCTTGTCATTTTAAGCCCCAGAAAAGGCCATTCGTAAGGACTGTTGCTACCAGAATTGGCTGGGAAGTGTGGACTTAAGGGGACAGTGGGCTGTGGGTAGGGGGGTCGATTGGGAAGGCATTTGAAGAGCAAGAAGGGTGGGCCCTTCTTTTTCTAAAAATGAGGTTAGTGGATTGGCATTTGGGATTTTGCACCTGTGGGGGTGGCTGTGAGCAGGAAGGGGCTCTGATTCAGGTACTGGGTGGTTGTGGCTGGGGATGGGCACTGTGCCCTAGCAGGCTCTTCCCCTGGAGAAGGTCCCAGCCCCTAACCCTGAACCCTTCTGCCTCTCGTCTGCTTTCACCAGACAGAGCCACCATGGGGTCGACAGCCCCAGGGCCCATTCACCTGCTGGAGCTGTGTGACCAGAAGCTCATGGAGTTTATCTGCAATGTGGACAATAAAGACTTGGTGTGGCTCGAAGAGATCGAGGAGGAGGCCGAGCGCATGTTCACCAGGTAAAGGCGGGGAGCATGTTGGCAGGAGGTGCCTTGGGGGCATAGCAGCCTACATCCCTACCTGACCCACAAGACAGGCTGCCGGGGGGTTCCTCCAGAGTGCCCGCTGTGCTGGGGGCTGCCCTAGGATAATGGGAAGAAGGGGAGGTGGTGCTGAGCTGACCCTCAGGATGGGGCTGCAGAGGCTTGCCTGGTAGCCTTGCTCTGCTCTGTGTCTCTGGGAGGAAGCCTTGAATGCCTGGCAGGGTCCTTGCACATGGCCTACAAGAGCTTGGTGCAGGTCACCCCAGCTTGCCCTGTCACTGCCAGGAAAGGGGTGGGGCCAGCTGGGTCGGGGGAGTGGGCTGGCGGTTCAGGGGGCAGCTTCGAACATCACTCTCCTTGTACCAAACAGAGAATTCAGCAAGGAGCCTGAGCTGATGCCCAAAACACCTTCTCAGAAGAACCGACGGAAGAAGAGACGGGTTTCTTATGTTCAGGATGAAAACAGAGACCCCATCCGGAAAAGGTGGGAGGAGGGGCAGATGGGCTCTGTGGAGGCTTGGTGCCCGCCAGGAGACGTTGATTCGCAGGTGTTCATGGGGAGCAGAGGCTTAGCAGGAGTAGTGGTGGGTACCATGTGGGCCGTGCTGAGGGGTAAGATGTCCTAGGGAAATAAAGTATGACCCAAGACCCCAAGACCATGGAGTGCAGAGTGTGCATGTGTCGTGCACATTGTGTGTGTGTGTGTGTGTGCGCGTGCGCGCACGTGTGTGTGTGTGTGTGCGTGTTCGTGTGTGTGTGTGTGTGTGCGTGTTCGTGTGTGTGTGTGTGTTCTGGGCCTTGGAGAATGGGAAGGATTTCCAGACGTGGGAGAAGAAAGAGAACCCAACCTACTGCTTGGGTGAAAGGAAGCAGAGGTATGGACCAGGCCTCCCCCTGTTGCTGCATTTGATAATGCCCATGAAAATGACCATGGGCTGCAGAGTACTGGGGTAAAGAGGCTGGGTCTTGGGGTCAGGTAGTCCCTAGCTCACACCCTAGCTCTGCCCCTTCTCGGCTGGGTGTCCGTGGGTTAATTTTCCACCTTTGAGCCTCAGTTTGCTCTAAGGTGAGGAGGATGGTCCCTGCCTCTCAGGGCCATCTTCTGGATTAAGCGACAGCGTGAATAGAGCCTCCAGCAAGATGCTTGGTACAGTGTGATCTCAGTCAGCGGGAGGCTTGTATGAATTTAATCTTCCCAACAGTTCTGTGAGGTCTGGCGTTATCCCAGTTTATAGGTAAGGAGCCTGAGGCTCAGAGAGGAGCAGCCAGGGGTCCCGGCTGGGGGTTGGCCAAGCCTGGACTAGAGCCTTGGTCTTCCACCTCCAAGGCCTCTGATTCATCCTCCATGCAAGCTAGTGGCTCCTGGGAAGATTGGTGCCCTGCTCGATTTTGGGGTGCCCCTTGCCTTGTTGGGTTGTCTCAGCTTCTGCTCCACTGCCTTCAGCAGGTTGTCCCGCAGAAAAACGCGGAGCAGCCAGCTGAGCTCCCGGCACCTGCGCAGCAAGGACAAGGTGGAGAAGCTGGCCACGGTGGTGGGGGAGAACGGCTCTGTCCTGCGGCGGGTGACGCGCGCCGCGGCCGCAGCCGCAGCAGCCACCGTGGCGTTCGCTGCCCCTTCGTCCAGCCCTGAGTCTCCCACAGCAGTGACCACAAAGCCTGAAAACAGTCTGGCCGAGGGCCAGCTGGTGCCCGTGGTGGAGATCAGCATCAGCGAGCGCCAGAGTGCCGAGCAGCACCTCGGCCGGCTCGAGTCCGCCCAGGCTCCCTCTCCGGCTCCGTTCCCTCCAGCCACAGCTCCCACCTCCCACAGCATCTCGATATCAGAGGAGGAATCAACCCCCAAGAAGCCAGAGGCTGGGAGACTGGAATCTGTTACCGTGAGCTCCCTGATGGCCACACCCCAGGACCCCAAGAGCCGAGGGGTCGGAGCAAGCCGGTCGGCCTCCAAGCTCAGGATCGCGCAGGCTTCCCCAGGCCCACAGGACCTGTCGGGCTCTCCGGCCTCCCCGTGGCAGGAGCGGGTCCTGGCTCCCATCCTGCCGGATAACTGCTCCACGCCCACGGGTACCCGCGTGAACCGGCAGTCGGTGCGGCGCAGCCTGATTGCGCCGTCGTCCCCTGGCCACCAGCCCTCGCTGGCCCAGAAGTACTCCCTGGTGGCCAAACAGGAGAAACCTGTCCGCAGATCAAGCAGAAGGATTGGCAAGAAAGCCCCTGAAGAGCCAGCTGCCTCTGCCCACATCATCTGTGAGTCGGGGGTGGGGCTCAGCAGCAGGTGGGGGCACCGTGGAGGGTCCTTGGCGCCTGGCTCAGCCAGAGGAGCTCTGGGGAACCATCGAGCAAGGAGCTGTCCCTAGAACTTTCCGCAGCAGTGTAAATGTTCCCGGTCTGTGCTGTGCCCTACCATAGCCACTGCTAGACCCGTGTGGCTGTTGAGCCCTCAGAAAGTGGCTAGTTGGGGAACTGAATATTTAGTTTTATCACATTTTACTTAATTTAGATTTAAACGTGTGTATACCGTACTAGAGAGCGCAAATCTAGTCCAACCCTCTTATTTTACAAATGAGGAAACTGAGGTCCAGGGAGGTTGGCCACAGTGTCCCTGTGAGTAATGGCCTTGCTGAGGCTCAAACCCAGATCTTTTACCCAGGGCCAGTGTGTTCCACTTTCTTCCCACAGAGGCTCACGTAGATTGACCACGTTTGTAGGCCGCCTCCTGGTAGCGCAACTGCTGGTCTGGAGATACTGAGGGGAAGAGATGGGGATGCTCACCGCAGTAGGCTCATTCTGGAGGGACAGAGAACTCAGCCATTTACCTGCCCTGTGACCTGGAGCAGGTTACAGAAACTTCTTCGTGGGCCTCACCTGTTAACGTTAGCCATGTTTTTATTTTACGATTTATTTATTTATTTGAGAGGGAGAGTGTGCGCAGGGGGGAGGGGCTGAGAGAGAAGGAGAGAGCGTCTTCAGCGGATTCTGTGCTGAGTATGGAGCCCAACGTGGGGCACATCCCACAATCCTGAGATCATGACCTGAGCCGAAACCAAGAGTTGGCTTAATCTTGATCGACTGCACCACTCAGGCGCCTCTTACGTTAGCCATTTTTATCATCATCTTGTGCCAGCTCAGGGGACCTTTGTTTCGGTGGGAGCAGCTGTTATGAGCTACAGAGGAGGATAGGTAGCTGTAAAAATCAGGGGTGGCTGCCTGGAGGAGGTGGGGTCGGAGATGGGAGGGTTTTGAAGGATGCCCGGGCTTTAGGCACGTGGGAAAAAATGTAGGGAAAGGTATCCCTAACAGAGGGAACAGCCTGAATGAAGACCCAGAGGAATAACATGGCAAGTAATGGGGTATCTTGGGCTCATATGCCACACAGGGGGCTTGGGCTTGACCCCACTGATGCGGAGGGTGTGGTCCCTTGATGGTTATTGAAAGGTCTCTGGCACTGTGTGAAAAATGGCCAAAAGGAAGTAGGCAGGGAGACCAGGAAAGAGGCTGCTGCCAGGGTCCAGCCAGGGGATGGCGAGGCAGTGGGCTGATGGAGAAGAAGGGCCAGGTTTTAAGTGAATGTGTCTTAAAATTGGGGTCAGCGTCTGCCTGGCGCTTCCAGATGTATGAAACAGTAGGTTCTCATTTGGCCCTTGCACCAACACTGTTAGCCTGTTAGAATTCCCCTATTTTATGGAGGAGGAACCTGAAGCTTATGGTGGCCACCAAATCTATAAAATTGGGAAACGGTCTTGAGCCCCATGTTTCAGCCTTTCTGGGATGGTGGGCTGCTTGCTGAGGAGGCCTTGTGGAGAGCCCCGGAATGGGGTTCGGTCCGGCAGGTAAAGGCACCTCACCTTGCCAGGTCTCTTCCCCACCTGGGGAAGGACTTGGGCAGGACTTGCTCCGGGTCATGGGGCCTAAGGACATGCAGTCCGGGTGTCCGGCACACTGTCCATTTTTGGATTCTCAGAATGGCTGAGATGTGTCTGACTTGCCTCGGTGGTTACCTCAGGCTTGACTCTGATCCTTGGAAGGGGTCTGATGGAGCAGGTGAGCCTGGAGCTCCAGAGGGAGGGTAGGGGAGAGACTCCAGACAAGTCTGTCTCGTTCTGAGCGCAGGGCTCGTCCACCTTGAGGTGGAAGGAAGAGGGAAAGGAGGGAGACAGTAAAACATGGAGCCTCGGTGACCTTAGGCACACCCTTCTCAGGACCTCAGTTTTCCCATCCGTTAAATGGTGATAAAACCTGCCTTGAGTGTGGACCCCATCTTAATGCTAGGGTAGGGTACCAGCCCAGTCAGTCTTAAACCATAAGACCCAAAGCCTGTGTTCCTGAAGCTCAGTCTGGGTGTGGCCAGTCTTACCCTGAACTGAACTGGGCTGCAAGGGTATGGAACAGTGAGGGAGAGGGCCTTCCTGGAGGCCTTTCTGACACCCAGGCTCTGGGGCTTGGCTGGCCAGGCAACTTGGAGTTGGGGGGGAGGGTCTTAGTTTGGGTTTCCCCAGAAGCAGCCTTGATGTCAGGATTTGAGTGCAACTTATTAATTTTGGAGGTGCAGGACACACCTGCAGTGGGGTCGTGGGGAAGTGAGACAGGGAAGGCCTGCCAGTGAAGGGGCCTGGTGCTTCGCGGGGGGGGGGGCCCTGGAAGTCAGGTGGAGCACTGAGGCAAGGGGCTGCCGGGCGGGGGGCATTCATCCCCTGCGCTCCTGGCCTGGCGCACGTTGGCCAGAGGGAGCCATTGGGCAAAGAAATGGTACAGCAGTTGGCGGGCAAGTGGGCTCTGATGTGGTTAGGCGGAGGCTGCCTTGGGGTGTTTGGGGTGTTTGGAGTCTGCTCTTTGGGCCAGACTCCTCCTTGGGGTCCCCCAGCCACCTCTGCATTGGGGAACAGCCCATCCGTCCCTCTGCCAGGACTGTCACCATCTCCCTGCCACCACACCAGGCCTGAGGCCTGAATGGCATGGAGATGGCCCTTAACATTCCAGAGGAGTCCTTGTGCTGGTGGAAGAGTTGTGCTGTCACGTGGCCTCTCCTCATCCCTCTGCTCCCTCGGTGAGCACTGACTGAGCTGGGATGCGAGACAAGGGGAGCCATTCTGGCTACTGGCCCCCGGCAGGTGGGAGCAGGCCCCACCCATGACAGCAAGCGGGCTCTGCCCCAGGCCCCGCTACACCCCCGGAAGCAGTGTCCTGCTGCTCTTCTCTCTGTCCCTCACAGTTTGCTGCTCCAGCCCTTTGTTCTTCCCACCTTCCCTTTGCCCATGGGCACTGCCTGGCCTCACTCCGGCTGCCTCTCAGCTTCACCTCAGAAAAGCCTGCCCTTTCCTGCCTCATGGCCTTCGCAGGGGCTGTTCCTTCTGCCTAGACCAGCAGCTCTCAACTTTCGGTCTAAGCACCTGCTTCCAGTCTTAAAAATTATGGAGGACCCCAAAGAGCTTCAGTTTATGAGGGTTCTGTCCATTGATAGTTACTGTATTAGAAACTAAAACTGAGGGATTTAAAATGTTTCATTTTATTTAATATTTTATTCTCTGTAGTCATATTAATTATTGTGATACTAAAGATTAAGAATATTATTTAATACTTTGATATAAAAAAAACAAGCCCATCACCTAGTAACGTTAAACGTTATAAAAAACGTTGTTTTTTTTCTTATTGAATAAAATAAACAACTCTTTTCCAAAACAAAACTGTAATGAGGAGACTGGCACACTTCTACATCTTGCAGATCTTTTGAATGTGTGACTCTAAGGAAGGCAGCTGGATTCTGTACTCCATCTGTTGCCTTGTGTTGTTTGGGTTAAAGCACATGAAGAAAAGTTGGCCTCACACAGATATGTAGTTGGAAAAGAGAGGAGTACTTTAAAAGACTTTCCAGATAATTGCGCACACTCTTTTTTTTTTTTTTTTTTTCAAATAATCTGTGTGTGGCTTCTTAGAGGCTCAGTGCAGTGTGGAATCGGAAACCATCCTTGATCCCACCTTGGTCTGTCTTTCACTGTGAACGGAACTTTTAGCCATGTGTGATTTTGTAGCCTCGTGCGTTGATCATTTGGAAAGTACTATGTTACTGAGTTACGTGCCTCTTCCAAATGTCGACACCCTTCATCAGTCTGTTTTTTGTTTTTTGTTTTTTAAAGAGTTTATTTATTTATTTGAGAGAGAGAATGAGATAGAGAGCATGAGAGGGGAGAAGGTCAGAGGGAGAAGCAGACTCCCTGCTGAGCAGGGAACCCGATGCGGGACTCGATCCCGGGACTCCAGGATCAATCATGACCTGAGCCGAAGGCAGTCACTTAACCAACTGAGCCACCCAGGCGCCCTTCATCATGTTTTTTTAAAGGGAGCACATTTGTCTTCTGATCTCATCGGAAAAATCTTTAGGTATTGGGAAGCTATGAAGCTCATGGTAGTGTGTACATATTTTTCAGAATTCTATTTTTGGCCTTTTTTGGGGGGGCCTCTTTTTTTTAACTATTGGCAACAAATGTTATTTATTGTTTTATATTAAGTGACAGACTCACTTCATTTTTTAAGAAAATGTCTGTCAGCTATCCAAGATTGAATAGCCATGGTTTGCCAGTTGCCTTTTCAATTAAAAATAGTTCCATGAAAAAGAGTGGCTAGTTGAGCTGGGTACTCAAACATGGGCGCTTTCCAGAGACAAGGGTGTGCAGCAGAGGGCGCTGCGCAAACTTTCCACCCTACCATACAGAGGATTTGGAAGATAGGTACTTAAATTTAGATTTGATAAAATTTGTAGTTTTTACTCCTTCATCGAGGACATTCTTAAGTGAAACTGGACATTTCTGTGCTGAGTGTGGTGTACAGTTGGCTTCACGACCTCTGTCTGGTGCTCAGCCTCCAGCCGTCTCACCTAGCGTTGCTTTTGAACTTTCAGGGCAAATCCCAGCACAGCGAAAAGGGAAAATTATGTTTTTGTGTTGCCGTGGAAACAGGACTCCACAGATCCCACCTGAAAGGGTCTTGTGCACTTGACTTCCAGGAGTCTGAGAGTATGCTTTGGGAACCACTGGCCTGGACATCCTTCTCCCTGCCAACCCTGCCCCTTTGTGACCTTCTTTTCCTTCACGTTTCAGCCTCTAGACCAGCTCAGTTCCCATCCCCCTTATAGTCTTTCAAAATCCTCTGCTCTCTCCTGTCCTTGCACATACCACATGTCTTTCACAGGATTATTTGACGCTTATATAGACCGGATTGTGGCTTTGTCTGTTTTGCTCACCATTGGGTCCCCAGGGCCTGGGTCAGGGCCTGGTACATAGTAGGGCCTCAAAGAATAATTGTTGAATGAATAAGCTGCTTTGTGTTGGGCCCCATGCTGCATGTTGGGGGCCTGGAATCAGACATTCCCAAGACACTCCCAGCCTGGTGAAGGAGCCAAGATGTGCCCTCGGATGGGCAGGTTGCCAGCTAGGGAGTAGTGGGAGACATAAAACCAACAGCTCTACTGTGGGTGCTAGGAGCAGAGAGAATGTACTCAGGGCCTCTCCACCCAGTGAAGGGAACGGTCTCTGGGGTGGAGAGGGCCTGGGTCTAGTGAAGGGAGGGGGTCTCTGGGGTCGAGACGGCCCGGGTCTAGTGAAGGGAGGGGTCTCTGAGGTGGAGAGGGTCCAGCTGCAAGTGAAGAGTGGCCAAGTCCCAACCAGCACCTGGGCCTTTTGGACTGGCACCTGGCCAGTTTCTGAGGTATCATTCGTTCATTGTTGTCCCCGCAGGTCACAGTTACCTGGAGAGGTTCCTGAATGTGGAGGTGCCCCAGAAAGTTGGGTGAGTTCAGTTCCAGGACTTGGGGACCTTTCCAGGGCTGGGCAGGGCACATGGATTCTGTGCAGGTGAGCCCCAGGCCTGGAAGCATTTCCTGTACCCAAGCTTTCCCTCCTGGTTGGGGACCGCCTACTGCTGCAGTCTCACCCCATTCTAACCAGGCAGCAGATAACACAGGTGTCAGTCCTGGCCTGGCCGTGACTCTTCTAAGGCTTACCCTGGGGCATGGGCTCCATGGGTTGTCAAATCCACAGGGCCTGCTGGCCCTTCGGTGAATCGAGAGCCGGCCTCACCAGAGACAAGAGACAGTGGCTCATCGGGGCATACGGGGTTGGGGTGCAGCTGGGAAGGGGCTGACATCCCGAATCAGGCCCCTGGCTCTGGCTGCCGTCCTGGCCTGCCTGGCACTGTGGGTTTGTGACCCAGGCTAGGGCGTCTGATGGGTGGGGGAGGGGCTCCTGTGAGGAGGACTCAAGCCGGCTGAGCGCGTCCCACATGCCTCTTGGTCCGCTTTCAGCCTTGAGCAGAAGCCCAGCGAGGAGGCTGAGCCTGTGGAGGCGGCTGAGCCAGAGGTAAGGCGAGCGGGCCAGGGAGAGGAGGTCTCAAGGGCCTGGGAGTCCCTCCCGGGTGAGACCCCAGCACCTTGGTTCCTCCCCCCAGGTCCCCAAGAACATGCCCCGCAGTGCCACTAAGATCGCCATTAGCACACCTGGCTCGCGGCCTGTGGCTGGTGGCCAGGAAACACCCTCTGAAGGGCAGCAAGGTGAGTCTTTCTGACCTGCCGTGGACAGGGACCAGGGCCGTGCTGGCCTTGGTGGCCTTGGCCTGACTTCCTGTCTGGGGAGAGGGAAGCCCATATCCTGGGCTGTTGGCCAGAGGGTAAATGAGACCCAGGGGTGGTCGATCCCCTTTGGGTCTGTAGGGTACATCGCCCAGCTTTTGTCTGGAGCTGCTGCTGAGCACCACGTCAGTGGCCATGGCTGGTCGGTGTGTGAAGCTGGGGGAGGGCGGGGGGCCTGAATTGGGGCATTGACTGCGAATGTGCCAGGTCAGAGACTTGAGCCCCTCTCCTGGGGGCAGTGGGAGGAACTCTGTGCTGGGGTGTGAACACCTGGCCTTGTTATGTCTCTGCCGCCGGCTCACTCCTCACCTTTGTGGGTCTCCCTGCGTGAAGAGGACAGGCGAGCTATGGGCTCTTGGCACCCCCCGGCTGCCAGGGGCGTCCGAGGGCCCGGCTCACGTCTCCTCAGCGGGAAGAGCACAACAGCTGTGAGGTCTCTGAACATGGCTTCCCAGCTTCATGTTCAAAGGGGGTCAGGGACAAGGGCCGCGCCAGCCCTGTAGCCCACGGGCGAGCTGCAAGGTCCCTTTGGAGAGTGTTAAAACGGGAGAGGGAGATTGGTGCTTGCCCTGAGCAGTGAAACAAAATGTCCTCACCCCACACGCCACGTGGGGACCCTGCACGGGAGCCCTTCCCTCCTCCTGTCATGCCGGCCCCAGCTGATAGGCCTGGAGGAGTGGGGTTTCGAAGCTGGGTGAGGGGTCTGTTAGAGTTTGCAGTTTCCATGGGCTTCTGCTCCTGAAAGGTACCCACCCCCCTGGGTCTCAGTGTTAGAGGTGGACGAGCCATGGTTGGGGTCACCTCAGTAGGATTGTCCTGCCGTTCTTGTCATAGGCGCCAGGCATGGGGGGTGAGGGGTCCACAGGCTGGGCATAGCATGCTGGGCTCTGGATGTCCCCAGATTTCTCAAGGCCAGTCGGTGCTGAGGCTGATGGCTTCTGCCACTGACCAGCCTGGGGTCTGCCAGGAAGAGAGCCTTGCCCCCGCCACAGCTGCTGCTGGGAGTGAGGGTGGGGTGGGGTGGCTGACCCCTCCGAGCTGTCCCTGCAGTCTCAGCAAAATTGCCATCTTCACAGGGCCCAAGACCGACCAAGCAGATGGCCCCAAGGAGCCACCCCAGAGTGTCAGGTTTGCATCTGGGCAGGGCTGTGCAGGCAACTATTGTGAGGGGCCCAGAGGGGCCTGAACCTTGAGTCCTTTTTCGGGGAGGGTGGGCATGGGGTCGGGGGCCTCCGCTTCCTCTCGACAGGGGTGGGCCCTAGTACTCTGGCTGCCTGAAGGAGCTGGTTCACTGCTATTGAGACAAACCTGGTCTGGGAGTGGGTGACCAGATCCTGGACCCCGTCCTCTGCATCCGTCTGGCTTTGTGACCTAGGACAGGTCACTTCCCTTCCTCTGGGCAGCAGAGGGGTGGTCAGGGAGACCCTACCTCACCAGTGCTTTTTAGTCTGGAGCCCTATGCTGGGCCCACTTTTGTGCAAAGGGTGACCTTTTATGGGGTGGGGCAGGGGCCCTGCGGCGGGCCCTGGGCTCAGCCCCGTGACGCGGCTTTTGCCATGCTGCGGCAGGAGGAAGCGCAGCTACAAGCAGGCAGTGAGTGAGCTGGACGAGGGGCAGCAGCTGGAGGATGAGGAGCTGCAAGCCCCCAGGAGCAAGACCCCCTCCCCGCCCTGTCCGGCCAGCAAGGTGAGTGGGCACCTGCCCTCCCTCGGTGCCCTGCCCTGTGCCTGAGTCCTTACCATGGCCCTCGTCCACAGGTGGTGCGTCCCCTCCGCACCTTCCTGCACACCGTGCAGAGGAACCAGATGCTCATGACCCCGACCTCGGCGCCCCGCAGCAGTGTCATGAAATCCTTCATCAAGCGCAACACTCCCCTGCGCGTGGACCCTAAGGTGAGGGAGCCCGTACCCCTGGCCGAGCTTGGCTAGAGCCGTCCCACCTGTCCCCTTGGCTGCTGGGAGTAGCGTGGACCTGGGCCAAGGCAGCTGTGACCTGGCCCTGCTCAAGGGCCAGCTCCATCCTCTATGGCCACGGGCTGCCTCCTCATTTGAGGACGGTCCTGGCTCCTTGGGCTCCGCACTGCGGCGTAGAGGCTCGGCCGGCTCAGCGCGACGCGTGGGCCTCGGGCGCTGAGCCGGGAAGCAGTGGAAACGGCGTAGCCGGCTGTTGCCGTGACTGTCCACCCCCACGCTCCCCACACCCCCTCCGGGGCCTTGAGTAGTTAGGGTGAGGGACACACGTGGACGCTGTGCTCGCTGGGGATGGGGGCTGGTAAGATGGGAGGACGTGGCGGGGGGAGCTGCTGGTGAGAGGCTGCGGGGCCCCAAGCTGATGCTGGCATGGCCAGGAGGGTGGCCTGCTTTCAGGGCGTCCCCCAGCCTGGCATTAACTCCTGGCTCTTTCCTTGTCTCCTCTCCCCCACAGTGCAGCTTCGTTGTAAGTAAAGCCTTTTCCTGCCCCGGTAACCTAGCTGCCCCTAGCACTCACCTGCTTAGCCCTGCTCCTGCAAACCCACCAGCGCCTGTAGAAGCACTAACATGGGAAGTGGAGGGGTGCGGCCAAGGGGGTGGGGGAGCCTGAGGCGCTGGGTGACCGCCTGGAGACGCCCAGCCCTTCCGGGTGTCCTCCCCCTGCAGGGCCTGCCCTCTCTGCCCTTGCCTCTGCTCCCCGGAGGACGAGCGTTGATCTCAGAGCCTCCCCGAAGGCCGAGGAGGCAGAGGGGGCGCGGCCTGTGGCTGTTTATGGGGCCACAGCTTGAATTTCCCCACAACACCTCCCTCCCCGCTCCCCAGCACCGGGCTCCTCCCACTCAGAGTCCGGGGGTAGGGGGGCGGGGGCTGCGAAGAGAACAGAGACGTTGTCTCTGATCCCCAGACCACTGAGCTCGAGCGGGTGGCAGACGGGAGCTACTGCCGTGAGGGGCAGAGCAGTGGGGGGAGCAGGGCTGAAGGCTGGGTCTTGTGGGCGTAGCAGTGGAACCGTCAAGAGCGGCCTCTGAAGGGAAGGCCGCCGAAGCTGTTCTCTTCTCAGGTACCTCAGAGCTGAGCCGGGCCTTGGGCCCTGAGGAAGGAGCCCCAGATAGCCGGGATCGGCTCAGTCTGGGGTCTCGGCTTCCTGGGGTCTCCTTTGTTCCCACTGGCGCTTTGAAGGGCCTCCTACTAAGAGGGCTTCTGCCTCTAGCTGAGGGCCTGGGGCTTGGCGGGTCACGGGGCTTCTCAGCAGCTAGACGGGGTCGGCCCTGAACTTGCCTCTCCTGCAAGGAGGCCGGTCCCCTTCGGTTGAACGAGGCGATGGCATGCCTTCCATTGTGCAGGCAAGCAGGCTGTGTGGCCTTCCACACCTACTTGTGTGCCAGGCCCCTGCTAGGCACCTGGGCCCACGGCAGTGAGCCGGACTTGGACTTGCTCTTCCTACAGAGAACTCCCATGGCCCACACGGACGGCCTGGAACCTGACAGGCCTCGTGGGGGTGACCGAGAGGTCCAGAGAGCTGCCCTTTCCTGCTCTGGGGAGCCCAGGTCCCTCACCGGGCATCTGGGGGTGGGGGGGCCAGTTCTCGGTTAGGAGATGGGGGGCCTAGGTGGGTCACAGGGACCTCAGGGCCTTGGACTAGTTGCCTAACCTTTGGCTGAGTTTCCTTTGGCCACAAAAGGAGATGGAGGTCGCTTCCTAGAAATGGATGAGCCAGAGTCCTGTGTTCCAAGCACCCTGCACAGGGCTTGGTATGAAGTGGTTTTTAGTAAAAGGCAGAGAGACGGCTCGGTTGAGGCCCCTGGAGGCAGAAGGAGCCCAACAAGCTTTTGGTTTTCTCACCTGCTGCCTTGGCCCCGATGGCAGCCCCTGGGGAGCAGGGACAACCCAGCCCACCTCGGAGGCTTGGGGGCAGAGGGCGCACATGGATTCTATGACCAGGGCAACTGTTGCTTTCTTCTATGAAATTCACAATGCTCAGGATAGTTTCCCCGACCTGGGTTGGGAAATTTTAGCACTCAAACTTCGGGACTGATACCGGTTTTGCTGAGCCCTATGGGAAGCAGGAGTCTGGTCGGCACTTGGGGCAGGAAGAAAGGGTGGTGGGTGCTCCAGGTGCCACGGGAGCTTTGCCTCCCAGGTGCTTTCCTCACCGAAGAGCAGGGGGTGGGAGTCGACTTCTGCTTGGGTGACCCTCTTGAACCTGCAGAGTTACACCTTGTAGCAAACGTGGAGTGTTTGCAGCCACTGTTGCTAAGAAATTCTGTTTCAGTATTGCGTTCTTTCCTCTCCATCGTGGGTGGTGACGACCCCCTGCCAGCAGTGGCCCTTCCTGCGTGTCTCTTGGTCCTTCGGGCTCTGTTCATTTCTCTTCAGTCGCTTTTTCTGTCTGTTTGGATCGGATACATTTTATTGACTTACCTTCGTGTTTACTGACATCTGCCTGTCTTTCCCATTCTGCTTTTGGACCTCGGCACTGAATTTTTTATCTCTGTTACTATATTTTGAGCTCTAAAATTTCCAATTTGCTTTTTTCTAGATCTCCTGTTTGCTGAGATTTTCTTTTTTGCCAAGTGTCTTAACGTGATTAACTGTCGAAACATTTCTATAATAGCGGCTGTGACATCTTTGTCAGATAAGTCTAACAACATCTGTCATCTTGGTGTGGGTGGCTGCTGATTGCCTTCACCTGGGAGCTGAGACTTTCCTGGTTCTTTGTGTGCTCAGGAACTGTGGATCATATCCTTGCCATTTTGAATATCATGTTAGGGGGCTGCGTGTTTAAATCTTACAGAGAATGTTGGTATTTTGCTCTGCCAGCGACCCACCGGCTTTGGTTCAGGCTGCAGGTGCCACCCTGCCTGCTGTGGGGTGTGGTTCCGATGTTCAGATTTCAAAGCCTCTGCCGTGCTCTTTGGATCTGTCCTGGGTGTGCTGGTCGGTGGTCAGGATAGGATCTGGCAGGTGGTCTGTGAGTTTAATTCTCCGAAGTTTGTGGTGTCATATTTAGGGTCCGATCTGTGCATCTGCAGCCCGCGCTGCACCTTGGCGTTCACAGACAACCCTACGGTGTTTTCTCCCTCCGTCCTGTATACATTTCCCCTCTCTGGGGTTCCCCCTCTCCGTCCTTCAGCCGGGAAGCTGGGGCTTCAGTTACCCTGCTCTGCTGTGTGCTTCCATGGCCGCATCCAGGGTCACCCAGTGTGGGGTACACAGAGAAGACCAGAAGCCTTGTCACAACCTTCTGGGATCGCAGCTCTGCTGTGTGGAGGGGGAGCTTCTCCTCCCTCAGGGTTTGACTGCAGGTTCCTGTAACTGCCGCTGTTCGCACCGCCACAGGGTTCCTTGTGGCCTGGGGCATGAGAGGAGGAAGGAAAGGACAAACCAGAACCGGGATTCTGCATACTCGGAGCATTAGACGTCCCCTTTCCACCCCCTGAGTCGGAACGAGAGGGCCTTTCCCAGAGTCTGTCTGCACCCCACAGGTCCCTTTGGGGTTTCAGACCTCACTGAGTTTAGACTAGAGGAAAAATAATGGTAAACTTCCTGCGGTTCAGTGATGCTTCAAAGCCTGATCTTCCCCCTCTGCGTGCTCACATAGGCTTCACATAGCTGCTCCGTGCCAGTTGGGTTTTATAGGCACATTCAGCGGGAGAGGCTGCGTGGAGCGTGTCTACCCTCAACCAGGAGAAACCCTTCTCTCCATCTTTAAGGGTTGTATTACCTTGGGGCCAGATTTCTAGGTGGGAAATCTGCAGTCAAGGTCAGAGGCCAAAGGCAGATGGACAGTCACTCATGCAGGGAGAGGGGCCTATGGCTGGCCGAGCCCAGAGGTGAGAGTCTGATGGGAGCCAGGAGAGGGGGTTGGGGGGGGAGCGGCTCTGGTCCATGCCCTTGGCCATCAGGGGGCAAGTACAGGTCTTGTCCTTGGCCAGGGAGGGCTCGGAGCCCCCACCTATGCCCTCTGGTTGCCCACTGCTGTGCCTCTGGGGCTTTTCTGGGCATGCGGAGAAGGAGGGGCCCAGCATTGATCTGCTGAACAACCAACTAGTACTTTAAAAAAGTTGTAAAAATCGTTATGTACCTGTATCACAGGGAGTTTGGAAAATATGCCATCCTTAATATATCTCCCCAGCTTGTGGTAATCTGTGTTAGCATTTGGCCATATTTCATTTTTTTTAAATATTGAGAAACACAAAAGAGTGTGTGTGTGTGTGTGTGTGTGTGTGTGTGTACACACACATAGTATAAACAGAGCATGGTACTAATAGATGAACACTGATGTACCCACCACCCCCTGTGTAGAACATTAACCCCAACTTCTACAGCTGTCTCTCCCTTCCCGGTCTCATCCTTCCATCTCTTCCCAAGTGCACTTTAACATAGTTCTAATCAGAACATATATCTAATTTTGAGCCTGATTTTTGTGCTGCTGGGACTTGGCAGGGTTCAGTCAAGGGCACTTGGGAGGCCTTATGGTCCCCGACTCCCCAGAAGGACTGCAGCCCCAGGCCTCAATCTGGGGAGGGAGGCATGTTTGCGGATGACTCTGCCTCTCAAGCAGTCCGGCCGGGGCCCCGGGGGGCTCCCCCCCTCCCTGCTGCACCAGGGCTTTGCTCACCCCCCCCACCCCCTCCCGCCCCGCCCCGCCCCAGGAGAAGGAGCGGCAGCGCCTAGAGAACCTGCGGCGGAAGGAGGAGGCCGAGCTGCTCCGCAGGCAGAAGGTAGAAGAAGACAAGCGGCGGCGGCTGGAGGAGGTGAAGCTGTAAGTGCTCTGGCTCCTGGCCCCCGCCCAGCCCCGGCCCAGCCCTGGCTCGGCTCCCCGTGACTGCCCTGTGCCCGCAGGAAGCGTGAGGAGCGCCTCCGCAAGGTGCTGCAGGCCCGGGAGCGGGTGGAGCAGATGAAGGAGGAGAAGAAGAAGCAGATCGAGCAGAAGTTTGCTCAGATCGACGAGAAGACTGAGAAGGTGCGAGCCTCAGGCTGGTGGGTTGTACCCTGGTGGGCCCCAGGCAGGTCAGACTCGGGGGCCCACGGCTTCTGGGTGCCCCCCTCTCCTCCCCGGGCCATGGGGAACAAGCCGGGTTTGCAGGGGCAGGGGGTGCAGAGTTCTGGGCCCATTCTGCAGGGCTGAGTGAGGAGGGGTGTGCTCTGCAGGCCAAGGAGGAGCGGCTGGCTGAGGAGAAAGCCAAGAAAAAGGCAGCAGCCAGGAAGATGGAGGAGGTGGAGGCGCGCCGGAAGCAGGAAGAGGAGGCCCGGCGGCTCAGGCGGCTCCAACAGGTACGAGGACAGGTGGGCCTCGGGCCTCGGGAAGGGTGGGGAAGGCCGGGCCGTGCCACTGCGCACACCCCACTCTGTTGGGTCGGTCTTGGTGGCTCTTGTGGCTTCAAGCCCGGAAGAGGTTCAACAAATGCCTTGGAGACGTGGACGGTGACAGTGACTGGCCTCCCGTGTCCTGTGGACGGTTCGAGGGTTAAGTGTATAGACTCTGGAGCCTGACTTCCAGTCTCGGCTCTGCTGCTTGGCAGCCGTGCGACCCTGGGCGGGTCACCCGACTCGGCGGGGCATCCGTGCCTTCAGGGAACAGGGGTATCTGCTTGATAGGGTTGGTGGGAGGACTGAACATGTCACCTCGAAGAGGAGGGGTTTGCTTCTTCCTGGGGACCGTCAGGCTGAGGACGGTAGGGAACACAGATCTGTCACTAGGGGGTTGTAAACCCTAGTAACCGAAGTGTAGTTAGTATTTGCCGTGCGCCCGGCGCCGCTCGCAGTCTGTCCGCCGTATGGACTCCGCAGCTTGGGGAGCTTGTAGGTATTATACCTGCCTGTTGTTCCCGCTTTATCAGTGAGGAAAGCGGGGCCGGAGAGCTTAAGCCACCGGGCCGGGGTCACACAGCCGGGGAGTCTGGCTTCAGCGGCAACCCTTAAGTCCTGGCTGTGCCGCTGAATGAAGAGCAGTGGTGGTGGGGATTCTCGTGGAGCTTTGCCCCGGGGTGTCCCCGCTGGGAGGGGAGCAGGCTTGTCTGGCCGGGCTGTCCTCGCTCCTTCCCGGACCGGCGCCTCTCACGTCGCCAGCCCAGGGCTGGCTGGAGGCCCCCGACCTTTTGCTGTCTGTTCACCAGGACGAGGACGAGCGGCGGCACCAAGAGCTGCTGCAGAAGAAGAAGGAGGAGGAGCAGGAGCGGCTCCGGGCTGAGAGGTGAGGGGCCCCCGCGCCCCAGCCTGGCATCCTGGCGTCGTGCCGCCGCTTCCCTGGGGCCGTGGGGAAGGGAGGCGGCTCCCCCCTCACCTGGGGGTGTGCGAGAGGACGGGCTCTTCTCTGGTCGGGGACTGGGCCAGGGCGCGGCTTCCTGCCCTGACAGGCCCTTGCCGGGTCCTCAGGGAGCAGCAGGAGCGGGAGCGGGAGCGGGAGAAGGCCCTGCGGCTACACAAGGAGCGGCTGCAGCGGGAACTGGAGGAGAAGAAGAAGAAGGTAGCGGGGAGCGGGCCGGGGCTCCCCTGCGGGCTGCAGGCGCTGCCTCTGCCTCGCTGCCTCGCTGCGTGGGGGTGGCCCGAGCCGGGCGGGGGGGGCCCACACGCACGGTCTCTAACGCCCCGCCGCCGCCGGGCCCCAGGAGGAGCAGCAGCGCCTGGCGGAGGAGCGGCTGCAGGAGGAGCAGCAGAGGAGAGCCAGGGAGGCGGCGGCGGCCAGCAAAGGCCTGACTGCGACCGCGGACGCGCAGGTGAGCCCCCCCCACCCCCCACCCCCGGCCGGCTCTGGTTCGTCCCTTCCCAGTGGCTGGAGGCGCGGACTGTGTACTAGGACCACAAGAAAGAGGAAGCATACAGTTGGCCCAACTGTTTTTACCATTTTTGGTATGTATGTTTTCTTACTCTTAAAAGTAGAATTCGTTGTTAAAAAAAGAAGAAACTAAACTTTTTTTAAAGAGTATAAAGTGAAAGAAAGGCACCCTTACAGGAAAACTCGAAGTCTGGTGTCTTTCTATAGTTTGCACACATAAACCTTCTCTACACACGCACACATATACACACACTCATTCTCTCTCTCACGCACACATACACTCATTCTCTCACACGCACACACGCACTCATTCTCCCGCACACTCGCACATACACTCACATACACACATTCACGCACACACTCGCACACATACACACACACTCATTCTCTCTCACACATATTCATTCTCACGAACACTTACACACATATACACTCATTCTCACACACATTCTCTCACAAACACTCTCGCACACATATACACACATTCTCACGCACACACTCGCACTCATCCTCTCACGCACACACTCGCACACATGTACACACTCATTCTCACATGCACACACATACACGCTCATTCTCTCACATTCATTCTCACGCACACTCGCACACATACACACGTTCATTCTCTCACACACACATTCTCACACATGTACACGCGCTCATTCTCACGCACACACTCGCACTCATTCTCTCGCACACACTCGCACACATGTACACACTCATTCTCACACGCACACACATACGCTCATTCACATTCATTCTCACGCACACTCGCACACATACACACGTTCATTCTCTCACACACACATTCTCACGCACACACTCGCACACATGTACACGCGCTCATTCTCTCACACATTCATTCTCACGCACACACTCGCACACATGTACACGCACTCATTCTCAACACGCACACACACACACACACACACACACATACATACACTCATTCTCTCTCACACTCACATGCACACGCACAGAGTTTTCAGTGAGCACCGCTGTACATACTGTCAGTCTGCTCGGGCTCCTGCCACAAACTGCCACACTGGGTGGCTTCAGCAACAGTTCTGGAGGCCGGACGTCCAAGGCCAAGGCGCCAGCAGATTCAGCAGCCGGTGAGCGTCCTCTCCCTGGCTCACAGACGGCGGTCCTCTCCCCATGTCCTCCCATGGCTGGGGGGAGGGGGCTCTCTGGAGACTGTGTTCCAAAGGCACTGATCTCACTCATGTGGCCTCCACTCTTGTGACCTAATCACCTCCAAAGGCCCCACTTCTCAATACCATCACACTAGGGGGGAGGATTTAACAGAAGAATTTGGGGGGTGTGGGGGGCACAAACATTTAGTCTATAACATATACCAATTTGGCCATTTGAATTTTTTCCTCCTTTTTTTTCCCCTTTCATTTAGTATGTTGTAGACATCTGTGTGTTTCAGCACTTGTAAATCTCCTATTTGACGGCTGTGTACCAGTTACTTGTACCAGAATTTTTTTTTTTTAAGATTTTATTTATTTGTTTACAGTGCGAGCAGGTGGGGAGGGAGAGGAAGAGAGAGCATCTGAGGCACACTGTGTGCTGAGCGCGGAGCCCAACGCGAGGCTCTAGTTCAGGAACCTGAGATAATGACTTAAGCTGAAATCAAGAGTCAGACACTCAACTGACTGAGCCACCCAGGCGCCCCTTGAACCAGAATTTCTTTAACAAGCCCTGGTGAGCGCCTGGGTGGCTCAGTCGTTAAGCGTCTGCCTTCGGCTCAGGTCATGGTCCCAGGGTCCTGGGATCGAGTCCCGCATCGGGCTCCATGCTCTGCGGGAAGCCTGCTTCTCCGTCTCCCACTCCCGCTGCTTCTCTTCTCTCTCTCTCGCTGTCTCTCTCTGTCAAATAAAAACAAAACAAAACAAAAAAACAAGCCCTGGTAACAGCTTGATATTCTTATAAACAAAATGTATGTTTTCGTTGCGGTATAGTTTATGATAATGAAATGAACCAAATGTTCATCTATAACAGATGGTTAAAAAAAAGTACCAATCATGGGGTTCCCAGGGGAGTATCCTGGGCTGTTGGAAAGGGGACACACTGACCAGACAGAACATTTGCAAAACACTTCAACTTGAAAAAGGAAGACACAGTCATGTATGTGGTGTGACTTTTTTAAATTAAAAAGCGAACCCCTGAACCGTTTTTATTCCCCATGAAGTGAGGGGTGCTGACTAGAGCCCCAGCACTCCTCAGCGGTGAGAGATGCAGGAATGCGGGGGGAGGGGGAGCTGACGGCCACGTTTGTCTTCTCCAGTCTCCAGCTTGTACCTCCTATCAGATGACGCCACAGGGCCACAGGGCCCCCCCCAAGATCAACCCAGATAACTACGGGATGGATCTGAATAGTGATGACTCCACCGATGATGAGGCCCATCCCCGGAAGCCCATCCCCACCTGGGCCAGAGGTGAGCAGGGCCCAAAGTTCCCCGGGAGACCTGGGTCCTCACTTGTGACATCTAGGACCCTGGAGGTAGTGGCTCGGCAGCTGTGGGTGTCAGGAGGCTGTTGTACCCACGGGCTGGCAGACTGAAGCATTGGCCCAACAAGCCTGCGTTGGGCCTTGGGATGTGCCCAGGGAGGGGTGGGCACTCTATGGCCAGTGGGCTCATCTGAGGACCAGATCAACAGTGTTGGGCACCTCTGTTCTCAACAAATGAGTTAAATGATGGCTGGCTGCAGGCAGGCATGGTGCTGGGTGTTCTAGCTTGGGCTCTAGGCCCCTCCTTGGAGCCCCACCCGATGGGCCAGCTGAGAGTTGGACCCCAATAAGCAGCTTAGGGTAGGAATAGCGCCAAGAGGGGTAACAGATTTTAGGCAGCGCCCCAAGAGCTGAAGGCAGCTGGGGAAGGCCCAGGGCAGGGGCACTTGAGCAGGATTTGACCTCAGAGTTTACAAGCCCCAGTGTCTAAACAGGAGTGTGGGTGAGGGTGATCAGGCCACTGCCGACCAGGGCGCAGGGCCTACTGGGAAAGAGGCGGGGCCCGTGCATACAGTGGGCACTTTTATAGAGTGTGCTGAGCTGGGGGTCAGGGTGGGATGCAGTCTCACTCTCCAGCGAGAAGGGCCCAGAGCTCCGTCGGGGATCAGCTTTCTAGAGAAGACAACTTGCTTCGGTATCACCTCATTTGAACTCCATGTTAGCCAGAATCTGATTTGGTCTCCCTAACTTCTGACTTCAGGTCATTTGGGAGGTGGCAGCAGGCAGGGGTGAGCATGGCCGAGGAGCCAGATGGCCGACAGAGCCACCTAATGGTGGTTGACCTTCGCCAGCTTACTTAAACTGGCTCAGTTTTCTCATCTGTGAAATGGGGGTGATGCCAGCTGAGGGGGGTTATTTAGGATGAAGTGAGTTAGTGTTTGTAAGCGGCGGGCACATTTTCCACCTCCTGACCCCCCAGGGTCCTCCTAAAGCCTTGTTGACAGGGTTGTGTGCCACCCACAGCTGTGTCCCGGGGGCCCCGTTGGTAAGCACCCTGCGCCACGGGACCAGGGGTGGGGGCTGGGGAGAGAAGCAGCCGAGCATAGCAGTCAGGGACGGCGGTGTGTGCTTAACGTTCTGGAGCTAGACTGGTCTCCAGACCCCAGCTCCCCACTCACTAGCCGTGTGCCTCTGGGCAAATCTCCCCATTATAAAGTGGGGAGAATAAAGGAGCTGCCTCCTTGGTGGTTGTGGGGGTAATGAGGTCAGGCAGTGAGGGCCCCACGCAGGGCCCGGCTTATGTGAGCGCCTGAGGACCCGTGTTCAGGCAGAGCTGCCGGAGGATGGCAGTGGGAACAGGCAGGAAGAGCATTTTTAGGGAAGAGGGCTCTGAGACAGGAGCTCGTGTGGCAGAGGTGGGGGCGTGCTGGGGTGGAGAGGGTGATGAGGGGATGGGGGATGGGGGGGCTCATGAGGCGCCCCAAGGCAGTGACCTGACCCTCCGTGTCCCCCACAGGCACTCAGCTAAGCCAGGCCATCATCCACCAGTACTACCACCCCCCGAACCTGCTCGAGCTCTTTGGAACCATTCTCCCACTGGACTTGGAGGACATCTTCAAGAAGAGCAAGCCCCGCTACCACAAGCGCACCAGCTCTGCTGTCTGGAACTCGCCGCCCCTGCTGGGCGCCAGGATCCCCAGCAGCCTGGCCTACAGCCTGAAGAAGTACTGAGGCCCCCAGGCCTTCTCGGCAGTCTCCGCCCCTGTGTGTGTCTGTCCGCCCCTCTGGTGGTCTGGTGCCATCCTGCCTGGTGTTCTGTCTCTGGGGCTTTGCCATGTGTATATAAATGTCCTCTGTGTGCTGCAGGTAGAACGTGGCCCAGGCCTGTTTGGAGGCTGCACTCGGTGGGCGGTTGGGGGAGAACCAGCCCAGCCCCACCTGGCCTGCAGACAGCACTCTGTAAATAGATTGTTATAATTCAGCAGAATTTTAGCCTCTAGTGTTCGAGAGCTAGATTAATAAAGTCTGTTCCTTCAAGCCTGCTGTGGGTCTTGTGGAGATGGGGGGCCTTGGCAGAATGCCCTGGACCCTGGCCCTGCAGCCACATGTCTCAGGCCACTGATGGGCGGGGGGCCCCAAGGGACTTTGCCTTTTCCTGGGGTGTACTTCTAGGTCACCCGGGTCCCACGTCAAGATGCTGATGCGGTGGGTGATTCTGATCCTGTCCTTGGGCAATGCTAAGACACAGGTCAGTTACTGGCACAATGGGGCAGGTGAAGCTACTTTCTGATTTTCTGGAGAGCCCCCTGTTTGTAAAGGGGAGCTTGTTCCGTGGGAAAGACATGGGGTTGAGGTCAGGAGGACCGGGCTCTTGACACAGCTGTGCCACCTAGGACAGTCCCTCAGCCCCACGGGCTCCGCCCTAGGCACGCGGATGGTCAAAGGACCTGACGAGGTGTGCAACACAGCTAAAGCAGGAGCTCTGATTAGAAAGATGTCTCCTGAAACCACGTTGGGTCCAGTGCTGGCAAGCAGTTGAGATGTTTCTCCAACAAATCCAGGCAGCTGCTCATTGAATGCTTAGTGTCAAGAACTTAGTGGCTCTGGTGCTGTCCCTTAGCTGCAGCGGCCACCTCCTTCTCATCTGCTGCCCCACCCCGAGAACGGGTTGGCGAACTATGGCCTCGTGGGCCAAATGAAACCGCAGTCAGTTTTTGTTTTGTAACAAATACCTGTTTTCTCCGGCTGCTCCGCTGAGGGCAGAGTTAAGTAGTTGTAACAGAGGCCTTATGGCCCACAAAGCTGAAGATACTGTGCCCCTTTACAGAAAGTTTGCTGACCCCTGCTTTAGGACAAAAATACAGGCTAAGTTCAAGAGTGCTTGAAAAATGAGGACATAGTGAACATGCACAACAGACTGAAGTTGAGAGGAATCCACCCATTAAAAAAAAATTTGATGCTTCATTCAAATATGGTGCACAATTCAAATTGGTTCCATATGCTCTTGGACTAGAAACTGTTGTGTGGAGCCCATTGGCGAGGGCGTCTTTACCTAGAATTGATCAATTTTTTTTCTTTTATGGACTGTACTTTTTTGGTACCACGTCTTAGTCATCTTTGTCTAGCCCCAGTTCTCAAAGCTTTCCTCTTATGTTTTCTTCTAAGTGTTTTATAGTTTTACAAATACTACATTTAGCTTTATGATCTACTTGGAGTTAGTTTTTTTAAAGTGTGAGGTTTCTGTTTTTGGCTTATTTGGTTTTGGGGGGCAATATGTCCAGTTGTTCCAGGACCATTTTGTTGAAAAGACTGTTGTTTGTTTTCTACTGAATTTCTTTTGCATCTTTGTCAAGAATCAATTAGCCCTATTTGTATGGGTCTATGTCTGGACTTTGTATTCTCTTCCATTGGTCTGTGAGTCTCTCCTGTTACCAATACCACATCGTCAAAGTTACTGTAGCTTGTATCCATCTTAAAAATCCGTTTGTATGATTCCTCTAGTTTTATTCTTCCTTTTCAGAATTATATTCACTTTTCCATCAATTTTGCCTCTCCATCTAAATTTCAGGATGAGCTTATTTATACAAAAATGTTGCTGGGATTTTGATTGGAATTACATTAAATCTGTAGATAAGTTTGGGGAGAACTCACATATGATGGTGAGTCTTCTAAACCGTCATCTGACTTGTCTCTCCATTTATTTGCATCTATGGCTTCTGCCATCAGCGTTTCATAGTCTCAGCATACAGATCCTGTACAAGTTTTGTTGGACTTATAGCTAAGTATTTCATTTTCTTGGAGTTACTATAAATGGTATTGTTTTTCTAATTTTGGTTCCCAGTTATTCATTGCTGATATATAGAAATACAATTGATTTTTGTGTGTTGACCTTGTATCTTGTGATGCAACTAAAGCAGTGTGTAGAGCAGTGTGTAGAGGGGCATTTATAGTACTAAATATCTGTGTTAGATGAAAGGTGTTGAATCAGTGACTTCCGCTTCCACTTTAAGAAATTAGAAAAAGAAGAGCAAATAAAAGTATAAGCAGAAGAAGGGAAATAATGAAGGTAGAGCAGAAATCTATGACATTGGAGAGAGAAAAATAATAGGGAAAATTTAACTAAACCAAAAGCTGAGTCTTTAAGAAGCTCAAAAAAAAAAAAAAATCATAAACCTCTAACTGGATCGATCGGCAGCAAAAGAAACAAATGGCCAGTGTCAGGAATGAGAGGTACAACCATTATAGATTCTGTAGTTATTAAAACAACAGAAAGAATACTATGAGCAACTTATAATGAATTGGACAATTTAGATGAACACAAATTCTTTGGGAGATCCAAATTATTTTAGTTCAATCAAGAAGAAATAGAAAACCTAAATAGCTCTACTTGTGAAAGAAATTGAATCTCACAAAGACTACTCTAGACCTAGATTACTTTAGTGGTAAATGCAACCACGTATTCAGGAAAGACATTAACACCGGTTCTACATAACCTCTTTCAGGAAATTAAAGAGGAAAGAATATTTTCCGCTCCATCAGTGAGGCCAACATTGCCCTGATCCCAAAACCATACGAAGACACTGGAAGAAGGGAAAATTAGATACCTATCCCTCAAAAATCTCAACACACAAATTCTTAAAATTATAGTAAGTTAAATCCAACAAGTTCTATAAAGAGGATAATACATCTTAACCAAATAGGGTTTATCCCAAGAATGCAAAGTAGGTTTAACATGTGAAAGTCAACTAATGTAATTTGCCATATTAATACAGGAGGAAGACCGTGTGATTAATAGATGCAGAAAGTGCATTTGACAATTCAACGCTAATTTGTGATAAAAGCTCTAAGCAAATTAGAATTTTTTTTGGTCTCATATTCAACTCTGCCTCTCCCATTAAGCTGAAGGTATGGCCAATAATATGACTTAAATTTAAGTATCTCAAAAAATAAATGAGTGAATGAATTATAACATGCAAATTAGAATCTAAAAGGAATTTCCTTGGTTTGATAAACCACATCTACAACAACAACAAAAAACTCCAGCAAACATCATGGTGACTGTCTTACTAATAGGTCCAATGCAAAGATGTCCACTCATTACTTCTGAACATTTTACTGGAGGTTCTAGCCAGTGCAATAGGACAGAAAAAAGGCAGGAGAGAGGAAGGATTACAACTATATTCAGAGACAACTTGTGCAAAATCTGGTAGTGTCTACCGGGATGAATATGTGAGTTTAGCATGGTTGTCGGATACAAAATTAATATAAAAAAAAATCACATGTATTTCTTTTTTTTAAGTTTAACATTTTAATTGGAAACAGTTCATATGCCCATCCAGTGGAAGCTCAGATAAGCAAAGTGCAATAAACAGAATGAAATATCACACAGAAGTCTCTGTATAATGGAATATTATGCAGCCATCAAAAGGAATGAAATCTTGCTATTTGCAATGACGTGGATGGAACTGGAGGGTATTATGCTGAGCGAAACAAGTCAATCAGAGACAGACAAGTATATGATCTCACTGATATGAGGAATTCTTAATCTCAGGAAACAGGGTTGCTGGAGTGGTGGGGGGTGGGAGGGATGGGGTGGCTGGGTGATAAGACATTGGGGAGGGTATGTGCTACGGTGAGCGCTGTGAATTGTGCAAGACTGTTGAATCACAGATCTGTACCTCTGAAACAATAATACATTATATGTTAAAAAAAAGGATAGCAGGAGGGGAAGAATGAAGGGGCGAAATCGGAGGGGGAGACGAACCATGAGAGACTATGGACTCTAAGAAACAAACTGAGGGTTCTAGAGGGGAGGCGGGTGGGGGGGATGGGTTAGCCCGGTGATGGGTATTGAAGAGGGCACGTACTGAATGGAGCACTGGGTGTTATACGCAAACAATGAATCATGGAGCACTACATCAAAAACTCAAGGTGTAATGTATGGTGATTAACATAACAATAAAAGTCTGTATAAATCAACATGAAAAGGTATCTTAGATATTTGAAAGGGAAAAAACAAATTACAAAATAAGTACAGTGAATCCATTGTCAAACATTTTTTTCTAAACTATGTAGTATTTTTGCAAATATTGTTTTTGTAATATAAAAACAATAAAATTAATGATAATGTTCAAAACATATTCACTAAATCACTTAATCACATCTACTTCTATATGCTTACCTTGCACAATCAGAAATCAATATTAAGAAACATTGCATTTTATGATAATGTCAGAAATTATCAAAATCTTAGGAGTAAATTTGACAAGAGATGTGAAAGACCTATCCATTAAAACATAAAACATTTCTGAGAGCAGTTAATGGAGACCTAAATGGGACATACATAGTGTTCGTGGATTGGAAGCAATTTTTTTAAGATGTCAATTTCTTCCAATTTGATCTATAGATTTAATGCAATGCAATTTGAAAGCCCAAATAGGATTTTTTTTGGCAGAAGTCTATGAAAAATGTGGTTTTGAAATGTATATTTAACTTCAAAGGACCTACAATAGCCGAAACAACTTTGAAAAAGAAGAACAAATATGGAGGGGCTACGTACATACCTTCAAGACTCACTCTACAGTTACAACGTTAAGAATGGTATGGTATTGGTGTAAGGATAGACAAATCAGTGGAACTATACGGAGTCCAGAAACAGAACTACATACATATAATCACTTGGTTTTCGACAAAAGTGGAAAGGCAATTCAGTGTGGGGAAAGATATTCAACAAATTGTCCTGGAGCAATTGGATATGTTAAAAAAAATCTGCAACCCTTCCTCGCATCATATATCAGATTTAATTCATGATAGATCATAGGCCTAAATGTACAACTCCCAGAAGAAAATGGGACAAAATCATAGTGTTTGTATTTGGTACAAATTTCTTACACTTGACACAACAAGTATGAACTATAAAAGAAAAAGTCTACGTTGGATGGGTATAAAGGTAAAAGTCAATCAAAATCAACAACTTTTTCCTCTTTAAAAGTTGCTATTATTCAACATCTTCTCTCCTGCCCTCCGCATGAGTGGAATGGTGCAAATAACCTATCCTATCATGTTCCTGGATATAGTACTGGGAATGATCTTCACCACGTGGTCACGGTGAGGGTGAATGACACAGGTTCGTGTAGATTCTCTTGCTTCAGTAGGACCCGCCCAGCCAACCTTACCCCTAACCCCACCCGCTTGCCTACCTGGTACTCTTCCTCTTGTTGGGCCCCAGCTAGTTGCCTGTCCCATGAGACTTCACCTGTCTCCCTCAGGTAGACCAAGGTACAGCTTCTTTCTGGTTCCATCTGGGCTTCTTCACAGCACAGGCCTCAGTGTCTGTGCTGCAATGAACCGTGAGCCACCAGCACACCCCCTGCAGCTTTGGTCTGCTGAGCAATGGTGAATGTTGGGTAAACTCGGCTTGGGCAAGAGCCCTGGCAGGCTCTGCTTCCTCTGGGCTTCCACGATGCAAACATTTCTCCAGAAGGTTTAGGAAAGAAGGAAGACCAGGCATGAGAAGGGAGGTTGGTCATAACCTGTATTACAAAGGTTTCCCATCTCTCCCCAGATCTCAAGTTATTGTCCTGTCTGAGCTGCTTGGAGCTTAATTCTGAGGTTCCCTTAGATATCTACAGAGCCGGATAGCAGCACCCAGAACCATAGAAAGCTGAGTTACTCTAGGCCTGAGGTTTTTGTATTTGTCACTGAGAAGTACAAACTCAGTTGCCCCCAACCAAGTAGCCAATAATTTACTTGGCCAACCCAGCCAAATCCCCACTCCTGCCCAATTATTTTGAACATTCTCAACCAAAGAAATCTGCCTTACATGCCGTAAAGAGGAAGTAAACTCATTTTCTTGCAATGGGGAACTTTTAGGATAGTCACACCTTCCTTTGGTACTTGCCTTAATTGCAATTTATTCAGCCTGAAAAAGTGGATGTGAAGGCCAACACTTTCAAAGGACCCAACTTCATAGCCACTTGGCTTGATCTAGGTGCCTACCATCGTCCCTGGATGGACAACTTGTGTGGCTCCCAATCCTCTCCCTCTTACCCCAGTACCCCTGATTATTTCAGCCACCATGCCACCCTCTTCCACCCATAGCACCCAGCCCTCACTGGGTTCACCTCTGTAGGAGATCCCAGCAGGGCAGAGCCTAGCCAAGAAAGCAATTGCAGTGTTTTTATTGAGAGGAGCCAAGGAAAGGTGGCAATGAAGTGGGTCCAGGTGAAGATGGTGGCCCTTGAGGGAACAGGACTGTGTCCCCACTCAGGCCCAGCCCTTAGGAGCTCCGGTGGGAAGCACACTCCCTGTGGAGCTCCTGTCCTCAGGACTGGGTGCCACTGGCCCTTCACCAGCTGTGTCTCATGCTTTGCTGCAATAGATCAAGAAGAGTGACTCAGGGAGAGAACACAACATGGCAGTAATTCATCCAGTAAACTCACTCTGTCGGGGCCAAGGATGTGGGATTTGTCATCCAGCCCCACCTAAGTCTTCCTGGGGAATAGTGTAGGAGTATGGATAATAAAGCACCTACTGTGTGTGAGGCATGGTGCACGGTGCTTGGCCTTGGTTGTGTTCTTCAATCACATCTGTTCTCCAAGATGGGGGCTGGTATTATTTTCATCTTCCTCTTAAGCTTTTGGAAAGTGAGACTGAAAACGTTAGTCACTTGTTCAAGGTCAAATGGCTTGTGCAAGGCCCTGGGCAAGTTGTAGGTTTCAGTGGAGACACAAAGGTGAGGCTGGCCAGTTCTACCCCCTGTGTCCTATCACCCTCAACCTACGTGGGTAAATCAAGGCATGCTTTGGGGAGGTTACTTGAGTGGAAGCTTGAAGGACTCACTGGAGTGTGTCAGGTAGGTGAGGCGGGGAGCAGCATGTATATACAGTGTGTATACTGGTTCTGACCTGCACAGCGGATTGGGTGAAGGATATAGGAATGGTTCCTTACCCCCCCAAGCAATATCTGTGGGCTTTATCTGTAGGATGCATGTAAGAAGAGAGCTCTCACAGTGAGAATTAAGTGAAATCCCATCACCTGTATGTCTTCTTCAGGAAAAAGAAATGTCTATTCAGGGCTTCTGCCCATTTTTAAATTGAATTGTTTTGTGTTTTTGCTATTGAGCTGTAGGAGTTCATTATATATCCTAGATATGAAATCTCTTATCAGCTATGGGATTCGCAAATATTTTCTCCCATTCAGTAGGTTGCCATTCATTTTGTTACCGATTTCCTCTGCTATGCAGAACTTTTTAGTTTGATGTGGTCCCACCTGTTTATTTTTGCTTTGGTTGCCTTTGGTTTGGAGTCAGATCTAAAAAATCATTACCAAGACTGGTGCTTCAGGGCTGCCATAACAAAGTACTACTACTTGGGTGGCTTAAACAATGGAAATGTCTTATCTCCTCATTCTGGAGGCCAGAAGTCTGAAATCAGGGGGTCAGCAGGGCTGTGAGGGGGAATCTGCTTTATGCCTCTTTCCTGCCTTCTGGTAGCTTGCTGAGAATCCTGGCTTGTGCTGCTTCATTGCAATATCTGCCTTCAGTTCACATGAAGTTCCCCGTGTGTGTGTGTATGTGTGTGTGTGTCCAACTTTTTCTCCTTTTCAAGGACCCCAGGAATATGGATTAAGACCCATCTTAATGTCCTAATGACCTCTACAATGGTCATTATTGGTTACCCCTACAAAGACCCTATCACCGAAATAAGGTCACATTCTGAGGTACCAGGAGATTAAGACTCCATCTCCTTTTTTTTTTTTTTAAGCAGAGCTTGAACTCACGACTGTGAGATCAAGACCTAAGCCGAGATCAAGAGTTTGATGCTTAGCCGACTGAGACATCCAGGCGCCCCAGGACTTCATCTCTTTTTGAGGGGACACAGTTCAGTCCGTAACACACCATATCATCACACTTGCTCCTCTGAGGGGGATTCTGGTAAAATCTCTATTTTAGAGGTGAGGAAACTGAGGCCTGGAAAAGTTGGATAACGTGTCAAGGTCACACAGTGTGTACGGGCTCTGAAACCCAGGCTCCTACTCGCTACGGTGTGCCATATTGGCAGAGTTACTGGAACCAGATCGTTGGTGACAGCGACAAGAAGTGAGGACATTTGGGGCGGGTGAGCGGGATAAGCACGGTCACGGCAAGCGGTGGCAGTGAGGAGAGTGGATTACCTGGGGGGCGGAAGGGAGTGCGCAGTGTGGCCACCTCTGGCGTCCATGGTTTAGGGTGGTCTGAAGGCCAGGTAGAGGTATTTGGGTTTGATGAAAAGGGGGATTGAGTACTTCTATAGGTTCTGGAAAAGGGGGTTGCCCAGATGAGAGGTGATCCCAGGAAACATAAGTTGTATCAAACTAGAAATCAGGTCTGCTTCATTCATCTCTGTATCCTTAGGACCCCCTCCTGGAGCTGGAGTGGGCCCAAGGAAAGTTCTCAATGAATTCTGTGGGGTAAATCAAAGAATACAGGCACAGGATCAGAGTGGGTTGAGACATGAGGCAGGAGGCCATCCAGAGATGCTGTTGCACTGAGACATGTCCCGCCATTTTTGTTTTCTTGTGGGGATCTGCACTCTCTGCCCCCACCCCCACTCTCGGTCGGAATGGGTCTCCTGGAATGGGCTCCAGCACTGGCTTCCAGTGGGGGGTAGGGGCACCTGGCCCAGGTCTGGCCAATCCAAACATCATATTGTCAGTTGGCACTATGCACGATAAAGTCAATGGGACTCACTTGTGGCATTTTGTTTCAGCTCCTGGGAAAGCATTTCTTCTCTTTGGACACAAAACTGCCAGATGTGAAGGAGCTGCGGGCTCATCGTGGCAGAACAGGGCACATTGTGGGACAACCAGGCAATGGCAAGAAAGCAGAACGGAGACAAGGAGAGATGGAGAGAAAACTGGGCCCTGCTGCCCCTGGACTCTGAACCAACATGAGGCATGAACTCCCTTTGTCCCAGCCATGCGTCCTGGACCACGGAACCCAGGAGCGGGCTGTTTAGAGAAGCAGGAGAGCAGCATCTGTGCCAACCCCTCTTAAGTATAGGGGACGGGGAGCAGGCTGAGTCCCTTGAGCTTGGCCACTCCAATGAAAGCTTGCTCAAGAGCACTGCACTCACACAGAAATCAACCCTGGTGGCAGCCACTGGCCCAGAGGTCCCTCAGCAGGGTCACACTGACTGATCCCTGCCACCTTCCCCAGAACCACAGGGCTCTTGGCAGTCAGGCCCAGGAAGGTGTGTTGTCCCCAGTCTTGATTTCCCACCATTTTTTGTTTTCCCGGAACTTGGGACCTCAGCCTCTGATGAGCTGTACTATGTTCTCCCATTCGCATGGGAGAGTGACTTGGCTCGGAAGGTCTGATTCACTGGGGATCTCAGCTTCAGAGCTTAGGCATGAGGCTGAGAAAAAAACAGAAATCTTGGACCAGTACATGAGCACATGGGTGGCTGCGGTTACCACCTCTGACCAATCTCCCCCCACCCCCAGTGCTCACCCTCTAATTACAGGGCACCCCATCACATCAATCTTCCTGGAGCGCACCTGCTTACTTAGCACCTGTGAGCAGTCCCCTTCCCACAGGAGTATACATGCACACAGGCGCACATACTCAGACATACAGATATGCACAGACACATGCAAACACACATGTAGACACAGATTCACGCACAGACATACCAAGACACACACATGTAGACACACACACACACTCAGGCTCTTCATAGAAACGGGAATAGAACTCGGCTGCCAGAGTCTCTCAGGGAAGGCCCCTTCACCTGCTCGTCTTCGAGGAGCCCCAGGGAAGCTCTAAGAGTTTAACTCAGTCTGAGTCTACACTACCAGTTCAGTGTCCTCTTGCAGCTGCCCTGTGAAGCCTGGAGAAACTGCGACCACCCACCCAGGGATGAAGCTGACAGTGGCTCTGGTGCTGGCTTTTCTGCTGGCTTCTGGCAGCTCTCTTGTTGGTCAGCCCTGCTCCTCGCGCCTCCTTGGAAGGGAGTGCTAGGCTCACCCGGGCCACCACAGGAGCCAGCTCGGGGCCAGGTCTGTGCTGCTGCAGTGCAGAAGGCCCGGCACTGCGCTTGTGGTGGCCCATGAGGCGTGGCGTGTGGTGGGGCTGACGGGAGAGAGGGCACAGGCAGAGAGCATGTCTTGGCCCAGGGCTTCTGTAACAATACCCACCATGGGAGGAAGCTCTAGAAAGAACATAGAACCAGGAACCAGGCATCCTGCCTCTTGACCCAGATTTTATCTCCAAGTGGCATTGTGGCCTTGGCAAGTCACTTCTTTTCTCTGTGAGTAGTTATCTCCTAACCGAAGATGTCGAATGAGATGTCTACATCTCATTTGACTCTTCCAAATCTAAGCTCTAAAGAGATCTGATTCCTCCATCTCTCAAATGAATGCGTGAAGTTGACTATATGTGTGTGTATGGTGGTGTGGGGGGACTTCTAGCTAATCTTCTGCCCAATGTACT
The DNA here is from genome assembly GCF_037043125.1 of Eumetopias jubatus. Lineage (NCBI taxonomy): Eukaryota > Metazoa > Chordata > Mammalia > Carnivora > Otariidae > Eumetopias > Eumetopias jubatus. Next base: position 9,646,698 of record NW_028274819.1, on the reverse strand, counting down.
TGGAGATTTTCTTCAGAAGGGATAAGATGTGGTTACCTCTGCCCTTAGCCCGCTCATTTGCTCTGGACTTACTCAACCTGATATTGAAGTCTTCAGTCCTTCTGTTCTGTGCCTGAAGAGACCATGAAGAATGACTTAATCTGCCTGAGGGCTTCTTAGATGATGCAAAAGAAAGAATTAGAAAGTTCCATTTTCTTGCCTTTTAATTGGGAGAAGGTTAGGAGGGAGGGGGAATCAGATGAATCTGTTTCTCCTCATCTTGTAGTGGGTCAGTCTTGAGGGTGGACTTGAGGGAAAGCGAAACTGGGTTCTCAGAGTCCCTCCCCTGGTTCAGGGCAGGTAAAGTATGTTTCTTGTTTCCAGTAGAGCAACCAAGCTTGGACTCAGGTGAGGACTCAGTGAACGCTATCCAACTAGATTCAGTGTGTGTGTGTGTGTGTGTGTGTGTGTGTGTGTGTGTGTGTGTGTGTGACAGTAGGTAAACTTCCCACATACCTGTGCCTCAGAAAAATCACAGGTTTCTTCTCCCAGATTGTACCAGGTCCTCAACAGAGATTTGTTCGGTAGCTGATGGGAAAACATATACTGGGCTCTATTTATTTTCCATAGCTTGGCTCCCACCCATCAATTTGTTTTTTTTCTACTATGTGAACAAAAGGAATATAACAGGGCAACTGAACTTGTCAGCCAGTTGAGGAATTGAAATTTACTTAAATCCTCATATTCAAGTGGAGTTTGTCATGTGGTGTGATAGGTTGGATGATGGCCCTCCAAAGATGTCCATGTCTTAATCCCTGAACCTGTTATTATGTTGCCTTCCATGCTAAAGAGACTTCGCAAATGTGACTAAGTTAAGGGTTTGGGGATAAGGATTAGCCTGGATTATCCAGGTACCTTACAGATCGCAAGGATCCTTGTAAGAAGGAAGCAGGAACATCACAGTCAAAGAGCTATAGGATCAGAAACAGAGATCAGAGAGGAGGGAAGTGACAGTGCTGCTGACTTTGAAGGTGAAGAAAGGGGCCAAGAGGTAAAGAATGCAGGCAGCCTCTAGAAGCTGGAAAATGCAAGGAAATGGATTCCCCCCTTGAGGCTTCCGTGGGAACGCTGGTTTATTGTCATCCTGATTTTAGCTGAGCAGAACTGATTTTAGAATCGCGGGATAACAATTTCATGTCGTTAAGCTTCATTTTTGTGGCAGTCTGTTACAGCAGCAATAGGAAGCTAATACGTATGGTAAGCACTAATTATTAGTTATGCAGAGTTGGAAAAATTCCCTGCGGCTGGGTCCCATTGGGCCTGGGATCCAGGACCCACCTGGATATAGCAGAGAAGGAGTACCACCTTCTCTCTTTATCACTGTGGCCAGCACATTTCTCCAACCCAAATTCAAATTCAGTTGTTACAACAATGTAAACACAGTCTGAGAGACTGGGCTCTGTCTCTAAGCCTGAGCTTCCTGCCGGGAGCTGCTGACCCCACCCGGCGGCACCTTGTGTAGGATGCTGAGTCTCTCTGTTACTGCTGGAAGGGACATAGACATTATCGAGTCCTTTCCGGGAATCCCACCTATTTCCTGAAAGCTGAGCATCCACATCTACCCTACTCTTCTGTGCGCATAACCCTAAACCTCAGGAAAACACTTGTCTGTGTTCCTACGAGTATGCCCTTTTATGTGCAAACTGACGAACAGGATTCATAAGCATCTGTTTCATCCCTTTGGCATTCTCCACATCTATTGCTCCTCCACGCTGGCTTTTAAGTGAAGTTCCACGATCCCTTTCTTTATCATAAACCACGGCAAATCTCCATCCCCAGTGGGACACAAGTTCTTCTTGGAGTGTTAGTGCTTAGAGCCTCAGGGTCAGTGGGATTGTTAGGTCCCCACACAGAGAGGGCTTGCTGCCCTATTGAAGGGAATCATTTCCAGCCTCACTGCTTCTGATTGCCATCCTAACCCCCACATTTCACAGTAATCTCCAGGACCCCAGAGAGTACATGATGCAATGCAAGTCAGCTCACGCTGGACTCCCATTCCTTTGCTGATGGTTCTCTTTTTTTGTACTGTTGTCTGGAATGGTCTTTTCTTTAATTCTATTGCCACTTCCTCATCATCTCCGATCTGGACTTGCCTGGGAATCCATTTCTCTCATTGATCATCCCTTGATTGGGTCCTCCCACTGACTGGTTCTTACATTATGGTCATTCACTCACAAACCTCTTGTTGAATGCACATTTCGTGTCAAGCACTGTTCTTGGCACTGGGGATAGCTCCCTGAAGAAAACAGACAAAAACCCCTATCCTCATGAAGGTATTTATATTTTAGTGAGGGGAGAGAAATAATCAACCAAAGAAAGAGGTAAAATATAAAGTGTATAGCGTCCAAAATCTATAAAGAACTCATTAAACTTAATAGCCAAAAAACAAATAATCCAGCTGAAGAAAAGGGCAGAAGACATGACTAGACATTTTTCCAAAGAAGATATACAATAGCTAACAGGCCCATAAAAAGATGCTCAACATCACTCAGCATCATGGAAATCCAAATCAAAACCGCAATGAGATATCACCTCATACCTGTCAGAATGGCTAAAATTAACAACACAGGAAACAACAGATACTGGTCAGGATGCAGAGAAAGGGGAACCCTCTTGCACTGTTGGTGGGAATGCAAACTGGTTCATCCACTCCCGAAAAACAGTATGGAGTTTCCTCAGAAAGTTAAATATAGAACTACCCTATGACCCAGCATTGCATTATGAGGTATTTACCCAAAGGATACGAAAATACACATTTGAAGGGGTACATGCACCTCGATGTTTATAGCAGCATTATCAACAATAGTCAGACTATGGAGAGAGCCCAAATGCCCATCGACTGATGAATGAGATAAAGAAGATGTGGTATATATATACAATGGGATATTACTCATCCATCAAAAAAAAATGGAATCTTGTCATTTGCAATGACGTGGATGGAGCTAGAGTGTATTACACTAAGAAAAATAAGTCAGTCAGAGAAAGACAAATGCCATATGATTTCACTGATATGTGGAATTTAAGAAACAAAACAGATGAATATAGGGGAAAGGGGGAAAAAAGAGAGAGGGAAGCAAACCATAAAAGACTCTTAAGGATAGAGAACAAACTGAGGGTTGATGGAGGGAGGTGGTGGGGGATGGGCTAAATGGGTGATGGGCATTAAGGAGGGCTCTTGGGATGAGCACTCGATGTTGTATGTAAGTGATGAATCACTAAATTCTACTCCCAAAACCAGTATTCCACTATATGTTAACTGAATAGAATTTAAATAAAAATTTGAAAAAAGAATATATTAGATGATAAACACCACAGAGAAAAACAAAGGCAGAGGTAGCATGAGGTATTGATTTTAATTTGAATGGACAGGAAAGGCCTCACTGGAGAGGTAATACTTCAGCCCCGATCTGAACGAAGTGAGAGAGAGTGTGAGGTGTCTGAGGGATGGGTATTCCAGGAGGAGGGGCTCTTAGGATCTGGTCATAGAGCTCTTTTCAGTTTTTATATAAGTATGTGTTGTCTTAAATTATTCTAGCAACCAATATTTCAGGAAACAACAAATTAAGGTCCTGTTGGCCAACATATAAGAGATGCTGCCAGGCTGTGGTTCTCAAATAGAGCGTGCATCAGAATCACCTAGAGGTATTTTTTTGTTGTTTTTTGTTTTTTGTTTTATTTTATTATGTTATGTTAGTCACCATACAGCACATCGTTAGTTTTTGATGTGGTGATCCACGATCCATTGTTTTCATATAACACCCAGTGCTCCATGCAGTACGTGCCCTCCTTAATACCTACCCATCACCGGGCTAACCCATCCCCCCACCCCCCTCCCCTCTAGAACCCTCAGTTTGTTTCTCAGAGTCCATAGTCTCTCATGGTTCATCTCTCCCTCCGATTTCCCTCCCTTCATTTTTCCCTTCCCTCGCCTAGAGGTTTTGATGAAACAGCCCTTGAGTTTCTCATCAGTATATCTGAGGTGAAGCCCAAGAAATTGCATTTCAAACAAGTTCCCAGGTGATGCGGATATTACTGATGTCGGGGACCATATTTTGAGAAGCACTCCCCTAAGGCAACCTGCGGATCTCCCTAAACATGCTCTGGGAATCTTAGGGTTTGGCTCCATGACCACTCCTGGTACTTAGGTGATTTGAATGGACTAAATAAACCACTCCTACTTATCAACATATTTGAACCTCAGCAAAGCACAGATTGAACGCTCTCGTCCATCCTGAGTGTGTTAGCCCAGCCTAGAGGGAGTCCATTTTATTAAAGACTCTCACCCCTTCCTTCCAAATATAAGGCTTAGTGCTGGCTTAAACCTCATTTATTTTACTAAAATGTACCCAATTTTAACAAATTCACCTCTTTTAACTTGCTTTAACGTTTCTCTAATCTGCACATTGTGAGAACAATAAGGTTGATATTTCTATCCCTTTCCTTGTTGCCCTGCACTAGCACACTTTATACGCTAAATCGTTGGTAAATTAATAGAATGAAATTGCAGACTCATCGGTTCTGCTGGGAGGGATGAAGAAGTTGCATTTTCTAACTGGAACTCTTCATCCTTGAAATGACTCATTTTCCCCAGAGATGAAAAACAAACAAACAAAATAATGGGGCTCTGTTCCCTGTTCCCCCTTTCCAGGGAAAGGAGACAAACAAGGAATGGAATAATAGAATGGATAATCTGAGTTCACCTCTGCAGAGGATTCCTGCATGTGGGTTCAAGGAACCCAGGCCCTAGGGTGGAAGGCACTGGTCTAGAGCACCTGCAAATAGCTTCAATCAGCTTGACATCCTGTCCTCTCAGAGGCAGTGATCACTGATCTCAGCTGATGTTCAGGGAAACCTAACACCCCTTCTGATGCCCTTGGCAATGCTCTATAAACAGGGATGTCATCTTAAAGAAGTTAGATGGACCTGCATGGATGTCTCCATAGCCTTGGTCCTGACATGGTAGGAATTTACTGCCATGGGATCATCTCTTATTTTCTACGTCTGTTTTAGCAAAACATCGCACAACACTGTTAAGAAGCCAGCAGGGTCTGGTCTTTAGGATGCCAGAGCCTCAGGACATGCTCATCCTACCCCTAACCTCCAATCCCAGGCTAGGCTGAGTGTGAAATGTGTCCCTCCTCCTCTGCTTCATGGCCAGAAGCCTGATGTTGTTGTCAGGAGGCAAGAATCTTTACCAGCTAAGTCTGGAGGTATTCACCCTAAGATTGAAATCAGACATGCCTGGGTCAGAATCCTGATTGTGCCTCTGCCCTGTTCTATGACGCTAGACAAGTCATTTGTCCATATTGATACTTATTTGTTGTGAGGGTCAATGAAAAAAATATATTGGGATGTTCCCAACACGGTGCATGGCCACAGGAATTTTTAGTTTCTTTGCTTCTCCTCTTGTTATTTCTCCCAGGTAGACAGCTCTTAAGGTCTAAGAACTAAGTGCATGTTAGATGGTATTTTCTCTCACATAACAACAATCATTGGTTGGTATACCTCTGGCCCATCAGTCATCTCCAGACTGGCTGGGCAGGCTCATTTGCAGACAAAATAGATTCACCAAGAATTATTTGCAGTGACTTTACTGAGATATTCCTACAAGTTAGTTGAAGTTTTTACATGTGACCTAATGCATAGAACAGTACATGATCATTAAGAATAAAACACTAAAAATATCTGTCTGTTCTCTAGGAAAGCATGTAAATTGTTCATTATTGAAAGAATGGAGCCCTGCTTGAACTTGCACACAATGATTCCTGGGCTTCAGGCTTTGTTATTGCTGGCCTCTCTCCTTTCTCCAACGCTATGGCTATTCATGGGTCTCAGCTGAAGGTTAGGTTTCTCAGATTATCTGCTCCTTTGGAAAAAGTGAACTCAAACATTTATCCACAAACACCGTGAGAATGCCAAAGGATCCCTTAGGTTTTTAGCCCTTTAATTGCTGATTTTAATTGTTGGTTGTGTTTTTAAACACATGTTAATTTTTGTTTGGGGTGGTGGATGAAGTTTCAGTGCAATTCAGAGCTTGACTGTAGGAACAATGGCTTAGAGATTAGATACAAGACTGGCACATGTTTGAAAGCATGGCAACCAGAACCTAAAAAAACATGGTCAGCACTTCTACTGCGCAAAAAAGTTGACCTGTCACTGAGCATCTTTACCAGTGGAACAGAGCCTCCTATCAGAATCAAACTATTTTTGAAAGTTACATTATTATATTGGCAGGCATTCATACTGTCCACAAAATACCTGGAAATATTCATTATTTCTAATATTAGCTACAGCCAACATTTGCTATCTTATTAATTACCATACACATTTCCAGATGTTAATTTTTTGGTCACCTGACCACTCAGTGTGTAGGTAGGTAACCACCGCCAAAAATGGGAAAAACGGAGGAACAGCATATTGGCAAATCAGTCAAAAAAAAAAAAAAAAAGACCAACCCAACTTTTTAAATTAGGGTTGATGATTAATAGTGCAGCAATGTCCCCAATAGCCAAAATATGGAAAGAGCCCAGATGTCCATTGACAGATGAATGAAGATAAAGGAATATTACTCAGCCATCAAAAAGAATGAAATCTTGTCATTTGCAATGATGTGGATAGAACTAGAGGGTATTATGCTAAGCAAAATAAGTCAGTCAGAGAAAGACAAATATCATATGATTGCACTCATATGTGGAATTTAAGAAACAAAACAGATGAACATAAGGGAAGGGAAGGAAAAATAAATAAGATGAAAATAGAGAGGGAGGCAAACCATAAAGGATGCTAAACTCTAAGGAACAGACTGAGGGTTGCTGGGGGAGGTGGGTGGGGGGTTGGGTAATTGGGTGATGGGCATTAAGGAGGGCACTTAACGTAATGATCACTGGGTGTTATACGAAACTGATAAATCCCTAAATTCTACCCCTGAAACTAATAATACACTGTATGTTAACTAAATTGAATTTCAATAGAAAAATAATGTATGGAATAAAAACTTGACTACACCTTGCTGCAGAGGAAGCCGAAGGTCTGGTTGAAGATGTGGTCGAAAGCACACTCAAAAAGGGTGTAGAGTCAATGAATCTTCAAGCGGAAGCCCACACAATTTTACTAATAAGGTGTCAGTGTAGATCTCCCTAAATTTTTAAATTCACCACGCAAGTCTGAGTCTGTAAATCTGCTCGGTGGGAATTGCCAATGTCACTTTTGCCTTCAAATGACTTTCCTCGTATGGTGTTGCTTTGCTTTTCAACATCCTATACCACGGAGACTGCCGAGAGCTTGAAGGGGAAACATTGTGCAGAATTTTATGCTCATTTCTCTGTAGCTCCCCCTTTTCTAGAATCTTGACCCTCAGGTCATACTGCTTTGGTTACTCACCAACCCCTTCAAACATCTGATTTCTGTATTTTATCTAGATTTCCTACTTGTTCTTGGGGGAAGTGTTGGTCTCCAAAAGCTATACCATCATAGGCAGGAGTGGAAGTTCGAAGGACTTTTCTTCTGGCACTTGATGTCGTTCATAATTTTGGGAAATTTCTCACGGATTATCACTTCAAATATTTATTATGCCATTATTTTCACTCATTTACCTTGTGGGTTATAAATATTCATATGTTAAACCTTTTAAGTTGATCACAGAGCAAGGAGTGGCACAACCAGGTCAACTAGCGGGACTTCCATATAATAGGAAATGTTCAGTGAGATAACTGAACACAACTCTTAAGGTTTGAAACTCCACATGGCACCATTTCATGTCCAGGCTGGGGTCTCCCGGAACATTTGCAAAATACCGTTGGCCACCAGGAAGAGACCTTCCTGCGATTCCTGGATGCAATGGTCCAAGTGACTAAAAAATGAGTTGCTCTCGGATTTGTGCTAGTTCATGACAACTAAGCAACTCTTCTTTTTTTTGGTAAAAGAGGGCTCTGCACAGTCATGCCAGGTGTATTTAATGATCATCTCTTCAGATTTCACACCCATGGAGCAGGACATGAAAAATTGAGGGCAACATAGGCTGATGAAATTATGAGCCCCAGAGTAGATCCTAAGTTGAGGGTTGACTTTTGAGGGCAGATGTAATAGATAAATAATCATGTTGATGGTGTGTGGAAGGAAAAGTGTGGAAGATTCAGCGGATAAAGATAGGGAGGAGGTGAAGATGACCCAAAGTGCCTTTTCTGGAGGGGAAGGACACTGTCTGGATCTATGGTTCCCGTTAAACAGGTGATCTGAATAAGACACTGTACTTCATGTTTTACATACATACTATTATTTAATTTCTATAATTTTCTTTTAAAGAAAGAGTGGTCTCCACATACTGAAATTTAGAAAGATTAAAAGACTGTCCCAAGGTGACATAGTCCATAAGCCCCAGAGCTGGAGAAGTAGATCCATGCTTCAAATCCTTGATTTACTCACCAGTCTCCCTGTCTCTTCCCCATTGATGTTGGGAAGGCATCAGGACACCCAGCTCAGGCTGTCCCACAGGTAGACAGATTCAAAACTGGAATGACAGACCAGTTTTTTCCCTTCAATGATACCAAACTATTTCCCTGTTGTTGCTACAACTCCCTTCCTTGGAATTATCTTTATTTTTGTCACTATCAGATATGGGAAATTAGGATTTCTCAGTACAGAAACAAATGTCAGATGTCAAGGAGTTACATTGGTTTAAAAAAAAAACAACACTCTGGGGCACCTGGGTGGCTCAGTCGCTAAGCGTCTGCCTTCGGCTCAGGTCATGATCCCAGGGTCCTGGGATCGAGCCCCGCATCGGGCTCCCTGCTCGGTGGGAAGCCTGCTTCTCCCTCTCCCACTCCCCCTGCTTGTGTTCCCTCTCTTGCTGTGTCTTTCTCTGTCATGTAAATAAATAAAATCTTAAAAAAAAAAAAAACAACTCTGTTTGTCACCACAGGCCTATGGTCATCCCAGTTCATCTGTCAGTCAAAGCACTGTCCATAATGAAAATGAAATACATCATCTGAGATTGGATCAAGCACACAGACTGAGCATGAATTTAATCACTGCCTATCCTTTACAATCCCCCCAATTAACAAAAATGATATTAAAATAACAAAGCAGTAAACTCAACAGTGTGGGTGAGGGGAGTGACAACATTTACTTACAAGTTTTTTTTTTTTAAGATTTTACTTATTTGAGAGAGAAAGAATGAGAGAGAGAGCACATGAGAGGGGGGAGGGACGGAGGAAGAAGCAGACTCCCTGCCGAGCAGGGAGCCCGACGGGGGACTCGATCCCGGGACTCCAGGATCATGACCTGAGCCGAAGGCAGTCACTTAACCAACTGAGCCACCCAGGCGCCCTGATTACAAGTTTTTAAGATGTCCTGGTCAATAAAGAGCAGATAAGATAATGTCTACAGAGAAATGAAATCAGAGGAAACTGAAGTCCAAGCACGTGCTGGAGAAAGACCCTGTAGAGTGAGGTGCTTTTTGTACAAAAGAAGAATTGAGACTTAAGTAGGATTTGAATAATTATTAGAGCTGAAAATAAGAAAGGATGAGAACAGAGACACATGACCAGAATGGGACAACCTCACTAACATTCTCTCTGTCTTTGCCCGGCATGTGGTGTTTCACCATAGAAGACAGAAAGAAAAGTTGTACAGCTTTCTTTAGGTAAAGATTTTCTTTCGGTACATTAATTACAAGGGCAGCTGAGGAGGCTGAAGTGATATAACATCACACAATATTGTGTAGGATCAATCTCCAATGAGCCATGAATTAGCAGAATTTCTGACCGCTGGTAATGGTGTTGATCACATGCTTTTGAAGACATCGAGAGTATTCATGAAGAAAATGTAGAACACTGGGGCCTTAGAGTTTGTTGACACTTTAATCTTTTCTCAATATGACCCATAGTCCTGTCCAGGATGGGGCTTCTCTCTTCCCTTTGTAATTCTGCAGGTTACACATTTTCCCACATACAATCACTTAGCTACAAATAGACTACTCTAGTGTTTTTCAGTGTCCAATAAAGGAAATAGAAATCACTCTACGTATATTGGACGAGGAGAATTTCATCCAGGAGTTGGTAATAAAGGTGTTTGAAGGACTAGTAAGGAAGGGAATACATTACCCAAAAAATATAAAAACACTAATTCGAAGGGAGACATGCACCCCTATGCTTATGGCAGCATTACTTACTCTAGCCAAATTACGCAAGCTGCTCAGGTGTCCATCAATAGATGAATGTCCAAGGAAGATGTGGTATATATGTATACAATAGAATATGATTCAGCCATAAAAAGAATGAAATCTTGCTATTTGCAACAACATGGCTACAGCTAGAGAGTATAATGCTGAATAAGCAAAATAAGTCAAAGAAAGACGAACACCGTATGATTTCATTCATTTTCATTGATATGTGGAATTTAAGAAACAAAATAAATGAGCAAAGGAAAAGAGAGGGAGAGAGAGAGAGAGAGAGGGAGAAACCAAAAAACAGACTCAACTATAGAAAACGAACTGCTGGTTACCAGAGGGAGGTGGGTGGGGGATGGGTGAAATAGGTGAAGGGGATTAAGAGTACACTTATCACAATGAACCCTGAGAAATGCATAGAACTGTTAAATCATTATATTGTACACCTGAAACTAATCTAGCACCCTATATTAACTATGCTGGAGTTAAAATTAAAAACTTAAATAAAATTAAAAAAGAAGAAAGGGAATACAAAGTGTATCCATTGATTGAAAATTGCAGGAAGACACTTCCGCCCCTAGAATTGGAAGAGAAAAAAAAAAATGGTGTTGCCCAGACCTTATGACTTCAGGTGAAGTGTACGCTGCTTTTGCTGGTACCAAGCTGCCTGGGTGAGAACTCAGAAGCCCATACGTGACAATCATCATTGCAGACGCTGCGGTTGCCAAGCTGTTGTGGGTACTTTGGACACTGCTTCTACAATTACTGCAAGAAGTGTCATCAAAGCCTGGGAATCATGGCTTCTGCCTTCTTCCCACCTTCAGACCCCCATCAGTGCCCTCCATTGGAGGACCACACAAGGCAGCACCGGCAAGAGAGACTGGGATATATAACTCACCTTCAGTTCTAGCAATAGAGACATGAGTAGGACGAAGCAACTCTGGAACTAAGAAAACATAGAGCCTATCTGGCGCACAGCGATTTAATCTACAGAGTCATTATCTCCAGCCGGTTGGAAGCCATTTGTCTGATCCTTGGAAGAGTTAATAGTTGATAGTTTGCTGCCCACAGATGATAAACAAACTTAATCACCTTAATAAACAAAGAGTCTTGGGGACATTATGGTGAGTATTAGCTCATCAGCTTCCTGGCACACATCACAAGTCCTGAGGTTATTTGGCCTCCTTCTTCATGCAGCAATTCCAAAATTTAGAAACAACTTATACCACAGGGTAACTACTTTTCTCCCTAGGCCAAAGATGGAGAAAGTCTGCTTATTTTCATCATCCTAAGTGGCATCTGGGTGCCATTTACCTGAGTGTTTGCAGAGGACTCAAACACCTGATTGAGAGGTACCTTTGGTAGGGTTGTGACTTGCTGTCCTCAAGTTTCTTGTTCATATGTGGGCCTGACTTACAATGAGGAGCACGTACCTCAGGGATGGAGCTGCACACTTGCTTGACTGTGGGGATGGTCAAGAAGAGTTGTTAGCACCTGGCCTTGAGTGCTGCAAGGTAGCCCCTCTGGAATTGCTTTATGTGGGAACAAGTTCCCGAGAAAGAACAGATGCATTGACAAGAGTCTCACCTTGGTCTGGTAGCCTTGACTCTAGCTTAAAAGGAGCTTGGAATGAAAGAATAGTCCCTGACATTTAAGTGTCTTCTCATGGAAGAAAATGCCTGGAGGGATGTCTCATGGGCCCATGACAATATCATATGGACAGAGCCCTGCAGTCACTTGAATGAAACCTGCATGCCATCATGACACTGAGAGGGCTTTAGGCCACACTAGGCCTGGTCACTGCAGTTTTCTTAGTTTTTGTTTGCCATTGATTTGTGTATGACCTTGTCAGAGCTCTGGAGTTGGGGTGGAATATGTGGTTGTAAATTGATGTTTAGGACTTTGGGTATCTATTGGAAAATTTGTCCCATAAATTGAGACCAGCCTGAGTCATTGTTGAGTAGAATTCTCCAAAAGAGACTGTATACCAAAATAAATGGATCAACATATAACAATAAGAGGATCTGGGAAAAGGTGTAAGGTCTTCTTCTAGTGGATATGTCATTGCAATGTTTCTACAAGTTTGAAGTTATTTCTAAATACAAAATGGAAACTGCTCCCGAGGCAAAATGTGTTGTGTTGAACACCGCTTCTGCCTTTTCAGGAAAGGAGGCCTTAGGCCATCCAGAGAATGCACATGATATAGCTCGGTCATGGGAGTACCTGCTGATGGGAGATGATGTATGAAGTCAATTTACAGGGGGACAAAGCTTCCCCAAACTCTTGTGTCCCAAATGACACCTGAGCTGGATTCCCAGCATTATAAGCTGTGCAAGTAGGGCAGTGCACACAATGAGAAAATTCACAAGCAAACCAAGCATTTCTGATATTTTCCTACCTTCTTTCTAGGTTAGGACACAGAAAAGAGATGGAGATATCACAGGACTACCTCTTCATGGCAAGAGTTGGTGAATAAGGTGGAAAAAAAAGTCTCTGATGCCCAGTGGCCTTTCCCATGGTGTGGACCTCCCTTTGCTGGTCACAGCTTGTAGCGGAAGTCTGAGCATGCATTACAGTTACGTGGTCTGCAGTAAGAAGTAAGTAGTGGTACGTCAAATCACACATTTCCTTGATGAACTTCAACCCGTAAATCTTGTAGGGTCCTCCATGCACAATGGCAAGGGAAAAGGTAACAAAATGGTTCTGAGGAGTTTATAACATAGAGTACATTGTGTGCCAGTAGAGATGCTTACACCTTTGGATAAAGATCCAACATAAGTTTTTTATTCTTAAATACATGATATAAATATTATCTATAAGTGCTTCTCTTAGCAGAAAAATCCCACTTTGATATTATAGAACTATAGATAATATCATTTATTGTTAAAATGAGGTAGTTCTATTCATGTTTTCCATCTTTATAAATGTAAATTCTTTTTTTTTTAAAGATTTTATTTATTTGACAGAAACAGACACCGCGAGAGAGGGAACACAAGCAGGGGGAGTGGGAGAGGGAGAAGCAGGCTTCCCGCAGAGCAGGGAGGCTGACATGGGGCTCGATCCCAGGACCCTAGGATCACGACCCGAGCCGAAGGCAGACGCTTAACGACTGAGCCACTCAGGCGCCCCTATAAATGTAAATTCTGAAAATACTCATCACTTTTCGCAGATGTGAAAAGAATGAGTTTGTGGTAATGATGGCATTCTAGCCTTTGAATTCCTATGAATTCTTTTAATTAAACATGCCATTGTAATATATCACTCAAAATTGTTTTTAATGATTTTCCAGTCCCAGCTAAATTAGGTTTGATTTTATAAAAACAGAGAATTAGAAAAATTTTATATATATAAAATATTTTTGTATATGTATATAAATTTTTGTGTTCACAAAATACTTTAAATTGTTTGGGCTTTTTTAAGTCTGCAGATTTGCACATGCACAGTCCAGGCTTTGTGTGAAGATTCTTTTTTTTTTTTAAGATTTTATTTATTTATTTGAGAGGGAGAGACACGCGAGAGAAGGAACACAAGCAGGGGGAGTGGGAGAGGGAGAAGCATGCTCCCCACTGAGCAGGGAGCCCGATGCGGGGCTCGATCCCAGGACCCTGGGATCATGACCTGAGCCGAAGGCAGACGCCTAACGACTGAGCCACCCAGGCGCCCCTTTGTGTGAAGATTCTGATGGATAAAGATATGTTTTCTGTCTCTGGTAATTGGAACAGGAGGGATCCTGTAAGTAGATGTGGGAAGGAGGGTCTGGGTGACTACGTGTGTGTGTATGGTAACAGTATATATGGACATTATGATCTAGAAGTGACCCCTTACAAGTCTCATCCCCCTGGTATGTGTTTGCCAGTTGAAGACCGAAGTCCTAGAGAATCCCTGGGATTTCAACCTGGGCCGGAAGGGACATGTGTGACCAGGACATCCTGCTGAGGACAGGAGACCAGGGACTCCGTGGGGCTTGTAGATAACTAATATCTAACCCCACCCACCACACCCCTGTACCCTTAGTTCTAATAGTTACCATTTAGGATTTTAAAATCATAATAACAACCACTTAGACATGACCATAAAGCAATGAATTAAGTGATTGAAAAGTATGAAATAAGTCAATCAGAGAAAGACAGTTATTATATGGTTTCACTCATGTGTGGAACATAAGGAATCGTACAAAGGACAATAGGGGAAGGGAGGGAAAGCTGAAGGGGAAGCAATAAGGGAGGAGGCAAACCATATGAGACTCTTGACTCCAGGAAACAAACTGAAGGTTGTGGAAAGGGAGGTGGGTGGGGGGATGGGGGCATTAAGGAGGGCTCGTGATGTGATGATCACTGGGTGTTATACGCAACTAATGAATCATTGAACATTATATCAAAAACTAATGATGTACTATACATTGGCTAACTGAATTTAAAAAAAAAAAGCAATGATCCTGGGCGCCTGGGTGGCTCAGTCGGTTAAGCGTCTGCCTTCGGCTCAGGTCATGATCCCAGGGTCCTGGGACCGAGCCCCACATCGGGCTCCCTGCTCAGCGGGAAGCCTGCTTCTCCCTCTGCCACGCCCCCTGCTTGTGTTCCTGCTCTCGCTGTCTCTCTCTCTCTGTCAAATAAATAAATAAAATCTTAAAAAAAAAAAGTAATGATCCTAAGTGAGAGACATTCTGGTTGAACTGGAGTTTTAATCTGATGCACACTCCTCTGTTACCATTTGGAATAAATAAATGTTCCTTATTGGCAGAATCAGTTAGATTCAGTTTCATATTTGATTTTGGGAATGAGGTGATTTATTTTGTTTGGCATTCTATTTATATTTTCACCTTTCTTTACACAAGTGTAGTGGCTGACATTTACTGCCAGACACTGTGCTGAGCATTTTTCTTGTATTAATTTGTTTATCCTCACACAGATCACCTTGCTGATGTCCCCATAAGTAGAAAGTGCCAGAGCTGAGCTTGAACCAGGTAGTCTGGGCTGAAAGTCGAGCTCCTCCCCATGACTCAATAAATTAAAACATTCTAATTTAGAAAGATTCAAACAGTACTTTAGATTCAAAACAGAGCATAAAACTATCATATTATGATTCTGGTTGGGACAGCATTGAATTTTTAAAATAATTTAAAAATAGTTGACATCTTTACATTTTAAAATATTTCCTTTCAGACACCTGTGAGTTAAGTCTGATTTTTATCCTGAAAAGAGCTTGCATGTTTCTGATAGGTACATGTCCATATTATGTTGCTACTACTGTTCCTGTTGCCAGTGGCATAATTTTTTCCATAATGTCACAGAATGGTAATAGCTGGGAGGAAATAGTAGGAAAGGAGTAGATTTTTACAGCTGATCATATATTCAGTTAATGTTATGAATTCTTACCAGTTCTACCAGTTTTATTCCATAGATTCTCTTAGATTTCCCTGACAGTTGATCAACTATCTATAAATAGTGACCTGTTCATTGATTTGCCTTTCTTATATGGATGTTTTCCTCATTTTCTGTCTTTAATAGAGTTTATTTTTAGAGTAGTTTTAGGTTCACAGCAAAAATGAGCAGAAAGTGCAGAGAATTCCCACATATCCCCTACTCACACATATGCCCGGCCTCCCCCACATTCAACAATCCCCACCAGATGGTACTTTAGTTACACTGGATGAACATCTATGGACACATCCTTATCACCCAAAGTCCATAGTTTATATTAGGGTTCATTCTTGGTGTTGTACAGTCTACGCCTTTTGTGAGCTGTATGTGATGAACACCCCCCTTATAGTACCGAGGAGTTTCATTATACTTGAAATCATCTGAGCTCTGCCTATTCATTCCCTTTCTCTCCCCAACCCCTGACAACCGCTGCTCTTTTTTTTAAAAAAAGATTTTACCGGGGCACTTGGGTGGCTCAGTCGTTAAATATCTGCCTTCGGCTCAGGGTCATGATCCCAGGGTCCTGGGATCGAGCCCCGCATCGGGCTCCCTGCTCCGTGGGAAGCCTGCTTCTCCCTCTCCCACTCCCCCTGCTTGTGTTCCCTCTCTCGTTGTGTCTCTCTCTGTCGAATAAATAAATAAAATCTTTAAAAAATATTTATTATTTGAGAGAGAAAGAGCAGGGGGAGGAGCAGAGGAAGAGGGACAAGCAGACTCTGACTGAGCCACCCAGTTGCCCCAACAACTACTTTTTTTTATGTCCCCATTGTTTTGACTCTTCCAGAATTTCTGACACTGAACACAGAAATCCAGTAGAACTCGTAAGTCCCTTAGAGATGACAGAGCCACTCAGTGGGAGAAACCTGGGCTCCTGAATGACTAGATGTGGTCAAGATATGTCATGGACAGACCACTGGGAGCAACCCTGCTCCAGGTCAGTGTAACAATTATTTAGAATGTCCAGCAAGGAGGGACATGTTATCCGTGATAGCATCCAGAAAAACTAGCTCATGGTGATCATTAAAAGCAGTTGACTTTTATTCCATTTCATTGTCATTTTGAAATTCTCCACAAAAAGCGTACCCATTTATTGCCCATACCTCATGGGCACACTCCCCCGTATCATCCTCCACCTCCAGAATGTCACCGAGCTTCTCCCATGTCCTGGCCAACTGCATTGCACTGAGATATACTAATAATAAACCATTATATTTTAATGAGATAATGAAAAATTAGAAAATGGAGATATATTTGTATTTTGGAGGTAAAGGAAGAAGATCGGAGACTCAGAAATGACTTCTGCAACCAAATGGAATAGATTGTCACTTGGCCCTGTCTCTGAGCAGGGTATTTTCCAAAAATACACAGTCCAACAACTGAATAATGGTTTTTAAGAATTACTTTTAATTGCATTTTAACACATAGGAATATGCAGTGTGCAGCAATTCTTAAATCTGGTTTTCCTGTCTCTTCTGTTTCCCTCACCGCTTTCATTTCTACTCAAATATCTCTTTCTCAGGGAGAAGAGTAGAGTTTTTAGATTTTTTCCAAGTCTTAATGTTTGGCTCAATAGAAGACAGCTGGTTTTACATAATTGTTTCAGTCTTAAACGTTGCAACATCCATGTCATGGAACCTTTGAAAAATTCCACTGTACATTTGTGAGAGAATGAGAGTAACCCAGGAAAAGAAATCTTAATATTATTATTAAAATAGGTTTTCCCCCCAGGGCCCCTGGAAGAGTCCTGGGGTCCCCTCAGCAGTCCCTGAAATTACTGCAGTATGTAAATGTGTGTGTATATATAATAAAATTTCTCCCCTGCCTACCAAAAAGATGAAAGCCAGAGAGGACTCTTAACTTCAAAAGTTAAGCACATGTAGGGGATGCCAGAAAGAACACAAAAGTGTTACTTAACCTTGTTATTATCACTCAGCAAATGAATAGAGAAAACCTCATAGTTACATGAATAAAGTTATTTGATAAAATCTGGTGAACTCTTAGTAAAAATTCTAAGTAAAGAAAGAATAGAAGAAAACTATGAGACCCAAAAAAATCTATTTTCAAAGTCAAGAGCAAACATCACTCCAAAATAATGAGTTCTAAAGATAACTTCCATGAAAAGTAAGGAAACAAAAATGCCTGATTATAGTCATTGTTAGTCAACATTGATTTGTAAGTCTGAAGTGTCATTAAAATAAGAAGACAAAATGATCATAAATATTTCCAAAGTTGAGATAAAAATACTTTCATTTGCAGACAGCACAATTCTTTCACCAGGAGACAGGACACATGCTCACAAAGTACCACTGGAAGTATTAAAATAATAAGATGAGATACTTTGTAAACAGCTGGATACTTGCTCAGTGTATAAAAATACAACTGCTTGTATGCTGTATGAGAGAGCCAATGAGAATCGTACATGGAATAAGATACCCCATTTGCAAAAGTAACAAAATCATAAAATACCTAAGAACAAATCTAATAAGTAAATACATACCATGTCTTTGGACAAGGTTATAAAAATGTCAATCTTTCCAAAATTGATATGCAAAGTAATGTAATTTAAATCTGGATCCTATTGGAATTTTAGCAGGAATTGGATAAAATTATGTTAACATTCATGTGGAAGAATATGTGTCTGCAAATGGCCAAGAAGATTAGGAAGAACACTGTGGTGATTTGCTGTATCAGATACTGAAACTTACTGAAAAAGAGCTCACCTTGATCCAGGTTAGTGTTGGTACGGGAATAGACAACCATAATGCAGAACATAATGGAGAGCTCAAAATTGGATCCACATATTCCCAACATCACTTAGTGAATAAGCTCTCTTTTCCCAATGATTTGAATATCACCATTATCTCTGATCTGGAGAATTTGGGGACATTCTCTTATAACCTGTTGGTTCTCTATTTTCAAGCTGTTTCAGTGAATGCAGTTCCGTTAGTTGTTTTCATACTAGATAAGGCTGCTTCTACCTCATTCATTCTTCTTTTTGCAAAATGTCATGGTATTTTTCATTTGTTAATTTTCTTGGTGAACTTTGTGTCATTTTGTGAAATACAAACAGAAATGTAGATAAAACGTCAACCCACTGAATTTATAGTTGGATCAACGTGCAAACAAAATAGACCCGCTTATACAGGGAACTGAATATATAACATAAACAGTTGTATTAAGTAGTTCAAAAACTATCTTTTGGGCAGACACTGCTAATATCCATCTGTGAGAAAGAAAACATGACTTCTACCTCTTATGATATAAAAAAAATGAAACTGGTTTAAGATTAAAATGTAAAAAATTAGGAGTTTCAATTAAATAGTTGGAATGGAAGTCAGAATGCTTCTGGATGAGAAGTGAATGGAAGGTGAAAAAGTGAACAGTCACTCTCCAGGGTCTTGTGATAGTTGTTTCATACGTTGGTCAACAGAGCAGAACAGTTCTGTTTTTACCTGGAATATTGTTCCCTAGAATAATTAAGGACAATGTGTGTTTATATAAGAGCTAAGAGAATTGTCTGCCAGACCATGGAGAGTCATTCATCTAGGAATCCTCACCTCCTAGACACCTCACCCTCTCTCTCACCTCCTGCAGATCTGGGATGAAAGGTATCTCCTCAGTGCGTCCTCTCCTGTCACCCTAATTAAAATCATGACCCCTACCACTACTTTAATTTTTCTCCACGACACTTACTCCCTTCTAATATTACCATCTATTTTATCTCTTTATTTGGTTAATTGTTTCTCTATCCTCAATATAATAAAAGCTTCATGAGGGCACAGATTTTTGCCTGTTTCCTTTACTGATGTAACCCCAGTGCCAAAAACAGTGCTGACATGAAACTGAAGGAAAGGAAAATTTTTCCTTTACCCTTTAGATCTTTTAGCTGGGCTGATAGTTGAATTTACTTAAGACAGATTAACAGGAGAAAAAAACAACAAAGTTTTATTATATATGTGTAATAAATTACACCCAGTAATAAAACTGAGACCTAGAGGAATAACCAAGGCAGGCAGTTTTTATACTTTTTAAACAAAGAGACAATAAATCACTGAGGAATTGACAGGACAAAGATAACTTAACTTTGGGAGCTACAAATTGTAAGGAATTCTAAATAGAATTACTCTGCGGTAGTAAATTAGTAAAAAGTAGCAAGGATTCTTTCTACAGCCTTCCAGCTCCACATCTTCTATCTTTGGTGATAAGGATATCCACTGCTGGTACAGGGATATTGCCTTACATGGGGAGATTTATTTCCTGCTTTCAGGGCAACAGAGTGAGGTCTGAGTGTCCTTATGCACTGATTGTCTCTCAGGTAAATTTATTGAAAATAATCTATCAAATCATCATGTTGCACACTTTAAGTATATGACAAATTTATTTGTCAAAGCTCAATAAAGCTGAAAAGAACTTTCTTTACAGGAAAAAAAAAAGAAAATAATCATTATGCCAAAGTGTCACATTTGGGGGCAGGTTGGCCTTGGCCCCTACAAAGGCAAGTTCAACAAGAGGTTTGTGAGTGAGTGACCCTGATGTAAGAATCGGTCAGTGGAAGGACCCAGTCAAGGGACAATCAAAGAGAGACACAGGTTCGCAGGCAAGTCCAGATCAGAGATGATGAGGAAGTGGCAATGGAATTGAAGAAAAGACAATTATAGATGACAGTACAAAAAAAGAACCATCAGCAAAGAAATGGGAGCTCCAGCATGATCTGACTTGCATTGCATCATGTATTTATTCTCTTGGGCACTGAAGATTACTGTGAAATGTGGGGGTGGGGGTGGCAACCAGAAGTACTGAGCCTGGCAGCATGTAAATGATTTTCTTCAATGGGGCAGCGAGCCCTCTCAGTGTGGGGGCCTAACAATCCCACTGAACCTGAAGCTCTAAGCAATATCACTCTAAAAAAAATTTGTGTCCCACTGGGGATGGAGATTCTCCATGGCTTATGATAAAGGAAGGAATTATGAAATTTCACTTAAAAGCCAACATGGGTGGAGAAGCAATAGATGTGGAGAATGTCAAAGGGATGAAACAGATGCTTACGAATCCTGTTCATCAGTTGGCATATAAATGAGCATACTCATGGGACACAGACAAGCAAGTGTTTTTCCTGACGTTTAGGGTTATGGGCACAAAGGAGTAGGGCAGATGTGGATGCTCAGCTTTCATGGAATAGGTGTGATTCCGGGAGAGGACCACAAGATGTCTCCCTTCCAGTGGAAAGGACTTAGGCTCTGCATCCTTGTTCCGGATAACTGCATGCACCTTGATCACTGGGCAACTTCTGTTGATCCTTCAAGCCTCAATCGATCACCTGACACCTTGTTTAGAAACCCAGGGTTGACCTTCCTGCAAACATTAGTACAGTCACTGTCTCTTGCCTCCACGTCCTTCTCCTTGATGAATCCTGGTGTTTACTAGAGAATTTGACAGGTGGAGAAGGAAGCAGACACAATTTTGGTATCAAAGCACTTAAGAAATGAAGCAACGGGAGGTTAAATGGTGAGAGTTATGATTGCTTTCACAGTATTTACTCTATGCACTCAGGGTTCATGGGAGATGCTCCAAGGCTGTGCTTGGAAAATTGAATGGACCAAAGAGACCACCTAAATCATCACCATATTTGAACCTCAGCAAAGCATTCAATAAACATTTTCTCCTATTCCAAGTGTGTTTGCCCAGCTGAGAGGGAGAACATTTTATTAAAGGCCCTGTCACACTTCCCTTCCAAACAAATGACTTAGTGCTGGTTTAAATCTCATTTATGTTACTAATGGATCTGATTTTCACAAGCTCCTCTCTGTCTGTCTCTTTAAATCATCCCGCTCTGCACCTCTGGAGAGGAGGATGCTTAATATCTCATCACCCTTTTAATTGCCCGCAAGTAAGCACAGATTATGTGCTCAAAGATGATAAATTAATAGAATCAATTTGCAGCATCAGTTTTCCTGGCAGAAATTGGGGAGTTGCATTCTCTAACTGGGGATGTTTCATCTCTCTCACTGATTATTCATTGTTCCTACACATTCAATAAATTCTGATCTCTGCATCGCCTATCCAAGGAATGAGACAAAAGAGGAATGGAATAAAAAAATCCCCAAAGACAACCTGAAGTCACTTCCAGAGAGGGTTCCTGTTCATGGGTTGAAGGAACCCAGGCACTGCAGTGGAAGGAACTGGTCCAGAGCCCCTGAAAATGGCCTCCATTCACCTCCTGCCCGAGAAGTCCATGTTGTTCATGTTATTCAGTTCCCAGCAAGCAGTGGGACCAGGTCTTCCTCTGTTTTGACCCTGTGCAAAGTTGGTGAAGGTTGACTGTTGCTCTAGCATAGGTACTTTCTTTATCTTCATGTCATACCCCGCAAGAGGCCTCTCTGAATGTCCCCTGGTTAGGTGGTCATTTGCCATGCTCCTATAATTCATAAAGCAGTGTCCTTCCTGGGCTTCTATGGGTCGTGGAGACCCACTTCGACAACCACTACAAGAGGTGATGTCAAAAGCTGAGAAAACACGACCTCTGCCTTCTTCCCACCTTTAAACTCCCATCAGTGCCTTCCACTGGAGCACCACACAAGGCAGCACTGACAAGAGAGTCTGGGATATGTAACTTAGAGGCCTTCAGTTCTGGGGATAGGGACATGAGTAGAACAAAGCAACCCCGGAACTAAGAAAACATAGAGCCTGTCGCACGGTAATTTAATCTACAGAGCCTGGGTTTTATTTTTCAGCCTGCTGGAGACCAATTGTCTGACCTGTAGCAAAGTTAACAGCTGGTAAGTTTTGTTGCCTACAACATAATAAACATGACTTATTCGCATAATAAACATATCAACTAACCCACCCATAAGCTTTATTGGTCAATTCCTGTGTACTGACAATGCTGGGATAAGAAAAGTCCCCTGAAGTCTTACGTTTCACACCCAGAGTAGCAGATCTACAATCAGAGATTTGGGGAAGATCCTAAAGCTACGTGTACATAAATATTAGAACATAATGGAGATTAATGAGGATCAATGCCCATAAGGCACGAATTACTTTTATTGTCCATTTCACTACAAAAGACTCTTCAAGAAGAAAGAACTTTGTGGTAAGCAAAATACAAAGATCAGCAAAGTAAGTAGCCTTGAGAATCCTACAGTGAGTATGAGTTCATCAATTTCCTGGCATGCTTCACAAGTCCTGAGGTTATTTGGCCTCCTTCTTCATGCAGTGCTTCCAAAATTTAGAAACAACTTTACTCAACCTGTTGTTGATGCCACAGGGTAACTGCTTTCCTCCCTAGGCTAAAGATGGAGAAAATCTAAGTGGCATCTGAGTACCATTTCTGTAAGTGTTTGCAGAGGATTCAAACTCCCCGCCTGTTTGGGAGGTACCTCTGATGAGGTTGTGACTTGCTGTCCTCAAGGTTCTCATTCACGTGTGAGGCTGATGTATAATGAGGAGCATGTACCTCAGGGATGGAGCAGCACGCCTACCTGATTGTGGGGATCGTCAAGAAGAATTGTTGACAACTGACTTTGATGGCTACAAGGCAGCCCCTCTGGAATTGCTCACTGTAACATTAGTTACTCAGACAGAACAAATGTATTGTGACAGAGTCTCACCTTGGTCAGGTAGCCTTGACTCCAGCTTAAAATGAGCTTGGAATGAAAAGAGTCCCTGACATTCAAGTGTCTTCTCATGGCAGAAGGAAATTGCTGGCGTTCTACCTGGAAATCTCGGGGGCCCATGACAATTTCATATGTGTAGTGCTTTGCAGATCATTTAAATGCAGCCTGTATGCTTTTTGTATCATTGAGAAGGCTTGAGGCCTCAGTAGGCTTATTACTTGTGATTTATTTAGTCTTTAATGCGCCTGGATTTGGGAACAACCTTGCCAGAGCTCTGGGATTGGGGTATGATATGTGGTTGTAATTTGATGTTAAAGCCTTTGCAAAATGTGGGGAAATTTGTATTATAAGTTGAGACTCTCTCTTATTCTATTTTTGAACAGAATTCCCACAAAGAGGCTGTATATGGGAGCAAATGGAGTAACTCATCCATAATACATGAATCTGGGTAAATGCGAACATGTGTTTCTGTAGGGTACATAACATTGCATAATTCCTATAAATTTCTAGTTATTTTCAAAGACAAAGTTAACAATTGTATTGCTGAGGCAAAATGTACTGAACAAACTTCTGCCTTTTCGGGAAAGAAGGGTCAGACTATCCCGGGAAAGTACCTGATGAGCTGGGTCATGGGAGGACCCCAGTGATGGGTGATGCTGTATGAGTCAATGTGCAGTTGGATGAAGGGTCCTCAAACTCCAGCTTGTGTCTGAAATGGCTCCTGGACAGGATTCCCAGCATTATGAAATGCACGAGTAGGGCAGTGCACACAGTGAGAAACTGTTATGGAAAATTCTGGAGCAAACCAAACATTCCCAAATTTTTTCTTCATTCCTTTCCCTGTGTATGACACAGGAAGAGATTTAGACACAATAGCACCATTAAGTTGTGGCAACAGTTGGCAAATAGGTGAAGGAAACAATCTCTGATGTACAATGGCCTTTTCCAAGTCATGGGCTTCTTTTTGTAGCTCACAGCTTATAGCAAGAAGTTTGAGCATGCGTTAGGGGTATAAGGGTTGTGGCAGATGATGTGTGGGGGTAGTGGACGGCTTGGTCAGCCTACACATTTCCCTGAGGAGCCTCAGGGCAAAAGTCTCAGAGGCTCAACAGTACACAATGACAAGAGAGGTAATAATAAAATGGCTTCATGGAGTGTGTAAGATAAGGCACAGTGGTGATTTGGGTGCCATCAAAGATGCTTGCAGCTTTGGATAAAGACAGATATATTTCAATTTTTGATACTTCTTAAATCTATGATATAAAATGTTATTGGTAAATAGATGTGCCCTCAAGTAGAAAGTACAAGAGCTGAGCTTGAACCCAGGAGTCAGACCCTAAAATTGGGCCCTTACACACTGCTCACACTGCTCAGTGAATGAATACATTCTACTTTGAAAGACCCAGCACTTCAGAATTCAATACACAGTGTAAAACTGCCCAATGAGGATTCTTTTTTTTCTTTGTTGACATATATTTATTTTTTTTAAATTTTATTGTGTTATGTTAGTCACCATACAATACATTATTAGTTTTTCATGTGGTGATCCACGATCCATTGTTTTCATATAACACCCAGTGCTCCATGCAGTACGTGCCCTCCTTAATACCCATCACCGGGCTAACCCATCCCCCCACCACCCTCCCCTCTAAAACCCTGTCTGTTTCTCAGAGTCCGTAGTCTCTCATGGTTCATCTCTCCCTCCAATTTCCCCCCGCCCTTCATTTTTCCCTCCCTTCCGCTATGGTCCTCCCTGCTATTCCTTATGTTCTACAAATAAGTGAAACCATATGATAATTGACTTTCTCTGCTTGACTTTTTTCACTTAGCATGATCTCCTCCAGTCCCATCCATGTTCGTGTAAAAGTTGGGTATTCATCCTTTGCCAATGAGGATTCTGATGTGAGCTGGACTGGATTTGTAAAATAATTTAAGAGTGGACCTCCTTAGTAGTTCTAATATTTCCTTCAGGAACAAAGTGTGTGCCTCTATTTTTTCAGATTCCTTTTTATATCTGTAAGTAAAATGTCATTATTTCATCCTTTAAGTTTTGCCTATTTCCATTTATATATATTCCAACATAGTTTTGTTGCTGCTGTTGTTCTGTTGCCAATGACATCCTTTTTTCCATGATGTCAGGAATGGTCAGAGGAGGTTTATAGGAAAGTAATTGATGTTTATGTGTTGATCTTATATTCTGCTACATAGTGAACTTTTGTCACCTCTAATACTTTTTTTTAGTAGATTATCTTAATATTTCCTGACAGTTGATCAACTAGATCTATATGTGGTAACAATAGCATTGATTTGTTTTTTTCTGATTGCTTTCTTGCCGGAAGGCAATATAAAGATATATTTTTTAACGAACACTTTATTTTTTAAGTTTTTTTAATTTATTCATTTGAGACACAGAGATACAGAGAGAGAGAGAGCATGAGCAGAGGGAGAGGCAGAGGGAGAGGGAGAAGCAGGCTCACTGCTGAGCCAGGAGCCCAATGTGGGGCTCGATCCCAGGACCCTGGGATCATGACCTGAGCCGAAGGCAGACGCTTAACCAACTGAGCCATCCAGGCGCCCTGGAAGGCAATATTTTTAACAAGCTGTTTCTCTTCTTTATAATAGCCTTTACTGTTTTAGAGAAGTGTTAGGTTCACAGAAAAATCAAGCAGAGCATACAGAGTCTTGGTGGGCCTCTCACCTCCACAGGTGCACAGCCTCCCCCACCATGAATAGGCCACACCTGATGGTACATTTGTTTCAGTTTATGAACCTATATGACACATCCTCATCACTCAAGGTCAGTAATTTACATTAGATTTCACTCAGGTCGTACATTTGATGGGTTTTGACAGATACATAATGACTGGTATCCAGCATCATAGTCTCATACAGAATAGTGTCCCAGCCGGCAAATCCTCTGCACTCTGCATATTCATTTTTCTTTCTTCCCCAAACCACAGAAAGCATGGATCTTTTACTGTATCCATAATGTTGCCTTTCCAGGATGTATCAGGGTTGTAATCAACATTACAGAGCTCTTCGGGTTGGCTTCTCTTATTTAGCAATACGTATGTAAGGTTCTTCCATGCTTTATCATACCTTACAGCTCATCTTTAAGGGATCAATTCCATAGAATTATAGAATTATATTCCATTGTCTGAAGGCAGCACAGTTTCTTTATCCATTGACCTACTGAAGGACATCTTGATTGCTTCCAAATTTGCGCAACCATGAATGAAAGTGCCATGAACATCATGTGCAGATTTCATATACTTGTCTTCAGCTCCTTTGCATAAATACCAAGAAACACAACTGCTGGATCATACAGTTCTTTCCACCTCTTGGCTAGTGTGGATAATGCTACTATAAACATGGGTACGCAAATATCTGTTTGAGACCCCGCTTTCAATTCTTTTGCACAGATACTGAGAGGTGAACTCAATTAATCACATTAACTTTCTTTTTACTCTTTTTTTTTTTTAATTTTATTTATTTATTTCAGAGAGAGAGAGAATGAGAGAGATAGAAAGCACAAGAGGGAAGAGGGTCAGGGGGAGAAGCAGACTCCCCGCCGAGCAGGGAGCCCGATGTGGGACTCGATCCCGGGACTCCAGGATCATGACCTGAGCCGAAGGCAGTCGCTTAACCAACTGAGCCACCCAGGCACCCTCTTTTTACTCTTTAGAGGGAACTCCAGGCTCTTTTCCTCAGAGGCTGTACCATTTTAGACTCCATCCAAATGCACAAGTGTTCCTATTGCTCCACATCCCTGCCAATACTTGTTATTTCTTTTTTTCCCAGTAGTTGCCATAATGGGTATGAAAAGCCTATGTGATTTTTTTTTAAAGATTTTATTTATTTATTTAACAGAGAGAGACACAGCGAGAGAGGGAACACAAGCAGGGGGAGTGGGAGAGGGAGAAGCAGGCTTCCCGTGGAGCAGGGAGCCCAATGCGGGGCTCGATCCCAGGACCCTGGGATCATGACCTGAGCTGAAGGCAGATGCTTAACGACTGAGCCACCCAGGCGCCCCAAGCGTATGTGATTTTGATGTGAGATCTAAAACCCAGCATGACAGCACTAGTGCAAATAAACTTAGATGTGTCTCACCCCATCCATCATTCTGCCCCCACATCCCACAGAGTTCAGTGGAAACTCTCCTTGATTTGGCCCATCCTGTCTTTCCAGTCAAAAAGCCTTCCCTCTGCCACCATGCACTGTTGTATGTATTATGTGTTTCAGGGTAAGCTGCATACCTGATATTCCCAAGGAACAGGACTATTTATACCTAGAGAGCCTCCCTGGTGCTGCCCAAATAAATATGTGGTCAGGCCATCGGCCTTGTCTCCCCTCATGCTCTTCCCTTGGGATCCCTCCTCCATCCATCTCTTTTTTTCTTTCCTTTTTTGCATTATGTTCAGTTAGCCAACATATAGTACAACATTAGTTTTTGATGTAGTGTTCAACGATTCATTAGTTGCGTATAACACCCAGTGCTCATCAGCCATTTCTTCAAGTCAGAATTCTATATACCCTTCAATGGCTCTCCCATATGCTCCTCTGGATAACCAGACTGACATCCTAATGCCTTTAGTAAGGATTTTCCATGCCTCCCCTGTGTTTCCGAGAGCATGCTAGTTATACTTGAGGAGAGGTAGAGGAAAAGCCCCTTTGGGGAGTTCTATTGCCTGGACCCTGTTGACTCTGAAGGTGTGACCCTGACAGTGGACAAGTAAAGCTAATGAGGAGTTTCTTTTCTCCATGTAGAGCCTGATTTGATTATAAATATCTTCTATATTTTTTAAAATACTAGCTTAGAATAGGAAATTAATTGTTGGGGAGGTAGTCTTCCCCTTGACATTGTCTTTTCTTGGGATGCCAAAAACCACTCATTCCTCTCACTGGGGTCACCACGCTACTAATCTTTCTCCCTCACCTGCCCAAAGGGAAACTTAGAGCAGCAGGCATCATTTCATACTGAAGATACACTCCAGCCAAGTTTAGTGGTTTGTTGGTTAATATTCATTCATTTATTCCAAGAATATATGCTTTTCCTCTCCTGTGTGCCAGGCACTATGCTAGGTAAAGATGAGCAAAACCAGAGGCTGCCCCTGCAGTTCAGAAGCTAATGTCCAGTGGGTGGAGGGCTTGCACAAATTAACTGACTATACATTTTTAAAACTACAACCTCAGTTTTTGCTACAAAGGAGAGGTGCATGCTGACAGCAATGCCTATGAATAGGAATGTTGACTGTGGCGTTGGGGTCTGCGACACCGATGAATGGCATGAGACCTGAGAGAGGAATGGAGGGCTGGAAGCCAGGCCCATGTCCTGACCACATATTTATTTGGGCAGCACCAGGGAGGCTCTCTAGGTATAAATAGTCCTGGGATCCCCAGGCTCCTGAGTTCAGCTCACCTTTCACTCAAGCTGAAAACTCAAAGCAAAATAAACGATGAGGTTGTCTCTGAGTGTCCTTCTGGTCACTCTGGCTCTTACTACTATGAGGGTGAGTATCATTTCTCATCAGACAGGCATCAGCCCTGGTGAGTACACTTCTCAGAACCAGGTGAACTTAGGTGGCTTTCCTCTTTTTCCTGTACTTGTGAACTAGCCTCCCACCCCCACTCCCAACCCCAGGGCTAATTTTGTGAGTTCCCAACACCCTGGAAGTTGTGCAGCAAATTAATGCAGACAAATTTTAAGAGTTTTCCACTGAAACCTCTCTCCTTATCTGTGATCTGTGCTTCAGAAGCAAGAGGACATAAGATTTAGGTATGAATCATGGCTCGGCAACTTACCAGTGCTTTGACCTTGGACAAAATGCTTAATCTCTCCAAGTCTCTTCTCATCCTTGGGTTTGACAGATACCACAAGAATAGCTATAGCAAGAAGTGAGATTAACTGTATCAAGGGTCCAGCTTTGGCTCTCAAGCTGATTTCTAGCAGTTCCCAGATATTCTCCTTCCCATAGTTTTTCAGGTGACAGTTGAGTTCTCAGCTTTTAACTCTTGGATTCAGTCTCATAAAATGTTATAGCTGGAAAGTTTTGTGGAGAGTTCCCACTTCCAGAAGATCCAGTGTTGTCTGAGTCTCTTAATAATAAATTTTCAAGGTGGCTCTGGGAATAAACAGCACTCACTATGTCTACTAGTGAGTAGATCTCACTGTATCTACCAGTCCTCCTGGTTTTCTAGGAGTGTTACCAGTAATTGTAGTAGAATTACTACATTTTTAGGGGCAAGATTCTTGTTTATCTAGATAAATTCTTGTCATTCATTCAACAGTATTTTTACATATCTTCTTACCCATGGTATCGACCCAAGTCTTCTACAGTTGTTCTACCTCATCTGACTTTCTAAATGTCCTCATCTTTCCCTCACTTTCCTCTGATTTGAACCTCTCATGTTCTTTGCATAGTTTGACATCTGATCAAGGGTGAGATCAAGCCTGGTAGGGTACCTCAAGTCTACAGCGTGGTTACAAAGACTTCGGGGGATAGAGAATCTACACTAGGAAAAGTGGTTTCTTCAGGCTGCCACACAGGTCCAGGGGGTCAGGACAGAGCCCCAGTCCCTGCCTCTCACCCTCTCTAAGGGATTCTGCAGGAATAAAAGAGCCAGTCATAACTTTGTGGATAAACTTCAAATGTGTTCACACTGATTACCTGGGGGATTGTGTTTGCATGTGTGTGTTTAGCTTTTTAACCATGTCTGCATCCAGTGACATAATGTCATTCTTCAGTCTCAAAGGAGCATCTTCCAACATATAAATAGTGTGACTTTTCTTCTCCAGTTTGACCCCCCACTTCT
This sequence comes from Eumetopias jubatus, assembly GCF_037043125.1. Classification (NCBI taxonomy): domain Eukaryota; kingdom Metazoa; phylum Chordata; class Mammalia; order Carnivora; family Otariidae; genus Eumetopias; species Eumetopias jubatus. The sequence goes on along the minus strand of NW_028274819.1, from coordinate 9,616,648 downwards.
CTGCTCTCTGGAAAGATCTCACTCTGCCATTCACTTAAAAATTGATTACTCAAACCTCTCTTTCTCTGATATCCAAGACAAAACCAAGGTGTCACTGTGTTCAGGCAAAGCTTAATTGCTTGAAATGTAATGAAAGTAATTTCAGCAAACCAGGAAAGTCTAGTTAAAAAGGTGATGTGCCTTAAAAAGGATAAAAACTGAAACAGTGATCAGCAAGCCTATATTCTAGTTCTGGCTCCTCTGATTGCTCTGCAAAATGAGGAAGTCACAGCTTCCATGGCCGGGCGTTGTCACTGGCACTATGGTGGGATGAAATCCTAAAACCTTTAGGGTTTGTGTCTAATTCTAACATTAGGGAGCCAAGGGAAAAATGTGAATTTCCTTATATCAGTTGTATTCCTTTCTCTTCTCCAGCCAATGAGAGCGCCTGTCCAGACTTGGTAAACATTTTGAAAGATTTCCTCTTTCAAGATTCAGCTAGCTTCAAGACCACCCTTCAGGGAAAATATAACCCACCTCAAGGAGTCATTGAGGACTATCTGAAAGTGAAGAAATGTTTGGATCACATCTTCCCTGAGAACAAAAAATGCATTGGAGAGGCATTGGTAATTCATTTCTTCTTTGTGCATAAAGGCTTCTGCTTGTTGAGAAGCCAGTTAGGCTGTCAGGATGCTGTTCTGTCAATGGCATAGGGGGTGGAGGTCCCTGCCTCCCTGCTCGCCCCTGATAGGGTGAAAGGTGGCCACAGGGTGGATAACATTACACCTGGGGACCTACACTAAGCTTGCACAGAGTGTCATGACGTGTTCCTCCTTTACAGGCACCAAGTTCCCCATAGTGTCCTGAGGAAGAGAACAATTGGGGCCCCATGCAGGGGTGTCGTAGGGCCAAAGTGAGGCTATGCCCTTGCCTGGGAACTTTCCTGAGAGTGAGTTCTCCCCCTCCAAGTGGACACAGTCACAGCAGAGTCCCATGGGGCTGTTGGGAGTGTTGAATGGGGAGACAGCTGGAAGGGAGGGAAACTGGTCCTCTGTCAGCATGGAGGGCAGCTGCCTGGGCACTCTGCCAGCTTCTGCACAGCCAAGACCTACCCCCCATACCTCAGCCCACTTCACCACTCCCTGCCTACAACGCTCTCCCTTATCATACCCATGTCCAGAGACTCTCCTCTATCTCCTGTAATCACATGTGAGGGTGAAACACTTAAATTACATCTTTGTCTAGAAATAAGATACTTAAAGGTGTCTCTCAGCCCATCCACTGCTGGATTTAGGTCATAAGGTTCAGTCATAAATGCTCATGGGGGCTGGGGTTTCAGTGCTGAGAAGACACGTGCCATCTGGTTGAATTTCCACACCATGAACCTGGGACTCTCCTGAAAGCAGTATTCCCAAAGTCCCCTCCCATCCCTATTCTAGTCTCTCACTCCCATATCCCCACTGCAGTGAAAAATTAGAGTCTTTCACTCGAGATACCAAGAAAAAAATCCTGGCTGCTCCTCTTTCCATTAGAAACCTGAGTCTTACTCTTGGGTCACCTCAGGCTTTACTTGCCAGAATATGGAAATGGATTTTTCCTGACTTGCATCATTTGTTGTAATTATGTCGGGTGTATTTAGTTTACCATCCTCCCTGGCTTCCTGTCCTGTGCCCATTCTACTTGCCTTTTGTTGATTGAAACTTCACAGACAACTTCTTGTAAGTGACAGCCTGTGGTTAAGGTGTCATCCCCAGGAGAAGCATGACTGACCTTCTCTCTCTTTCTTTATCTATTTCAGGAGAACATTGTGTTGTATTGTACATAACAAATCTTATATGCTAGTATCTCAGTCTCCAAATGACCACCTGATCTTCTGGAAAATGTAAAGATTTCATCATCTTGCTTTAATAAATCAGTTTCCCTGCATTCCTCTATTTGTCTTATTATTATCCCACAGTCTCTGGCCTTGAGTTGGGGTGCTCTTTGTCATGCAGTGGCCATTGGGTGTTGTCAATAGTAAATTTTAGAGACCTAGTGTCCAGTCACCCATAGCAGCCTGAACAGCAGGGACCACAAGAGGAAATATTTGCGCAGAAATCATCTAGAAAATCACTTTCTAGATTTCCCATACGCATGGGCATGAATGAAAATGAAGTTTCAGGGTAATGCACAGTTAACGTTCCTGGGATGGTTTTGTATGAAGGATACCCACAGCCTATCTATCTGGGCAGTCATGTGGTTCCCAACGAGCACTGTCACTAGTATTTTGTCCCCATCACAATCAAAACAAACTTGCTTGGTTCTCACACCTCACTCTGGTTTCGATCCTATGACTTCTCCAGTGTAATTTGTTTTCTACCTACTTCTCAAATTTAATGAACTTCTAGGGTTCACCCTTCAGTTAAATCATTTTGATTCTGCACATGCACATGCTCATTGACCTCTAGAACACTCATCAACACCTCAGGCTAATGCTTTCTCCCACACATTCTCCTGAGAGCTCCAGAAATAGCTTCCAGGTGCCCTCTGGAAAACTCCATTCAGGCCTCCATTGTTATTTCAAGAGAAATGTAGAAAACTGTACGCACTGCCTGCCTGCAACCTACTCTTCCTTCCATGGGCCTCCCTTTCTGGCTAATGCCCCAAGCCATGAGGCACCTGATGCAGACAATTTGGAAGAGTTTCCACTGACTGCTGCAAAGCACTACCATACATTTGGTGGCTTACACCTATTATTTTCTTTTTTTTTTTAAGATTTTATTTATTTATTTGAGAGAGAGAGAGAATGAGAGATAGAAAGCACGAGAGGGAAGAGGGTCAGAGGGAGAAGCAGACTCCCTGTTGAGCAGGGAGCCCGATGTGGGACTCGATCCCGGGACTCCAGGATCATGACCTGAGCTGAAGGCAGTCACTTAACCAACTGAGCCACCCAGGCGCCCTACACCTATTATTTTCTTAACGTTTGGATAACAGAGGTCCAAAATCTGTAACACTTAACAGAAATCACTGTATCAGGAGGGCCTGTCTGGAAGGTTGAGGTGAAAATCTGTTCATGGCTGCTTCCAGCTTTGATGGCTGGAAACCATCATTCCTTGTCTTCTGTCCCATCACTCTGATCTCTGCCCTATGAGGTCACACTGCCTTCTGCTTTTCTGTGTCTGTCAATCTCCCTCTTTCGCCTTCATATAAAATGTATGGGGTTGTATTTAGAGGACAATCCCAAAAATTCAGGATAATATTTCCATATCAGAATCTAGATTTATTATATCTACAAAGTCCCCCCCTTTTTTTTAACCATGAAGGGGAACATGGCAAGTAGCAGGGCTTAAGATGTGGGTATCTTTGGGGAGTTTTAGGAGTTTACTACATTCACCTTCCTGTCGTGAGCCAGCATGAAAAGACCAGGACAACCCGAGAGAGAACGGTGGGGAATGAAGAAAAACAAGAGTCAAGAAAGCTGGGATCGGGAGGTCTCATGAGCTGATAACTCAATGGAGCCCCAGTGTGCTTGAGAAGCTTTATTTTATAGTTCAATAACAAGGATGTTTATCCAGAAACTGCACATTAGTAAGAAACCTCTAAATAGAACAGACAACCACAAGTTCCTCCCGGCTGCTTTGCAAAATAACAAGAAAGCTTAATCAAGCATTTTTACAGAGGAACTATTGGGTTTGCCCCTCAAGTTCCAGAGCACTTATGTAGGTCAAATCAAATACTGGGTTGCATGCAGGGATTGTGGAAGCTAGCCCCTGGTTGGGCTCCCTGACTGCAAGGACCGAGTCAGCTTACAATCAGTTCCCTACACCTTCCCCCTGACATCCAAAGTTCACTGAGTTCTGCCACCTCCACTCCCACAGCCTCACTTCTGAGCTTTCCCTCCTGCCATCCCCATAGCCATCATCACACACCAGTCCCATCATGCCTGGCTTGGGTCAAAGTCTCCTACATGTTTCCCTGGGCTCTTTTTTTGTGCAATACATCTTCTTCATCAATGCCAAAGTGACCTTCCCATCCAACTGTGAATCTGATCTCACTCCTAGAAACATGAACTAATACAGTTATATGTTTCCAAGGCTTTTGAATAAGAGGAATTTTTGATTCGTAATCCTAACGCTGATATTGTAGTCAGAAATTGATACTACCTCATGACTGAGACATAGAAGGTAACAGCTATCTACTATTATCAATTTTTAGCAATGCTTTTATAATAAATGTGTATTTTTAACACATCAGGAAATATGTACAATCAAATCGGTCCCCTTTTGTGGAATGCATTCTGTATTCAGCCTATGTACTCTGCTAAGTGGACACAAGGATCATGGAGCTCTTGCAAACTCTAAGAAACCCAGACTGCAGACACTGCTGGGAGGACCAAGGACCACCATTTGCATTGCACACAAGGGCATCCATGGCTCCATCCCTGGGCACCCCTTAGCCTCTATCCCTGATCACCCAGGACTCTATGCTCAGCCATACTTGTTTACATGCCATTCACTTATGTATTGTGCTGAGTCATACCATTGTACCAGGGCAGGTGGGGTTCTCTTTGCCTCTACATCCTCCCTGAATAGGACAGTCTACAGCCTCATCTGTAAGGTCCATTTCCCGTCTCCTCCTTTGTGAAGCTCTTTCTGAGTCACACACCCTAAAATAAATCTTTATACAAAGACACACATCTCACCCTCAACAACATGCACACAGATATACAGTTTTACAATCACACACAGACAAACCCAAAAACACACAATATCACACCATACAAAGACAAACACACACACACACACACACACACACACACATCCTTCTGTTATCACTTTGCCTTTCTGTGATAGAATATTCATATCACAGAGCACTTTTGGATAAATTAATAATATAGAACAACAAATTTTATCAGTCACTTTAATTGTTTCTAAAATACTAAGCATTTACATTCATTGAGCACTCTTATAGGCTGGTCCTTATCCTGGAAGGTTTACATGTTCTGTCTCACTTCATCCCTACTAATAGCCAGGAAGGTAAAAGATTAATACCACCATTGAATGTGGAGATAAAGAATGTCTTCCTCCAGTGTTCCTCAACCCTGGCTCTATGTTGGAATCAACTGTGAAGATTTCAAAAGCAACTGATGCCCAGACTGTCCCCCACCCCTGCCAGGACCAACATATGGATATCTCTGCAGAGAGAATCCATTCAGTCCCCATTTCTTCGTCTCCATCTCCTTTAGGTGCTATCAGCCCAGTGACTGGGGAGGCAGGTGCCACCCGTTGATGGTAGGAGGAGGGCAAGACTCTCTATGAGACTCAGAGAACCATCCCCCCGCCCCCAGCATCACCATGGTGGTCGCTTTGAGACATTTCCTTTTTTTAATGTTTTATTTTTATTTAAGTAATCTCTGTACCCAATATGGGTCTCAAACTCCTGACCCAGTTTCAAGAGTCACAATGCTCTTCCCACTGAGTCCACCAGGCACCCCCTGCCTTGAGACCTTTCCTTAGCTACTTCTGTAACCCTTTAAGACTGGTATTTCACTGTTATAAAACTAATAAACTTAGGGTCTCATACAGGAACATTTTCCTTCATGAGCTGCTGTTAGAGAGTGTGAGGTGAGATAAAGCAAGACCGTAAGGGCGGGGGCTGGGAGGAGAGAAGTTTAAAGAGCTACTGTTTACTGGGTGCAGTTTCTGTTTGAGATGATTTCTGGAAATGGGTAGTTGTGACAACATTGTAAATGTACTTAATGAAGTGGAATTGTACATTTAAATATGGTTTAAATTTAAAGATAAAATTTTATCTTATATATATTTTACCAAACACACACACACACACACACACACACACACACACACACACACACACAGTGATTCCACAGGCTATAGCTCTCTGAGACAGCAGAAAGATAACTACATGGGAGCAGGGACTGTAATTCAATCTCCACTGGCCATACTCGCCCAGAGTTGTTACATCTCAAAGTCAAATCACATCTGCTGTCAACTCACTTTTTGTTTGTTTTGCCACCTAGATTTTTCTTTGTTGACATAGGCCTAATTTTCTATAAACTTTGGCTCAAATGACAATCCTGTATACCAAGTAGGAAGGATGAATGTATGCAGAGTCTTTTGACTTTGTCTTTGAGGCCTCTAGTTGTTCCCCTGGACACAGATTACCACTCTCTGCCCAGGGACTCCTCCTCCGATGGCTTCTCCCTGCATTCATCTTACTTTCTATGACAAGGTCAACACTCCTAACTCAAAGTTCTCCTTTTCCCATGGCTTATTTCAAGCAAACCTTCAATGGTGCTCCATATCCTAGGATATGAAGTCTAATTTCTCCCTTCTGATATTAGCATATTCAGGCCTGTATAATAATCAAAACCTCACGTTGTTTCAAACTTAAGACTTTTTTCTTTCTCTCCTTTACTACTACTTTTTCTCTCCTGGCTACTATCCATAGTTTCTTGCAGAGTTAGGGCCTAAAATGAAGAGAGACAAGAAGACAAGAAAGTTCTTAACTGACTCATATTCTTTTGCAATTAGTCCAGATTCTCTGAGTCAGGCCACTCTTTCCTCTGTGGATCATTTCATGGGTCTTCATAAAGCCCAGATGACCAAGATCCCTTCATCACCTCATGGCTTAAGGACATTCAGAGTACCCTTGGAAATCTACTCTAGCAAGAGGCACCCCTTCTGAAAATGGCACAGGGGGCAAGTAAGGTAGAACTCTAGGGGGATCATTTGGTCTCAGGATTCCAGGAGATTCAGAAAGAATGGGGGAACCCGAACAGATAGGGTGCCCAAGCTGTGGAGCAGGAGAGACTGGTTATGATCAGCAAGCCCAGAGGGGACTTTCAGCTCTGGACACCATAAACCATGAGCCGAGCTGGTAGGGAGATCACCTTCTGCTAGACCACCCTGAAAAGGACTAGAAGGTGCAGCCTGTCTAACAACCTAGGGGAGATATAGAACTGCTTGTGCCCATGACAGGGACAGCTCTAGGGATGGTGTGGCCCACGAGGAGACACCGGGGCAGCACCCAGCATGACCAGGGAGCTGTGAAGGAGGATGCACATGCGAGCCCACGGCTGCTGGCAGTTGCTGAGTCACAAGGCACAGAGGCCCACATGGGTTCCTGTGGCTCCCCAGGGAGAAGTCCAGCCAGCGGGGCCCCGAGATTTGGCAGTTTGGCACATAAAGAGCCTGTGCCAACAACTTGGTAACAGCTCTCAGGGTGGTGTGATCCCCCAAGGGACACTGGGGCAGCACTCATTGTGACCTGGGAGCTGTGGAAGAGGGTGCACGCATGAGACCATGGTGGCTAGCAATTGCAAAGTCATAAAGTGCAGAGATGCTCACAGGTCCCTGTGACCCCCTCTGCGAGAGGTGTGACCTGCATGAATTGCACGAGTCTGTAGAGTTTGGTATGCACAGAGGTGGAGATGGATTGACCTGGAGGATTTGCTGAGGGACTGCGACATTGCGGCTCTGTGCCAGAGATTCCCACAGGGCCATGTTTGCTCTGACCCTCTAAAGCGAAGTGGAAAGACCACGGGGAACAAAAGCAGTGCAGCCAACCAGCTCACCTTAAGCCCATCCCCCTGAAAGGGGTGGGGCAACTCCATCCAAACAAAGAAGGCTGAGTAGCCAAGAAACAGGCCCCTACCCCAGAAGACAGACTGGAAGAACACGTGAATGATAAGCTTATATCCCACAGGACTGTAAAACTCCAGTGCCAGGGAAAAATGATATAGGGACCTCCAGGTGTTTCCTCATGACTCCCTTATACTTCAGGCTAAAATTTTGCGTTTCTTTTCTCTTTCTTTCTTTCTTTCTTTCTTTCTTTCTTTCTTTCTTTCTTTCTTTCTTTCTTTCTTTCTTTCTTTTTTCTTTTCCCCTGCTCCATCCAGTTCCAAATAGATTCATATTTCCCAACCTGTTTTTAAGTTGCTTCTTAACTTTTATTTTCTTTTTCACATATATGTTTTATAGATTTATGCCCCACACTAGCCCATTTTTAACTCTATTCAATTTCATCTTACTATATATGTAAGTTCTGATTTTTTTGCAATTATGGGATATAGTGTCTTCTAACACACAGAGCAAAAATCAGGAGGAACAGGCAGATCACCCTGCTGTGTCCACCCTGAGAGATTTTATAATCTCTCTCCCTGCTCCCCTTCTTTTTTTTTTTTTGTCTTTTCTTTCTTTTTTATTGTTTTGGATCATCTTGGCTTTGATGGCGTATCTGTGATAGCTTTTGAACACTTCTGATTTTTTTTTTTGTAGGTGCATTTTGCTTGGGGCTGTGATTGATATTTTGAACTCTGTACAGTCCCTCAAATATCCCTTAAAAGAATGACTAAGAGGAGGACCTCCCAACAAAGAAAAGAACCAGAGACAAGGGCCTCTGCCACAGATCTAATGGATATGAATATAAGCAAGATGTCAGAGATAGACTTCAGGGTAGCAATTATGAGGTCAATAGCTAGGCTTGAGAAAACGATTAGCAGCAATATAGAATCTTTAAGGGCAGAAATGAGATCTAATCAGTCTGAACTTAAAAATACTATGAATGAGATGCAGTCTAAACTGGATACTCTAACAATCAGGGTAAATGTGGCAGAAGGACAAATTAGTGATCAAGAAGATAAGATGATAGAAAGGACGGAAGTCGATGAGAATAGGGATAGGCAGTTAGAAGCCCCTGGGATCAGACATTGAGAGATCAATGGTGCCATGAAACCTTCCAATGTCACAATTATTGGGATCCCTGATGAGGTGGAGAGAGAGAGTGGACTAGAAGGTATATTTGAGCAAATCATAACTGAGAACTTCCCTAATCTAGGGAAGGAAATAAGCATTCATGTCCAAGAGGCAAAGAGAACTCCCAAGATCAATAAAAATAGACCAACACCCTGGCATATAATAGTGAAACTTGCAAATCTTAGAGCGAAGGAAGCTGTCTTGAGAGCCACTAGGGTTAAGAGATTTCTTATGCACAGAGGGAGGAACATCAGAATAACGTCAGACCTGTCCACAGAGACCTGGCAAGACAGAAAGGGCTGGCAAGACAGATTCAGGGTACTAAATGAGAAGAACATGCAGCCAAGAATACTTTATCCAGCAATGCTGTCATTCGGAATGGATGGGGAGATAATGTGCTTCCAGGACCAACAGAAACTGAAAGAATATGTGACCACCAAGCCAGCCCTGCAAGAAATATTAAGGGGGATTCTATAAAAGAGGAAAGACCCCAAGAGTAACATAGACCAGGAATTTACAGAGACAGTCTATAGAAACAGGGACTTTACAGGCAATATGACAGAACTAAATTCATATCTTTCAATAGTTACTCTATGTGAATGGGCTAAATGCTCCCATGAAATGGCATAGGGTTGCAGATTGGATAAAAAGACAGGGCCCATCCATATGCTGTCTCCAAGGGACATATTTTTAACCTAAAGACACCTCCAGATTGAAAGTGAGGAGATGGAGAACCATTTATCATGCCAAAAGGACCTCAAAACAAAGCAGGAGAACCATTTATCATGCCAAAAGGACCTCAAAACAAAGCAGGGGTAGCAATTCTCATATCAGACAAATTAGATTTTAAACCAAAGACTGTAGTAAGAGATGTAGAGGGACACTATATCATACTTAAAGGGTCTATCCAACAATAAGATCCAACAATTGTAAATATCTATGACACCAGCACGGGAGCAGGCAACTACATAAGCCAACTGTTAACCAAAATAAAGAATCATAGTGATAATAATACATGAATAGTGGACCTTAATACTCCACTCTCAGCAATGAACAAATCATCTAAGCAGAAGATCAACAAAGAAACAAGAGCTTTCAATAACACATTGAACCAGATGGACTTCATAGTCCATATACATCATTCTGTATATACAGAGCATTCCATCCTAAAACAACAGAATACTCATTCTTCTTGAGTACACATGGAACTTTCTCCAGAACAAACCACATACTGGGTCACAAATCAGTTCTCAACCGATACCAAAAGATTGAGATTATTCCCTGCATGTTATCAGACCACAACGCCTTGAAACTAGAACTCAATCACAAGAAAAAATTTGGAAGGGATTCAACACTTGGAAGTTAAAGAGCATCCTGCTAAAGAATGATTGGGTCTACCAGGAAATTAAAGAAGAACTTAAACAATTCATGGAAACGAATGAGAATGAAAACACATCGGTTCAGAACCTATGGGATACTGTAAACGTAGTCCTTAGAGGGAAGTACATAGCCATCCAAGACTCTCTCAAAAAACTAGAAAAATCCCAAATGCACAAACTAACCTTACACCTAAAGGATCTAGAGAAAGAACAGCAAACAAAGCCTAAATCAAGCAAGATAAGAGAAATGATAAAGATTAGAGCAGACATCAATGAAATAGAAACTAGAAGAACAGTATAACAGAGCAACAAAACTAGAAGCTGGTTTTTTGAAAGAATTAATAAGATTGATAAACCTTTGGCCAGACTTATCAAAAAGAAAAGAGAAAGGACCCAAATTAATAAAATCATGAATGAAAGGGGAGAAATCATGACTAATACCAAAGAAATAGAAACACTTATTAGAAATTATTAGCAGCAACTACATGCCAACAAATTAAACAACCTGGAATAAATGGATGCCTTTCTGGAAACTTACAAACTACCAAGACTGGATCAGGAAGAAATAGATGATCTGAATGGCCAATCGCCAGGGAAATTGAAACAGTAATCAAAAACCTCTCAAAAAACAAGAGTCCAAGGCCAGATGTCTTCCCAGGGAAATTCTACCAAACATTTAAAGAAGAAATCTTACCTATTCTACTGAAGCTGTTCCAAAAAATAGAAACAGAAGGAATACTTCCAAACTCGTCCTTTGAGGCCAGCATTACCCTCATCCCCAAACCAGAGAAAGACCTCATCAAAAAGGAGAATTACAGACCAATATCCCTGATGAACATGGATGCCCAAATACTGACCAAGATCCTAGCCAATAGTATCCACAGTACATTAAAAGGATTATCCACCAAGACCAGGTGGGATTTATTCCTGGGATGCGAGGGTGGTTCAACATTCGCAAATCAATCAACGTGATAGATCACATTAATAAAAGAAAAGAAAAGAACCATATGATTCTCTCAATTGATGCAGAAAAGCATTTGATAAAATACAACATCCTTTCCTGATTAAAACTCTTCAAAATATAGGGATAGAGGGAACATACCTCAATAGCATAAAAGCCATCTATGAAAAGCCCACAGCAAATATCATTATCAATGAGGAAAAAATGAGAGCTTTTCCCTTAAGGTCAGGAATATGACAGGGATGCCCACACTCACCGCTTTTGTTCAACATAGTACTAGAAGTCCTAGCAAAAGCAATCAGACAATAAAAAGAAATCAAATGTATTCAAATTGGGAAAAGAAGAAGTCAAACTCTCTCTCTTTGCAGATGACATGATACTTTATGTGGAAAACCCAAAAGACTCTACCCCAAAACTACTAGAACTCACACAGCAATTCATCAACGTGGCAGGATACAAAATCAATGCACAGAAATCAGTTGCATTTCTATACATTAACAATGGAACTGAAGAAAGAGAAATTAAGGAATTGATTCCATTTACAATAGCACCCAAAACCGTAAGATACCTAGGAATAAACCTAACCAAAGTGGTAAAGGATCTATACTCTAGAAACTACAGAACACCTATGAAATAAATTGAGGAAGATACAAAGAGATGGAAAAACATTCCATGCTCACGTATTGGAAGAATAGACATTGTGAAAATGTCTATGCTGACCAGAGCAATCTACACTTTCAAAGCAATCCCTATCAAAATACCATCATCATTTTTCACAGAGATGAAACAAACAATCCTAAAATTTGTATAGAACAAGAAAAGACCTCGAATCACCGGGGGAATGTTGAAAAAGAAAACCAGGGGCGCCTGGGTGGCTCAGTTGGTTGAGCGACTGCCTTCAGCTCAGGTCATGATCCTGGAGTCCCAGGATTGAGTCCCACATCGGGCTCCCTGCTCAGCAGGGAGTCTGCTTCTCCCTCTGACCCTCTTCCCTCTCGTGCTCTCTATCTCTCATTCTATCTCTCTCAAATAAATAAATAAAATCTTTAAAAAAAAAAAGAAAAAGAAAACCAAAGCTGGAGGCATCACGTTGCCTGACTTCATGCTATATTACAAAGCTGTGATCATCAAGACAGCATGGTACTGGCACAAAAACAGACACACAGGTCAATGGAACAGAATAGAGACTCCAGAAATGGACCCTCAACTCTACGGTCAACTAATCTTTGACAAACCAGAAAAGAACGTTCAATGGAAAAAATACAGTCTCTTCAGTAAAAGGTGCAGGGAGGTTGGACAGCTACATACAGAAGAATGAAACTTGACCATTCTCTTACACCAGACACAAAGATAAACTCAAAATGGATGAAAGACCTCAATGTGAGATAGGAATCCGTCAAAATCCTAGAAGAGAACATAGGCAGTTACCTCTTTGACATCGGCCACAGCAACTTCTTTCAAGATACATCTCCAAAGGCAAGTGAAACAAAAGCAAAAATGAACTTTTGGGACTTCATCAAGACAAAAAGCTTCTGCACAGCAAATGAAACAGTCAACAAAACAAAGAGGCGACCCACAGAATGGGAAAAGATTTTTGCAAATGACACTACAGACAAAGGGCTGATATCCAAGATTTATAAAGAACTTCTCAAACTCAACCCCCAAAAAACAAATAATCAAGTCAAAAAATGAGCAGAAGACATGAACAGACACTTCTCCAAAGAAGACATACAAATGGCTAACAGACACATGAAAAAATGTTCATCATCATTAGCCATCAGGGAAATTCAAATCAAAACCACAATGAGATACCACCTGACACCGGTTAGAATGGTTAAAATTGACAAAACAGCAAACAACAAACATTGGAGAGGATGTTGGAGAAAGAGGAACCCTCTTACACTGTTGGTGGGAACGCAAGCTGGTACAGCCACTCTGGAAAACAGTATGGAGGTTCCTCAAAAAGTTAAAAATAAAGCTACCCTATGACCCAGCAATTGCACTACTAGGTATTTACCCAAAAGATACAAATGTACTGAAAAGAAGGGTCACATGCATCCCAATGTTCATAGCAGCAATGTCCGCAGTAGCCAAACTGGGGAAGGAGCCAAGATGCCCTTCAACAGATGAATGGATAAAGAAGATGTGGTCCATATATACAATGGACTATTACTCAGCCATCAGAAAGGATGAATACCCACCATTTGCATGGACATGGATGGAACTGGAGGGTATTATGCTAAGTGAAATAAGTCAGGCAGAGAAAGACAATTATCATACGGTTTCACTCATATGTGGAACATAAGCAATAGCACGGAGGACCACAGGGGGAGGGAGGGAAAACTGAAGGGGGGGAAATCAGAGAGGGAGACAAAACATGAGAGACTCTGGACTCCAGGAAACAAGCAGGGTTTCAGAGGGGAGAGGTATGGGGGGTAGCCAGGTGATGGGTATTAAGGAGGGCACGTGTTGTGATGAGCACTGGGTGTTATACACAACTGGGTATTATATGCAATGAATCGTTGAACATTACATCCAAAACTAATGGTGTACTATATGGTGGCTAACTGAACATTAAAAAAAAAAAAAAACTATCCAGAAGAACATGGGTGGCTCAGTAGGTTAAGCATCTGCTTTTGGCCCGGTCATGACCCCCGGGTCCTGGGAAGGAGCCCCTTGTCAGGCTCCCTACTCAGCGGGGAGCCTGCTTCTCCCTTCCCCTGTCCTTTGTCCCTCCCCCAGCTGTGCATGCGCTCTCTCTGTGGTTCTTTCTCTCTCAAATAAATAAAAGTAAAATCTTAAAAAAAAAAAAAAAGACCTATCCAAAAAGTCCCTGCTTTCATCACTAAAGTCCTTCATTTGCCTTTTGAAAGGAGATTGGCAGCAATGGTCCACTGGGGGAAAGCACACACATAAGAACATCACCTTCTTCCCTATTTCTGGTCTCTCTCTAAGTTAGTATTGATCTTGGCAACCTGTGCTCCAGCTGAATGATGGGAAGAAATGAGTCCCAAATAATCCAAACAGGAAATACTACATTTGTGAGTATTTAATTCATCTCTTTGTCTCTCTTATCAATTTCTTTTTCATTTTGTTAACTTGAGCCTACTTTTTTTTTCTCTTGTTTCTATTAGCTTCCTATTGTCCCTGTTTCAACTTATGTGGTTTCTCTATTTCTGTTGTATGAGGCTGTCCTGTGTCTCTCTTGACACCAAGAGACACACTGTTTGCTTTCCTTATCCTGCCAAATACCAAGTGCTCCAGAGCCTCTGTACATGCTGTTCCCTCTGCCAAGAACATACTTTCCCAGATCTTCCCCTTGATATCATCGTCCACTCATCCAGGCTTTAAGGTCCATCCTCCTGTAGCTGGCCTGGACATCTGTACAGGACGCTGCCCCTCATGGTTATCTTGTTGTTCTGTACAGCAATCACTTTCTGATGTCACTCATTCAGCTATAGGCTTGTTTTTGTCTCCCTTGTGAGAAGTCCCACAGGGTCAAAGTCCTGGTGGAACACCTGAATCTGGGGCACACAGCACAGACGCCGGTCATGGGGGAAGCTCATGGTTACTGTTGAGCAGTGGGTGGGTGGATAGGTGGTTAGATGGAAGAAACCTCCCATTTATTCATAATTACCTTGTTTGAATAAGCTTTTGTTTTGTTTTGTTTAACATTTTATTCATTTATTTGACAGAGAGAGACAGAGACAGAGAGCACAGGCATGGGGATCGGGAGAGGGAGAAGCAGGCTTCTCCCTGAGCAGGGAGCCTGAAGTAGAGCCTGATCTCAGGACCCCGACAACATGACCCGAACCGAAGGCAAACGCTTAACCAACTGAGCCACCCAGGTGCCCCTGGATAAGCTCTTTACAGAGTATCTGTCGTTCTTGCAAAACCAGAGGTGGTATTATTCCTGCTCATTTTAGAAACGAGGAAAAGGAAGCTTGAAATGACCAGCAGTTTCACTTGCCCAAGGACACTTTGTGATTAGGTGTTGCATCCAAGATTTAATTCCACTTCTGCTTGAACCCAGACCTGGTCACCATTCTTCCACTCAGCACTGTCTCTGCTGAGCAACCTCTTGCTCTACTGCTTCACACCATTCTTTGAATTGGTGGGGGAAAAAACAGCTAAAAAACTTATGGATTTACGATAGACTGAATTTATGAAATTGAGTTAATTAAATGAGATATTCTTTGTAGAAAAGAGCCTTCAAGGAGAATAAGACATTGTGTTTCCCAAACACAAGCACCTTCCTAAACTGTCTATGGGCTAGGGAAGTCTGCCCTCCAAAGGACATATGTGGAATTGCACTGAGCCCAGATGTGCCCTAAGCCAACAGGAGCAGAACACGTGATAGGAACCTTTATGGACCTTGAGGAAGGAGGATGGGTATGAGGGGGATATGAAGCCCACAATAATAATAAAACAACCAAGAGGACAACACAGGCTCACTTTGCTGTAATCTGATTAGTTAGCAAGCACTTTCGCATTAATTTCATCTACAGTCATGTATCGTTACTGAGTTCCAAGATTGTTTTGGGTCCAACAAGCTCTGTCTCCTTGGTTTCTACAAATGGAGCACAGGCTGGCTGGGTTGCAGTTGATTCTTGCTGCCATTTCCTGGTCCAAAGCCAGGGTCATCGTGTGATTCATTCCTTCATTTATGGGAGGGATTAAGGTAGTGAGCAGAAGAATAAAAGGAGGACTCCTAGGGGCTCACCGCCAAAGTTCTTTCCTCCCTGACAGACCGGCCAGCCAGAGCTGCCCTCAAACGTGAAGCTGCTGAGAGTCCTTGTGCTGATTGCCCGCCCCCTTTACTGCTTTGCAGGTGATTTCTATGCAGGGAGGACAGGCTTTGGGCTGAAGATTGTGTCACAGCCCTCTGGAAGACCTCCTGTTCCCCAAACTCCAGTGCAAAGCATCTCATTTCTCCAGCGTCTTCGTGTTTCATGGTTTCTAGTGTTTGGCTTCTCTGGGCTATGGAGGTAGCATAGGGGTGGGGAGGGGGCACACATGGTTTCAGGCTTAAAGGAAATCCTAGATCCTGAACTTACTCTGCTAGAATTGAGAACTCAAGATCATTCACCATAATCTCTCTGAATATGTGTGTCTACTGGAATGTGAGAAGATGACCAACATCCTAAGGACACCAACAAAGGGCTTCATACCTACGTAACTGAGACCACTTTCACATGTTTTCTTCCAGGTTCTGGATGCTAGTTTCTAGAAGTGGTGGTTAACAAAACAATCAATTCTCAAGTGAGCATGGATGAATACCAAAACTTACTTGAGCCCTTCTCATCTGGTCCTGCAACTGACCAAGCCCTAGCACAACTGAAGCAATGTTTTCTCAGCCAGTCAAACGAAACTCTGAGCAATGTTGGAGTGATGATGGTAACTATGATTTCTTCTAATGAGCTTTCAAACCACTGATCAGGGACAAGCAAACTCTAAGTTTGTCACTCATTATGCCACATCAAGTGTTACACATGCCTTCTTTTATTTCAGTGAATTTAATTGTGGGTGCATGTGAATCCTTTGACATCCAGAAAGCCAGCCAAGGTTCCAGTACTGACTTGCCTCTTCACTTTGTGGAATCTTTAGGGAATGGAAATAAAAAGGTCAAGGTGGGAAAAGAACACACACACAAACTCACACACACACTTTCTATCAAGGTTTAAAACATCTGATTCTCAAGAAGTTCCTCACTTGTAGAAGTGATCAGCAAAAAAGATCCCCTTCTTCATAGAAACAAAGAGGAAAATGTTCATAAGAATGTTTTTTATTTAAATTCAATTAGCCAACATATAGTACATGATTAGTTTTTGGTGTAGTGCTCAATGATTCATTAGCTGTGTATACCACCCAGTGCTCCTCACATCACGTGCCCTCCTTATTACCCATCACCAGGCTAACCCATCCCCTCACCACCCTCCTCTCCGTAACCCTCAGTTTGTTTCCTGGAGTCCAGAGTCCAGAGTCTCTTATGGTTTGTCTCCCTCTCTGATTTCCACCCCCTTCAGTTTTCCCTCCCTCCCCCTGTGGTCCTCTGTGCTATTGCTTATATTCCACATATGAGTGAAGCCGTATGATAATTGTCTTTCTCTGCCTGACTTATTTCACTTAGCATAATCCCCTCCAGTTCCATCCATGTCCATGCAAATGGTGGGTATTCATCCTTTCTGATGGCTGAGTAATAGTCCATTGTATATATGGACCACATCTTCTTTATCCATTCATCTGTTGAAGGGCATCTCGGCTCCTTCCCCAGTTTGGCTATTGTGGACATTGCTGCTATGAACATTGGGGTGCATGTGACCCTTCTTTTCAGTACATTTGTATCTTTTGGGTAAATACCTAGTAGTGCAATTGCTGGGTCATAAGGTAGCTTTATTTTTAACTTTTTGAGGAACCTCCATACTGTTTTCCAGAGTGGCTGTACCAGCTTGCGTTCCCACCAACAGTGTAAGAGGGTTCCTCTTTCTCCAACATCCTCTCCAATGTTTGTTGTTTGCTGTTTTGTCAATTTTAACCATTCTAACTGGTGTCAGGTGGTATCTCATTGTGGTTTTGAAGTCAAAAAAAGTCATATCCCTGATGACAAGTATTTTTTAATAGAATCCAGAAGAACCCACTTGAAGAAGACTCTGTACATCTTATTAAAAGAATTTAGAATGCACTTTCAAGCAATCACAATGTGTTAGTATACATGATCAGATTCCTTGACCATAAATTTAAGACCCCATGATGGCAAGTAGAGATCATGGGTATGAATCTGCCATGGGGGGTGGAATTGCATAAAAGAACAGTCAGTACTGTGTTTGTTCTCTGTATTTCATTCCCTATCCTAATATGCCATTGAAAACCTTCCAGAGTAGACAATGTAGAAATATTGCCAAAGCAAAAGGTAATAGTGTCCCCCACTGAGAAGATGCTAACACAGGGCACAACTTGGATGAACCTTGAGCACATTATGATAAAGGAAATAAGCCAGTAAAAAAAGACAACTATTGCATGAGTTCATTTACATCCATTTTCTAGAGTAGCCAATCTCCTATAAACAGAATGTAGAATAGTGCTTTCAGCGGCTGGGTGGTATGGGAAATGGGGATGTTCAGTGGGTATAGAGTTTCACCATAGCAAGATGAAAACGTTCTGGAGATTGGTCGCACCACAATGTCAATACACTTAACACTGCTGAACTATATACTTAAGATGATGAAAATGGCCAATCTTACGTTATGTGTATTTACCATCAGAAAACATTTTAAAGCCTGAAAAACCCTGCAACCAAAGATAGTGGAATTTTTTCTTTAAAAACCTGATTAGACTGACCACTTGGAGTGCACATCTCCATTATTTTCTGGGTCTCAAAGGTAATGGTTTCAGTTTCAGACTGTTTTCGGTATTTCTAACATGTAAGGCCACACCAGAGCTCAAAAACTTCACATTTTTTTGTATATGAGCTGAAACTTAACAATTCTTTGTTGAAAACTGATAATACACACAGCATATTTACAGGATATGATATTTCATGGAGTAGGAAACATGAAGAAAAAAGTATTACCGAGACCCCTGATGGGCAGAGATCTGGCAACAGCAGCACCTCTCTGGAATCAATAAAGTCTCTGGATCGTTAGAATGAGAAACAAGATCATTCCAATCTTAATTCAAACACTGACTTTCTTGGATACCAGATGTGTGTGGACAAACCCAGAACACCCAAGGAGAAGAAGTGTTTCTTTTTCAACTTTCCTTTCTAACAGAGAGCTGAAAATCTGATCGATGTCTCTGTTTTTGTTTTCCAGAACACAATATATCAAAGTAGGTGGTGTGCTGAAGTTTTAACCTTCCACATGACCTGAGGCACCGAGGACTACAGAGAATGGTCAGAAACTATGGATTCCTATGAACCACGAGTTTCCTTTCCTTTTTGTCTTTTGATCTATAAACTGCAAGACAATTGTTGAAACCTTGAGTACATTTTCATTTCAGTAAAGTATCTGCAAATGGAAAGCTCTGCTTATGTGATCTGATCAAAATGGAGGCTTTAGAGAGCCTCTTCTATCACACGTACGTGTGCCCACACGCTCACGCACAGAGAAGCTCATGCCTAATTTTTCATTGGAGAACACATGGGTGAAGGACTGAGGAATCTGAAAAGCACTTTGTTTGTCCCCATGTGTAGCCCTACAGGGTCCTCTCTCTGAAAATGTGCTCTTCCACACTCTTGGCCGCCATTTCCCTTGGGACCTTGTGGGAAGATCTCCAGACTTAGGTTCTGGTGTTTGGGCCCTGTGCAGTTCCCTGAGACACTGCAGTCTTCGTCTGTGTTGTGAGCCCAGCTCGCCGTGGCTAGGCCTCTCTCAGCTCCTGCCCCGGATCCAAGAGTGCAGGGCCAGGACTAGAGCCAGGGAGAGACATGACTCATACAAAGCAGGGGCGAATCCTGTCTTGATTTTAAATTTTAAATATGTGGCATTCATTTTGATTCTTGAAATATTTCATTAAAATGTGATTTGCCCTACTTACTGAGATTGGGGGCCTCCCTGAAATTGTGTGGGCACCCCTAGTCCTCTCTGTGTAAGTGACAATGTGGTCCAGTCTCTCCACCATGATAACCTACAAAGCCAGGTAGGTTGAGGAAAATGTGTGTGTTTTGTAGGAATAAGGCAAAGCCAGTAGTTTTTATACTGAACCATAGCTCTCCTTGCTTTTATCCACCCCCACATTCCGGTCATCAGGGATAAGATATTGCCACCTCTTCTGCTCACTACTCACGGGGTCCCTCTTCTCTTCCTTCATGGACTATCCTGTCACCCCGAAAGAGCCTTGACCCTAACTCAAGACTTTCTCAACTTCAACCAGGGCTGACTTCCACCAGGCATAACACATGTAGAGCATTAGTCACATGGTACTTTTAAGATTCCACAAAAATTTATAATTTCTTTAAAAATATTAACCGAAAGTGACTGTAGTAATAAAGAATATATACCAATAAACCAGAGTGGAGTATATTATCTTTATACTGATGTAGTTTTTTTTTTTAAAGATTTTATTTATTTATTTGACAGAGAGGGACACAGAGAGAGAGGGAACACAAGCAGGGGGAGTAGGAGAAGCAGGTTTCCCACGGAGCAGGGAGCCCGACGTGGGGCTTGATCCCAGGGTCCTGGGATCACGACCTGAGCTGAAGGCAGACACTTAACAACTGAGCCACCCAGGCGCCCCTATCCTGATGTAGTTGTAAGATATGGTACTAATATGCTTTTTACTGAAACTGGCCCAAAGTATCTAGGACTTACAAATGTCATAATGAGTCCCTCCCCTCTTCCTTCTCCCAAACACCTCAGGATCTGTGATGCCATTAGACCCAGGCAGAAGGACCCTTCCCAGGACCCACAACTTAAAAGATTCCCCCTATTAAACAGACACACACACACACACACACACACACACACACACACATTTATTAACTCATGGACCATACACAGTTCTCAGTGCTCTGGGTGCACCCTCACTGGGGAGGGAAGCTGCAAAATCCCTCTCTGCCTCTCAAAAATGGGGACCTCAGTCCACCCTCTCTCTCTTTCGGACCATCAGAGGAGAGGAAAAAGAAGAGATTCAGCTGTAGGAACTGGAGATGGGCATACAGATATGCAGAAATTTGCTTCTGTTGAGATGAATCCTGGCCCATTTGATGAAGGTGTCTACATATTGAACAGAGCAAATATCATGCAAGAATTGGTAATATAGGTTATTGAATGACTAGAATAGTATAAAGGGAAGATGAAGGATGCCCAATGAGTGATCATTTGAAAAGACAATACTAACTCTAGAACTGGGAAAATAAGAAAAAAGGAGAAGATTGTAAAGTAAATGGAGTAGCACATCAGCAAAAGTGTCTATGAGTAAAACTATACGGATGTTCTACTACACATATCATTGCAACATTTCTGTAACTTTGTGGGGTATTTTGCAATTTTTTCTTTCAAGATTTTATTAAAATTCAAGATACTTAACATATAGTGTAGTATTATTTTCAGGGATAGAATTGAGTGATTCATCACTTACATATAACACCCAGTGCTCATCACAAGTGCCTTCCTTAATGCTCAGCATCCATTTAGCCCATCCCCCACTCCCCTCCCCTCCAGCAACCCTCAGTTTGTTCTCTAAAGTTCAGAGTCTCTTATGATTTGCCTCCCTCTCTGTTTTTACCTTATTTTTCCTTCTCTTCCCCTATGTTCATCTGTTTTCTTTCTTAAATTCCCTATATGAGTGAAATCATATGGTATTTGTCTTTCTCTGATTGACTTATTTTGCTTAGCATAATACACCCTAGTTCCATCCATTTCTGTGATTGTGAAGTTATTTCCAAGTACAAAGTTAAAAACTGTATTCCTGAGGCAAAGATGGATTATGCTGAACACAGCTTCTTCATTCAGGTTCCTGATAATGAGTGATGTTGAGCATCTTTTCTTTTTTTTTAAATTTACTTTTAAAAGATTTTATTTATTTATTTGTCAGAGAAAGAAAGGCAGGCAGAAGGAGAAGCAGGCTCCCCACTGAGCAAGGAGCCTGATGCTGGACTCAATCCCAGGACCCTGGGACTACGACCTGAGCCAAAGGCAGATGCTTAACAGACTGAGACACCCAGGCATCCCTGTCGAACATCTTTTCATGTGTCTGTTGGTCATCTAGATGTCTTCTGCCCAGTTTTTAATTGGATTATTTGATTTTTATGGTGTCCAAGAGAATATTCTCAACAATGAGTTTTCCTTCTTTTTGTCTTCAATAGAGTTTTTTGGGGTTTTTTTTAGAGTAGATTTGGCTCACAGCGTAATTGAGCAGAAAGTGCAGAGAGTTTCCACACATCTCCTAAAATCACACACACGCACAGCTTCCCCCACTATCAATATCCCCCACCTGGTTGTACATTGGTTACAGCTGATGAACCTCTGTGGACACATCCTTATCACCCAAAGTCCATACTTTATCTTAGGGTTCACTCTTGGTGTTTTACAGGCTATGCCTTTTGTGAAATGTATGTGATAAACACCCACCTTAGAGTACTGAAGAGTTTCACTGCCCTTAAAATCATCCGAGCTCTGCTTATTGGTTCCTTCCTCCCCCCACCTCTGACAGCAATTGCCCTTTTTAATGTCCCCATTGTTTTGATTTTTCCAGAATGGCTGCCATTGAATGCAGCAATCCTGTAGAGCCCTAAGTCCCATTGAGACTCCAGAGCCACTCAATGGGAGAAGCCTGGGCTCCTGAATGATTGGATTCAGTCTGGATATGTCATGGACAGGCACTGGGAACACCCTGCTCCAGGTCAGTGTCACATTATTTACAATGTCCAGCAAAGAGGGGCATGTTATCCATGATATTGTCTAGAAAAACTAGCTCATGGTGATCATTCAAAGCAGTTGATTTTTATTTCATTTCGTTGTCATTTTTAAATCCTCCACAAACAGTGCACAAATTCATTGTCCATACCCCATGGGAACACTCCCCACACTATACCCTCAACCTCCAGCACATCAAGGAGCATCTCCCTTCTCCTGGCCAACTGCATTGCACTGAGATGTGCTAATAATAAGCCATTATTACGGGAGGGAGAAGCATGTTCTCCATGAGTAGGGAGCCTGATGCAGGGTTTGATACTGGGACTCCAGGATCATGACCTGAGCCGAAGGCTGATGCTTAACTGACTGAGCACCCCCACGCACCTTGAATAATGGTTTTTAAAGAATTATTTTAATAGCATTTTTAACACATTGGAATATACAGTGTGTAGTAATTCTTAAATCTGGTTTTCCTCTCTTCAGTTTCTCTCACCTCTTTGGTCTCTACTCAAATGTCTCTTTCTCACAGAGAAGAGTAGAGTTTTTAGATCTTTACAAGTCTCAGTGTCTACCTCAACAGAAGACAGCAGGTGTTACATATCTGTCCGCAGTCTTTTTTTTTATTTAAATTCTGTTTAATTAACATATAGTGTATTATTAGTTTCAGAGGTAGAACTTAGTGATTCATTACTTGCGTATAACACCCAGTGCTCATTACATCAAGTGCTCTCCTTAATGCCCATCACCCACTTACCCATCCCCCCACCCACCTTCCCTCCAACAACACTGTTTCTTTCTTTTTTTTTAGATTTTACTTTATTTTATTTTGACAGAGAGAGACCCCGTGAGAGAGGGAACACAAGCAGGGGGAGTGGGAGAGGAAGAAGCAGGCTTCCCGCAGAGCAGGGAGCCCGATGTGGGGCTTGATCCCAGGACCCTACGACCATGACCTGAGCCGAAAGCAGACACTTAACAACTGAGCCACCCAGGCGCCCTTCTCACTTTCTTTCTTATAGTTCAAAATCTCTTATGTTTACCTCCCTCTCAATTTTCATCTTATTTTATTTTTCCTTCCCTTCCCATATGTTCATCTGTTTTGTTTCTTAAATTCCACAAAGTGAAATCGTATGGTATTTGTCTTTCTCTGACTTATTTCACTTAGCATAATACACACTATCTCCACCCATGTCATCGCAAATTACAATATTTCATTCTTTTTGATGGCTGAGTAATATTCCATCATATATATGTATATACATATATATGTGTATACACATATATATATACATGTATATATATAAATATATATAAATCTAAAAAGTCTAAAATAATCAACATGCCAAAGTAGCACATTTGGGGGCAGTCTGCCCTTGGCCCCTACAAAAGGCAAGTTCAACAAGAGGTTTGTTGGTGAATGACTCTGATGTAAGAATTGGTCCATGGGAGGACCCAGTCTAAGGACGATCAATGAGAGAAATGGGTTCCCAGGCAAGTCCAGATCGGAGATGATGAGGAAGTGGCAATGGAATTGAAGAAAAGACCTTTCCAGATGACAGTACAAAAAAAGAACCATCAGCAAAGAAATGGGAGCTCCAACGCGATCTGACTTGCTTTGCATCGTATATTTACTGTCTTGGGTACTGGAGATTACTGTAAACTATGGGGGTGGGGGTGGCAACCAGAAGCACTGAGGATGGAAGCATGTAAAT
This sequence comes from Eumetopias jubatus, assembly GCF_037043125.1. Lineage (NCBI taxonomy): Eukaryota > Metazoa > Chordata > Mammalia > Carnivora > Otariidae > Eumetopias > Eumetopias jubatus. The sequence continues at coordinate 9,592,510 of NW_028274819.1, read as the reverse complement.
TATTCCCTTCAATGGGGCAGGCAGCCCTCTCTATATGGGGACCTAACAATCCCACTGAACCTGAAGCACTAAGCAGTATCACTCCAAGAACTTGCATCCCACTGGGGATGGAGATTCTCCATGGCTTATGATAAAGGAAGGAATTATGGAATTTCACTTAAAAGCCAACATGGGCACGTTGATGTGATTAGCACTGGGTGTTATACGCAACTGATGAAACATTGAGCACTACATCTGAAACTAAAGAGGTACTATATGTTGGCTAATTGAATAAAAAAAAAAGCCAACATGGGTGGAGATGTGATAGATGTGGAGGTGTCACAGGGATGAAACAGATACTATGAATCCTGTTCATTGGTTGGCATTTAAATGAGCATACTCATGGGAACACAAATAAGCAAGTGTTTTCCTGAGGTTTAGGGTTTAGGCAAAGAAGAGTAGGGTGATACGGATGCTCAGCTTTCATGGAATAGATGTGATTCCTAGGGAGGACCACAAGATGTCTCCCTCCCAGGGGCAATGACCTAAGCTCCACATCCTTGTTTTGGATTACTCTGCACCCACCTTGATCACCAGGACAACTCCTATTGATCCTTCAAGTCTCAATGGACCACTGGACACCTTGTTTAGGAACCCAGGATTGACATTCCAGAAAACATTAGTACAGTCACTCTCTCTCCAACTCCCTCTCTTTGCTGAATATTGGTGTTTACTAGGGAATGTGACAAGTGGAAGAGGAGGCAGACACAATTTTGGTATCAAAGCAATCATGAAATGAAGCAATGGGAGGTTAAATGAGGACAGTTATGATGGCTTTCACAGTGTTTACTCTAAGCCCTCAGGACTTATAGGAGATGCTCTAAGGCTGTACTTGGAGAAATTGAATGGACCAAAGAACCACCTAAATCATCACCACATTTCAACCTCAGCAAAGCATTCATCGAAATTCTCTCCCATTCCAAGAGTGTTTAGCCAGCCTAGAGGGAAGAGGTTTTATAAAAAGTCCTGTCATCCCTCCCTTGCAAACAGATAACTTAATGCTGGTTTAAATCTCATTTATGTTACTAAAATATTTCTAATATTCACAAGCTCCTTGCCTTTGTCTGTTTAAGTCAGCTCACTCTGCACATCTTGAGTGGAGGATGCTAACATTTTCATCGCTGTTTTTCTTGACCCAAGTCAGCATAGATTATGTGCTCAATCATGATAAATTAATAGAATCAATTTGCAGAATTTGTTCTGGTGGTAGGAATTGGAGAGTTGCATTATCTAACTGGGGGATGGTTTGTCTTTCTCACTGACTTCTCATTGTTCCGAGGCATTCAATAACAACTGGGACTCTGAACCCTGCAACTCCTACCCAGGGAATGAGACAAAAGAGGGATGGAATGAAAAGTCCTGAAAGACAATTTGAGGTCACTTCCAGAGAGGGTTCCTGTTCATGGCTTGAAAGAACCCAGGCATTCGAGTGGAAAGAACTGGTCCAGAGCCCCTGCAAATAGCTTCAGCCAACCTGGTTTCAGCTGGTTTCAATTTCACCCCTTTTGCCCCAGAAGTCCATGTTGTTTGTGTTGTTCAGTTTCTAGCATGCAGTGAGATCAGGTCTTCATGTTCGACCCCGTGCAAAGTTGTTGAACGCTGACTATTGCTCTAGCATAGGTACTTTCTTTATCTTCATGTCACACCCCCCAAGAAGGCTCCCTGAATTTCCTCTGGTTAGGTGGTCATTTGCCATGCTCCCCTAATTCATAAAGAACTGTCCTTCCTGGGCTTCTGTGAGTCATGGAGACACCAGTTCTACAACCACTGCAAGAGGTGATGTCAAAAGCTTGACATGACCTCTGCTTTCTTCCCACCTTTAAACTCCCGTGAGTGCCTTCCATTGGAGAACCACACAAGGCAGCACTGGCAAGTGCTGGGATATGTAACTCACAGGCCTTCAGTTCTAGTGGTAGGGACATGAGTAGGACGAAGCAACTCTGGAACTAAGAAAACATAGAGCTTATCTGTCACACAGTGATTTAATCTACAGACCCTGGGTATTATTTTCAGCCTGATGGAGACCACTTGTCTGGTCTATGGAAAAGTTAATAGCTGGTAAGTTTGTTGCCTACAACATAATAAGCATGACTTACTTGCATAATAAATACATCAACTAACATACCCATAAGCTTTATTGGTCAATACCTGTGTACTAGGAAATGCTGGCATAAGAAAAGTCCCTTGATGTCTCATGTCTTATGTCTTACTCCCAGAGTGGCAGATCTACCATGAGAGATTTGAGGAAGATACTAAAGCTATGGGCACATAAATATTAGAGTAGAATGGAGATTAAATAGGATCAATGCCCACAGGGCAGAAATTACTTTACTGTCTATTTCACTACAAAAGACTATTCAAGAAGAACGGTCTTTATGGTAAGCAAAATGTAAAGGTAAGCTAAGTAAATAGTCTTGAGAATCCTGCAGTGAGTATGATTTCATCAGTTTCCTGGCACACCTCACAAGTCCGGAGATTATTTGGCCTCTTCTTTATGCAGCTTGTCCAAAATTTAGAAACAACTTTACTCAACCTGTTGTTGATGCCACCCAGTAACTACTTATCTCCCTAGGCTAAAGATGAAGAAAATCTGCTTAGTTTTGTCATCTTAAGTGGCATCTGAGTACCATTTACTTAAGTGTTTGCAGAGGATTCAAGCTCCCCCCTGTTTGGGAGGTACCTCTGATGAGGTGAGACTTGCTGTCCTCAAGGCTCTCCTTCATATGTGGGCCTGACTTACAATGAGATGCATGTACCTCAGGGTTGGACCAGCACACATACCTGACTGTGGGGATGGTCAAGAGGAATTGTTAGCACCTGGCCTTGACTGCTACAAGGGGCCCCCTCTGGAATTGCTCTCTCTAACATTTGTTACTCAGATAGAACACATGTATTGTGACAGAATCTCACCTTGGTCAGGTAGCCTTGACTCCAGCTTAAAATGAGCTTGAAATGAAAAGAGAGTCCTTGACATTCAAGTGTCTTCTCATAGCAGAAGAAAATTGCTGGAGTTCTACCTGGAAATTTCCTGGGCCCATGACAGTTTCATATGTGCGGTGCTTCACAGCTCATTCTAATGCAGGCTGTACATTTCTTGTATCATCGAGAGGGCTTTAGGTCACTATAGGCTTGTTAGGTATGATTTATTTAGTCTATAATGTGCCTTGATTTGGGAATGACCTTGCCAGAGCTCTGGGATTGGGGTATGATATGTGGTTGTAATCTTATGTTTAAGATATTGCAAATCTGCAGGAAAATATGTCTCATAAGTTGAGACTCTTTCTTATTCTACTTTTGAACAGAATTCCAACAAAGAGTCTGTGTTTGGAAGCAAATAGAGTAACTCATCCATAATAAGTGAATCTGGGTAAATGCGAACATGTGTTCCTATAGGGTACATAACATTGCATAATTCCTATGAAGTTCTAGTCATTTCAAAGACAAAGTTAAAAATTGTATTGCTGAGGCAAAATAGGCTGAATAAACTTTCGCCTTTTCGGCAAGGAAGGGTCAGATCATGTGAGGAGAGTACATGATACAGCTGGGTCATGGGAGGACCCCAGTGATGGGTGATGCCGTATGAGTCAATGTGCAGTTGGATGAAAGGACCTCAAATTCCAGGTTGTGTCTGAAATCGCACCTAGACTGGATTTCCAGCATTATGAAATGCACGAGTAGGGCAGTGCACACAATGAGAAACTGTTATGGAAAATTCTGGAGCATACCAAGCATTCCTAAATTTTTTCTTCATTTTTTTTCCCTATATATGACACAGGGAAGAGATTTAGACACAATAGCACCGTTAAGTTGTGGCAACAGTTGGCAAACAGGTGAAGGAAACAATCTGTGATGTGCAGTGGGCTTTTCCAAGTCGTGGTCTTCTTTTGTAGCTCACAGCTTATAGCGAGAAGTTTGAGCATGCGTTAGGGGTATGAGGTTTGTGGCAGATGATGTGTGGGGGTAGTGGATGGCTTGGTCAGCCTACACATTTCCCTGAGGAGCCTCAGGGCAAAAGTCTCAGAGGCTCAACAGTACACAATGACAAGAGAGGTAATAATAAAATGGCTTAATGGAGTGTGTAAGATAAGGCACAGTGGTAATTTGGGTAATTTGGGTGCCATCAAAGATGCTTGGAATTTTGGATAAAGACATATATATTTCAATTTTTTTATTATGTTATGTTAGTCACCATACAGTACATCATTAGTTTTGGGGGTAGTGTTCCATGATTCATTGTTTGCATATAAAACCCAGTTTTTGATACTTCAGAATACTTACATCAAAATATAAGATGTAAAATGTTATTGATAAAAACATCTCTTAAGGAGCTGAATGAGGCCCTTTTTAGTTTTGCATATCATGTATATCATTTATTGCCAAAATGAGGCAGGTTTATGATGGGTTTTTTTTCTATAGACGTAAACCCTGAAAATACTGGTCATCTGAATGTGCAGATGGGAAAAGAGTGAGTGTATGGCAGTGATGTCACTCAATTCTTTGAATTCCCCTAGGTAACACCTAAAAATGACATAATGATCTGTCACTCCAAATTACTCTTTTTTTAAAACTTTATTTTATTACATTATGTTAGTCACCATACAATACATCATTAGTTTTTCATGTCGTGATCCACGATTCATTGTTTTCATATAACACCCAGTGCTCCATGCAGTATGTGCCCTCCTTAATACCCATCACCAGACTAACCCACCTCCCCATGCCCCTCCCCTCTAAAATCCTCAGTTTGTTTCTCAGGGTCCATAGTCTCTCATGGTTCATCTCTCCCTCCGATTTCCCCACCTTCATTTTTCCTTCCTTCTCCTAATGTCCTCCATGCTATTCCTTATGTTCCACAAACAAGTGAAACCATATCATAATTGACTTTCTCTGCTTGACTTATTTCACTTGGCATAATCTCCCCCAGTCCCATCCATGTTGATGTAAAAGTTGGGTATTCGTCCTTTCTCATGGCTGAGTAATATTCCATTGTATATATGGACCACATCTTCTTTATCCATTCATCTGTTGAAGGGCATCTCGGCTTTTTCCACAGTTTGGCTATTGCGGACATTGCTGCTATGAACTACTGGGTAAATACCCAGTAGTGCAATTGCTGGGTCATGCGGTAGCTCTATTTTTAACTTTCTGAGGCACCTCCACACTGTTTTCCAAAGTGGCTGTACCAACGTGAATTACCACCAACAGTGTAAGAAGGTTCCACCTTCTCTACAACCTCTCCAACATTTGTTGTTTCTTGCCTTGTCAATTTTTGCCATTCTAACTGGTGTAAGGTGGTATCTCAATGTGGTTTTGATTTGAATTTCCCTGATGGCTAATGATGATGAACATTTTTTCATGTGTCTGTTAGCCATTTGTATGTCTTCTTTTGAGAAGTGCCTGTTCATGTCTTCTGCCCATTTTTTGACTTGATTATTTGTTTTTTGGGTGTTGAGTTTGAGAAGTTCTTTATAGGTTTTAGATACCAGCCCTTTATCTTTAGTGTCATTTGCAAATATCTTCGCCCATTCTGTGGGTTGCCTCTTAGTTTTGTTGACTGTTTCCATTGCTGTGCAGAAGTTTTTTATCTTTTTTTTTTAAAGATTTTGTTTATTTATTTGACAGAGAGACACAGTGAGAGAGGGAACACAAGCAGGGGGAGTGGGAGTGGGAGAGGGAGAAGCAGGCCCCCTGCCAAGCAGGGAACCCAATGCGGGGCTCAATCCCAGGACCTTGGGATCATGACCTGAGCTGAAGGCAGACACTTAATGACTGAGCCACCCAGGCACCCCCAGAAGCTTTTTATCTTGATGAAGTCCCAAAAGTTCATTTTTGCTTTTGTTTCACTAGCCTTTGGAGATGTATCTTGAAAGAAGTTGCTGTGGCCGATGTCAAAGACGTTACAGCCTATGTTCTCCTCTAGGATTTTGATGGATTCCTGTCTCACATTGAGGTCTTCCATCCATTTTGAGTTTAACTTTCTGTATGGTGTTAGAGAATGGTCGAGTTTCATTCTTCTGTATATAGCTGTCCAATTTTCCCAGCACCATTTATTGAAGAGACTGTCTTTTCCATTGTATATTTTTTCCTGCTTTGTCAAAGATTATTTGACCATAGAGTTGAGGGCCCATATCTGGGCTCTCTATTCTGTTCCATTGGTCTATATGTCTGTTTTTGTGCCAGTACCATGGTGTCTTGGTGATCACTGCTTTGTAATATAGCTTAAGATTGGGCAACGTGATGCCTCCAGCTTTGGTTTTGTTTTTCAACATTTCCTTGAGGATTCGGGGTCTTTTCTGATTCCATACAAATTTTAGGATTGTTTGTTCCAGCACTTTGAAAAGTGTCGTTGGAATTTTGAATGGGATGACATTGAAGGTATAGATTGCTCTGGGCAGCATAGACATTTTAACAATGTTTATTCTTCCGACCCATGAACATGGAATGTTTTTCCATCTTTTTGTGTCTTCAATTTCTTTCATGAGTGTTCTGTAGTTCCTAGAGTATAGATCCTTTACCTCTTTGGTTAGGTTTATTCCGAGGTATCTTATGGTTTTTGGTGCTATTGTAAATAGAATCGTTTCTCTAATTTCTCTTTCTACTGTTGCATTGTTAGTGTATAAGAAAGCAACTGATTTCTGTGCATTGATTTTGTATCCTGCCACATTACTGAATTACTGTATGAGTTCTAGTAATTTCGGGGTGGAGTTTTTGGGGTTTTCCACATAAAGTATCATGTCATCTGCGGAGAGAGTTTGACATCTTCTTTGCCAATTTGAATACTTTTTATTTCTTTTTGTTGCCTGATTGCTGTTGCTAGGACTTCTAGTACTATGTAGAACAATAGTGGTGAGAGTGGGTATCCTTGTCGTGTTCCTGATCTTAAGGGAAAGGCTCTCACCTTTTCCCCATTGAGGATGATATTCGCTGTGGGTGTTTCATAGATGGATTTTATGAACTTGAAGGATGTTCCCTCTATCCCTATACTCTTAAGAGTTTTAATCAGGAAAGGATGCTGTATTTTGTCAAATGCTTTTTCTGCATCAATTGAGAGGACCATATGGTTCTTCTCTCTCCTCTTATTTATGTGTTCTATCACATTGATTGATTTGCGAATGTTGAACCGTCCTGGCATCCTGGGGATAAATCCCACTTGGTCGTGGTGGATGATCCTTTTAATGTATTGTTGGATACTATTAGCTGGGATTTTGTTGAGGATTTTGGAATTCATATTCATCAGGGATATCAGTCTAAAATTTTCCTTTCTGATGGAGTCTTTGCCTGGTTTAGGGATTAAGGTAATGCTGGCCTCATAAAATGAGTCTGGAAGCTTTCCCTCTGTTTCTATTTTTGGAAACAGCTTCAGGAGAATAGGTATTATTTCTTCCTTGAATGTTTGGTAGAAGTCCCCAGGGAATCTATCAGGCCCTGGACTCTTGTTTTTTGGGAGGTTTTGGATCACTGCTTCAATTTCGTTACTGGTTATTGGCCTATTCAGCCTGTCAATTTCTTCCTGTTTGAGTCTTGGGAATTTGTAGGTTTCCAGGAAGGCATCCATTTCATCCAGGTTGCTCAGCTTACTGGCATATAGTTGTTGATAATAATTTCTAATAATTGTTTCTATTTCCTTGGTGTTAGTCGTGATCTCTCCCCTTTCATTCATAATTTTATTAATTTGGGTCCTTTCTCTCTTCTTGTGGATAAGTCTGGCCAGTGGTTTATTGATCTTATTAATTCTTTCAAAGAACCAGCTTCTAGTTTCATTGATTTGATCTACTGTGTTTCTGGTTTCTAATTCATTGATCTCTGCTCTAATCTTAATTATTTCTCTTCTAATGCGTGGCTTAGGCATTGTTTGTTGCTTTTTCTCTAGTTCTTTAAGGTGTAGATTTAGATGGTGAATTCGGGATGTTTCTATTTTTTTGAGTGAGGCTTGGATGGCTATGTAGTTCCCCCTAGGATCACCTTTGCAGGATCCCATAGGTTTTGGACCAATGTGTTTTCATTCTCATTGGTTTCCATGAATTGTTTAAGTTCTTTGATTTCCTGGTTGACCCAAACATTCTTGAGCAGAGTGGTCTTTAGCTTCCAAGTGCTTGAATTTCTTCCAAATTTTTTCTTGTGATTGAGTTCCAGTTTTAAAGCATTATGGTCTGAAAATGTGCAGGGAATAATCTCAATCTTTTGGTATCGGTTGAGACCTGATTTGTGACCCAGTATGTGGTCTATTCTGGAGAAAGTTCCATGTGTGTCGAGAATGAGTATTCTGTTGTTTCATGGTGGAATGTTCTGTATATATATCTATGAGGTCCATCTGGTCCCTTGTGTCATTCAAAGCTCTTGTTCCTTTGTTGATTTTCTGCCTAGATGATCTGTCTATTGCTGAGAATGTAGTGTTGAGGTCTCCTACAATTAACTTATTCTTATCAATATGACTATTTTGGTTAACAGTTGGCTTATGTAGATGGCTGCTCCCATGTTGGAGGCATAGATATTTACAATTATTAGATCTTCTTGTTGGATAGACCCTTTAAGAATGATATAGTGTCCTTCTGTGTCTCTAACTACAGTCTTTAGTTTAAAATCTAATTTGTCTGATATAAGAATTGCTACCTCAGCTTTCTTTTGAGGTCCGTTGGCATGGAAGATGGATCTCCATCCCTTCACTTTCAGTCTGGATGTATCTTTAGGTTCCAAATGAGTCTCTTGTAGACAGCATATGGATGGGTCCTGTCTTTTTATCCAATCTGCAACTCTGTGCCATTATATAGGAGCATTTGGGCTGTTCACATTGAGAGTGATTATTGAAAGATATGAATTTATTGTCATCATGTTGCCCGTGAAGACCTTGTTTTTATAGATTGTCCCTGTAAATAATTGTTGCATATCACTCTTGGGGGTCTTTCTCCTTTTATAGAACAGCCCTTAATATTTCTTGCAGGACCAGCTTAGTGGTCACATATTCTTTCAGTTTCTGCTGATCTTGGAAGCTCTGCATCTCTCCATCCATTCTAAATGACAGCCTTGCCAGATAAAGTACTCTTGGCTGCGTGTTCTTTTCCTTTAATACCCTGAATATGTCTTGCCAGCCCTCTGTGGATGGGTCTGACGTTATTCTGATGTTCCTCCCTCTCTATGTAAGGAATCTCTTCCCCCTAACTGCCCTTAAGGTGGTGTCCTTGGTTCTAAGATTTGCCAGTTTTACTATTACATGCTGGGGTGTTGTTCTCTTTTCCTTGATCTTAGGAGGGGTCCTCTCTGCCTCTAGGACACAAATGTTTGTTTCATGCCCCAAATTAGGGAAGTTCTCAGCTATGATTTGCTCAAATATATCTTCTAGTCCTCTCTCTCTCTCCACTCCCTCAGGGATCCCAATAATTCTGACATTGGAATGTTTCATGGTGTCACTTATTTCTCTGGTGCTATTTTCATGGATTTTGTGTTGTTTTTCCCTAGCCTCCTCTTTTCCCTTCTTGCCTATTAATTGGTCTTCTAGATCACTAATTCATTCTTCTGCCTCACTTACCGTAGCTGTTAGATTATCTAGATTAGATTGGATCTCATTGATATCATTTTTAAATTCTGCCAATTCACCTTTCATTTCTGCCCTTAGAGACTCTATGTTGCCATTAATTGATTTCTGCATTCTAGATATTGTCTTCACAATTGCTAGCCTGAATTCCCTCTCCAACATTTTGGTTATATCTGAATCCATTTGTAAATCTGTGGCATAAGTCATAATCTCTGAGTCTTTCCTATTTTGGGGCTTCCTCCTCTTAGTCATTCTGTTGAGGGGTGGTTGAGGGAATGTATAGAGTCCAAATTATTGACCACAACCCAAGCAAGATGCACTGTTTTCTAGGGACCTTAGGGTTGCTGGCCTCTTGTTTTCCCAGCTTGTCTTCTGGGGGAGGGACCTGCTGCACTGTTATTTAGGGAACCCTGTTTGGACAGAGTTGTCCTAGGCCCTGTGGCGGAGGATGGGCTCAGTGAAAGTCGGCTTTTTTCTCAGAGTCCATAGTCTCTCATGGTGGTGGGTATTAAGGAGGGCATGTACTACATGGAGCACTGGATGTTATATGAAAACAATGAATTGTGGATCACTACATCAAAAATTAATGATGTATTGTATGGTGACTAACATAACATAATAAAATAAAATTTAAAAAAGAAAAAAGAACAGAAAACCTGTTTTGGGGGGCTTTTGTTCTCTGGCAGCTTTCCCTGGTGGCTTTTTGCTTCTCTTCTGAGAGTCAGAGCAGAAGAGACCATTTCCAACCCTCTGCCTCAGAGCAGAGAGCAGTCTGTTCTTTAGTGAGCTCTCTAGGCCACACTGTCTCTGTTTTGTTTGTGCTGCTATAAACTGCAGCACCCTGGCTTGTGCGCCTCTCAGCAGCAGTCCCAGTCCTCGCCTCCAGGTCGGGGCACGTCTCTGCCCTTTGTGCTTCTAAAACCGCCAGCCGCCCCCAGTTTGCACGCACTGCCCGGCCAGTCCCGGTTTCCAACTAAGGGGCTGCCCTAAAGTCCTTTCCCCAACGCTACTGGTCTGTGACTCTGTGCCCTGTCCCCAGCACAGGAGGCTATCACTCACTGGCGGTGTAGGATCCCGTCGACTGGCTCCCTCTCCCTTCTGTTTACCCTCTGATATCTGCCCCTGGAATCATGGCTCCCTGCTTCCTACCTCAAAACCAACTGCTTGTGATATTCTGTTTGTAGAGATCCAGATCTATCTTCTTACATCTCAGGGTGATTTCGTGGGTGTTCAGAGTGGCCTGGTAGATAGCCAGCTCAATTCCGGGGACTGGATGGAAAAGGGTCCCCTACTCCTCTGCCATCTTCCCCGCCCCCAAATTACTCTGAATGATTTATCATCCCCAGCTAAATTAGGTCATTTGATGTTATCAAAAGCAAGGATTCAGAAACCACTTCCTATGGAAAAAAATGTGTACCAGAAAATATTACTGTTTTTTATTATTATTAAATATAATTTATTATTTGTTTCAGGGGTACAGGTCTGTGATTCATCAATCTTACAAAACACACAGCACTCACCACAACACATACCTTCCCCAATGTCCATTACCCAGCCAACTTTCCCCCCACACCCCTCCTCTCCAGCAACCCTCAGTTTATTTCCTGAGATTAAGAATCTCTTATGGTTTGTCTCCATCTCTGGTTTCGTCTTGTTTCATTTTTTCCCTCTCTTCCCCTGTGATCCTCCACCTTGACTCTTAAATTCCACAAATCAGTGAGATCATATGATAATTGTCTTTCTCTGATTGACTTATTTTGCTTAGCATAATACCCTCCAGTTCCATCCATGTCTTTGCAAATGAAATGATTTAATTTTTTGATGGCTGAATAATATTCCATTGTCTATATATACCACATCTTCTTTATCCATTCATCTGTCGATGGACATCTGGGCTCTTTCCATAGTTTGGTTATTTTGGACAATGCAGCTATGAACATTGAGGGGCATGTGCCCCTTCAAATCACTAGATTTGTATCTTTGGGGTAAATTCCCAGTAGTGCAATTGCTGGGTCTCAGGGTAGCTCTATTTTCAACTTTTTGAGAAACCTCCATATTGTTTTCCAGAGTGACTGCACCAGCTTGCATTCCCACCAACAGTGTTTGGATGGTCAGCATCCTCGACAACATCTTTTGTTTCCTGACTTGTTAATTTTAGCCATTCTGACTGGTGTGAGGGGGTATCTCATTGAGGTTTTGATTTGGATTTCTCTGATGCCGAGCGATGTTGAGCACTTTTTCATGTGTCTGTTGGCCATTTGGATGTCTTCTTTGCAGAAATGTCTGTTCATGTCTTCTACCCATTTCTTGATTGGATTATTTGTTCTTTGGGTGTTGAGTTTGATAAGTTCTTTATAGATTTTGGATACTAGCCCTTTATCTGATATGTCATTTGCAAATATCTTCTCCCATTCTGTTGGTTGTCTTTTGGTTTTGTCGACTGTTTCCTTTGCTGTGCAAAAGCTTTTTATCTTGATGAAGTCCCAATAGTTCATTTTTGCCTTTGCTTCTCTTGCCTTTGGCGATGTGTCTAGGAAGAAGTTGCTGTGGCTGAGGTCGAAGAGGTTGCTGCCTGTGTTCTCCTCAAGGACTTTGATGTATTCCTGTCTCACATTGAGGTCTTTCATCCATTTTGAGTCTATTTTTATGTGTGGTGTAAGGAAATCGTCCAGTTTCATTCTTCTGCATGTGGCTTTCCAATTTTCCCAACACCATTTGTTGAAGAGACTGTCTTTTCTCCACTGGACATTCTTTCCTGCTTTGTTGAGGATTAGTTGACCATAGAGTTGAGGGTCCATTTCTGGGCTCTTGATTCTGTTCCATTGATCTATGTGTCTGTTTTTATGCCAGTACCATATTGTCTTGATGATTACAGCTTTGTAATAGATCTTGAAGTCTGGAATTGTGATGCCACCAGCTTTGCTTTTCTTTTTCAACATTCCTCTGCTATTTGGGATCTTTTCTGGTTCCATTCAAATTTTAGGATTATTTGTCCCATTTCTTTGAAAAAGTTGATGGTATTTTGATAGGGATTGCATTGAATGTGTAGATTACTTTAGATAGCATTGACATCTTCACAATATTTGTTCTTCCAATCCATGAGCATGGAACGTTTTTCCATTTCTTTGTGTCTTCCTCAATTTCTTTCATGAGTATTCTATAGTTTTCTGAGTACAGATCCTTTGCCTTTTTGGTTAGATTTATTCCTAGGTGTCTTAGGGTTTTGGGTGCAATTGGAAATGGGATCAACTCCCTAATTTCTCTTTCTTCAGTCTTATTGTTGGTGTATAGAAATGCAACTGATTTCTGTGCATTGATTTTATATCTTGCCACTTTACTGAATTCCTGTATGAGTTCTAGCAGTTTTGGGGTGGAGTCTTGGGTTTTCCACATAAAGTATCATATCATTTGCAAAAAGTGAGGGTTTCACTTCTTCTTTGCTGATTCTGATGCCTTTTATTTCTTTTTGTTGTCTGATTGCTTAGGCTCGGACTTCTAGTACTATGTTGAACAGCAGTGGTGTAGTGGACATCCCTGCTGTGTTCCTGACCTTAGGGGAAAAGCTCTCATTTTTTCCCCATTGAGTATGATATTCACTGTGGGTTTTTCATAGATGGCTTTTATGATATTGAGGTGTGTACCCTTTACCCTCTATCTCTACACTGTGAAGAGTTTTAATCAAGAAAGGATGATGTACTTTGTCAAATGCTTTTTCTGCATCTATTGAGAGGATCATATGGTTCTTGTTCTTTCTTTTATTAATGTATTGTATCACATCGATTGATTTGCAGATATTGAATGAAACTTGCAGCCCAGGAATAAAATCCACTTGGTCGTGGTGAATAATCCTTTTAATGTACTGTTGGATCCTATTGGCTAGTATTTAGTGCGAATTTTTGCATCCATGTTCATCAGGGATATTGGTTTGTAGTTCTCCTTTTTGATGGGGTCTTATGTCTGGTTTTGGGATCAAGGTAATGCTGGCCTCATATAATGAGCTTGGAAGTTTTCCTTCCATTTCTATTCTTTGAAACAGTTTCAGAAGGATAGGTATTAATTCTTCTTTGAATGTTTGTTGGAATTCCCTGGGAAACCATCTGGCCCTGGGCTCTTGTTTGTTGGGAGATTTTTGATGACTGCTTCCATTTCCTTAGTGGTTATGGGTCTCTTCAGGTTTTCTATTTCTTCTTGGTTCAGTTTTGGTAGTTGATACATCGCTAGGAATGCATCCATTTCTTCCAGATTATCTAATTTGCTGGCAGATAGTTGCTCATAATATGTTCTTATAATTGTTTGTATTTCTTTGGTGTTGGTTGTGATCTCTCCTCTTTCATTCATGATTTTATTTGAGTCCGTTCTCTTTTCTTTTTGAGAAGTCTGACCAGGGGTTTATCAATCTTATTTATTCTTTCAAAGAACCAGCTCCTAGTTTTGTTGATCTGTTTTACTGTTCTTTTGGTTTCTATTTCATTGATTTCTGCTCTGATCTTTATTATTTCTCTTCTCCTGCTGGGTTTAGGCTTTATTTGCTGTTCTTTCTCCAGCTCCTTTAGGTGTAGGGTTAGGTTGCTCATTTGAGACCTTTCTTGTTTCTTGAGAAAGGCTTGTATTCCTGTATTCTTTCCTCTTAGGACCGGTTTTACTGCATCCCAAAGATTTTGAACAGTTGTGTTTTCATTTTCATTTGTTTCTATGAATTTTTTAATTCTCCTTTAATTCCTGGTTGACCCTTTCATTCATTAGTAAGAAGCTCTTTAGCCTCCATGTATTTGAGTTCCTTCCGACTTTCCTCTTGTTATTGAGCTCTCATTTCAAAGCATTGTGGTCTGAAAATATGCACAGAATGATCCCGATCTTTTGGTACCAATTGAGACCTGATTTGTGACCCAGGGTATGATCTATTCTGGAGAATGTTCCATGGGCACTAGAGAAGAATGTGTATTCTGTTGCTTTGGGATGGAATGTTCTGAATATATCTGTGAAGTCCATTTGGTCCAGTGTGTATTTAAAGTCTTATTTCCTTGTTGATCTTTTGCTTAGATGATCTCTCCATTTCATTGAGGGAGGTGTTAAAGTCCCCCACTATTATTATATTATTGTCAATGTGTTTCTTTGCTTTTGTTATTAATTGGCTGCTCCCATGTTAGGGGCATAGATATTTACAATTGTTAGATCTTCTTGTTGGATAGACCCTTTAAGTAGGATATAGTGTCCTTCCTCATCTCTTATTATATAGTCTTTGGTTTAAAATCCAATTTGTCTGATAGAAGGATTGCCACCCCAGCTTTTTTTTGGTGTCCATTAGCATGGTAAATGTTTCCCCCCCCCTCACTTTCAATCTGGAGGTGTCTTTGGGTGTAAAATGAGTCTCTTGCAGGAAGCATATTGATGGGTCTTTTTTTTTTTTTTTATAATTTTTTCAGAGAGATCCGAGTTTTTCTCTTATTCTTTTTTTTTTTAAACTTTTTATTTATTTATTCATGAGAGACAGAGAGAGAGAGAGAGAGAGAGAGAGAGGCAGAGGGAGAAGCAGGCTCCCAAGGAGCAGGGAGCCCGATGCGGGACTCAATCCCAGGACCCCGGGATCATGACCTGAGCCGAAGGCAGATGCTTAACCATCTGAGCCACCCAGGCGCCCTGATAGGTCTTTTTTTTAATCCAATCTGATACCCTGTGTCCTTTGACTGGGGCACTCATCCCATTTACATTCAGGGTAGCTATTGAAAGATAAGAATTTAGTGGCATTGTATTGCCTGTAAGGTGACTGTTACTGTATATTGTCTGTGTTCCTTTCTGGCCTATGTTACTTTTAGGCTATCTCTTTGCTTAGAGGACCCCTTTCAATATTTCTTGTAGGGCTGGTTTGGTGTTTGCAAATTCTTTTAGTTTTTGTTTGTCCTGGAAGCTTTTTATCTCTCCTTCTATTTTCAATGACAGCCTAGCTGGATATAGTATTCTTGGCTGCATATTTTTCTCATTTGGTGTTCTGAATATATCATGCCAATCCTTTCTGGACTGCCAGGTCTCTGTGGATAGGTCTGTTGCCAATCTAATGTTTCTACCCTTGTAGTTTACAGACCTCTCGTCCTGAGCTGCTTTCAGGATTTTTTCTTTGTTTCTGGGATTTGTGAGTTTTACTCTTAGATGTCAGGGTGTTGACCTGTTTTTACTGATTTTGAGGGGGGTTCTCTGTGCCTCCTGGATTTTGATGCCTGTTTCCTTTCCCAAATTAGGGAAGTTCTCTGCTATAATTTGCTCCAATATACCTTCTGCCCCTCTCTCTCTTTCTTCTTCTTCTTCTGGGATCTCAGTTATTCTAATACTGTTTCATCTTATTGTATCACTTATCTCTCAAATCTGCCCTCATGATCCAGTAGTTGTTTATCTCTTTTTCTCAGCTTCTTTATTCTCCATCATTTGGTCTTCTGTATCACTAATTCTTTCTTCTGCCTCATTTATCTTAGCAGTTAAAGCCTCCATTTTTGATTGCACCTCATTAATTGCCTTTTTGATTTTGACTTGGTTAGATTTTAGCTCTTTTATTTCTCCAGAAAGGAACTCTTTAGTATCTTCCGTGCTTTTTTCAAGCCCAGCTAGTATCTTTATAATCGTCATTCTGAACTCTAGTTCCAACATTTTACTAATGTCCATATTGATTAGGTCTCTGGCAGTCAGTACTGCCTCTTTTTTTTTTTTTTTTTTTTGAGGTGATTTTTTTCCATCTTGTCATTTTGTCCAGAGGAGAATAGATTGTGCTGTATTCCCCTAGCGCTGGAGTCTGCAGTTCTCATTGATCAGTAACTTGGCCTTGGCTGGCTGTTCTTGCTGATCTTCTGGGGGAGGGGCCTGTCACAGTTGTTCTCAGATGTCTTTGCACTGCCCTCATCAGGGACCAGGCTAGGTAATCTGCTCGGGTTTGCTCTCGGTAGCTTTTGTCCCCTGAAAGCTTTCCATATAGCTTTGGAGGACGAGAAAGAAAATGGCGGCCTCCCAATCTCCTCCCCAGAGGAGCCAAGAACTTAAGGCCCCACTCCTCAGTGAGCCCCCAGAGAAAAGCAGTCAATCACTCCCGTCTCCCCAGTCTCTTGCCGCACTCCATGCTCACCCGGCCTGTGACCAAGCATTTCTATTTCTGGCACACGACCCCATTTGGAGTCTCCAAACCCAGCAGATTCCTGTGGTGCACTCCCACACTGCTCCTCCCGGGGGAAGAAGGGGAGTCTCCCCGGATCTGCCACTTGTTGGGTCCCTGCTGGAAGAGTAGTGGTCTGACTGTCCTGTGGATCAGGTTTATTGCAAACCCAAGCTGAGAGCCCACTCCTCAGCTCTGTCTTTGCAGCTGGCTTCCCTGCTCTGACACATGGGAGCTCTGCCACACTCAAGCACCCTCATTCTTTCTGTGACCCTGAGGGTCCTGAGACCACACTGTCCCAGCAAGGATTCCACCCCCATGCTTAGCCACTGGAGCAATGTCCCTCAGCAGAGCAGACTTCTAAAAAGTTCTAATTTTGTGCTCCACTGCTCTATCACTTGCCGGTAGCTGGCTGACCGAGGCTCCCTCTCCCCTCGGTCTATCTTCCCATATATCGCCTCGGATTCACTTTTCCACACGTCCTACCTTCCAGAAATGGTAGCTTTTCTGTTCATAAAGTTGCTGCTATTCTTTTCTTCGATCTCCTGTTGAGTTTGTAGGTGTTCAGAATGGTTTGATACCTATCTAGCTGAATTCCTGGGACCAGACGAAATTTAGGTCTCCTACTCCTCCACCATCTTGTTCTTCCCCTTGCCTGTTTTCTTTACTGATGTATCCCCAGTGCCAAGAACTGTGCTTGACATGAAATTGAAGGGAAGGAATAGTTTTCCCTCTACCCTTCAAGGTCTTTTACCTGGACTGATAATTAAATTTACTTAAGACAGATTAACAAGAGAAAAAAAACACAAAATTTTATAATATATGCATAATAAATAAAGCCCAATATTAAACTGAGACCTAAAGAAATAACCAAGGCAGGCAGTTTTTATATTTTTTAGACAGAGAGACAATAAATCAGTGAGGAATTGACAGGACAGAGAAAATTTAACTTTGGGGGTTACAATTAGTAAGGAATTCTAAACAGGATTGGGCTGGGGTAGTAAATTAGTAAAAAGTAACAAGGATTGTTTATACAACCTTCATGGCTTGACATTTTCTATATCTGGTGATAAGGATGTCTATCTCCTGGTAGAGGGCAGGTACCTTACACGGGGAGATTTATTTCCTGCTTTCAGGGCAACAGAAGATGGTCTGAGTATCCTTCTGATTCCTTCTTAAGTCACTTTTATTGAAAAAAAATAATCCACTTGCCAAAATGGCACATTTGGGGGCAGCCTGCCTTTGGCTCCTACAAAATGCAAGTTCAACAAGAGTTTTGTGACTGAATGACCCTCATGTAAGAATCAGCCAGTGGGCAGATGCAGTCAAGAGACACTCAATGAGAGAAACTGGTTCCCAAGCAAGTCCAGATCAGAGATGATAAGGAAATGGCAAAGGAATTGAAGAAAAAAAGACATTCCAGACAACAGTACAAAAAGGTGCCATTGACAAAGTAATGGGAGCTCCAACTTGATCTGACTTGAATTGCATCATGTTTTCACTCTCTTGGATACTGGAGAGTACTGTTAAATGTGGAGGTGACGGTGGCAATCGGGAACACACTGGCTGTGAGCATGTAAATGATTCTCTTCAATGGATCAGTAAGCCCTTTCTATGTAGGGACCTAACAATCCCACCGACACTGAGGCTATAAGCAATATCACGTCAAGAAAAACTTGTGTCCCGCGGGAGATGGAGATTCTCCATGGCTTATGATAAAGGAAGGAATTATGGAATTTCACTTAAAGCCAACGTGGGTGGGGATGCCTGGGTGGTTCAGTCGGTTAAGCTTCTGCCTTCAACTCAGGTCACGATCTCAGGATCCTGGGATCAAGTCCCACATCAGGGTCTCTGTTCTCCAGGGAATCTGCTTCTCCCTCTCCCTCTCCCTCTGTGATCTCCCTCTCTCTCTCTCTCCCTCTCTCACAAATAAATAAATAAAATCTATTTTTTAAAAAAGCCAACTAGAGTTATTATATCTACTTTGTAATCTGTACCTTTTTCAAGCCTAAAAAAGGAGGGATTCACTCAACATTAAATCTGGTGATTAATTATTGTAAATTAAGAAGTGTATGTTATTTTGTCATGATATGATACAATTGTGATATATTATTTTAGTACCTCACCTTACACCATAGAATAAAATTTATTTTGGGACACCTGTGTGGCTCGGTCGTTAAGTGTCTGCCTTCAGCTCAGGACATGATCCCAGGGTCCTGGGATCAAGCCCCACATTGGGCTCCCTGCTCAGCGGGAAGCCTGCTTCTCCCTCTCCCACTCCCCCTTCTTGTATTCCCTCTCTCGCTGTCTCTCTCTCTGTCAAATAAATAAATAAAATCTTTTTTAAAAAAAGAATAAAATTTATTTTTAAAAAGTATAATATTCTGTGCTTTTGAAAGGCCAAATAAAAAATTTAACCAAATTAAAAAAAAAGATACAAGGGTGGAGATGTGATAGATGTGGGGGTGTCAAAGGGATGAAACAGATGAATCTGCCAACCGATGAAGAGAGCCCTGTTCATCAGTTGGCATATAAATGAGCATACTCACGGGAACACAGACAAGCAAGTGTTTCCTGAGGTTTAGGGTTATGGGCACTGACGACGAGTAGGGCAAATGTGGATGCTCAGCTTTCACGGAATAGATGTGATTCCTAGAGAGGACCACAAGATGTCTCCCTCCCAGTGGCAATGACCTCAGCTCCACATCCTTGTTCTGATAATTGCATCCACCTCGATCACCTGGACAACTCCTGTTGATCCTTCAAGTCTCAATTGATCACTTGACACCCGGTTTAGAAACCCGAGCTTGACCTTCCTGCAAACATTAGTACAGTCACACTTTCTTTCCAACTCCCTCTTCTTGCTGAATCCTGGTGTCTACTAGAGAATGTGACAGGTAGAGGAGGCAGGAGACACAATTTTGGTTTCAAAGCACTCAAGAAATGAAACAACAGGAGGTTAAAGGAGGAGAGTTATGATTGTTTTCACAGTGTTTACTCTAAGACCGCAGGGTCCATGGGAGATGCGCCAAGGCTGTGCTTGGAGAAATTGAATGAACCAAAGAAACCACCTAATCATCACCACACTAGAGCCTCAGCAAAGCATTCATTGGACATTCTCTCCAATTCCAAGTGTGTTTGCCTAGCTGAGAGGGAAAACGTTTTTTTAAAGGCCCTGTCACCCCTCCATTCCAAAAGCATGACTTAGTGCTAGTTTAAATGTCATTTATGTTACTAAAATGGATCTAATTTTCATAAGCTCCTCTCTATGTCTCTTTAAATCATCCTGCTCTATACATCTTGAGTGGAGGATGCTTCATATTTTCATTGCTCTTTTTCTTGACCCACGTAAGCATAGATTATGTGCTCAATCATGATAAATTAATAGAATCAATTTGCAAAATCAGTTCTGCTGGTAGAAATTGGGGAGTTGAATGCTCTAACTGGAGATGGTACATCTCTCTCAGTGACTAATCATTATTCCTAAACATTCAATAAAAACTGGAGCTCTGCTCCCTGCATCTCCTACCCAGGGAATGAGATAAAAGAGGAATGGAATAAAAAAAATCCCCAAAGACACTTTGAGGTCACTTCCAGAGAGGATTCTTGTTCATGGGCTGAAGAAACCCAGGGGTTGGATGGAAGAAACTGGTCCAGAGCCCCTACAAATAGCTTCAGCCATCCTGAGTTTCACCTGGTAGCAGTTTCACCCCTACCCAGAAGTCCATGTTGTTCATGTTGTTCAGTTTCCAGGATGCAGTGAGATCAGGTCTTCATGTTTTGATCCTTTGTGAAGTTGTTGAAGGTTGACTGTTGCTCTAGCATAGGTACTTTATTATCTTCATGTCATACCCCTCAGGAAGCCTCCCTGAATGTCCTCTGGCTAGGTGGTCATTTTCCATGCTTCCAGAATTCGTAAAGCACTGCCCTTGCTGGGCTTCTGTGAGTCATGGAGACACTACTTCTACACACACGTCAAGAGGTGACATCAAAATCTGAACATGACTTCTGCCTTCTTCCTACCTTTAAACTCCCATCAGTGCCTTCCATTGGAGCACCACACAAGGCAGCACTGGCAAGAGAGTCTGGGATATATAACTCACAGGCCTTCAGTTCTAGCAATAGAGACATGAGTAGGACAAAACAACTCAGGAACTAAGGAAACATAGAGCTTATCTGGCACACAGTGGTTTAATCTACAGACCCTGGGTGTTATTTTTTAGCCTCATGGAGACCACTTGTCTGACCTATAGGAAAGTTAATAGCTGGTAAGTTAGTTGCCTACAATACAATAAACACGAATTATTTATATAATAAATACATCAACTAATGCACCCATAAGCTTTATTGGTCAATACCTGTATACCAGGTAATGCTGGAATAAGAAAAATCCCTTGAGGTCTTATGTTCTATGTTTACATCCAGAGTGGCAGATCTACAATGTGAGATTGGGAAAGTTCCTAAAGCTATGTGTACATAAATGTTAGAGCAGAATGGAAATTAAAGAGGATCAATACCCACAAGGCACAAATTACTTTTATTGTTCACATCACTACAAAAGACTATTCAAGAAGAAAGGTCTTTGTGGTAAGCAATGTATAAAGGTCAGCAAACTAAAAGGTCTTGAGAATCCTACAGTGAATATTATTTCATCAGTTTCCTGGCACATCTCACAAGTCATGAGGTTATTTGGCCTCTTCTTTATGCAGCTCTTCCAAAATTTAGAAACGACTTTACTCAACCTGTTGTTGATGCCACAGGATAACTGCCTTCCTCCCTAGGCTAAAGATGGAGAAAATCTAAGTGGCATCTCAGTGCCATTTTCTTAAGTGTTTGCAGAGGATTCAAATTCTCCCCTGTTTGGGAATTACCTCTGATGAGGTTGTGACTTGCTGTCCTCAAGGTTCTTGTTCACATGTGAGGCTGATGTATAATGAGGAGCATATACCTCAGGGATGGAGCAGCACACATGCCTCATTGTGGGGATGGTCAAGAAGGGTTGTTAGCACCTGGCTTGATTGTTACAAGGCAGCCCCTCTGGAATTGCTCACTCTAACATCAGATACTCAGACAGAACACATGTATTGTGACAGAGTCTCACTTTGGTCTGGTAGCCTTGACTCCAACTTAAAAGGAACTTGGAATGAAAAGAGAGTACTTGACATTCAAGTCTCTTCTTATGGCAGAAGAATATTGCTGGAGTTCTACCTGGAAATCTCCCGGGCCCATGACAATTCCATATGTGCAGTGCTTCGCAGCTCATTTAAATGCAGCCTATATGGTTTGTTTGTTTTTGGGTTTTGTTTTTTGTTTTTTGGGTTTTTTTGTATCACTGAGAGGGCTTTAGGCCACTGTAGGCTTGTTGTGATTTATTTAGTCTGTAAGTTGACACTTGATTTATGTACAACCTTGTAGATCTCTGGGATTGGGGTACAAGATGTGGGTGTAATTTGGTGTTTAAACCCTTGCAAATCTGTGGGAAAATTTGTCTCATAAATTGAGATTCTTCATCTTAGTGTTTTTATTGTGAAAGAGTCTGTATATGGGAGCAAATGGAGTAACTCATCAATAATAGGTGGATCTGGGTGAATGTGAACATATGTTCTTCTAGTTATTTTCAAATACAAAGTTAACACTTGTATTGCTCAGACAAAATGGGATAAACAAACTTCTACCTTCCCAGGATGGAAGGGTCAGGTCATCCTGGGAGAGAACCTGATACAGCTGGGCCATGGGAAGACCCCGGTGATGGGTGATGCTATATGAAATCAGTGTGCAGTTGGATGAAGGGTCCTTAAACTCCAGCATGTGACTGAAATGGGACCTGGACTGGATTCCCAGGTTCATGAAATGCACAAGTAGGACAATGCACACTATGAGAAACTGTTACGGAAATTCTGCAGCAATCAAGAATTTCTGATTTTTTTTCTTCAGTCTTTATTATGTATGACACAGAAAAGAGATTTAGACATCTTAGGACCATTGCGTTATGGCAACAGTTGGCAAACAGGTGAAGTAAACAATCTCTGATGCCCAATGGCCTTTTCCATGACCTGGGCTTCTTTTTGCAGATTACAGCTTATAGCGAGAAGTTTGAGCATGCATTAGGGATAGGACAGTTGTGGGAGTAGTAGATGGCTTGGTCAGCTCACACATTTCCCTGAGGACCCTCAGGGACCCTCTCAGAAGCTCAACAGTGCACAAAGACAAGGGAAGAAATAATAAAATGGTTTTTGGAGTGTGTAAGATAAAGCACAGTGGTGATTTGGGTGCCATCAAAGATGCTCACAACTTTGGATAAATGTATATTTCAATTTTTCATTCTTCTTAAATCAACGCTGTAAAATGTGATTGATAAATTAATGTCTTAAGGAGCTGAATGAGGCCCTTTTTAGTTTTGTATATCCATGAGTATCATTTATTGCTAAAATGAGGCAGTTTTATTCATGTTTTCCATCTCTATAGATGTAAACCCTGAAAACACCGGTCACAGCAATGTGCAGATGGGAAAAGAGTGAGTCTGTGACAGTGACATCATTCATTTCATTGAATTCCCCTAGGTAACACCTAAAAATGACATTGTGATCTGTCACTTCAAGTTACTTTTAATGATTTGTCATCCCCAGCTGAATTAGGTCCTTTGTTGTTATCCAAAGCAAGGAATCAGAATCCACTTCCTATAGAAAAAAGTGTGTGTACCACAAAATATTACTTTCAATTATTTCTTTTGGAGTGTAGAGATTTGTACACAGAGCCAATGCTGTGTAAGATCTGAGGGGTGACATGCATGCCTGTCTTTATAAATTGGAACAAGAATGTTCATTGCAAGGGAAATGGGACAGGACAACGAGTGCGACCACATGATATATCCTTTGTAACACTATTTGTGGACCTTATGATCCAGAAGTAATGTCTTAAATCTTTCCATGTCCCATGTATATGTTAAGCCCTAGAGAATACCTGGGATTTCAACCTCACCCAAAGGACCCATGTGACCAGTGTCTCCTGCTGTAAACAGGAGCCCAAAGACCCTGTATAGCTTGGGGATAACTAATATCTATCCCCATTCATCACTCTCCTATACCTTTGGTTCCAGTATGCTCAGTGTTTAGGAATTTAAAATCACAACAGCCATTTCAATGTGATCATATACTACAAATTAACTGATGGAAAAGACTGTGGGAAAAACTTTAACTGAGAGAAACCCCATTTTAACATGAGAGAAATCCCAAAGGAACCAAAAACAAATTCTAAAGCACACTTTGTTAGCATTTAGGATAAATAAACATACTTCATTGGTGGAGTCAGTTACATTCAGGTCGAGATTTGACTTGGGAGTGAGCTGATTTATTTTGTTTGACATTTTACTTGTATATTTTCTTTTTTGTTACCTAAGCGTGGTAGCGGACATTACTGCCAGACACTGAGCTGATCCTTTTTCCTGTATCAATTCATTTATTGTAACATAAATCCTATGAGGTAAGGACGATTGTTATCACATTATTTTGCCGATGAGGCACGAGGCCAAAAAGGTCAGCATCTTGCTGATGTGCCCACAAGTAGAAAGTACAACCACTGAGCTTGAACCCAGTAGTTAACCCTAAAGTTAGGCCTTTACCCACTGCTCACACTACTCAATGAATAAATACATTATCCATTGAAAGAACGAGCATTTCATGGGCAGAAGACACGAGCAGACGTTTTTCCAAAGGAGACATCCAAATGGCCAACAGACACACGAAAAAGTGCTCAACATCACTCAGCATCAGGGAAATCCAAATCAAAACCTCAATGAGATACCACCTCACACCAGTCAGAATGGCTAAAATTAACAAGTCAGGAAATGACAGATGTTGGCGGGGATGTGGAGAAAGGGGAACCCTCCTACACTGTTGGTGGGAATGCAAGCTGGTGCAACCACTCTGGAAAACAGTATGGAGGTTCCTCAAAAAGTTGAAAATAGAGCTACCCTACGATCCAGCAATTGCTCTACTGGGTATTTACCCCAAAGATACAAATGTAGGGATCCGAAGGGGTACGTGCACCCCAATGTTTATAGCAGCAATGTCCACAATAGCCAAACTATGGAAAGAGCCAAGATGTCCATCGACAGATGAATGGATAAAGAAGATGTGGTCTATATACACAATGGAATATTATGCAGCCATCAAAAGGAATGAGATCTTGCCATTTGCAACGACGTGGATGGAACTGGAGGGGGTTATGCTGAGTGAAATAAGTCAATCAGAGAAAGACATGTATCATATGACCTCACTGATATGAGGAATTCTTAATCTCAGGAAACAAACTGAGGGTTGCTGGAGTGGTGGGGGGTGGGAGGGAGGGGGTAGCTGGGTGAAAGACGTTGGGGAGGGTATGTGCTATGGTGAGTGCTGTGAATTGTGCAAGACTGTTGAATCACAGATCTGTACCTCTGAAACAAATAATGAAATATATGTTAAGAAAAAAAAAAGAAGAAGAAGATAGCAGGAGGGGAAGAATGAAGGGGGGGAATCGGAGGGGGAGATGAATCATGAGAGATGATGGACTGTGAAAAACAAACTGAGGGTTCTAGAGGGGAGGGGGGTGGGGGGATGGGTTAGCCTGGTGATGGGTATTAAAGAGGGCACGTCCTGCGTGGAGCACTGGGTATTATGCAGAAACAATGAATCATGGAACACTACATTAAAAACTAATGATGTAATGTATGGTGATGAACATAACAATAAAAAATTTTTAAAAAAAGAAAGAACGAGCATTTCAGAATTCAACACATGGTGTAAAGCTGCCCAATGAGGATTCTGAATGGGGCTGGATTGGATATGTAAACTAATTTGAGAAGAGTAGACTTCCTTAAATGTTCTACTATTTCCTTCAGGAACAAAGTGTGTGCCTCTATTTTTAAGATTCCTGTATATATCTGTAAGTAAAATTCCATGATTGATCCTTAAAGTTTTGCGTATTTCCACTTAGGTATATTCCAACATATTTTTGTTGACCCTATTGTTCTGTTGCCAATGGCATTATTTTTTCCATGATGTTGAATGGTATTAGCAGGTTTATAGGAATGTCATTGGTGTTTACAAGATCTTATATTGAGCTACATAATGAACTTTTATCAGTTCTAATACTTTTTTTCAGTAGATCATCTTAGATTTTCTTTAAAAAAAATTTTTTTTTACTTATTTAAATTCAGTTAGCCCAGGTATAGTACATCATTAGTTTTTGTGTTTTTTTATTTATTTTATTTATTTATTTGACAGAGAAAGAGACAGTGAGAGAGGGAACACAAGCAGGGGGAGTGGGAAAGGGAGAAGCAGGCTTCCCACCGAGCAAGGACCCCAATGCGGCGCTTGATCCCAGGACTGTGGGATCATGACCTGAGCCAAAGGCAGTCGCTTAACCAACTGAGCCACCCAGGCACCCCTACATCATTAGTTTTTGATATCATGCTCAATGAGTCATTAGTTGAGTATATCACCTAGTGTTCATCATATCACATGCCCTCTTTAATGCCCTTCACCCAGTTACCTCATCCCCCCACCTCCTTTTCTGCAACCCTCAGTTTGTTTCCCAGAGTCAAGAGTCTCATATGGTTTGTCTCCCTCTCTGATTCTTTCCCATTCAGTTCCCCCCCCACCCTTTTGTCCTCTGCACTATTCCTTATGTTCCACATATGAGTGAAACCATATGATAATTGTGTTTCTCTGATTGACTAATTTCACTTAGCATAATACCTTCCAGTTTCATCCATGTCAATGTAAATGAAAGATATTCATTCTCTCTCTGATGGCTGAGTAATATTCCATTGCATATATGAACGATATCTTCATTCATTGAAGGACATCTTGGCTCCTTCCATAGTTTGGCTATTGTGGACATTGCTGCTATGAACATTGGGGTGCATGTGCTCCTTCTTTTCAATACATCTGTATCTTTGGGGTAAATACCCAGTAGTTCAACTCCTGGTTCATAGGGTAGCTCTCTTTTTAATGTCCTGAGGAACATCCATACTGTTTTTCAGAGTGGCTGTATCAGCTTGCATTCCCACCAACAGTGTAAGAGGGTTACCCTTTCTCCACATCCATGCCAACATTTGTTGTTCCCTGTCTTGCTAATTTTAGCCATTCTGAGTGGTGTGAAGTGGTATCTCATTGTGGTTTTGACTTGTATTTCCCTAATGGCAAGTGATATGGAGCATTTTTTCATGTGTCTGTTGGCCATTTGTATGTCATGTTTGAAAGTGTCTGTTCATGTCTTCTGCCTGTTTCTTGACTAAATTATTTGCTTTTGGGGAATTGAGTTTGATAAGTTCTTTGTAGATCTTGGATACTTTAGAGACATGTCTTGAAAGAAGTTTGATTTCTTCTTTGCCAATTTGAATGCCTTTTATTTCTTTTTGTTGTCTGATTGCTGAGGCTAGGACTTCTAGTACTATGTTGAACAATAGTGGTGAAATGGGCATCCCTGTCGCGTTCCTGACCTTAAAGAGAAAGCTCTGGTTTTCCCCACTGAGAATGATATTCATTATGGGCTTTTATGACATTGAGGTATGTTCCCTCTATCCCTATATTTTGAAGAGTTTTAATCAAGAAAGGATGCTGCACTTTGTCAAACGCTTTCTCTGCATCAATTGAGAGGATCATATGGTTCTTGTCTTTTCTTTTATCTGATATGTCATTTGCAAATATCTTCTCCCATTCTGTCAGTTGTCTTTTGGTTTTGCCAACTGTTTCCTTTGCTGTGCAGAAGCTTTTTAGCTTGTTGAAGTCCCAAAAGTTAATTTTTGCTTTTGTTTCCCTTCCTTTAGAGACATGTCTTGAAAGAAGTTGCTGCGGTCAAGGTCTAAGAGGTTGCTGCCTTTGTTGTCCTCTAGGATTTTGATAGATTCCTGTCTCACATTGAGGTCTTTCATCCATTTTGAGTTTATATTTGTGTATGGTGTAAGAGAATGTTCCAGTTTCATTCTTCTGCATGTGGCTGTCCAATGTTCCCAGTACCACTTATTGAAGAGACTGTCTTTTTTCCATTGGCTCTTCTTTCCTGCTCTGCTGAAGATTAGTTGACCAT
Organism: Eumetopias jubatus; assembly: GCF_037043125.1. Lineage (NCBI taxonomy): Eukaryota > Metazoa > Chordata > Mammalia > Carnivora > Otariidae > Eumetopias > Eumetopias jubatus. Next base: position 9,564,740 of record NW_028274819.1, on the reverse strand, counting down.
AGAGTTGAGGGTCCATTACTGGGTTCTCTATTCTGTACCATTAACCTATGTGTGTTTTTGTGACAGTACCATGCTGTCTTGATGATCACAGCTTTGTAATACAGCTTGAAATCAAGCATTGTGATGTCCCCAGCTTTGGTTTTCTTTTTCAACAATCCCCTGGCAATTCGGGGTCTTTTCTGGTTCCATACAAATTTAGGATTATTTGTTCCAGCTCTGAAAAATGTCGACGGTATTTTGATAGGGATTGCATTGAATGTGTAGATTGCTCTGGGCAGCATAGACATTTTCACAGTCCATGAACATGGAAAGTTTTTCCATCTCTTTGTGTCTTCCTCAATTTCTTTCATTGGTGTGCTGTAGTTTCTTAGAGTACAGATCTTTTACCTCTTTGTTAGGTTTATTCCTAGGTGTCTTATGGGTTTTGTTGCAATTGTAAATGGGATCGATTCCTTAATTTCTTTCTTCAGTCACATTGTTCGTGTATAGAAATGCAACTGATTTCATATATATACAATGGAATATTATGCAGCCATTAAAAAGAAGAAAATCTTGCCATTTGCAATGACGTGGTTGGAACTGGAGGGTATTATGCAGAGCAAAATAAGTCAATCAGAGAAAGACATGTATCATATGACCTCACTGATATGAGGAGTTCTTAATCTCAGGAAACAAACTGAGGGTTGCTGGAGTGGTGGGGGTGGGAGGGAGGGGGTGGCTGGGTGATAGACATTGGGGAGGGTATGTGCTATGGTGAGTGCTGTGAAGTGTGCAAGACTGTTGAATCACAGATCTGTACCTCTGAAGCAAATAATACATTCTATGTTAAAAGAAGAAGAAGAAGAAGAAGAAGATAGCAGGAGGGGAAGAATGAAGGGGGGAAATCGGAGGGGGAGATGAACCATGAGAGACTATGGACCTGAAAAACAAACTGAGGTTCTAGAGGGGAGGGGTGTGGGAGGATGGGTTAGCCTGGTGATGGGTATTAAAGAGGGCACATTCTGCATGGAGCACTGGGTGTTATACGCAAACAATGAATCATGGAACACTACATCCAAAACTAATGATGTAATGTATGGTGATTAACATAACAATAAAAAATTAAAAAAAAACTAATGATGTAATGTATGGTGATTAACATAACATAATAAAAAATAGATAATGAAAAAAAAGAAATGCAACTGATTTCTGTGCATTGGTTTTGTATTCTACCACGTTTCTCAATTGCTGTATGAGTTCTAGCAATTTTGGGGTAGAGTCTTTTGGGTTTTCACATAAAGTATGTCATCTGCAAAGAGAGAGAATTTGATTTCTTCTTTGCCAATTTGAATGCCTTTTATTTCTTTTTGTCGTCTGATTGCTGAGACTAGGACTTCTAGTACTATGTTGAACAATAGTGGTGAAATGGGCATCCCTGTCGTGTTCCTGACCTTAAAGGAAAAGCTCTGTTTTCCCCATTGAGAATGATTTTCATTACGGGCTTCTATGATGTTGACGTGTGTTCCCTCTATCCTTATACTTTGAAGAGTTTTAATCAAGAAAGGATGCTGCACTTCGCCAAATGCTTTCTCTGCATTAATTGAGAGGATCATATGGTTCTTGTCTTTTATTAATGTGCTCTATCACACTGATTGATTTGCAAATGTTGAACCACCGTTGCATCCTAAGAATAAATCCCACCTAGTCATGGTGAATAATCCTTTTTTTTTTAAATTTTATTATGTTATGTTAGTCACCATACAATACGTCATTAGTTTTTTATGTGGTGATCCATGATCCATTGTTTTCATATAACACCCAGTGCTCCATGCAATACATGCCCTCCTTAATACCCATCACGGGGCTAACCAATCCCCCTCCCCCCTCCCCTCTAAAACCCTGTTTGTTTCTCAGAGTCCATAGTTTCTCATGGTTCATCTCTCCCTCCGATTCCCCTCCCTTCATTTTTCCCTTCCTTCTCCTAATGTCCTCCATGGTGAATAATCCTTTTAATTGTACTGTTGGATCCTATTGGCCAGGATATTGGTGAGTATTTTGGCATCTATGTTCATCAGGGATATTGGTCTGTAATTCTCCTTTTTGATGGGATCTTTGTCTGGTTTTGGGATCAGGATACTGCTGGCCTCATAGAACGAGTTTGGAAGTTTTCCTTCCATTTCTATATTTTGGAACCGCTTCAGTAGATTAGGTATGATTTCTTCTTTAAATGTGTTGTAGAATTCCCCTTGGAAGCCATCTGGCCCTGGACTCTTATTTCTTGGTAGGTTTTTGATTACTGTTACTATTTCCTTGCTGGTTATTGGTCTGTTCATATTGTCTATTTCTTCCTGTTTTCAGTCTCAGTAGTTGGTAGAAGGATGGTTGAGTGAATGAACAGAGTCCAAAATATCAACCATGACCCAAGCAAAATGCACCCTAGAAAAAAATCTGAAGTGGTCAGAAGTTACCACAGATATGCAAACAAAGCCAAGATGATCCAAAACAATAAAAAAGCGGGTGGAAGAGAAACTATAATCTCTCAAGGTGGACAGTGTAGGGTGACCTGCCTGTTCTTGATTGATTTTCAGTCTGTGTGTTAGAAGACACTATATCCCAAAATTGCAAGAAAAACAGAAGATGATAGATAGATAGATGATAGATAGATAGATAGATAAATGATAAATAGATATAGATATAAATATGGATATAAATATATAGATATATATCAAGATAAAATTCAATAGAGTGAAAAATGGACTAGTATGGGGCATAAATCTATAAAACGTAGATGTGAAAAAAAAAGTTAAAAAGTGACTTAAAAACATAAGTTGGGAAATAAGAATCTATTTGAAATGGATACAGGGTAAAAAAAAAAAAGAAAAGAAATGTAAAATTTTAACCTGAAGTATAAACAAGTCGTGAGGGAACATCCGGAGCTCAATATATTATTTTCCTCTGGTGCTGGAGTTTTACAGTCCTATGGGAAATAAGCTTGTCATTCACTTGTTCTTCCAGTCTGTCTTCTGGGGGAGGGGCTTGCTGCTTGGCTTCTCAGGCATCTTTGCCTGGGTGGAGTTTCCCCAGCCCTTGTCAGAGAGATGGGCTTAATGGGAGCTCGTCCTCTGTGTGGCTTTTGTTCCCTGGTGGCTTTCCACACCTCTTTAGAGGGTCAGAGCAAATATGGCCCTGCTGGAATCTCTGGCCCAGGGACTCAAGGCCCTTTCTTCAATAAACCCTCCAGGTCAAACTGTCTCCACTTCTATGTGTACCAAACTCCAAGACTTGAGCTATTCTTACCCACTGCCATGGGCTCACGCATGCACCCTCCTCCATGGATCCCAGGTCATGGCTGGGTGACACTCCAGTATCCTTTCGGGGGCCACACCACCATGAGAGCAGTTGCCCAGTCATGGGTGCAGACTTTGTGTGTACCAAACCACCGAATCCTGCAGTTCACGACTGCGTTACTCTCCTAGGAGGAGTTCCAGTAACCCAGGAGTGTCTCTGTGCTTTGTGTTTTAGTGACTGCCAGCGGTTGTGGGCTTGTCCACACCCAGTTCCACTGTTCCCAGGTCACAGCTGGGTGCCACCCTAGTGTCCTTCGCAAGGTTACTGCCACCCTGAGAGCTGTTGCCCAGTCATGGGTGCAGCCATCTTGTATCTCCCCTGGGATGTTAAACAGCCCGCACCTTCTATTTCTTTTCAGGGTGCTCAGGCAAAGAGCAGTTTCCCTAGGGGTCTGACTTGTGATTTATTGCAACCAGAACTGGGAGTCCCTTCTGGGCTCACTGACCATAGCCACTGTCCCCACTCCACTGCTTGGGCACTCTATTGATTCAGGCTCCCCTGTTCTTTCTGAGTCTCCTGGGATCCTGAGACCACAATGATCCACCTAGACTTCTGCCCTATTCATCCCCTGTGCCCTTTTCAGAAAGGGATGTCTCTCATTGGAGCAGATTTCCAAAGGTCCCAATTTTGCTTCCGGTGTTATAACACTACCCAGTGGCCGGCTTACAAAGGCTCCCTCCCCTCTCAGTTCATCTCCCAATATTTCCCCCAAAGAGTCAAGATTCCGCACATCCTACCTTGCAAAAAGTAGTCATTTTTCTGCTTGTAGAGATCCAGATATATCTTCTTACATCTCAGGTTGAAATTGTGTGTGTTCAGAATGGTTTGATGGATATAAAGCTAAATTCAAGGAACCAGATGAAACAAGCTCCCGTACTCTGCTGCCGTCTTCTCCCTCCCATCCTAGATTTTCTTGCCTTGATCAACTATCTATATGAGGTGACAATTCCATTGATTCATTTTTTTCTGATTGTTTTCTTGCTGAAAGAGAATGGTTTAAAAAGATACTCCTTTTTTTAATAGCCTTTATGTTTTAGAAAAGTGTTACATTCACAGAAAAATCAAGCAGAGCACACAGTGTCCAAATGTGTCCCTCATGTCCACACATGCACAACCTCCCACACTGTCAACATGCCAACGCTGATGGTACATTTCTCAAAACTGATGAACCTATCCTGACACATCCTTATCACTCAACTTCAGTAATTTACATTAGGTTTCACTCAGGTTGTACATTTGATGGTTTTGACAGATAGATAATGACAGGTATCTGGCATCAGAGTCTCATACACAGTTGTGTCACCAGCATGCAAATCCTCTGCACTCTGCATATACACCCTTCTTTCCTCCCCAACCCATGGAAACCACTGATCTTTTTTTAAAATTTTTTATTGTTATGTTAATCACCATACATTACATCATTAGTTTTTGATGTAGTGTTCCATGATTCATTGTTTGTGCATAACACCCAGTGCTCCACACAGAATGTGCCCTCTTTAATACCCATCACCAGGCTAACCCATCCCCCCACCCCCTTCCCCTCTAGAACCCTCAGTTTGTTTTTCAGAGTCCATCGTCTCTAATGGTTCGTCTCCCCCTCCGACTTCCTCCCCTTCATTCTTCCCTTCCTGCTATCTTCTTCTTTTTTTTGAAACCACTGATCTTTTATTGTGTCCATAATTTTGCCTTCCCAGGATGTCATAGAGTTGTAATCATACACTAGGCAGTTCTTCAGGTTGCCTTCTCTTATTTAGTAATATTTGTGTAAGGTTCTTTCCTGCTTTTTCATGGCTTACAAAGCTTCTTTAAGAGATTGGTTTCACAGAATGTTAGAACTATATTCCATTGTCTGAAGGTACCACAGTTTTTTTTATCCATTGACCTACTGAAGGACATCTTGATTGCTTCTGAATTTGGGCAACTTTGAATGAAAGTGTCATGAATGTCGTGGGCAGATTTTGTGTAACTGTGTTTTCAGCTCGTTTGCATAAATACCAAGAAATGCAATTGCTGGATTGTACTGTAAGACTATGTTTACTTTGATAAGAAACTGCTAAACTGTTTTCCAAAGTAGCTGTACCATTCTGCATTCCCACAGGCAGTGAATGAGAGCTGCTGTTGCTCCACATCCCCACCAGCATTTGCTGTTGTCAGTAAATTATCTTTTTTAAAAAGTAAAAGAAGAGAACTGGAGAAAGAGATGAAGAAACTTGCTTGAGAATCATCACCCAGAAGAATTCAACTGAGTCAAAAACTGAGATGCAAGCAGAGAACTTCACTATCATCTACCTCTGTTCCATCTGACATGTCACCACCTCCAGCCTTCCCTGACTGAAAGCACCACTTAGTTACTTTTTTTCTTTTTTTTAAATTTTATTATGTTATGTTAGTCACTATACAATACATCATTAGTTTTTGATGTGGTGATCCACGATCCATTGTCTTCGTATAACACCCAGTGCTTTTTAATTCACATACCATCATGCCTGAGATAGACCTACTGGCTTCCAAACTGAACAAGATTGAGCAAGTTTCTTACCTTCTGCAAGTTAGTTGACTCAACCGTTAAATAGGAAATGTAATGGTTTGCAGATTTGGAGCAATGATTGAAGATGATAAATTATGTTTCCACATTCTCTAGCCATAGCTAGCAAGCAAAAATTTGTGCTACTCTTTTGTTGCCACTATTATTATTGGCTACAAGAGGGTTTGCAACACAAAGGACCTGTACAGAGGATTATAATGGTATGTCTCCCAATATAATCAGCTCATTGTTATTCTCATGACTCAGTTTTTGTTATACAGGATATTTCCCTCCCCCAGTCACTGGCATCCACCATTCTACTATTTCTTTGAAACTGACTACTCTAGGAACCCTATATTAATGGAATCATACAGTATTTTCTCTTTTTACTGGTTTCTTTCCCTTAGTATACTGTCCTCAAGGTTCACCCATGTTATAGCACAGAACAGGCTTTCCTTCATTTATAAGGCCGAATGTGAATAATCCTACATTATATGTATGTACCACATTTTCTTTATCTAGTCATCTGCCCATGAACACTGGGATCTTTCCACCTCTTGGCTATTGTGGATAATGCTGCTCTAAACATGGGTATGCAAATATGTGTTTGATATTCTGCTTTCAGTTCGTTTGCATAGGTACTGAGAGGTGAACTCGATTGATCATATTAACTTTCCTTTTAATTTTTGGAGGGACCTCTAGGCTCTTTTCCTTAGAGGTTGCACCATTTTCCATTCCTACCAAAATGCACAAGGGTTCCTATTGCTCCATATCCCTGTCAATACTTGTTCCTTCTTTCTTTTTTTTATAGTACCATCATAATGGGTGTGAACAGCCCATGTGATTTTGACATGAGATCTGAAACCCAGCATGAAAGCACTAGTGCCAATAAACCTAGATGTGTCTCACCCCACACACCATTCTACCCCCACATCCCACAGAGTACAATGGAAACTCTCCTTGATTTGGTCCATTCTGTCTCTCCAGGCACAAAGCCTTTCCTCTGCTACCATGCACTGTTGTACGTAGTATATGTTTCAAGGTAACCTAGGTACCTGATATTCCCAAGGAACATGGCTTACGCCCTCTTGTCTCCCCTCATGTTGTTCCCTTGGGATCCTCTGACAGCCATTTCTTCCAGTCAGAATTCTATATACCCTTGAATGGCTCTCCCATATGCTCCTCTGGATAACCAGACCGACCTTCCTAGTGCCTTTAGTAAGAATTCTTCATGCTTCCCTGGTGTTTCCATAGAGCATGCTGCTGATAGTTGGGGACAGGAAGAGGAAGAGCCCCTGTGGGGAGCTATATTGCCTGGACCCTGATGACTCTGAGGTGTGACCCTTCCAGTTGTCAAGTAAACCTAAGGAGGAACTTCTTTTCCTCCATGTACAGCCTGATTTGATTTGAAATGTCTTTTGATATTTTTTAAAATATAAACTTAGAATAAGAAATTAGTATTGATGAGGTAGTCTTCCTCTTGGCATTGTCTTCTCTTGGGATACTGAAAACCACTCATTGCTCCCACTGGGGTCACCATGTTACTAACCTTTCTCCCTCACCTGCCCAAAGGGAAACTTGGCATAGCAGGCATCATTTCATGCTGAAGATACTCCCTAACCAGGTTTAATGGTTTGCTGGTTCATACTCATTCATTTATTCAAAGAATGTTTGCTTTTTCTCTCTTGTGTGCCAGGCACTATGCTAAGTAAAGATGAGCAAAACCAGAGGTTGCCCTGCAGTTCAGGACCTAAATTCGGGGGAGCTTGTATCAATTAATTGACTATACATTTGTAAAACTACAAGCTCAAATTTTCCTACAAAGGAGAGATGCATGCTGACAGCAATGACTATGAACAGGAATTTTGACCAAGTCAGTGGGGTCTGTGACACCAATAGATGGCATGAGCCCTGAGAGAGGAACAGAGGGCTGGAAGCCAGGCCCCTGACCTGACTACATGTTTATTTGGAGAGCCCTAGGGAACCTCTCTAGATATAAATAGTCCTGGGCTCCACAGGCTCCTTAGTTCAGCTCCTAATTGCTCATCTTTCACTAAAGCTGAAAACTCAAAGCAAAATAAACTATGAGGCTGTCCCTGAATGTCCTACTGGTCACTCTCGCTCTTTACTGCTATGAGGGTGAATATCATTTCTCATCAGATGGGCACCAGCCCTGGTGAGTACACTTCTCAGAACTAAGTGAACTTAAGTGGCTTTCCTCTATTTCCTAATCTTGTGTACTAGCCCTCCCCCCAACCCGCTGCCTCATCTCCCAACCCAGGGCTAATTTTGTCAGTTCCCAACACCCTGAAAGTTTTACAACAAATTCTTGCCAGCAAATTTTTTAAAATTTTATTTACCTTCATTATGTTATGTTAGTCACCATAGAGTACAGCATTAGTTTTTGATGTGGTGATCCATGGTTCATTGTTTTCCTGTAATACCCAGTGCTCGATGCAAACACACCCATGGGGATGGGCTAACCCATCCCCCCACCCCTCCCCTCTAAAACCCTCAGATTGTTTCTCAGAGTCTATAGTCTCTCATGGTTCGTCTTCCCCTCCAATTTCACCCCTTCATTTTTCCTTTCCTTTTCCTAATGTCCTCCCTGCTATTCCTTATGTTCCACAAATAAGTGAAACCACAGGATAATTGACTTTCTCTCCTTGACTCATTTCACTTAGCATAGTCTCCTCCAGTCCCATCCATGTTGAGGTAAAAGTTGGGTATTCATCCTTTCTGATGGCTGAGTAATATTCCATTGTATATATGGACCACATTTTTATCCATTCATCTGTTGAAGGGCTTCTCAGCTCTTTCCACAGTTTGGCTATTGCGGACATTGCTGCTATGAACATTGGGGTGCATGTGGCCTTTCTTTTCACTACATCTGTGTCTTTGGGGTAAATACCCAGGAGTGCAATTGCTGGGTCATAGGGTAGCTCTATTTTTAACTTTCTGAGGAACCTCCACACTGTTTTCCAAAGTGGCTGTACCAACTTGCATACCCACCAACAGTGTAAGAGGGTTCCCCTTTCTCCACAACCTCTCCAACATTTGTTGTTTCTTGCCTTGTCCATTTTTGCCATTCTAACTGGTGTAAGGTGGTATCTCAATGTGGTTTTGATTTGAATTTCCCTGATGGCTAATGATGATGAACATTGTTTCATGTGTCTGTTAGCCATTTGTATATCTTCTTTGGAAAAGCGTCTTTTCATGTCTTCTGCCCATTTTTTGACTTACTTGTTGTTTGGGTGTTGAGTTTGAGAAGTTCTTTATAGATCTTGGATACCAGCCCTTTGTCTATAGAGTCATTTGCAAATATCTTCTCCCATTCTGAGGGTTGCCTCTTTGTTTTGTTGACTGTTTCCTTTGCTGTGTAGAAGCTTTTTATCTTGATGAAGTCCCAAAAGTTCATTTTCGCTTTTGTTTCACTTGCCTTTGGAGATGTATCTTGAAAGAAGTTGCTGTGGCTGATGTCAAAGAGCTAACAGCCTATGTTCTTCTCTAGGACTTTGATGGATTCCTGTCTCATATTGAGGTCTTTCATCCATTTTGAGTTTGTCTTTGTGTATGGTGTTAAAGAATGGTCGAGTTTCATTCTTCTATATATAGCTGTCCAATTTTCCCAGCACCATTTATTGAAGAGACTCTCTTTTTTCCATTGCATAGTTTTTCCTGCTTTGTCAAAGATTATTTGACCATAGAGTTGAGGGTCCATATCTGGGCTCTCTATTCTGTTCCATTGGTCTATATGTTCTTGCAGACAAATTTTAAGAATTCCACTAAAGCCTTTCTCCTTATCTGTGATCTGTGTTTCAGAAGCAAGAGGTTATGAGATTTAGTGTGAATCATGGCTTTGCCACTTACCAGCGCTTTGACCTTCAACAAAATGATTAATCTCTCCAATTCTCTTCTCAGCCTTGGGCTTGACAGATACCACAAGAGTAGCTATAGCAATGGACTGAGATTAACTGTGACAAGGGCCTAGCTTTGGCTACCAAGCTTATATCTGATAGTTTCCAGACATTGTTCTTCCCAGAGTTTTTCAGGTACCTATTGAGTCCACAACTATTGAACTAATTGATTCAGACATAAAATATTACAGCTGGAAGTGTTTGGGAAGAGTTCTCAACAGAAAAGTCAGTGTTCTTAGTCTGATAATAAATCTTCAAGGGGCCTCTGGGAATAAGCAGCACTCACTATATCTACTCATGAGTAGATCTCACTGTAGTTGCCAGGCCTCCTGGTTTTCTAGGAATGCTCCCAGTATTTTGTAATAGAATGAGTACACTCAGAGGGGTGGGATTTCTGTTCATCTAGATTAATTCTGGCTACAATATTTTTGTACATCTTCTTACCCTTGATACTGACCCAAGTCTTCTTGGGTTGTTCTATTTCATCAAACTTTAGAAACATCTTCCTCTTTCCCTCTGCTGCTTCTGATTTGAAGCTCTCAAATTTTTTGTATAGTTTGAAATCTAATCAGGGTAGGATCAGAGCCTGGTAGGGTACTTCCCAGCTACAGTGTGATTACAAAGACTTGGGATGATAGAATCCACACAAGGAAAAGTAGTCACTTCAGGTCTCCACACAGTTCCAGCAGGGTCAGGAAAGACCCCGGTCTCTGCCTCTCACACTCTAAGGAATTCTGCACATCCCTGCAGGGATAAAAGAGCCAATCATAACTTGGTTGATAAGTTTCAAATTTGTTCAACTGACTACTTGGAGGTTGTGTTTGTATGTGTGTGTTTAGCTTTTTAACCATGTCTGTCTCCAATGACACAATCATTCTTTATTCTCAAAGTAGCACCTTTCAGTATATAAATAGTGTGACCCACTCTTCTACAAATTTACCCCACCCCCTTCTCTGCTCTCTGGAAAGATCTGACTCTACCATTCAGTTAAAAATTTATTACCCAAATCTCCTCTTCCCTAATATGCATATAAAAACAAGGTGTCATTCTATTCAGGCAAAACTTAATTGTTTGAAATATAAAGAAAGTAAATTTCAGCAAACCAGGAGAGTCTGGAAAGGAGGGGATATGCTTTAAAAAGGATAAAAACTGAATTAAGAATCAGGAAGCCTTATTCTAGTCCTTGGCTCTCTGATTGCCCTGTGGTAAGAAGTCACAGCTTCCCTATTCATCCATTCTCTTTGGCACTATTATGGGATGAGATCATAAAACCTGTCAGGTTCCTGTCTAGTTCGAACATCAAGGAGCCACGGGGAAAATGTGATTTTCCTTATATCGATTCTATTTCTTTTTCTTCGCCAACCAAAGACATCCCCTCTCCATCCTTAGCAGCTGATTTGTTGAACTCCCTCCTTCAACATGCAGCCATCTACAAGAGAACACTTGAGAAATATAACCCACCTCAAGAAGTCATTCAGGCCAAGATGGAAGAGAAGGCCTGCACAGACTGGATACCCTTTAAGAACAGGATGCTAATTGCAAGCACATTGATAATTCCTTTCTTTTTTGCGCATAGAGGCTTCTGCTCAGCTGAGCAGCCAGGAGTGTGGTCACAGTGCTGCTCTGTCAGGGGAACAGGTGGTAGAGATACCTGCCTCACTGCTCACCACTGACAGGGGACCACTGGCCACAGGGTGGTTGACTATACACCTGGGGAGCTATAATAAGGCTGCACAGAGCATCTGGACACATTCTTCCTCCTCCTGAGGAGGAGGACACCTGGGGCCCCACACAGTGATGTTGAAGGGCCAAAGCCTGGGTACATCCTTGCCTGGGAGCTTTCCTGAGGGTGAGTGCACCCCTCCAAGTGGACATAGTCACAAGCGGAATCCCATGGGCATGTTGGGAGTGTTGAATGGGGAGACAGCTGGAAAAGAGGGAACCCAGCCCTCTGTCAGCATGGAAGGCAGCTGGCTGGGCACCCTGCCAGCTTCTGGAGAACCAAGACCTACCCCCCATACCTCAGCCCACTTCACCACTCCCTGCCTACAACTATCTCCCTTATTGAACCTATGTCCAGAAATGCTCCTTCGTCTGCTGCAGCCAAGGGTAAAGGTGAAACACTTAAATTACATTTTGTCAAGAAATAAGATGCTTAAAGGTGTCTCTCAGCCCATCTGCTGCTGGATTTAGGTCATAAGGTTCAGTCATAAATGCCCATGGGGGCTGGGTTTTCAGTGCTAAGAAAACACGTGCCATCTGGTTGAATAGCTACACCATGAACCTAGGACTCTCCTGAAAGCAGTATTCCCAAAGTCCCCTCCCACCCCAGTTCTAGTCTCTCACCCCCATATCCCCACTGCAGTGAAAAATTAGAGTCCACTGTCCTGGAATAGCAGAAAAGAAAATTCTGGGCTGCTCCTCCTTCCATTAAAAACACGAGTCTCACTATTGGGTCACCTCGGGCTTTATTTGCCAGACTATGGAAATGGATTTTCCTGACTTGCATCATTTGTTGTAACTGTGTCAGGTATATTTAGTTTACCATCCTCCCTGGTTTCCTGTCTTGTGCCCATTCTACTTACCTTTTGTTGCTTGAAACTTCACTACAACTTCTTGTGAGTGACAGGCTGTGTTAAGATGTCACCCCCAGGGTCAGTATGACTGACCTCTTTCTTTCAGGAGAAAACCATGCAGAATTGTATATAACAAATCTTATGTACTAGTAACTCTGTCCTGCAATGCTGACCTATTCTTCTGGAAAATGTAAAGGTTTCAACATCTTGCTTCAATAAATCACTTGCTCTGCACTACTCTATATGTCTTGTTATTATCCCACAGTCTCCATCCTTGAGTTGGGGTGGTCTTGGTCATGAAGTGGCCATTGTGTGTTGTCAATAGCAAATTTCAGAGACTAAGTGTCCAGTTAGCCCTGGCAGCCTGGGGAGCAGGGATCACAAGACGAAATATTTGCTGAGGAATCATCCTGCATCACTATAGATTTCCCATTCACATGGCCAGAGTGAAAATGAAGGGTCAGGGTCTATGCAATTAAAACATTCCTGTGATGCTTTTGTATGAAGGATACCCACAGCCTATCTGGTCAGTCACATGATTCTCAACCAGCAGCATCACCAGTATTGTGTCCTTATCACAACCACAAACGTGCTCGGTCCTCACACCTTCACTCTGGATTCAAGCCTATGAATTCTCATGGTATAATTTGTTTTCCATCTACTACTCAATTTTTAGTAAAACTCCAGGGTTCATCCTTCAGTTAACTCTTTTTGACTCTGCACATGCACATTGCTCATCAACGTCAAGAACACTCATCAACACTTCATGCTAATGCTTTTTCTCTCACATTCTCCTGAGAGCTCCAGAAACAGCATCCAGCTGCCATCTGGAAAACTCCTTTCAAGACTCCACAGTTACTTCAGAAGAAATGTAGAAAACTGTACCCACCGCCTGCCTGCAACCTGCTCTACTGTCCATGAGCCCCCTTTTCTCAATAGTGCCCCAAGCCATGAGGCACCTGATGCAAAATTTTGGATTAGTTTCCACTGGCTGCTGTGAAAGACTACCATACATTTAGTGGTTTACACCAATTATTTTCTCAACATTTGGATGACAGTGTCCAAAATCTGTAACACTTTGCCGAAATCATCATGTCAGGAGAACCACGCTCCCTCTGAAAGATTGAGGGGAAAATCTATTCATGGCTTCTTCCAACTTTGATGGTGGTGGAAACCATCATTCCTTCTCTTACGTCCCATCACTCTGATCTGATCCATGCCCTATGAGGTCAAAATGCCTTCTCCTTTCTGTGCCTATCAATCTCCTTCTGACTCCGTCACGTAAAATTATGGGATTATGGGGCATCTGGTTTGGCTAAGACAGTTAAGTATCTGCCTTCACCTGAGGTCATTACCCTGGAATCCCGGGATTGAGTACAGCTTCAGGATCCCTGCTCAGTGGGGAGTCAGCTTCTCCCTTTCCCTTTGCCCTTCCTCTGGCTCATTCTTTCGCTCACTCTCTCTCTCCCCCTCTTTCAAATAAATAAATAAATAATAAAAATCATTAAAATATATGGGGTTGCATTTAGAGGACAACCCCCCAAAATCAGGAGAATCTGCCCATGTCAAAATCTAGTTTTATCACATTAACAAAGTCCTACCATGAAGTTTAACATTGCAATTTGCAGGAATTGAGATCTGGGTATATTCAGGGGAGCTTTATAAGTTTACTACATTCACCTCTGCCCTTACAACCAGAATTTCCCTGAGTTCTGCCCCCTCTGCTCCCACAGCCTCACTCCTGAGCTTCCACACTTTGCCACCTCCACAGCCATCCTCACAGTCCAGTCCCACCCTGCCCAGCTTGGGTCAGTGTCTCCTACGTGGTCCTGGGCTCTGTGTGATACCTTTCCTGAAATACACCCTCCTCATCCATGCCAAAGTGATCCTCCCGTTAAACTGTAAATCTGATCTCACTCCTAGAACCATGAATTACTAAAGGTAATTTTTATTAAGAGGACTTTTTGAATCTGAAACCCAACTCAGTAAGCAATTGATACTACCTCTTCACTGAGAAATAGACAGTAACCGCTATCTACTATTATAAATTATTAGTAATGCCTTTATAATAAATGTGTATTTTTAACACATCAGGAAATATGTACACTCAAATGGGTCCCCTTTTGTGAAATACATTTTGTATTCAGTCTACACACTATGCTCAGAGGACACAAGGATTATGGAGCTCTTGCAAACTCTGAGATACCCAGACTGCAGACACAATGCTGGGAGAAGCAAGTCCCACCATTTGCATTACACATAAAGACATCCATGGCTCCATCCCTGGGCACCCCTTAACCTCTATCCCTAGGCACCCAGAACTCTATGCTCAACCATAGTTGTCTACATGCCATTCACTTATGTATCATGCTGAGTCACCTTATTGTACCAGAACAGGTACAGTTCTCTTTGCCTCTATATCCTCCCTGAATAGGACAGTCTACAACCTCACCTGTAATGTCCATTTCCCATCTCCTTCTTTGTGAAGCTCTGTCTGAATCACTTACCCTAAAACAAATCTTTATACAAAGACACACATGTCACTCTCAACACAGACACAGTTTTACAAGCACACACAAAATTACCCAGAGATACACAATATCACACTCCCTCCCCCCCCACACACATCCTTTTATTATCACTTTTCCTTTCTGTGATAGAATATTCATAATACAGAGTGGTTTGGGGTAAACTATTTTAATGAAACAACAATTTTATCAATCACTATTGTTGTTTCTTTTTTATAAATCAATTAGCCAAAATATAGTACATCATTAATTTCAGATGTAGTGTTCAATAACTCATCAGATGAGTATAACACCCAGTGCTCATCACATCACCTGCCCTCCTTAATGCCCATTGCCCATTTACCCCATCCCCCCACCATCTCCCATCCAGCAACCCGCAGTGTTTTTATCTACAGTTAAGAGTTTATCATGGTTTGTCTCCCTCTCTGATGATTTCCCATTCAGTTTTCCCTCCCTTATCCTATGATCCTCTGGGCTGTTTCTTATATTCCATATATGAGTAAAACCATATGATAATGTATTTCTTTCATTGACTTATTTCACTCACTATTGTTGTTCCTAAAATACTAAGCATTTACTTTCATTGATCACTCTTATGGGCTAGTCATCATCCTGGAAGATTAATATGTTCTGTCTCTCTTAGTCCCTACTAGTAACCAGGAAGGTAAACAATTATTACCACCATTGAATGTGGAGTTGAAGAATGTCTTCCTCCAGTGTTCCTCAACCTTGGCTCTGTGTTGGAATCCACCATGAAGATTTCCCAAGGCAACTGATGCCCAGACTGTCCCCCCACCCCTGCCAGGACCAACATATGGGTCTCTCTGCAAGCAAAAATCATGAAGTCCTCATTTCTTCATCTCCATCTCCTTTAGGTGCCAGTGGACCAGTGACTGGGAAGGCAGGTGCCACCAGTTGATGGGCAGAGGAGGACAAGAACCGCCATGATATTCAGAGAACCTCCAGCATCACCACAGCAGTCGCCTTGAGACCTTTTGGATTTTATTTAAGTTTTATTTTTTTGTAAGTAGTCTTCAAACACAACATGGGCCTCAAACTTATGACCCTGAGATCAAGAGTCCCATGCTCTCCCACTCAGCTGACCAGCCATATCCTGCCTTGAGGCCTTTCCTTATCTACTTCTGTAACCCTCAACCCTAGTATTGTCAGGGATATTCATTAAGTTCACCATTGTAAAACTAATAAACTCAATGTCTCATACAGGAACATTTTTAACTATCATGACAAATAACAAGACATAAGAGAAGTGAAAAAGTTATCAATATACCCCTAAGAATGAGATTCCACCATAGAATTCAAAGGCCATAAGGCATTCCACCAAGAACAAAGCCCTTATAGCTGAACATTCTCTCTGAAGGAAAACTTTGAGAGGAGGTCAAGACTGAGTTGGATTTTGAAGGACAAAGATGATGTGGATGACAGAATGGAGAAACCAAGGCCCTCCGTGAACAAAAACAAGATGAGCTCTGTGCACCAAATGACACAGATACCCACACTTCTGCCTGCACCTGTCTGTACTGGGGCTCCATTCACTGTCCACTTAGTGGGAGGTGACCCAGCACTACTGATATTTTGTCAAAGGGTAAATGCTTTTAGTGATTTCTCTAGCACTAAGTATCAATCGAGGCTTTATTGACATTTGAGGATGAAAAAGTCCTTTTTGAGTAATATCCTGAGCATCTCAGGTTGTTTAGGAAGAGCCCTAGATTCCACCCACTTGATGCCAATAGCACACCACACATCCTGTAGGGACACCTAAAACATCTCCAGACATTGACAAGTGCCTACAGGTATAGATGGAAGGAGAGAGTCAGAAAGTTTCAGTTAAAAAAAAAAAATCACTGTTCTCACAGTGCAAATACATTATATCAGTTCTGCCATATACTCCTTGTACTGTTCCTGAGGGCCAGAGGTTCACAACTGTGCATGCCTACAGGTAGCAAGAAAAGTTGGGTACGTAGTGTAGGGAAAATTACTAACTCAATATAGAAGATAAAGGTGTAGATATCTAATGATCCATAAAACTGTCACATGTCTATGGGGATTAAATAACTAGCCACACATTTCTTGGCACCACAATGTTGTATAAAGTTCATGGTTTGGGTGAATAAGCCAAGGAGAATTCACTGGAGGCAACAACTGATCCCGGCTTGGCTTCCAAATCCAGCTTGTGGTCCCAAGTCATCAGATGCATCCGGGATAGATTGGATCAAATTCACATTGGCTCAAGGTAATGGTTACTTCTGGGGAACAGGTCGATTGGGGTGGCCCAGTCCAGGCAAGGAATGGGCTACCACCACCTCCTGTCCTTACCAGCACTCTCCCAATTGTGACACCAAAGCCCTCATCCAGGAACATAAATAAGGTGGTGTTAGTGCCAGAATGACAGGCTGGTGACTCGTTTTAGTGTGGGGTTTGATCCCTGACTTCACTAAAGATTCGAATTTAAATGCGCACCTCTTTCTAAATAGACCTAATAATAAAACATGTAATATAATCAGTGAAGTCTTTGTATACATACAAAATCTGTCCTGAAAAGCAGTTACACAACAATTAATTAAGCACCTACTGTGTCACTGTCTTCACACAAAGACCAGAGGTACACAGGCTGTAACCTATAGGACCATAAAGGGGAGGAAGAACATGGGATCAGGATCCTAGAGATGTCAGGAGTGAGCTGCACACACAGATCCAAGGTGTCTTGGCAAGGGAGACCTAGAGATTCAGAGTCAGGAAAGAGCACAAGAAGAGGGCTGTCTTTGATGTGACATTGGGAAGGAATAAGGAGTTTCAACCCAATGGGACTAAGGTAGGGACAGTGTTGAGGGGAGTCCACAGTGAACAAGGCCTCAACATAAACCTGGCAGGCTTACACAGAAATCAACCTGGACTTCAAAAGGGCAGTTGTGTGAGTCAAGATCACAAGAATGCATTTGAGCCATATGATGACAGTCCATGAGGGTCAAACTAAGGAGGTCAATAGTGCTGAGAGATGTTTCTCAGCCAGAACACTAGACTCCTTAGCTTGGCTGCCATTTACAAGCATGGGATGTTGGTCAACTTACTTGACCTCTCTTGTCACATAAGCAGCTGGAGAGAAAGGGTATGCTCACATCATGGGGAGGTGTTGAGGGAGAAGACATGAACTGCATATCTATACCCAGGCAATTGGAGGCTCCTCATCCACTTCCCTGTCCTTGGAATATAGGTTCCACTTGCTTGGTCCACTTGTAGAAGCTGCCACAAGCCAATGCCTTGAGATAGTGATGTGTTGTTGAGACCATCTGAACCGGGTATGGGACTGAACCCACCTAAAGCTTCTCTGTAAACTTTCAGATTCTGGCAAGTGGGTGTAGATATCTACGCACCTTGCTGCTATGCAAGACAATCCTTGTATGTAAGCTCCCTATATCATTAAACCTGCCATATACCAACCCAGAGTGGCCAGCCTTTTTCTTCAATCTCTCCCAACTCTCTCTGTAAAGTGGTTGCCTTCAGATTACACCTGGGAAGCTGCAGAGGAGATTGCAAACCAAGGGAGGGTGACCACACATGTCACTTTTCTCAGTAGAATCCTAGTTTATGCTACTCTCCTGACATGCCATCCACTTTGTGACCTCTTTCACACTCTAAAGTACCCCCCATTGGACCAATAAATGTCATCCTCCTCCTCTGCATTAGTTTGTTGTTGACAAGATTAAAGGAGGTTTGCTCCAGTTCCTTGCCTCGAGTGACCACTCTATTATTGTTTGCCATTCATGTTTTATTGAATTTTGGAAACAGATAAATATCCATTGCTGCTGGGCTTTGAGAAGGTTACTAAACCAACAGTATGGAAGATGTTTGACAAAGAAGTTCTGTGTAAATTATATCTCAATAAAACTCTTCCAAAAAGAAGAGTATCAAGTAAGCATGGATCAAAATACAGTGGTTTTTATTCACACACAGGACTTTTACCTCAGATCTCAACATGACCTTCTCTAGATCTTTCAGAGAATGTGAAGTTCAACCAAGTTTCCAGTGATCTCTGATGGTTCTAGTAGTCCTTCAAGTTTTATCATAAGAGTTTTCTCAATTTTATAAAATGAATCACTGGCAGCTGCCATGTACACAGCACCTGTTCTGTGCCCAGCCCTGTTGTGAGGACTTATGACAATCCCCAGACTATTCCCAGGGTACAAAAAGACACAGCCTAATGAAGTGTGGATCACTACATCAAAAACTAATGATGTAACATATGGTGATTAACATAACAATAAAAAAACTAATGATGTATTGTAAGGTGACTAACATAACATAATAAAATTAAAATTAAAAAAAAAAAAGAAATCTCCACAGCAGGCTTGGCCCATGGCAAGTAGTGAGCCTGGTCTAGGGTTGGCCTAGATACTGTGAACAACCAACATCTCACTGCCTTCAGATGTCTCCAAGGCCAAGGCCTTTCCTACCACTGCCGGGCTGCTAAGTCCCTCCCTCTCCAAGTTCTAGACTTTGGCATGATCTTAATGAAGAAGAGGTTCACTTCCAAAGAACAGGCCTGAGGTTAACGTCCCAACCGCCCTGCAGGTGAGGGCAGAACTAATTTTACAGAATGAGTGAAAAAACATGTGGGATATCTTCTCAAATACTGCAAGTTGATTCATATCAGTAACTTACAATTTAAAACCACTTAAAGAATATCTAAATTTTAAAATAACCCCTTCATAGGCTTTGTGCCAATACATGAAACACTGAGAAAAGATGACTCTCACTGTCTGTTATTACTTTATGAAGTATGGTAAGTCCTCAAATGACCAAAATATTGGTTGACTATATATCAGGTCTTGCATGAGCCTGAAGACAAGCCAAATATAACTCTCTTTTGCCACATACTTTCTCTCTCTCCCATGACAC
Source organism: Eumetopias jubatus (assembly GCF_037043125.1). Lineage (NCBI taxonomy): Eukaryota > Metazoa > Chordata > Mammalia > Carnivora > Otariidae > Eumetopias > Eumetopias jubatus. The sequence continues at coordinate 9,544,954 of NW_028274819.1, read as the reverse complement.
ATGGCATTCGGGGAAAAATCTCTATCTGTACAAATTCACGCTTACAGCATGGTTTATCTTAATAGGAGTCAATAAGTGTCACACAAATGCCCAAACTGAAGGCTCCTTCATTCCTCTAGTTCCTGAGCATCATCTGGGGACCTGACTTAAAGTCCCTTTTGAAGAGAAAAAATCAGGCCTAGGTACACATGCATCCTGATATTTTGGTTTCTTCTATTTCTCCTTGTCAACACTGGCTTGTCAATATGTCCTTTGTGGGCTGAGTTAACTGTTTGTCATTCACCGGAGAATAATCATCATCTGCAGTGGAGAAAACATGAAGCTAAAAAAAACACACATCTCTTATTGTGGGCACCATGTACATGATGTGGGATTTTATTTTAATTCATCTTATTCCATTTTATTTTACTTTATTCTATTTTATTTTTTGCTGAGTAAGAAACTTATGCAAGGATCTGTGTCCCAGAAGGTAACAGGGCAAGTCCATACCAACTGGGGCACCAAGGGGAGTCCCCATTAAGACCTAGCCAAACAGTCTCTCTTCTCATCACTACAGTCCTTCATTTGCTATGGAATGGAGATTGGTAACAATGGTCAACTGGAGGAAAGCACACACATTAGAACATCACATTTTTTCCTACTTCTAGTCCATCCCTAAATTAGTATTGTTCTTGGCAATTTATGCTCCAGCTGAATGATGGGAAGAAATGAGTCCCTAATAATCCAAACAGCAAATATTGCATTTATGGGTAGTTAATTCATCTCTCTGGCTTTCTCATCATTTTCATTTTCTTTTTGTTAACTTGAACCTACTTTGTTTCTCTTGTTCCTATTACCCTCCTATTGTCCCTGCTTAACGGATATGGTTTTTCTATTTCTATAGTAGGAGGTCGTCCTGTGTCTCTCTTGACACCAAGAGGCACACTGTGTTTCCTTTCCTTAACTGGCCAAATACCAAGTGCTCCAGGGCCTCTGTAAGTGCTGTTCCTTCTGCCTAGAACATTCTTTCCCAGATCTTCCCCTTGATATCATTGTCCACTCATCCAGGCTTTAAAGTCTGTCCTCCTGTAGCTGGCCTGGACCTCTGTACAGGACACTGCCCCTCGTGGTTGTTTTGTTGTTCTGTACAGCAATCATTTTCTGATGTCACTCATTCAATTCTGGGAGTGCTTGTTGCCTCCTTTGTGAGAAGTAAGTTCCGCAGTGTCGAAGTTCTGGTTGAACAACTGAATCTGGGGCACACAGCACAGCCACCAGTCATGGGGAAAGCTCATGGTTCCTCTTGAGCAGTGGATGGATGAATGGTGGATGGATGGATGAAGGGATGAATGGATGAAACCTCCCATTTAGTCATTATTACCTTGTTTGAAGCCCTGGATAAGCTTTTTACAGAGTGTCTGTCATCCTTACAAAACCAGGTCTGGATTTATTCCTGCTCATTTTAGAAATGAGGAGAAGGAAGCTTGAAATGACCAGCAGTTTCACTTGCCTAAGGACACTTCATGATTAGGTGTTGCATCCAAGATTTAAATCCATATCTGCTTAAGCCCAGATATGGTCATCCTTCTAACACTCAGCACTGCCTCTGCTGAGCAACCACTTGCTCTACAGCTTCACATCATCCTTTGAATCAGTGGGGAAAAAATCCTAAACAGAAAAAATATAGATGATAGATAGACAGATGATAGATAGATAGACGATTGATAGATGATAGATTATAATACAATGAATTTATGAAATTGAGTTAATTAAATGAGCTATTCTTTGTAAAAAGAACTTTCAGAGAGAATGAGACGTTGTATTTCTCAAATATCAAGCACCTTACTAAAGTGTCTATGGGCCAGAGAAGTCTTTCCCCAGGAGGAGGGAGGGGTGTGAGGATATGAAGACCACACTAATAATAAAACAAGGATGACAACACAGGCTCACTTTACTGTAATCTGATTAGTTAACAAGCACTTTTGCTTAATTTCATCTAAAATCATGTATCATTGAGTTCCAAAATTGTTTTGGGTCCAACAAACTCTGTCACCTTGGTTTCTACAAATGGAGCACAGACTGGCTGGGTTGCAGTTGATTCTTCCTGTCATTTCCTGGTCCAAAGCCAGGTTCATTGTGTGACTCATTACCTCATTTCTGGGAGAGATTAAGGTGCTGAACAAGAGAATAAAAGGAGGACTCCTAGGTGCTCACTGCCAAAGTCAGTTCCTTCCTCCCTGTCTGAATAACCAACCAGCGCTGCCCTCAACCATGAAGCTGCTGAGAGTCCTTGTGCTGATTGCCCTCCCCCTTTACTGTTCTGCAGGTGAGTTCTGTGTGGGGAGGGCAGCTTTTGGGCTGAAGATTGTGTCAGGGCCCTGTGGAAGACCTCCCGTTCCCCAAACTCCAGTGCAGAGCACCTCATTTCTCCAGTGTCTTTGTGTTTCATGGATACTAGTGTTTGGCTTCTCTGGGCTATGGAGGTAGTGTGGGGGTGGGGAGGGGGTTACACATGCTTTCAGGTTTAAAGGAAATCCTAGATCCTGAGCTTACTCTGCTAGATTTGAGAACTCAAGACCATTCACCGTATTCTTTCTGAATGTATGTGTCTACTGGGACATAAGAAGATGAACAATATCCTAGGGACACCCAAAAAGGGCTTCATACCTACATAATTGAGACCATGTTTGCATGTTTTCTTCCAGGTTCTGGATGCTTACCTCTAGAAGAGGTGATTAACAAAACAATCGATTCTCAAGTAAGCGTGGAAGAATACCAAAATTTACTTAAGCCCTACTCATCTGGTCCTGTGACTGACCAGGCCCTAGCACAACTGAAGCAATGTTTTCTCAGCCAGTCAAATGAAACTCTGAACAAAGTCGGAGCGACGATGGTAACTATGGTTTCTTCTAATGAGCTTTAAAACCACTGAACAGGGACAAGCAGGCTCTAAGTTTGCCACTCATTATGCCACAGCAAGTGTTACACATGCCTTCTTTTATTTCAGTGAATTTAATTGTGGGTGCATGTGAATCCTTTGACATCCGGAAAGCCAGCCAAGGTCCCCGTGTTGACTTGCCTCTTCACTTTGTAGAATCTTTAGGGAATGATAAATGAAAAAGGCCAACGCAGGGAAACAACACACACACACACACACACACACACACACACGCACGCACACACACACAAAATTTCTATCAAGGTAAAAAATGTCGGATTCTCAAGAAGGACCTCAGTTGTAGAAATGATCAGCAAAAAGAGATCCCTTTCTTCATAAAAAAAGAGGAAAATGTTCATAAGAATTTTTAATAGAATCCAGAGAAACCCACTTGAAGAAGATTCTGTACATCTTTTCTTTTATTAGATTTTATTTATTGGACAGAGAGAGACACAGCGAGAAAGGGACTACAAGCAGGGGGATTGGGAGTGAGAGGGGAAGAAGCAGGCCTCCCACCAAGCAGGGAGCCTGATGCGGGGCTCGATCCCAGGACCCTGGGATCATGACCTGAGCTGAAGGCAGACGCTTAATGACTAAGCCACCAGGTGCCCCGAAGATTCTGTACATCTTATGAAAAGAATTTAGAATGCACTTTAAAGCAATCCCAATGTGTTAGTATAAGTGATTGGATTCCTTGACCATTAATTTAAGATTCCTTGACCATTAATTTAAGACCATTAATTTAATGAATGACAAGTAGGGATCATGGGTATGAATCGGCCATTGGGGATGGAATTGCATAAAATAATAATCAGTAGTGTGTTTGCTCTCTATATTTTATTCCTTATTCTAATATGCCAATGAAAACCTTCCAGGATAGACAATGTAGAAATATTGCCAAAACAAAAGGTAAAAGTATCCTTCACTGAGAAGATGCTGACACGGCACAGCATAGATGAACCTTGAGCACATTATGATAAAGGAAATAAGCCAGTGAAAAAGACAACTAATGCATGAGGTCATTTACATCCATTTTAGAGTAGCCAATTTCCTATAAACAGAAGGTAGAATAGTGCTTTCATGGGTTGGGTTGTATGGGAAATGGGAATTGTTCAGTGGGTATAGGGTTTCACCATAGCAAGATGAAAATGTTCTGGACATTGCACCACAATGTCAGTATACTTAACAGTGCTGAACTGTATACTTGAGATGATGAAAATGGTCAATTTTATGTTATGTGTATTTACCATCAGAAAACATTTTAAAGACTGAAAAACGCTGCAACCTACGATAGTGGAATTTTTTCTTTAAAAACCTCTATTAGATTGATCACTTGAAGTGCACATCTCCATTATTTTCTGGGTCTCAAAGGTAATGATTTCAGTTTCAGACTGTTTTCGGTATTTCTAACACGTAAGGCCACACCAGAGCTCAAAAAGTCACACTTACTTGTATTTGAGCTGAGATTTACAATTCTTTGTTGAAAATTGATAATACACACAACATATTTATGGGATATGCTATTTCAAGGAACAGGAAACATGGACAAAAATGTATTACCAAGATCCCTGATGGGAAAGAGATCTGGAAACAGCAGCACCTCTGGGCATCAATAAAGTCTCCTCATCGTTAGAACGAGAAATGAGATCATTCCAATCTTAACTGAAACGCTGACTTTCTTGGATACCAGATATGTATGGACAAACCCAGGAAGCCAAGGAGAAGAAATGTTTGTTTTTCAACTTTCCTTTTTTTTTTTAAAGATTTTATTTATTTATTTGAGACAGAATGAGAGAGAGAGAGAGAGAGCACATGAGGGGGGGTAGGGTCAGAGGGAGAAGCAGACTCCCTGCTGAGCAGGGAGCCTGACGCGGGACTCGATCCAGGGACTCCAGGATCATGACCTGAGCTGAAGGCAGTTGCTTAACCAACTGAGCCACCCAGGCGCAACTTTCCTTTCTAACAGAGAGCTGAAAATCTGAGTGATGTCTCTGTTTTTGTTTTCCAGAACATAATATATGAAAGTAACTGGTGTGCTCTGTTTTAACCTTCCATAAAACCTGGGCCTCCGAGGACTACAGAGACTGCTCAGAAACCGACTGCTGATTATATATGAACCACAACTTTCCTTTCCTTTTTGTCTTTTGATCTATAAACTGCAAGACAATTGTTGAAACCTCGAGTACATTTTCATTTCAATAAAGTACCTGCAAATGGAAAGTTCTTCTTATGTTATCTGATCAAAATGGAGGCTTTAGAGAGTCTCTGCTATCACACATGCGTGTGCCCACACACACATGCACACACACACTCATACATAATTCACTGGAGAGCACATGGATAAAGGACTTAGGAATGGGGAAAGCATTTTGTTCCTCCCCATGTGTAGCCCAACATAGTCCTCTCTCTGAAAATGAGTTCTTTCTCCTTCCTGGCCCCCATTTCCCTCAGGACCATGAGTGAAGATCTCAAGACTTAGGTTCTGGTGTTTGGGCAGCATGCAGGTCCCTGAGACACTGTAGTCTTCCTCTGTGCTGTTAGCCCAGCTCACCATGGCTAGGCCTCTCTCATCTCCTGCCCCTGACCTAAGACTGCTGGCCAGGACTAGAGCCAGGGAGAATCATGACTCATACAAAGCAGGGGTGAATCCTGTCTTGATTTTAAATTTTAATATGTGGCATTCATTTTGATTCTTGGAATATTTCATTAAAATGTGATTTTCCCTAATTACTAAGATTGGGGTTGCCTCCCTGAAATTGTGTGGGTGCCCCTAGTCCTGTCCCTGCAAGTGGCAATGTGGTCCAGTCTCTCCATCCCAATGACCGACAAAGCCAGGTAGGTTGAGGGAAATGTGTGTGTTCTGTAGGAAGAAGGCAGAGCCAGCGGTTTTTATACAGAACCATAACTCTCCTTGCTTTTATCCGTCCCCACATTCCTGTCGCCAGGGATAAGTTATTGCCACCCCTTCTGCTCACTACTCACGGGGTCCCCCCTCTCTTTCTTCACGGGCTATCCTGTCACCCTGGGAGACCCTGGATCCTTCCTCAGGACTGTTTCTCAGCTTCCACCAGGGATGACTTCCACCAGGTGTAACACATACAGAGAATTAGGCTGACAATACTTTTAGGATTCCACTAAATGTTACACTTTCTTTAAAAATATTAACCAAAAGTGACTGTAGTAATAATGAATATATACCAATGAACCAGACTGGAAGATATTCACTTTTATACTGATGCAGTTGTAAGATATGATATTTAATATGCTTTTTATGGAAACTGTCCCAAACTACCTAAGACTCACAAAAATCATAATGAGTCCCTCCCCTCTTTCTTCTCCCAAACACCTCAGGGTCTGTGATGCCATTAGGCCCAAGCAAAAGGACCCTTGCCCAGGACCAACATCTTAAAAGATTCCCCCCTATTACACACACACACACACACACACACACACACACACACACACACACACACTTACTTATTAAAAACTCAAGGACCATACTCAGTTCTCAGTGCACTAGGTACATCCTCACTGAGGAGGGAGGCTGCACCATCTCTCTCCACCTCTCAAAAATGGGAACCTCAGTCAACACTCTCTCAATTTTGGACCATCAGAGAAGAGGAAAAGGAAGAGATTCAGCTGCAGGAACTGGAGATGGACACACAGATATGCAGAAATTTGTATCGGTCAAGATAAACCCTGGCCTATTTGATGAAGGTGTCTATATATTGAACAGAGCAAATTTCATGCAAGAATTAGTAATAAAGGTTATTGGAGGACTGGAGCCATAAGAAAGGACCTGAGATGTCCTTCAACAGATGAATGGATAAAGATGTGATCCATATATACAATGGAATATCAGCCATCAGAAAGGATGAATACCCAACTTTTACATCAACATGGATAGGACTGGAGGAGATTATGCTAAGTGAAATAAGTCAAGCAGAGAAAGTCAATTACCATATGGTTTCACTTATTTGCGGAACATAAGGAACAGCATGGAGGACATTAGGAAAAGGAGGGGAAAAATGAAGAGGGGGAATCGGAGGGAGAGATGAACCATGAAGACTATGGGCTCTGAGAAACAAACTGAGGGTTTTAGAGGGGAGGGGCGTAGGTGGATGGGTTAGCCTGGTGATGGGTATTAAGGAGGGCATGTATTACATGGAGCACTGGGTGTTATACGCAAACAATGAATCATGGAACGCTACATCAAAAACTAATGATGTACTACTGTATGGTAACTAACATAATAAAATAAAATGAAATAATAAAAAAAATTGCTGTGTGGGAGGGTAGGTCTATTTTTAATGTTTCGAGGAACCTCCACACTGTTTTCCAGAGAGACCGCACCAGTCTGCATTCCCACCTACAGTGTAAGAGAGTTCCCCTTTCTCCACATCCTTGCCAACATCTGTTGTTTCCTGAATTGTTAATTTTAGCCATTCTGACTGGCGTGACATGTTATTTCATTGTGGTTTTGATTTGTATTTGCCTGATGCCTATTTTCCTTACTGATGTATCCTCAGTGCAAGAACAGGGTGGACATGAAAATGAATGGTAGAAAAACATTTTCCTGTTCTCTTCAAGGACTTTTAGATGGGCTGATAATTGAATTTACTTAAGACAGAGTAACAAGAGAAAAAACAAAGTTTTATTATATATGCATAATAAATAAAGCCCAATAATAAAATTGATACCTAAAGGAATAACCAAGGCAGGCAGTTATTATACTTTTCAGATAAAGAGACAATAAATCAGTGAGGAATTGACAGGGCAGAGAAAACTTAACTTTGGGAGCTACAATTAGTAAGGAATTCTAAACAAAATTGGGCTGGGGGAGTAAATTCGTAAAAAGTAACAAGGATTGTTTATGCAGCCTTCATGGCTCAACATTTTCTAACTCTGGTGATTAGGGTGTCTACCTCCTGGTAGAGGGAGGGTACCTTACATGGGGAGATTTATTTCCTGCTTTCAGGGCAACAGAAGATGAGTGTCCTTATGCACTCATTGCCTCTTAAGTAAATTTTACTGAAAATAATCAACATGCCAAAGTAGCACATTTGGGGGCAGCTTGCCCTTGGCCCCTACAAAAGGCAAGTTCAACAACAGGTTTGTGACTGAATGACCCAGATGTAAGAATCAGTCAGTGGAAGGACCCAGTCAAGGGATGATCAAAGAGAAACATGGGTTCCCAGGCCAGTTCAGATCAGAGATGATGAGCAAGTGGCAATGGAATTGAAAAAAAGACCATTCCAGATGACAGTACAGAAAAAGAACCATTGGCAAAGAAATGGAGGCTCCAGAATGATCTATCTTGCATTGCATGATGTATTTACTCTCTTGGGTACCAGAGATTACTGTAAAATATGGGGGTGGGAGTGGCAAGCAGAAGCACTGAGCTAGAAGCATATGAATTATTCCCTTCAATGGGGAAGCAAGGCCTCTCTTTAATGGGACCTAACAATCCCACTGACCTTGAGGCTCTAAGCCTGTGGAAAGAGCTAAGCCACACATACACAAAAGTGTCCCAATGGGAATGCAGATTCTCCATGGTTTATGATAAATTTCACTTAAAAGCCAACATGGGTGGAGAAGCAACAGATGTGGGGGTGTCAGTAGGATGAAACAGAAGCTTATGATTCCCATTCATCAGTTAGCACATAAATGACCATGCTAACAGGAACACAGACAAGCAAGTGTTTTCCTGAGGTTTAGGGTTATGGGCACAGAGGAGTAGCACCAATATGGGTGCTCAGCTTTCACAGAATATGTGTGATTAGGTGAGAGAACCACAAGATGTCTCCTTTCCTGTGGCAAGGACATAGGCTCCACATCCTTGTCTAGATAAGCCTGCATGCACCTTGATCACCCGGACAACTCCTGTTGATCCTTCAAGTCTCAATCAATCACCTGACATCTTGTTTAAGGACCTGGGATTGAACTTCTTGCAAACATTTGTACAGTCTCTCTTATTCTCCAAGCCCCTTGACTTGCTTAATCCTGGTGATTACCAAAGAATGTGACAGGTAGAGGAGGAGGCAGACACAATTTTGGTATCAAAGCACTCAAGAAATGAAGCAATGGGAGGGGAGTTATGATTGCTTTCACAGTGTTTACTCTAAGCCTTCAGGATACATGGGAGATGCTCCAAGGCTATGCTTGGAGAAATTGAATAGACCAAAGAAACCAACACCACATTCAAACCTCAGCAAAGTATTCATCAGTTATTCTCTCCCATTCCAAATGTGTTTGCCCAGCTGAGAAGTAAAACATTTTATTAAAGCCTCTGTCACACTACAGATAAAGGGCTGATAGCCAAGATCTATAAAGACCTCTCAAACTCGGGGCACCTGGGTGGCTCAGTTGGTTAAGTGACTGCCTTCAGCTCAGGTCATGATCCTGGAGTCCCAGGATCGAGTCCCACATTGGGCTCTCTGCTCAGCAGGGGGTCTGCTTCTCCCTCTTACCCTCTTCCCTCTCATGCTCTCTGTCTCTCATTCTCTCTCTCAAATAAATAAATAAAATCTTAAAAAAAAGAACCTCTCAAACTCAACACCAAAAAAAAAAAAAAAAACAAATAATCAAGTCAAAAAATGGGCAGAAGACATGAACAGACACTTCTCAAAAGAAGACATCCAAATGGCTAACAGACACATGAAACAATGTTCATCATCATTAGCCATCAGGGAAATTCAAATCAAAACCACATTGGGATACCAAGTTACACCAGTTAAAATGGCAAAAATGGATAAGGCAAGAAACAACAAATGTTGGAGAGGTTGTGGAGAAAGGGGAACCCTCTTACACTGTTGGTGGGAATGCAAGTTGTTACAGCCACTTTGGAAAACAGTGTGGAGGTTCCTCAGAAAGTTAAAAATAGAGCTACCCTGTGACCCAGCAATTGCACTCCTGGGTATTTACCCCAAAGACACAGATGTAGTGAAAAGAAGGGCCACATGCACCCCAATGTTCATAGCAGCAATGTCTGCAATAGCCAAACTGTGGAAAGAGCTGAGATGCCCTTCAACAGATGAATGGATAAAGAACATGTGGTCCATATATACACTGGAATATTACTCAGCCATCAGAAAGGAGGAATACCCAACATTTACAACAACATGGTTGGGACTGGAGGAGATTATGCTAAGTAAAATAAGTCAATTATCATATGGTTTCACTTATTCGTGGAACATAAGGAATAGCATGGAGGACATTAAGAGAAGGAAGGGAAAATGAAGGGAGAGAATCAGAAGGGAAGATGAACCATGAGAGACTATGGACTCCAGAAAACAATCTGAGGGTTTTAGAGGGGAGGGGGGTAGGGGGATGGGTTAGCCTGGTGAGGGGTATTAAGGAGGGCTCATATTGCATGGAGCACTGTGTGTTATATACAAACAATGAATCATGGATCACTACATCAAAAACTAATGATGTACTGCATGGTGACTAACATAACATAATAAAAATAAATAAATAAAGGTCGTGTCACCCATTCCTTCCAAGAAAATGACTTAGTGATGGTTCAAATCTCATTTATGTTACTGAAATGGATCTAATTTCACCAACTTCTCTCTGGTTGTGTCTTTAAATCATCCAACTCTGCTCATCTTGAGTGGAGGATGCTTAATATTTTCATCACCTTTTTAATTGCCTTAAGTACATATTATGTGTGCAATCATGATAAATTAATAGAATCAATTTGCAGAATCAGTTCTGCTGGTAGAAATTGTGGAGTTGCATGCTCTAACAGGAATGGTTCATCTCTCACTGACTACTCATTGTGCCTAGAATATAAAAACTGAGATCTGCTCCCTGCATCTCCTACCCAGGGAATGAGATAAAAGAGGAATGGAATAAAAAATCTCCAAAGACACTTTGACGTCACTTCCAGAGAGGATTCCTGTTCATAGGTTGAAAGAGCCCAGGCATTGTAGTGGAAGGAATTGGTCCAGAGCACCTGCAAATAGTTTCAGCTAACCTGGGTTTCACCTGGTTGCAGTTTCACCTGCTGCCCCAGAAGTCCATGTCGTTCATGTTATTCAGTTTCCAGCATACAGTGAGATCAGGTTTTCATGTTTTGACCCTGTGCAAAGTTGATGATGGTTGACTGTTATTCTACCATAGGTACTTTCTTTATCTTCATGCCATACCCCGCCAAGAAGCCTCCCTGAATTTCCTCTGGTTAGGTGGTCATTTGCCATAATTCATAAAGCACTGTCCTTGCTGGGCTTCTGGGGGTCATGGAGACACTACTTCTTTTTTTTAAAGATTTTATTTATTTATTTGAGAGAGAGAGAATGAGAGACAGAGAGCACAAGAGGGAAGAGGGTCAGAGGGAGAAGCAGACTCCCCGCTGGGCAGGGAGCCCGATGCGGGACTCGATCCTGGGTCTCCAGGATCATGACCTGAGCCAAAGGCAGTTGCCCAACCAACTGAGCCACCCAGGCGCCCCATGGAGACACTACTTCTACAACCACTGCAAGACATGACATCAAAAGCTGAGAAAACATGACTTCTGCCTTCTTCCCACCTTTAAACTCCCATCAGTGCCCTCCACAGAGAACCACACAAGGCAGCACTGGCAAGAGAGTCTGGGATATGTTAACCAGAGGCCTTCAGTTCTAGTGATAGAGACATGAGTAGGACAAAGGAACTCGAACTAAGAAAACATAGAGCCTATCTGGCACAGAGATTTAATCTACAGAGCCTGGGTTTTTTCACTGTGATAGAGACCACTTGTCTGAACTATAGAAAAATTAATAGCTGGTAAGTTTGTTGCCTACAGCTAATAAACATGACTTATTGGCATAATAAATACATCAACTAACACACTGATAAGCTTTATTGGTCAATACCTGTGTACTAGGTATTGTTGGGATAAGAAAAGTCCTCTGAGGTCTTATGTTTTATGTTTAAACCCAGAGTGGCAGATCTACAATGTGAGATTGGGAAAGTTCCTAAAGCTACGTGTACATAAATATTAGAGCAGAATGGAGATTAAAGAGGATCAATACCCACAGGGCACAAATTACTTTTATTGTCCACTTCACTATAAAGACTATTCAAGAAGAAAGGTCTTTGTGGTAAGTAAAGTATAAAGGTCAGCAAAGAAATAGTCTTGAGAATCCTACACTGAGTATTACTTCATCAGTTTCCTGGCACATCTCACAAGTCATGAGGTTATTTGGCCTCTTCTTTATGCAGCTTTTCCAAAATTTAGAAACAACTTCACTCAACCTGTTGTTGATGCCATAGGGTAACTTCTTTCCTAGATGGAGAAAATCTAAGTGGCATCTCAGTGCCATTTTCTTAAGTGTTTGCAGAGGACTCAAACTCCCCCTGTTTGGGAGGTACCTCTGATGAGGTTGTGACTTGCTGTCCTCAAGGTTCTCATTGACATGTGAGGACAACTTATAATGAGGAGCATGTACCTCAGGGATGGACCAGCACACCTTCCTGAGGGTGGGGATGGTCAAGAAGAATTGTTAGCACCTGGCTTGATTGCTACAAGGGGCCCCCTCTGGAATTGCTCTCTGTAACATCTGTTACTCAGATAGAACACATGTGTTATGACAGAGTCTCACCTTGGTCTGGTAGCCCTGACTCCAACTTAAAAGGAACTTGGAATGAGAAGAGAGTCCTTGACATTCAAGTGTCTTCTCACGGCAGAAGGAAATTGCTGGAGTTCTACCTGAAAATCTCCTGAGCCCATGACAATTCCATATGTGAAGTGCTTCACAGCTCATTTAAATGCACCCTGTATGTTTTTTGTATCATTGAGAAGGCTTTAGGCCAGTGTAAGCTCATTAATTGTGATTTATGTGGTCTGTAATTTGTCATTTGATTTATATACAACCTTGCCAGAGGTCTGGGATTGGGGTACAAGATGTGGGTGTAATTTAAACCCTTGCAAATCTGTAGGAAAATTTGTCTCATAAGTTGAGATTCCTCATCTTAGTGTTTTTATTGAGAAAGTGTATGTATATGGGAGCAAATGGAGTAACTCATCAATAATAGGTGGATCTGGGTAAATGTGAACACATGTTCTTCTAGAGTACATAGCATTGCATAATTCCTAAAACTGTTTAGTTATTTTCAAATACAAAGTTAACACTTGTATTGCTCAGACAAAATGGGATGAACAAACTTCTGCCTTCCCAGGATGGAAGGGTCAGGTTGATACAGCTGGGCCATGGGAGGCCCCCAGGGATGGGTGAAGCTATATGAAGTCAATGTGAAGCTGGATGAAGCGTCCTTTAACTCCAGGTTGTGACTGAAATGGGACCTGGACTGGATTCTGCAGCAATCAAGAATTTCTGATTTTTTTGTTCAGTCTTTATTATAGTCTGTGACCTGCAAAAAGAAGCCCAGGTCATGAAAAAGGCCATTGGGCATCAGAGATTGTTTACTTCACCTGTTTGCCAACTGTTGCCATAACGCAATGGTCCTAAGATGTCTAAATCTCTTTTCTGTGTCATACATAATAAAGACTGTTTTCAGCTCCCTTGCATAAATACCAAGAAATGCAATTGCTGGATCATACTGTAAGACTATGTTTACTTTGTTAAGAAACTGCTAAACTGTTTTCCAAAATAGCTGTACCATTCTGCATTCCCACAGGCAGTGAATGAGAGCTCCTGTTGTTCCACTTACCCACCAGAATTTGGTGTTGTCAGTAAACTGTCTTTTTAAAAAAGTAAAAGAATATCCAGTTGTCTTACTATGATTTGTGGAAAGGACTGGTTTTTTGCCGATTGAATTAGTTTGATACTTTTGTCAATAATCAACTAACTGTAAAAGTGAGAGTTTATTTCTAGACTCTCATCTATTCCATTGATCTATATCTCTTTCCTTATGCCCATACCACACTGTCTTGATTACTGTAGATGTGTAGTAAGTTTTGAAATTTGGAAATGAGAGTTGTCTGACATTGTTTTTCCTTTAAAGATTATTTTGGCTATTCTGGATATCCACACTCAAATGAAAGAAATTGGACCCCTACCTCATACCACATATAAAAGTTAACTCAAAATGGATTAAAGACAATGTAAAAGTGAAAGCTATAAAAAATTTTAGGAGAAAGCATAGAGGTAACATTTATAACTTTGATTTGGTAATCGTTTTTTAAATATGACATCAAAAGCACACAAAACAAAATAAAAAGTAAATTTTTAAAAGGTAAAATAAGAGAACTGGAGAGAGAGATGAAGAAATTAGCCTGAAGATCATCACCCTGAAGAATTCAACTGAGTCAGAAACTCAGACGCAAGCAGAGAACTTTGCTGTCATCTACCTCTGTTCCATCTGACATGTCACCACCTCCAGCCTTCCCTGACTGAAAGCATCACTTTGTGGCTTTTTCATTCACATACCACCATGCCTGAGCTGGACCTATGGACTTCCAAACTGAACAGGATTGAGCAAGTTTCTTACTTTCTGCAAGTTAGTCGACTCAACTGTTAAATAGGAAACGTAATGGCTTGTAGCTTTGGAGCAATGATTGAAGATGATAAATTATGTTTGCACATTATCTAGCCATAACCAGCAAGCAAAACTTAGTGCTACTCATTTTATTGCCACTATTATTACTGGCTACAGGAGGTTTGACAACACAAGGGACCTAAATGGAGGATTACAATGGTATATTTACAGATATGGTCAACCCACTGTTATTGCGATGATACGATTTTTATTAAACATGATATTTTACTTCCTCCAGCCCCAGGCAACCACCATTTACTCTCTATTTCTGTGAAATTGACTATTCTAGGAACCTCATATTAGTGGCATCATATAGTATTTCTCTTTTTACTGGCTTCTTTCTCTATGTGCCCTGTCCAACTTTCACCCATGTTGTAGCGCATGACAGGCTTTCCTTCTTTATATGGTCAAATGTGAATAATCCTACATTATATGTATGTACCACATTTTCTTTATCTATTCATCTGCCCATGAACACTGGGTTCTTTCCACCTCTTTGCTATTGTGGATAATGTTGCTATAAACATGGGTATGCAAATATGTGTTTGAGACCCTGCTTTCAATTCATTTGCACAGGTACTGAGAGGTGAACTCAATTGATCATATTAACTTTCCTTTTAATTTTTGGAGGGATTTCGAGGCTTTTTTCCTCAGAGGCTGCAACATTTTACATCCCCTCCAAAATGCACAAGCGTTCGTATTGCTCCATATCCCTACCAACACTTGTTCTTTTTCTTGTTGTTGGTTTGTTTGTTTGTTGTTTTTACAATAACCGTCATAATTGGTGTGAAAAGCCCATGTGATTTTGACCTGAGATTTGAAACCCAGAACAAAAGCACTAGTGCCAATAAACCTAGATGTGTCTCACCCCACCCACCATTCTGCCCCCACATCCCACAGAGTACAATGGAAACTCTCCTTGATTTGGTCCATTCTGTCTCTCCAGCCATAAAGCCTTTCCTCTGCCACCATGCATTGTTGTATGTAGTATATGTTTCAGGGTAACCTAGGTACCGGATACTCCCAAGGAATGTGGTTTATGCCCTCTTGTCTCCCCTCATGCTGTTCCCTCAGGATCCCTCTGCTAGCCATTTCTTCCTGTCAGAATTCTACATACCTTTGAATGGCTCTCCCATATGCTCCTCTGGATAACCAGACTAACTTCCCAATGTCCTTAGTAAGAATTCTCCATGCTTCCCCGGCGTTTCCATAGAGCATGCTGCTCATAACTGGGGAGAGGTAGAGGAAGAGCCCCTGGGGGGAGCTCTATTGCCTGGACCTGATGACACCGAATTGTGACCCTTCCAGTTGTCAAGTAAACCTAAGGAGGAACTTCTTTTTCTCCATGTACAGCCTGATTTGATTTGAAATGTCTTTTGATATTTTTTAAAATACAAGCTTAGAATAAGAAATTAGTATTGATGAGGTAGTCTTCCTCTTGGCATTGTCTTCTCTTGGGATACTGAGAACCACTCATTGCTCCCACTGGGGTCACCATGCTACTAACCTTTCTCCTTCACCTGCCTAGTTGAAACTTGGCATAGCAGGCATATTTTCACAATGAAGGTACACCCTACCCAAGTTTAGTGGTTTGTTAATTTATATTCATTCATTTATCCCAAGAATATTTGCTTTACATCTCCTGTGTGCCAGGCACTATGCTAAGTAAAGATGAGCAAAAACAGAGGCTGCCCTACCAGTTTAGGAGCTAAGGTCCAGGGGGGATTTGCATCAATTAACTGACTATACATTTGTAAAACTGCAACCTCAGTTTTTGCTACAAAGTAGAGGTACATGCAGCCAACAGTGCCTAAGAACAGGAACTCTGACCATGTCACTGGGGTCTGTGACACCAATAGGTAGCATGAGCTCTCAGTGAGGAAGATAGGGCTGGAAGCCAGGCCCGTGGCCTGACCACTTTCTATTTGAGCAGCACCAGAAAGGCACTATAGATATAAATAGTCCTGGGCTCCCCAGGCTCCTGAGTTCAGCTCCTAATTGCTCACCTTTCAATAAAGCTGAAAACTCAAAGCAAAATAAACTATGAGGCTGTCCCTGAGTGTCCTGATGCTCACTTGGGCTCTTTACTGCTATGAGGGTATCATTTCTAATCAGATATGCACCAGCCCTGGTGAGTACACTTCTCTGACCTAGGTGAACTTAAGTGGCTCTCCTCTTTTCCCTCTACTTGTGAACCAGCTTCCCCCCTCCCAATGCCAAGCTCAAGGCTCCTTTTGTCAGTTCCCAACACCCTGGAAGTTTTACAACAAATTCTTGCAGGCAAATTTTAAAGAGTTTACACTGAAGTTTCTCTCCTTATCTGTGATCTGTATTTCAGAAGCAAGAAGACATAAGGTTTCAGTGTGAATCATGGCTTTGCCATTTACCAGTGCTTTGGCCTTCAACAAAATGCTTAATCTCTCCAAGTCTCTTCTCATCCTTGGGTTTGACAATACCACAAGAGTAGCTATAGCAATGGAATGAGATCACGTGTGTCAATGGTCTAGGTCTGGCTATCAAGCTGCTATCTAGTAGTTCCTAGACATTTTCTTCCCAGAGTTTTTCAGGTGCCAGTTGAGTCCACAGCTTTTTAACTCATGGATTCAGATTCATAAAATGTTATAGCTGGAAGGATTTGGGGAGAGTTCTCACTTCCAGAAGTGCCAGTGTTCTCTTAGTCTTTGATAATAAATCTTCAAGGGGGGCTCTGGGAACAAGGAGCACTCACTGTATCTGCTAGTGAATAGATCTCACTGTATCTACCAGTCCTCCTGGTTTTCTAGGAGTGCTCCCAGTATTTTGTAATAGAATGAGTACACTCAGAGGGGTGGGATTTCTGTTTGCTAGATTAATTCTGGCTATCTATTCCACAATATTTTTGTATGTCTTCTTACCCTTGATACTGACCCAAGTCTTCTTCCGTCTTTATTTCATCTATCTAAGTGTCCTCCTCTTTCCCTCTATTGCCTCTGATGTAAACCTCTCAAATTCTTTGCATAGTTTGACATCTGATCGGGGGTCAGATCAGTTCCTGATAGGGTACCTCCCTGGCTACAGCATGGTTACAAAGATGTGGAGTGTTAGAGAATCCACATTAAGAAAAGTGGTCACTTTAAGTCTCCCCACAGTTCCACTGGAGTCAGGAAAGAGCCCCATTCCCTGTCTCTCACCCTCTCTAAGGAATTCTGTACATCCATGCAGGAATAAAAAAGCCAGTCATAACTTTGTGTATAAGCTTCAAATGTATTCAAACTGATTACCTGGGGGTTTTGTTTGTATGTGTGAATTTAGCTTTTTAACCATATCTGCATCCAGTGACATAACCCAGTTCTTTAGTCTCAAGCTGTCATCTTCCACCATATAAAGAGTGTGACCTGCTCTTCTGCAGATTGACCTACAGCTTCTCTGCTCTCTGGAGAGATCTGACTCTACCATTCCCTTAAAAATTGATTTTAAAATCTCCTCTAACCCAAAATTCAAGACAAAAGCAAGGTGTCATTCTACTCAGGCAAAACGTAATTGTGTGAAATATAAAGAAATTAAATTCCGCCAAACCAGGAGAGTCTTGTAAAGGAGGGACTATGATATAAAAAAAGATAAAAACTGAACTAGGGATCAGTAAGCCTATATTCTAGTCCTGGATCCTCTGATTGCTCTTCATTATGAAGTCACAGCTTCCCAATTCACCCATTTTCTTTGGCATTATTATAGGATAAGATCATATAACCTTTTGGATTCCTGTCTAGTTCTAACATCAGGGAGCCACGGGGAAAATATGATTTTCCTTAGGTTGATTGTATTTCCTTTTCTTCACCAGCCAAAGACATCCCCTCTCTAACCTTTGCAGCTGATTTGTCGAACTTCCTCCTTCAACGTGCAGCCATCTATAAGAGAACACTTGAGAAATATAACCCACCTCAAGAAGTCATTCAGGCCAAGATGGAAGTGAAGGCCTGCACAGATTAAATACCCTTTAAGAACAGAATGCTAATTGCAAGCACATTTATAATTTCTTTCTTTTTTGGGCATAGAGGCTTCTGCTCAGTTGAGCGGCCAGGAGTGTGGTCAGGGTGCTGCTCTATCAAGGGCACAGGTGGTAGAAGTACCTACCTCCCTGCTCACCGCTGATAGGGGGACCAGGGGCCACAGGGTGGATGATGTTACACCAGAAGAACTATACTAAGTCTACACAGAGTGTCTGGGCACATTCCTCCTTCTCAGGTCACTTCCCTGGGTGCCAGGTTCCCCATAGTGTCCTAAGGAGAACACCTGGGGCCCCAAGCAGTGATGTTGAAGGGCCAAAGCCTGACTGCCTCCTTGCCTGGGAGCTTTCCTGAGGGTGAGTTCTCCCCCTCTGAGTGGACACAGTCACAGCAGAATCCCATGGGCATGTTGGGAGTGTTGAATGAAAAGACAGCTAGAAGGAAGGGAACCCAGCCCTCTGTCAGCATGGAGGGCAGTTGGCTGGGCACTCTGCCAGCTTCTGCAGAGCCAAGGTCTACCCCCCATACCTCAGCCCACTTCACCTCTCCCTGCCCACAACTCTCTCCCTTATTGTGCTCATGTCCAGAAATACTCCTTCCTTTGCCTCCTGCAGCCACGTGTGAAGGTGAAACACTTAAATTAGATCTTGTCAAGAAATAAGATATTTAATGGTGTCTCTCTGCCTATCCACAACTGGATTTAGGTCATAAGGTTCAGTCACAAAGACCCACCGGCGCTGGGTTTTCAGTGCTGAGAAGACATGTGCCATCTGGTTGAATTTCCACACCAGGAGCCTGGGACTCTCCTGAAAGCAGTATTCCCCAAATCCCCTCCTACACCTGTCCCAGTCTCCCACCCTCATATCCACAGTTTCAGTGCAGTAAAAAATTAGAGTCATCCACCCTGGGATAGCAGAGAAAAAATCCTGAATTGCTCCTCCTTCCATTAGAAACCTGAGTAAGGAGGGCACATGTGGTGATGAGCACTGGGTGTTATATGCAACTAATGAATCACTGAATACTACATCAAAAACTAATGATGTATTATATGTTGGCTAATTGAACATAAAAAAAAAGAAAACTGAGTCTTACTCTTGGGTCACCTCAGGCTTTATTTGCCAGAACACAGAAATGTATTTTTCCTGAATTGCATCATTTGTTGTAATTATGTCAGGTGTATTTAGTTTACTATCCTCCCTGGTTTCTTGTCTTGTGCCCATTCTACTTGTCTTTTGTTGCATGAAACTTCACTGACAATATCTGGTGAGTACAGTCTGTGTAAAGGTGTCATCTCCAGGAGCAGCACGATTGACCTTCTGTCTCCCTCTTATCTATTTCAGGAGAATATCCTGAAATGTTGTTCAACATGAATCTTATATTTTGCCTCAATAAATCACTTCCCCTGCATTTCTCTATTTGTCTTCTTATTATCCCACAGTCTCTGGCCTTAAGTTGGGGTGATCTTTGTCATGAAGTGGCCATTGGGTGTTGTCAATAGTTAATTTCAGTGCTATTGTAATGGAATTGTTTCTCTAATTTCTCTTTCTACAGTTGTGTTGCTAGTGTATAAGAAAGCAACTGATTTCTGTGCATTGATTTTTTATCCTGCCACATTACTGAATTGTTGTATGAGTTCTAGTAATTTGGGGGTGGAGTCTTTTGGGTTTTCCACATAAAGTATCATGTCATCGGCGAAAAGAGAGAGTTTGACTTCTTCTTTGCCAATTTGAATACCTTTTATTTCTTTTTGTTGTCTTATTGCTGTTGCTAGGACTTCTAGTACTATGTTGAACAATAGTGGCGAGAGTGGGCATCCTTGACATGTTCCTGATCTTAAGGGAAAGGCTCTCAGCTTTTCCCCATTGAGGATGATATTTGCTGTGGGTTTTTCATAGATGGATTTTATGAACTTGAGGAATGTTCCCTCTATCCCTATACTGTGAAGTGTTTTAATCAGGAAAGGATGCTGTATTTTGTCAAATGCTTTTTCTGCATCAATAAGATACCTCAGAATAAACTTAACCAAAGAAGTAAAGGATCTATACTCTAGGAACTACAGAACACTCATGAAAGAAATTGAAGAAGACACAAAAAGATGGAAAAATATTCCATGCTCATGGATTGGAAGAATAAACATTATTAAAATGTCCATGCTACCCAGAGTAATCTATACCTTCAATGCCATCCCGATCAAAATTCCAATGACATTTTCAAAGTGCTGGAACAAACAATCCTAAAATTTGTATAGAAAAGACCCCAAATCATCAAGGAAATGTTGAAAAAGAAAAACAAAGGTGGGGGCATCACGTTGCCCGATTTCAAGCTATATTACAAAGCTGTGATCACCAAGACAGCATGGTACTGGCACAAAAACAGACATAGACCAATGGAACAGAACAGACAACCCAGATATGGACCCTCAACTCCATGGTCAAATAATCTTTCACAAAGCAGGAAAAAACATGCAATGGAAAAAAGACAGTCTCTTCAATAAATGGTGCTGGGAAAATTGGACAGCCACATGCAGAAGAATGAAACTCAACCATTCTCTAACACCATACACAAAGATAAACTCAAAATGGATGAAAGACCTCAATGTGAGACAGGAATCCATCAAAATCCTAGAGAAGAACATAGGCAGTAACCTCTTTGACATCACCCACAGCAACTTCTTTCAAGATACATCTCCAAAGGCTAGTGAAACAAAAGCAAAAATGAACTTTTGGGACTTCATCAAGATAAAAAGTTTCTGCACAGCAAAGGAAACAGTCAACAAAACAGAGAGGAAATACAGAGAATAGGAGAAGATATTTGCAAATTACACTATATACAAAGGGCTGGTATCCAAGATCTATAAAGAACTTCTCAAACTCAACCCCCAAAAAACAAATAATAAGTCAAAAAATGGGCAGAAGACACGAAAAGACACTTCTCTGAAGAAGACATACAAATGGCTAACACATGAAAAAATGTTCATCATCATTAGCCATCAGGGAAATTCAAATCAAAACCACATTGAGATACCACCTTACACCAGTTAGAATGGCAAAAATGGACAAGGCAAGAAACAACAAATGTTGGAGAGGTTGTGGAGAAAGGGGAACCCTCTTGGTGGGAATGCAAGTGGGTACAGCCACTTTGGAAAACAGTGTGGAGGTTCCTCAAAAAATTAAAAATAGAACTACCCTATGACCCAGCAATTGCACTCCTGGGTATTTACCCCAAAGACACAGATGTAGTGAAAAGAAGGGCCATATGCTCCCCAGTGTTCATAGCAGCAATGTCCGCAATAGCCAAACTGTGGACAGAACTGAGAAGCCCTTCAACAGATGAATGGATAAAGAAGATGTGGTCCATATATACAAGGGAATATTACTCAGCCATCAGAAAGGATGAATACCCAACTTTTACCTCAACATGGATGGGACTGGAGGAGATTATGTTAAGTGAAATAAGTCAAGCAAAGAAAGTCAATTATCATATGGTTTCACTTATTTATGGAACATGAGGAATAGCATGGAGGACATTAGGAGAAGGAAGGGGAAAATGAAGGGGGGAATCGGAGGGAGAGATGAACGATGAAAGACTATGGACTCTGAGAAACAAACAGGGTTTTAGAGGGGAGGAGAGAGGGGGGATTGGTTAGCCTGGTGATGGGTATTAAGGAGGGTACATACTGCATGGAGCACTGGGTGTTATACGAAAACAGTGGATCGTGGATCACCACATCAAAAACTAATGATGTGCTTTCCAACCAGGGCCCGGCAGAATGGCTCCCGTGAAGAAGGGTGGCGAGAAGAAGAAGGGCCGTTCTGCCATCAACGAAGTAGTGATCAGAGAATACACCATCAACAGTCACAAGCGCATCCATGGAGTGGGTTTCAAGAAGTGTGCCCCTCGGGCACTCACAGAGATCCGGAAATTTGCCATGAAGGAAATGGGAACTCCAGATGTGCGCATTGACACCAGGCTCAACAAAGCTGTCTGGGCCAAAGGAATAAGGAATGTTCCATACCGTATCCGTGTGCGGTTGTCCAGAAAACATAACAAGGATGAAGATTCACCAAACAAGCTCTACACCCTGGTTACCTATGTACCTGTCACCACTTTCAAAAATCTACAGTTAATGTGGAGGAGAACTAATCGCTGATTGTCAAATAAAGGTATAAAACTGAAAAAAAAAAAAACTAATGATGTATTGTATGGTGGCTAACATAACATAATAAAATTTTAAAAATTAAAAAAAAAGTTAATTTCAGAGACCTAATGTCCAGTTATCCATGGCAGCCTGGGGAGCAGGGACCAAAAGAGGAAATATTTCCACAGGAATCATCATATCACTTTATAGATTTCCCATTTCATATGGCCACCAGCAAAAATGAGTTTCAGTATAATAAACAATACAAACATTCCTGCTATGGTTTTGTATGATGGATACCTAGAGCCTAACTCTCTGGCCAGTCATGCAGTTCTCAACCAGCAGCATCACTAATATTGTGTCCTTATCACAGCCACAAACAACCTGTTTGGTCCTTGTACCTTCACTCTGGATTTGATCCGGTGAATTCTCTGGGATAATTTGTTTTCCATCTACTTCTCAAGTTTTAGTGAATCTCCAGGGTTCACCCTTCATTTAACTCTTTTTGACTCTGCACATGCACATTGCTCATCGACATCTAGACCACTCATCAACACCTCAGGCTAATGCTTTCTCCCTCACATTTTCCCGAGAGCTCCAGAAACAGCAACCGGGTGCCATCTGCACAACTCCTTTCAAGACTCCACAGTTACTTTAGAAGAAATGTAGAAAACTATACACGTTGCCTCCCTGCAACCTGCTCTACCTTCCAAGAGCCCTCCTTTCTCTCCAAGACCTCAAGCCATGAGGCACCCGATGCAGACAATTTAGTTTCCACCGGCTGCTGCAAAACAGTACCACACACTTATGGTGGTAAACACCAATTATTTTCTCAACATTTGGATGACAGAGTGCAAAATCTGTAACACTTTTCAGAAATCATTGTGTCAGGAGGGCCACGCTACCTCTGGAAGATTGAGGTGAAAATCTAGTCATGGCTGCTTCCAGCTTTGATGGCTGGAAACCATCATTCCTTGTCTTGTGTCCCATCACTCTGATCTCTGCCCTATGAGGTCACACTGCTTTCTCCTTTTCTTGTGCCTGTCAATCTCCCTCTGTCTCCTTCATATAAAATATATGGGGTTGTGGGGCACATGGGTGGCTCAGTAGGTTAAGTGTCTGCCTTCGACTCAGGTCATGATCCTGGATCCTGGGATCCAGCCCTGCTTTGGGTTCCCTGCTCAGAGGGGAGACTGCTTTTCCCTCTACCTCTGCCCCTCCCCCCACTTCCCCTTCCTCCTTGCCCTGTTGGTGCTCTGGGTCACTGTCTCTCTCTCTCTCTCTCTCTCTCTCTCTCTCTCTCTCTCTTAAATAAATAAATAAATAATAAAATTCTTTAAAATACATGAGGCTGCATTCAGAAGACAATCCCAAAAAATTTGGGACAATCTGTCCATGACAGAATCTAGTTTTGTCACATAGACAAAGTCCTTTTTCACCAGGAAGGGTAACATTGCAAGTTGCAGGGATTAAGATGTGGGTATCTTTTGGGGAGCTTTATAATTTTACTGCATTCACATCCGCCTGATACCCAAAAGTTTACTGAATTCTGCCCCTTCTCTTCCTGTCACCACAGCCTCACTTCTGAGCTTCCCCTCCTTGCCATCCCCACAGCCATCATCACTGTCCAGTCCCATCCTGCCTGGCTTGGGTCCAAGTCTCCTATGTGGTTTCCTGGGCTCTGCCATACTTTCCTGCAATACATATTCCTCATTGACACAAAAGTGACCTTCCCTTCCAACTGTGAATCTGATCTCACTCCTACAACCATGAATTACTAAAGGTTATGTGTTTCCACACCTTTTGAGTAAGAGGAGTTTTTGAATCTTATACCCAACTCTCAAATTATAGTCAGCCATTGATACTGCCTCTTGACTGAAAAATAGAAGATAACAGCTATTTACTATTATCAATTTTTAACAATGCCTTATAATAAATGTGTATTTTTAACACATCAGGAAATATGTACACTCAAATGGGTCCCCTTTTGTGAAATATATTTCATATTCAGCCTACACAATTAATGTTCAGTGGACACAAGGATTATGGAGCTCTTGTAAACTCTGGGATACTCAAACTACAGACATACTGCTGGGATGATCAAGGTCCACAATTTGCATTGCACACAGGACATCCATGGCTCCATATCTGGGCACCCCTTAGCCTTTATCCTTGAGCACCCAGGACTCAGTGCTCAGCCATAGTTGTCTACATACCATTCACTTGTGTATCATATTGAGTCACTTGATTGTAACAGGACAGGTGAGGTTCTCTTTGCCTCTATATCCTCCCTGAATAAGACAGGCTACAACTTCACCTGTAAGGTCTGTTTCATTTCTCCTCCTTTGTGAAACTCTTTCTGAGTCACACACCCTAAAACAAATCTTTATACAAAGACACACATTTCACCCTCAACGACACACACACAGATACACAGTTTTACAATCACACACAGACAAACTCAGAAACACACGATATCACACTCCCACACAGACGCACGCATGCACACACACACACACATCCTCCTGTTATCACTTTGCCTTTCTGTGATATCCATATCACAGAGTGCTTTTGGGTAAATTAGTAATATAAAACAACAAATTTTATCAATCACCATTGCTGTTTCTAAAATACTAAGCATTTACATTCATTGAGACTTTTATTGGCTGGTCATTATCCTGGAAGGTTTACATGTTCTGTCTCACTTAGTCCCTACTAGTAGCCAGGAAGGTAAAAGATTATTACCACCATTGAATGTGGAGATGAAGAATGTCTTCCTCAAGTGTCCTCAATCCTTGCTCTGTGTTAAAATCAACTGTGACACTACATCAAAAACTAATGATGTAATGTATGGTGATTAACATAACATAATAAAATAAAATAAAAATGTAAAAAAAACTCACTGAAAAAAAAATCAACTGTGAAGATTTCAAAAGCAACTGATGCCCAGACTGTCCCCCCACACTGCCAGGACCAACCTGTGAATATCTCTGCAGGTAGAACCCATGCAGTCCTCTTTACTTCATCTCCATCTTGTTTAGGTGTCAGTGGTTCAGTGACTGGGGAGACAGAGCCATGGGTTCATGGGGGGAGGAGGACAAGAATCTCCATGAGACTCAGAGAACACCCAGCATCACCATGGTGGTCACTTTGAGATATTTTGGGTTTTATTTTAAGTTTTATTCTTTTTTTAAGATTTTATTTATTTATTTGACAGAGAGAGAGGTAGCAAGAACAGGAACACAAGCAGGGGGAGTGGGAGAGGGAGAAGCAGGCTTCCCACTGAGCAGGGAGCCCGATGTGGGCCTCGATCCCAGGACCCTGGGATCATGACCTGAGCCGAAGGCAGACACTTAACAACTGAGCCACCCAGGTGCCCTTAAGTTTTATTCTTATTTAAGTAATCTGTACACCCAATATGGGGCTTAAACTCATGACCCTGAGATCAAGAGTCCCATGGTTTTCCCACTCAGCCTGCCAACCACCTCCTGCCTTGAGA
Source organism: Eumetopias jubatus (assembly GCF_037043125.1). Lineage (NCBI taxonomy): Eukaryota > Metazoa > Chordata > Mammalia > Carnivora > Otariidae > Eumetopias > Eumetopias jubatus. The sequence goes on along the minus strand of NW_028274819.1, from coordinate 9,518,933 downwards.
CCTTTCCTTAGCTACTTCTGTAAACCGTCAATCCTGCTCATTTCAGGGGTTTTCATTGGTTCCGCTGTTATAAACTTAATAAACTTAGGGTTCATACAGGAACATATTCCTTCATGAGCTGCTGCTAGAGAGTGTGAGGTGAGATAAAGCAAGACTGCAGAGGCAGTTTGGGAGGAGAGAAGTTTATAGAATGATTATTTACTGCAACAGAGTTTCTGTTTGAGATGACTTCTGCAAATGAGTAGCCATTACAACATTGTGAATGTACTTAATGCAGTGGAATTGACATTTAAAAAGTTTAAATAATAAATTTTATCTTACATATATTTTACCAAACACACACACACGCACACATGCACATATGCACACACAGAGACTCCTCAGGCTATAGCACCTTGAGGCGGCAGAAAGATAACTAAATGGGAGCCAGGCCTGTAGTTCAATCTCCACTGGACATATACCCCCAGAGTTGCTGACACCTCAAAGTCAAATAACGTCTGGTGTCAACTCACTGATTCACCTCCTAGATTTTTCTTTGTTGACATATGCCCAATTTTCTAGAAACTTTGGTTCAACTCACAACTGTGTTTAGCCAAGCACAAAGGATGACTGTATGCAGAATCTTTTGACTTTGTCTTTGAAGCCTCTAATTTTCCCCTGGACACAGATTACCACTCTCTGCCCAGGGACTCCTCCTCGAATGGCTTCTCCCTGCATCCATTTTACTCGCTATGAAAAGTCAACACTTTGAACACAAAGCTCTGCTTTTCCCATGGCTTATTTCAAGCAAACCTTCAAAGGTGGTCCATTTCTTAGGATATGAAGTCTAATGTCTCCATGCTGAAATTAGCATATTCAGGCCTGTATAATAATCAAAATCTCACATTGTTTAAAAATTAAGACTTCTCCTTTCTTTCACTCCTCTACTACTACTTTTCTCTACTGGCTACTAACCATAATTTCTGGCAGAGTTAGGGCCTAAAATGAGATGAGACAAGAAACAAGAAAGTTCTTAACTGACTTACATTCTTTTTTAAGATTTTATTTATTTGACAGAGAGAGAGAGAGAGAGAACAAGCAGGGGGAGCTCTAGGCAGAGGAAGAAGGAGAAGCAGGTTCCCTCCGGAGGAGGGAGCCCAATGTGGGGCTCAATCCCAGGACCCTGGGATCATGACCTGAGCCGAAGGCAGACACTTAACTGACTGAGCCACCCAGGGGCCCCAACTGACTCATATTCTTTTGTATTTAGTGTAGATTCTCTGGGCCAGGCAGCTCCTTCTCCTGTGGATCCTTTCATGGGTCTTCAGAAAGCCCAGATTACCAAGATCTCTTCATCAAATCATGGTTAAAAAACACTCGAAGTAAAACAAAGAGCTCTGGAAAAATTAAAAATATGACCTCTGGAAAAAAATAATAATGAGTTGGAAGACAAAGCAAAATCATAGAACAAAAGTAGTGTATGTGTAGTGGAAAGGATTAAGAAAACAAATATGAGAGAATGGAAAAGCATATTAAAGCATCAATCCGTGGTGCCCAACTATAGGACTCCAGAATGAGACAGACCATGATGAGAAGAAAATTATCAAAGAAATCTATAAGATAATTTCCTAGAAGTGAAAAATATGAAACTGAATATCCCACTCACTCCTCACATCAAAACACATTTCTGTGATTCTTTTGAACACCACTCAGAAGAAAGTTGTTTCTTTCAGAAGGAAATACTAGGGGGGCGCCTGGGTGGCTCAGTTGGTTAAGCGACTGCCTTCGGCTCAGGTCATGATCCTGGAGTCCCGGGATCGAGTCCCACCTCGGGCTTCCTGCTCAGCAGGGAGTCTGCTTCTCCCTCTAACCCTCTTCCCTCTCGTGCTTTCTATCTCTCATTCTCTCTCTCTCTCAAATAAATAAATAAAATCTTAAAAAAAAAGGAAATACTAGGTCATATCCAAGAATGGGGAATACAACTTGATTCAACACAAGACTGGAAGACATAAAAGTTAGATTAAAAATTCAGAGGCTGCAACCTGTAATTGTATATGAATAGAATTTTGTATGAAGTCAACTATCACTTAAGCATGAAGAAAATGGAGATTTTGAGAGTGCAAATCTTCAAAAGCTTTATCTCCAGTGAACTGTTCCTCAGAAGATATGGAAGGATATGCTTTACCAATAAGGAGTAGATGAGGAAAGAACGAATGGAACCCAGTGCATGGAACACAGGATATAACAAAAGTTTTTATGGATGAATCAGTAAAGAACAGTTTAAAAAATATTGAGAACACAACAAAACCAGGAGACACAGTGAAAGAAGTTGTAGACCTGTATGAGGCTATTTGGTGTGGGCAAGAATAGAGACAACTCAAGCGCTTCTCATTGGAAGCTGTTTTCAATAGTTTCCTTTTTCAAAACAGTGCTTCCATATCACTTCCTTAAAAGGAAATTTCTGAGGGACACCTGGCTGACTTAGTCATAAGTGTATGTGACACTTGACCTCAGGATCGTGAGTTCGAGCCCCATGTGGAATGTAGAGATACTAAAAATAAGTAACCTTTAAAAAATAAAATGAAAAATTTGAAAAATACGAGAAGTTGTTAGAAATGAAAGGGAAGGAAAATATAGAAGAAGAGGGTCAAAAACAAATGGTATTGCATGGAGCACTGGGTGTTATACACAAACAATGCATCATGGAACACTACATCAAACACTAATGATGTACTATATGGTGACTAACATAACATAATAAAATAAAATAAATAAATAAAGGTCAGGGAAAATTTGGCCAAAACTATGTTATGATTCAACAAATTATCTCAGGTCAACTATGAATCTACACTGCATCAAACTTAGGAGCAACTTATGTATTTTATTGAAAGAATTTTAATGAATTTCCTTAAATAATTAACTATCATGTCAAATGACAAGACATTAGAGAAGTGAAAAAGATACCAATATATCCCTTAGAGTGAGATTCTACCATAGAATTCAAAGGCCATAAGACATTCAGCCAAGAACAAAGCCTTATGAGCTGAACATCCTCTCTGAAGGAAGACTTTGGGAGGAGGTGAGGACTGAGGACTGAGTTGGATTTTGAAGGGCAAAGAGGATGTGGATGACAGGATGGAGAAACCAAGGCCCTCCGTGAACAAGAACAAGATGAGATCTGTGCACTCAATGACACAGATGCCCTCAGTCCGGCCGGCATCTCTCTGCACTGGGGCTCCACTCACTGTCCACTTAGTGTGAGGATACCCAGCACTACTGATATTTTGCCACAGGGCAAATGCTTTTAGTGATTTCTCTAACACTGAGTTTCTCAACCAAGACTCTACTAACATGTGAGGATGAAAAGGTCCTTTTTGAGTAAATGTCCTAAGCATCCCAGGTTGCTTAAGAAGAGCACTAATCTCCACCCACTTGATGTCAATAGCGTGCCACCCACCTTGTGGGGACACCCAAAACATCTCCAGACATTGACAAATGCCTACAAGTATAGAAGGAAGGAGAGAGTCAATCAGATTGTGTAGAAAATCACTGTTCTCACAATGCAAATACATTGTATCAGTTCTGCCATATCCTCCTTGTAATTCCCCTGAGGACCAGAGCTTTACAACTCTGCATTCCTTCAGGTAGCAAAAAATGCTGGGCACATAGTGGAGGGAAAATTACTAACTCAATATAGAAGATAATGATGTAGATATCTAATGATCCATACGAACTGTCACAGGTAAATGGGGATTAAATGCCAAATCACACATTTCTTGGCAATGTCAAGTTGTGTAAAGTTCAGGGTTTTGGTGAACGAGCTAAGGAAAATTCACTGGAGGTGACAACTGATCCTAGTTTGGATTCCAAATCTGGCTTCCAGCCTCAAGTCATCAGATAGATATGGGATAGATTGGATCAAATTTACATTGGCTCAAAGTAATGGTTACATCTGGGGAACAGGGTGACTGAGGTGGCCCAGTCCGTGCATGGCATGGGTTACCACTTTCTCCTGTCCTCACCAGCCCTCTCCCTGTTATGACACTAAAGTCCTCATCCAGGAAGATAAATAAGGTGTTGTTAGCACTGGGATGACAGGCTGGTGACTGGTTTTAGTGTGGGGTTTGATCCCTGACTTCACTAAAGATTCAAATTTAAATGCACGCCTCTTTCTAAATAGACCTAATAATAAAACATGTAATATAATCAGTGAAATCTTTCTATATATTCAAAATCTATCCTGAAAAGCAGTTGCACAACAATTAATTAAGCACCTACTGTATCACTGCCTTCACACAAAGACCAGAGGTGCACAGGCAGTACACTGTGGGAGCATAACAGGGAGGAAGAACATGGGATCAGGATCCTAGAGATGTCAGGAGTGAGCTGCACACACAGATCCAAGGTGTCTTGGCAAGGGAGACCTAGAGATTCAGAGTCAGGAAAGAGCACAAGAAGAGGGTTGTCTTTGATGTGACATTGGGAAGGAATAAGGAGTTTCAGCCCAGTGGGACTGAGTCAAGGACAGTGGCGAGGGGAGTCTACAGGGAGCAAAGTCCTCAGCAGAAAACTGGCAGGCTTACACCGGAGTCAACCTGGAGTTCACATAGGGCAGTCGTGTGAGTCAAGATCTCAAGATCCATTTGAGCCATAAGATGAAAGTCCGTAAGGCTCAAACTAAGAAAGTCAATAGTGTTGAGATGTTTCTCAGCAAGAACACCAGGCTCCTTACCCTGGTTACCACCCATAAGTGTGGGCTGATGATCAACTTACTTGACCTCTCTTGTCACACTGTCTGCAGCTGGGGAGAAATGATATGCCCACCTCGTGGGGAGGTGTTGGGGGAGAGGACATGACCTCCAGTTGACTCATAGTTATACTCAGGCAACTGGAGACTCCTCACCCACCCTCCTGTTCCTTGGAATGCAGGTTCCACTTGCCTGCTCCACTCCCAGAAGCAGCCCCAAGCACAGTGCCCTGAGATAGTGATGTGGTATTGAGATCATCTGAACTGGGTATGTGACTGTACCCACTTAAGACCTCTCTGTAAACTTTCTGATTCTGGCAGGTGGGTGTGGAGATTTACCCTTTTTGTGACTACCCAAGACAACTTTCTTATGTAAGATCCCTTGCTCATTAAACCTGCCACATACCAAACTGGAGTGGCCAGCCTTTTCTTCAGTTTCTCCCTACACTCTGTGTAATGGGGGCTGCCTTCAGATTACACCTGGAAAACTGCAGAGGAGGTTGCCAACCAAGGGAAGGTGACCACACATCTCAGTTTTCTCAGAAGAATCCTGGTTTATGTTGCTCTCCTGGCATGCCATCCATTTTGAGACCTCTTTCACACTCTAAAGTATCCCCATTGGACCAATAAGTGTCATGATCATCCTTCATGTTCTGTTGTTGTCAAAATAAAGGAGGTTTGCTCCAGTGCCTTGCCTCAAGTGACCCTTCTTTTTTTAAAGATTTTTATTTATTTATTGAGAGAGATAGTGATAAGAGAGAGAGCATGAGAGGGCGAAAGTCAGAGGGAGAAGCAGACTCCCCGCTGAGCAGGGAGCCTGATGCGGGACTCAATCCCGGGACTCTAGGATCATGACCTGAGCCAAAGGCAGTCGCTTAAACAACTGAGCCACCCAGGCACCCTCAAGTGACCCTTCTATTAGTATTTGCCATTCATGTTTTATTGAATTTTGGAACAGATAAATACCCATTGCTGCTGGGCTTTGAGAAGATTACTAAACCAACAGTATGGAAGATGTTTGACAGAGAAGTTATGTGTAAATTATATCTCAATAAAATCCTTCCGGGGCACCTGGGTGGCTCAGTCATTAAGCATCTGCCTTCAGCTCAGGTCATGGTCCCAGGGTCCTGGGATCGAGCCCCGCATCAGGCTCCCTGCTCCACAGGAAGCCTGCTTCTCCCTCTCCCACTCCCCCTGCTTGTGTTCCCTCTCTCACTGTGTCTCTCTCTGTCAAATAAATAAAAAATAAAATCTTTAAAAAAATAAAAATAAAAAATAAAATAAAATCCTTCCAAAAAGAACAGTGTCAAGTAAGCATGGATCAAAATACAGTGGTTTTTATTCACACACAGGACTTTTACCTCAGATCTCAACATGACCTTCTCTAGATCTTTCAGAGAATGTGAAGTTCAACCAAGTTTCCAGTGATCTCTGATGGTCCTAGTAGTCCTTCAGGTTTTATCATAAGAGCTTTCTCAATTTTATAAAATGAATCACTAGCAGCTGCCATGTACACAGCACTCCTCTGTGCCCAGCCCAGTCCTGAGGATTTTTGACAATCCCCGGACTATTCCCAGGGTACAAAAAGACACAGCCTAATGAAGTGTGGATCACTACATCAAAAACTAATGATGTATTGTAAGGTGACTAACATTACATTATAAAATAAAATTAAAAAAAAAAAAAAGAAATCTCCACAGCAGGCTTGGCCCATGGCAAGTAGTGAGCCTGGTCTAGGGTTGGCCTAGATACTGTGAACAACCAACATCTCACTGCCTTCAGATGTCTCCCAAGGCCAAGGCCTTTCCTACCATTGCCGGGCTGCTAAGTCCCTCCCTCTCCAAGTTCTAGACTTTGGCATGATCTTAATGAGGAAGAGGTTCACTTCCAAAGAACATGCCTGAGGTTAATGTCCCAACAGCCCTGCAGGTGAGGGCAGAACTGGTTTTACAGAATGAGTGAAAAAACATGTAGGATATCTTCTCCCTAAATACTGTGAAGTTGATCCATATTGGTAACTCACAATTTCAAAACACTTAAAGATCATTTATACTTCAAAGAACTCCTTCATAGGCTTTTGTGCCAATGCATAAAACACTGAGAAAAGATGGCTCTCACTGTATGTTATTACTTTTATGAAGTATGATAAGGCCTCAAATGACCAAAATTTTGGTGTAAGTATATATCATGTCTTCAATGAGCTTGAGGACAGGCCAAATATAACTCTCCCTTGCCTCATACTTTCTTTCTCTCTCAGGGTAGTCAGGGTAAAATCTATATCTATAAATTCACCAGAACACCTTGGTTTGTCTTAATAAGGGATCAATAAGTGTCACACAAACACCCAAACTGAAGGCTCCCTCATTCCTCGAGTTTCTAAGCATCATTTGGGGACCTGACTTAAAAGCCCCTTTTGGGAAAAGGAAACATCAGCCTAACTACACATGCATCCTAACCTTTTGGTTTCCTCTATCTCTCCTTGTCAACACTGACTTACCAATGAGTCTTTTGTGGGCTGAGTTTACTCTTTGTTCATTCACCTGAGAATTATCATCATCTGTCATGGAGAAAACATAAGGATAAAAAATATGCACCTCTTTATTGTGGGCACCATGTACATCATGTGGGATATTATTTTATTTCATTTTATTTTACTTTATTTTATTTAATTTTTTGCTGAATAAGAAACATCTACAGGATCCTGTGTCCCCACAGGTAATAGGGAAAGTCCATAATATCTGAGGCACCAGGGAGAGTCCCCATTAAGACCTAGCCCAAAAGTCTTTCTGTTCATCACTAACGTCCTTCATTTATTTCCCTTGAAATGGAGATTGGCAGCAATGGTCCACTGGGGGAAAGTATACACATAAGAACATCACCTTCTTCCCTATTTCTAGCTTCTCCCTAAATTGGTATTGATCTTGGCAGCTTATGCTCCAGCTGAATGATGGGAAGAAATGTCCCTAATAATCCAAACAGCAAATACTGCATTTGTAATTAACACATCCCTCTGGCTCTCTCATCATTTTCATTTTCTTTCTTTTAACTTGAGTCTACTTTGTTTCTCTTGTTCCTATTACCCTCCTATTGTCCCTGCTTAAACTGATGTGGTTTTTCTATTTCTATAGAATGAGGCTGTCCTGTGTCTCTCTTGCACCAAGAGGTACACTGTGTTTGCTTTCCTAATTTTGCCAAATACCAAGTGCACAGAGCCTCTGTATGTGCTCTTCCCTCTCCTAGAACACACTTTCTCAGATCTTCCCCTTGATATCATTGTCCACTTGTCCAGGCTTTAAAGTTTGTCCTCCTGTAGCTGGCCTGGACCTCTGTACAGGACACAGCCCCTCGTGGTTGTTTTGTTGTTCTGTATAGCAATCATTTTCTGATGTCACTCATTCAGTTATGGGCATGTTTGTTGTCTCTCTTGTGACAAGTAAGCTCCACAGGGTCAAAGTCTTGGTCAAACATCTAAATCTGGGTCACACAGCGCAGGCGCCAGTCATTCCGGAAGTTCATGTTTACTGTTGAACAGTGGATGGATGGATAGATGGACGGATAGATGGATGGATGGATAGATAGATGGATGCATGAAACCTCCCATTTATTCATGATTACCTTGTTTGAAGCCTTGAATAAGCTCTTCACAGAGTGTCTATCATCCTTACAAAACCCGACATAGTATTATTCCTGCTCATTTTAGAGCTGAGGAAAAGGAAGCTTGAAATGACCAGCAGTTTCACTTGCCCAGGGACACTTCATGATTAGTTGTTGCATCCAAGATCTGAACCCACATCTGCTTGAGCCCAGACCTGCTCACTGTTCCACCACTCAGCACTGCCTCTGCTGAGCAACCACTTGCTCTACAGCTTCACATCATCCTTTGAATCAGTGGGAAAAAATCCTACACAGCTAAAAAAAATTCGTAGGTTTATAATAGACTGAATTTATGAAATTGAGTTAATTAAATGAGATATTCTTTATAAAAAGAGTCTTCAGAAGAATGAGACCTTGTGGGTATTTCTCAAACATCAAGCTCCTTACTAAAGTGTCTATGGGCCAAGGACGTCTTCCTCCAAGAGGACATATGTGGTTCAATTGCACTGAACCCAGCTGTGTCCTAAACTAGGAGGAACAGACACAAAGGATAGGAAGCTTTAAGGACCTTGAAGAAGGAGGGAGGGCTGTGAGAAGGATATGAAGACCACACTAATAATAAAACAAGGATGACAACACAAGCTCACTTTGCTGTAATCTGATTAGTTAACAAGCACTTTTGCATTAATTTCACTTAAAGTCATGCGTGATTATTGCAGTTCCAAAATTGTTTTTGCATCCAACAGGCTCTGTCTCCTAGGTTTCCACAAACAGAGCATAGGCTGGCTGAAGTGAGTTCCTTCTTCCCTGCCAGACCAGCTGACCAGAGCTACCCTCAGCCATGAAGCTGCTGAGAGTCCTTGTGCTGGTTGCCCTCAGTGGTTTACTGCTTTGCAGGTGAGTTCTGTGCGGGGAAGACAGGCTTTGGAGAGAAGATTATGTCTGAACCCTCTGGAAGACCTCCTGTTCCCCAAAATCTAGTGCAGAACATCTCATTCCTCCAGTGTCTTCATATGTCATGGTTACTAGTGTTTGGCTTCTCTGGGCTATGGAGTAGTTGGGGGTGGGGGGGGCACACATGTTTTCACGTTTAAAGGAAATCCTAGATCCTGCCTTACTCTGCTAGAATTGAGAACTCAAGACCATTCACCATAATCTTTCTGAAAGTATGTGTCTACTGCGGTATAAGAAGATAACCAGCATCCTAGAGATCCCAAAAAGAGTTTCATACCTCATAATTGAGACCACTTTTGCATGTTTTCTTCCAGGTTCTAGATTCTCATTTCTAGAACAAGTGGTTAACAAAACAGTTGGACCTCAAGTAACCATGGATAAATACGGAGAATTTCTTCAAAAATTCATATCTAGGGCTGCCACTGACCAGCAATAGCACAATTGATACAATGTTTTCACAGTCAGTCACGTGAAACTCTAAGCAATGTTGGAGCGATGATGGTAACTATGGTTTCTTCTGATGTGCTTTCAAAACACAGAACAGGGACAAACAGGCTCTAAGTTTTTCACTCATTATACCCCAACAAGTGTTACACATGTTTTATTTTATTTCAGTGAATTTAATTGTGGGTGCATGTGAATCCTTTGACATCCAGAAGACCAGCCAAGGTCCCAGTGCTGACTTGCCTCTTCACTTTGTGGAATCTTTAGGGAATGATAAATGAAAAAAAGCCAAAGCCAGAAAACAATACACACACACACACACGCGCACACACACACACACACACACACACACACATTTACTATCAAGGTAAAAAAACATCTGACTTTCAAGAAGTCCCTCACTTGTAGAAGTGATCAGCAAAACCTATCCCCCTCTTCTTAGAAACAAGGAGGAAAATGAATTTTCAAAAGAATCCAGAAGAACCCACCTGAAGAAGAACCTGTACATCTTATGAAAAGAATTTAAAATGCACTTTTCAGCAATCCCAGTGTGTTAGTATAAATGATTGGATTCCTTGAACGTTAATTAAAGACCCCATGAATGACAAGTAGAGATCATGGGTATGGATCTGCCATGGGAGATGGAATTGTGTAAAACAACAATCAGTCGTGTGTTTGTTCTCTATATTTTATTCTCTATCCTAATATGCCATTGAAAACCTTCCAGGGTAGACAATGTAGAAATATCGCCAAAGCAAAATGTAAAGGTGTCCTTCACTGAGAAGATGCTGATACAGGGCACAACATATGAACCTTGAGCACATTGTGATAAAGGAAATAAGCCAGTAAAAAAAAAGACAACTATTGCATGAGGTCATTTCCGTCCATTTTCTAGAGTAGCCAACCTTCTAGAAACAGGAGTAGCCAATCTAGAAACTGAAACTATTTACTGGGTATAGAGTTTCACAATAGCAAAATGAAAATGTTCTGGAAATTGGGATCCCTGATGGGGAAGAGACCTGGAAACACCAGCACCTCTCTGGAATCCATAAAGTCTCCTGATCATTAGAATGAGTGGCGAGATCATTCTGATCTTAATTCAAACACCAACTTTCTTAGATACCAGATGTGCGTGGAAAACCCAGGAAGTCCAGAAGAAATGTTTGTTTTTCAAGACTTTCCTTTCTAACGGAGAGTTGAAAATCTGAGCCATGTCTCTGTTTTTGTTTTCCAGAACACATTTTATGAAAGTAACTGGTGTGCTGTGTTTTAACCTTCCTCAAGACCTGGGGCACCGAGGACTACAGAGAATGGTCAGAAACTGACTGCTGACTAATATGAACCTTTCCTTTCCTTTTTGTTTTGATAGATAAACCACAAGACAATTGTTGAAACATTGAGTACATTTTCATTTCAATAAAATATCTGCGATTCAAAGTTCTTCTTGTGTTATATGATCAAAATGGAGGCTTTAGAGAGCCTCTTCTATCACACGTGCGTGTGCCCAAGCACACACGCATACACACGCTCAAACGTAATTCTTCATTGGAGAACACATGGGTGAAGGACCAAGGAAGCTGAAAAGCACTTTGTTCTTCTCCATGTGTAGGCCAACACAGTCCTCTCTCTGAAAATGTGCTCTTCCACCCTCCTGGCCGCCATTTCCCTTGGGACCATGAGGGAAGATCTCCAGACTTAGGTTCTGGTGTTTGGGCAGAATGCAGGTCCCTGAAACAATGCAGTCTTGGTCTGTGCGGGGCCAGCTCACCATAGCTATTTCCCTCTCTGCTATCTGCCCCTGACCAAGAGTGCAGGGCCAGGCCTAGAGCCAGGGAGGTACGTGACTCATACAAATCAGGGGTGCATCCTGTCTTGATTTTAAATTTTAGTATGTGACATTCATTCTGATTCTTGAAATATTTCATTAAAATGTACTTTACCCTAATTACTGAGGTTGGGGTTGCCCCCCGGAATTGTGTGGGTGTCCCTAGTCCTCTCCCTACAAGTGGCAATGTGGTCCCAGTCTCTCCACCATGATGACCTTCAAAGCCAGGTAGGCTGAGGGAAATGTGTGTGTTCTGTAGGAATAAGGCAAAGCCAGCGGTTTTTATACTGAACCATAACTCTCCTTGCTTTTATCCACCCCCACATTCCTGTCGCCAGAGTTAAGTTATTGCCACCCCTTCTGCTCACTAATGGGGTCTCTCTTCCTTTAGGAGCTATCCTGTCACCCCATTAAAGCCTAGACCTTCCTCAGGACTGTTTCTCAGCTCCCACCAGGGATGACTTCCACCAGGCATAACACATTCAGAGAATTAGGCACATGATACTTTCAGGATTCCACAAAAATTTATACTTCCTTTAAAAATATAACCAAAAGTGACTGTAGGAATAATGAATATATACTAATGAACCAGACTGGGGGATATTTGCCTTTATACTGATGTTGTAAGATATAGTATTTAATGTGCTTTTTGTGGAAACTGTCCCAAACTACCTAAGACTCACAAAAATCATAATGAGTCCCTCCCCTCTTCTTTCTCCCAAACACCTCAGGGTCTGTGACGCCATTAGGCCCAGGAAAAAGGACACTTGCCCAGGACCCACATCTTCAAAGATCCCCCCTCGGGTCATCTGGGTGACTCAGTCATTAAGTGTCTGCCTTCGGCTCAGGTCATGGTCCCAGGGTCCTGGGATCGAGCCCCATGTCGGGCTCCCTGATCAGCAAGAGGCCTGCTTCTCCCTCTCCCACTCCCCCTGCTTGTGATCCCTCTCTCGCTGTGTCTCTCTCTGTCAAATAAATAAAATCTTTTAAAAAAATTAAAAATAAATTTTAAAAAGATCCCTCCTATTACACACACACATTTATTTATTTATTTATTTATTTATTTATTTATTTATTTATTTAGAACTCATGGACCATACTCAGTTCTTGGTGCACTAGGTGCATCCTCAACTGGGGAGGGAGGCCACACCATCTCTCTCTGCCTCTCAAAAATGGGACCTCAGTCCACCCTCTCTCACTTTTGTACCATAAGAGGAGAGGTAAAGGAAGACATTCAGCTGGAGGAATTGAAGATGGAAACACAGATATGCAAGAATTTGCATCTGTTGAGATGAGCACTGTCCCATTTGATGACGGTGTCTACATATTGAATGGAGGAGATTTCATGCAAGAATTGGTAATAGAGGTTTTGAAGGACTGGAGCAGTAAAAAGGGAACATGAAGTACGTCCAATGATTGATCACTTGAAAAGACAGCACTGAGTCTAGAATGGAAGGGGGAGAAAGGGATTGTATACTAAAGTAAATGGAGTAACACATCAGCAGAAGTGCCTATGAGTAAAGGTATATGAGTGTTCTAATACACCTATTACTGCATCTTCTGTAACTTTTTGAGGTTTGGGGGGTTTTTTTCTTCCAAGATTTTATTTAAATTCAGGATAGTTAAATAGTGTAGTATGAGTTTCAGGAGTTGAATTCAGTGATTCATCACTTACATAAAACACCCAGTGCTCATCACAAGTGCCCTCCTTAATGCCCATCACCCATTTAGCCCCTCCCCCACCTACCTCCCCTCCAGCAACCCTGTTTGTTCTCTATAGTTCCGAGTCTCTTATGGTTTGCCTCCATCTCTGTTTTTATCTTATTTTATTTTTCCTTCTCTTCCCCTACGTTCATCTGTTTTGTTTCTTAAATTGCATGTATGACTGAAATCATATGGTGTTTGTCTTTCTGATTGACTTATTTTGCTTAGCATAATACACTCTCGTTCCACTCATTTCTGTGACTTTGAAGTTACTCACAAGTACAAAGTTAAAAACTGTATTCCTGAGGCAAAAAAAACGGATTGTGCTGAACACAGCTTCTTCCTTCATGTCCCTGATGATGAGTGATGTTGAGCGTCTTCTCATGTGTCTCATCCAGATGTTGGCCACCTGGATGTCTTCTGCCCACTTTTAATTGGATTATTTAATTTTTATGGTGTCCAAAAAATATTCTTTTTTTATTTTTATTTTATTTTATTATGATATGTTAGTCACCATACAATACAACATTAGTTTTTGATGTAATGATCCACGATTCATTGTTTTTATATAACAACCAGTGCTCCAAACAGTACGGGCCCTCCTTAATACCCATCACTGGGCCAACCCATCCCCCCATGCCCCTCCCCTCTAGAACCCTGTTTGTTTCTCGGAGTCTGTAGTCTCTCATGGTTCCTCTCTCCCTCCGATTTCCCTCCCTTCATTTTTCCCTTCCTTCTCCTAATGTCCTCCGTGCTATTCCTCATGTTCCACAAATAAGTGAAACCATATGATAATTGGCTTTCTCTGCTTGACTTATTTCACTTAGCATAATCTCCTCCAGTCCCAACCATGTTGATGTAAAAGTTGGGTATTCATCCTTTCTGATGGCTGAGTAATATTCCATTGTATATATGGACCACATCTTCTTTATCCATTCATCTGTTGAAGGGCATCTCGGCTCTTTCCACAGTTTGGTTATTGCAGACATTGCTGCTATGAACATTGGGTGCATATGGCCCTTCTTTTCACGACTCTTAATAACAAGTTTTCCTTCTTTTTTTGTCTTTATTAGAGGTTTTTTTTTTAAGATTTTATTTGTAATTATTTATTTGACACAGAGAGAGAACAGCAGGGGGAGCAGCAGAGGGAAAGGGAGAAGCAGGCTCTCCACTAAGCAGGGAGCCCAATGCAGGGCTCGATCCCAGGACCCAGGGATCATGACCTGAGCCTAAGGCTGATGCTTAACCGACTGAGCCACCCAGGTGCCCCTTTACTAGAGATTTTTTCAGGAACAGTTTGAGGTTCACGGCAAAATTGAGCAGAAAATGAAGAGAGTTTCCACACATCTACTAAAATCACACACATGGGCAGCCTTCCCCACTATCAACATCCCCCACCAGAGGGACGCCTTGGTGGCTCAGTCATTAAGTGTCTGCCTTCGGCCTCGGTCATGATCCCAGGGTCCTGGGATCGAGTCCCACATCGAGCTCCCTGCTCAGCAGGGAGCCTGCTTCTCCCTCTCTCTCCCTCTGCTTGTGCTCTCTCTGTCAAATAAATAAATTCTTTAAAAAAAAAAAAATCCCCCACCAGATGGTACATTACTTACATAGGATGAAACTCTATGGACACACCCTTTTCACTCAGAGTCCATAGTTTACCTCAAAGTTTATTCTTGGTGTTCTCCAGTCTATGCCTTTTGTGATATCTATGTGATGTTCATCCCCGCCCCCTTATAGTACAGGAGAGTTTCACTGCCCTTAAAATCATCTGAGCTCTGTCTATTGGTTCCTCTGTCTCCCCAACCCCTGACAACCATTGCTATTTTTAATGTCCCCATTTTTTTTACTTTTCCAGAATGGCTGCCATTGAAAGCAGAGATCCAGTAGAGCCCTAAGTCCCTTTGAGACTCTGGACCACTCAATGGGAGAAGTCTGGGCTCCTGAATGACTGGATGTGGTCAGGATGTATCATGGATGGGCCACTGAGAGGACCCTGCTTAGGGTCAATGTAACAATTATTTTAAAAGTCCAGCAAGGAGAGGCATGTTATCTATGATACTGCCTAGAAAAACTAGCTCATGGTGATCATTCAAAGCAGTTGACTTTTTTGGGGAGAGTGTGTGCTATGATGAGCACTGTGAATTGTGTAAGCCTGAAAAATCACAGACCTGTACCCTGAAACAAATAATACATTATATGTTAATAAAAAAAAAAAACAAAGCAGTTGACTTTTACTCCATTTTGTTGTCATTTTTAAATCCTCCACAGACAAGCACCCACTCATTGCCCATACCCCCTGGGAACACTCCCCCTGCACCATACTCTACCTCCAACATGTCAAAGAGCATGTCCCCTGTCCTGGCCAACTGCATTGCACTGAGATATACTAATAATAAGCCATTATTTTTTCATCAACTGAGATGATGAAAATTAAAGACATGTATGTAAAAGAAAATTGAAGATATATATGTATTTTGGAGGTAAAGAAGAAGATCAGAGACTCAGAAAGGATTTCTGAAACCAAATGGAATAGATTGCCACTTGGCCCTATCTCTGAGCAGTGTATTTTCCAAAAATACACAGTCCAACAAATGAATAATGGTTTTTCAAATAATTACTTTTAATCGCATTTTTAACACATAGGAATATGCAGTGTGCAGCAATTCTTAAATCCAGTTTTCCTCTCTCTTCTGTTTCCCTCACCTCTTTCGATTCTACTCAAATATCTCTTTCTCAGGGAGAAGAGTAGAGTTTTTAGATTTTTTCCAAGTCTCAATGTCTGGCTTAATAGAAGACAGCTGGTTTTACATATTTGTTTCAGTCTTAAACGTTGCAACATCCCATGTCATGTAACCTCTGAAAAATTCCAATATACATTTTGAGAGAATGAGAGTAACCTGGGAAAAGAAATCTTAATATTATTATTAAAATTTTTTCCTCCCAGGACCCCTGGAAGAGTCTTGGGGTCCCCTCAGCAGTCCCTAGAAGCACTGCAGTATCTATATGTGTGCGTATATATAGTAAAATTTCTCCTCTGCATACCAAAAGATGAAAGCCAAAGAGGACTCAACTTCAAAAGTTAAACACATGTAGGGGATTCCAGAAAGAACACCCAAACCATTACTTAACATTATTGTTATTACCTCAGCAGATGAATAGAGAAAATCTCATAGTTATATGAATAAAGCTATTTGATAAAATCTGGTGATAGCTCTTGGTAAAAACTCTAAGTAAAGAAAGAATAGAAAAAACTAGTTAGAATCCAAAAAAAAATCCAATTTCAAAGTTAACGGCAAACAATACACCAAAATACTGAGTGCTAAAGATACTTCCATGAAAATCAGGGAAACAAAAATGCCTGCTATATTCATTGTTAGCCAACATTGATTTGTAAGTCCGAAGTGTCACATTAAATAAGAGACAAAGTGATCACAAATATTTCCAAAGATAAGATAAAATACTTTAATTTGCAGACAGTGCATCTCTTTCACCAGGAGACATGAGACATGCTCACCAAGTACCACTGGAAGTATTAAAATAATAAGATCAGATACTTTGTAAGTGGCTGGATACTTGTTCAATCTATAAAAATAGAACAATTTATATGCTGTATGAGAGAGCCAGTGTACATGGAAGAAGATACCTCATTTGCAAAAGTAACAAAATCATAAAATATCTAAGAACAAATCTAATAAGATACATACCAGACTCTGGACAGAAGTTATACAAATGCCAATCTTTCCACAGTTGATATATAAATGTAACATACTTTAAATCGTATCTCCTTAGAGCTTTAGCAAGAACTAGACAAAATTATTTTAACATCTGGGGCGCCTGGGTGGCTCAGTCAGCAAGTGTCTGCCTTCGGCTCAGGTCAGGATCAGGGTCCTGGGATCAAGACCCGCATCAGGCTCCCTGCTCCTCAGGAAGCCTGCTTCTCCCCTTCCCATTCCCCCTGCTTGTGTTCCCTTTCTCGCTGTGTCTCTCTCTGTCAAATAAATAAATAAAATCTTCTAAAAAGTTATTTTAACATTCATATGGAAGAATACACATCCGAAAATGGCCAAGAAGATTAGGAAGAACACTGAATGGTGACTTGCTCTATCAGATACTGAAACTTACTGAAAAAGAATTCACCTTGATCTAGATTAGTGTAGGCACAGAAATAGACAACCATAATGCAGAACATAATGGAGAGCTCAAAAATAGATCCACATACTCCCAACATCACTTCGTGAATAAGCTCTCTTTTCCCAATGATTTGAATGTCACCATTATCTCTGATCTGGAGAATTTGGGGACATTCTCTTATAACCTATTGGTTCTCTATTTTTAAGCTGTTTCAGTGAATGCAGTTCCATTAGTGGTTTTTTTTATTAAGGATTTTTATTTATTTGACAGAGAGAAAGAGACAGCGAGAGAGGAATCACAAGCAGGGGGAGTGGGAGAGGGAGTAGCAGGCTTCCCGCTGAGCAGGGAGCCCGATGCAGGGCTCGATCCCAGGATCCCGGGATCATGACCTGAGCCGAAGGCAGATGCTTAACCAATTGAGCCACCCAGGGGCCCCTCATTAGTGGTTTTTATACTAGATAAAGATGCTTTTACCTCATTCATTCTACTTTTTGCAAAATGCCATGGCATTTTTCACTTGTGTATTTTTCCTGGTGAATTTTGTGTCATTTTGTCAAATATGAAAAACCAATTTAGATAGAATGTCAACCCACTGAATTTATACTTTGATCAATGGACAAACAAAATGGACCCATGTGTATAGGGAACTGAATATATAACATAAACAACTGTATCCAGTAGTTAAAGAAACTATCTTTTGGGCAGACATTGCTAATAACCATCTGGAGGAAAGAAAACATGAATTCTGTCTCTATTGATATGAAAAAAAATTGAAACTGGCTTTAAGATTAAAATGTAAGAGCTTAGGAACTTCAGCTAAATAGTTGGAGTGGAAGCCAGATTGCTTCTGGATAGGAGTGAATGGAAGGTGAAAAAGTGAACAGTCACTCTCCAGGGTCTTGTGATAGTTGTTCCATATGATGGTCAACAGAGCAGAAGAGGGCGACTGGGTGGCTCAGTTGGTTAAGCGACTGCCTTCGGCTCAGGTCATGATCCTGGAGTCCCGGGATCGAGTCCCGCATTGGGCTCCCTGCTCAGCAGGGAGTCTGCTTCTCCCTCTGACCCTCTTCCTTCTCGTGCTTTCTATCTCTCATTCTCTCTCTCTCTCAAATAAATACATAAAATCTTTAAAAAAAAAAAAAACAGAGCAGAAGAGTTGTGCTGTTTCCTGGGATACTGTTCCCTAAAATAATTAAGGACAAAATACATTTCTATTTATAATTGTCTGGCCAGATACTGGGGAGTCATTCCACCAGAAATGTGCATCTCCTAGACACCTCTCTCCCTCACCTCCTTCAGATCGGGGATGAAAGTTTATCTCCTCAATGAGACTTTTCCTCTCCACCCTACCTACCATTTTTAATTTACCTCCATGGCACTTGATTTTTTCTCTGTGGCACTTACTGCCTTTTAATATACCACTTATTTTGCCTCCTTATTTGATTTATTCTTTCTCTCCCCTTGATAAAAATTAAGTTTCATGACAGCACAGATTTTTGCCTATTTCTTTACTGATGTATCCCCAGTGTCAAGAACAGTGCTTGACATGAAGCTGAAGGGAAGGAAAACTTTTTTCTCTACCATTCAAGTCTTTTACCTGGACTGATAATTAAATTTACTTAAGACAGATTAACAAGAGAAAAAAACACAAAGTTTTATAATATATGCATAATAGATAAAGCTCAATATTAAACTGAGACCTAAAGAAATGACCAAGGCAGGCAATTTTTATATTTCTTAGGCAAAGAGAAAATAAATCAGTGAGGAATTGACAGGACAGAGAAAACTTAGCTTTGTAAACTATAATTAGTAAGGAATTCTAAACAGAATTGGGCTGGGGTAGTAAATTAGTAAAAAGTAACAAGGATTGTTTATACAGTCTTCATGGCTCAACTTTTCTATCTCTGGTGATAAGAATGTCTGCCTCCTGGTAGAGGGAGGGTACCTTACATTGGGGAGATTTATTTCCTGCTTTCAGGGCAACAGAAGATGGTCTGAGTGTCCTTATGCACTGATTGCCTTTTAAGTCACTTTTTAGAAAAATAATCCACATGCCAAAGTGGCACATTTGGGGGCAGCCGGCCCTTGGCCCCTACAAAAGCCAAGTTCAACAAGAGGTTTGTAAGTGAATGACCCTGATGTAAGAATCAGTCAGTGGGCGGACCCAGTCAAGGGACGCTCAATGAGAGTAATGGCTTCATCCAAATCAGAGATGATAACAAAGTGGCAATGGAATTGAAGGAAAGACCATTCCAGATGACAGTACAAAAAAGAACCATCAGCAAAGAAATGGGATCTCCAGCATGATCTGACTTGCTTTACATCCTGTATTTACTCTCTCGGATACTGGAGATTACTGTGAGATGTGGGCGGGGGGGGGGGTGTCAAGCACTGAGCCTGGCAGCATGTAAATGATTCCCTTCAGTGGGTCAGCAAACCCTCTCTATGTGGGGACCTAACAATCCCACTGACCCTGAGGCTCTAGCAATATCACTCCAAGAAGAACTTCTGTCACCACGGGGGATGGAGATTCTCTGTGCTTACGGTAAAGAAAGGAATTATGGAATTTCACTTAAAAGCCAACATGGGTGGAGAAGCAATAGATGTGGGAGTGTCAAAAGGATGAAACAGATGCTTACGAGTTCTGTTCATCGGTTGGCATATCAATGAGCCTACTCACAGGAACACAGACAAGCATGTGTTTTCCTGAGGTTTAGGGTCATGAGCGCTCACCATTAGGGCAGATGTGGATGCTCAGCTTTCATGGAATAAGTGTGATTCCTAGAGAGGACCACAAGATGTCTCCCTTCCAGTGGCAATGACCTCAGCTCCACATCCTTGTTCTGGTAACTGCATCCACCTTGATCACCAGGACAACTCCTGTTGATCCTTCAAGTCTCAATCGATCACCTGACACCTTGTTTAAGAACCCAGGATTGACCTTCCTGCAAACGTTAGTACAGTCACTCTCTCTCTCTCCAACTCCCTCTCTCCAACTTCCTGCAAACGTTAGTACAGTCACTCTCTCTCTCTCCAACTCCTTCTTCTTTGCTGAATCCCAGTTTTTACTAGAGAATATGACAGGTGGGGGAGGAGGCAGACACAATTTCATTTTCAAAGCACTCACTTATATGTGGAACATAAGGAATAGCAAGGAGGACATTAGGAGAAGGAAGGGAAAAATGAAGGGGGGAAATCAGAGGGGGAGAAGACCCATGAGAGACTATGGACTCTGGGAATCAAATGGAAGGTTTCAGAGGGGAGGGGGATGGGGGGATGGATTAGCCCAGCAATGGGTACTAAGAAGGGCACCTATTGCATGGAGCACCGGGTGTTATACGCAAACAATGAATCATGGAACACTACATCAAAAACTAAAGATGTACTGTGTGGTGACTAACATAACGTAATAAAAATAAATAAATAAACATTTTGTAGAATTTGTCAGTAAAGCCAAGAAAAAAAAAGCACTCAAGAAATGAAGAAACAGGAGGTTAAAGGAGGAGAGTTATGATTGCTTTCACAGTGTTTACTCTAAGACCGCAGGGTCCATGGGAGATGCTTCAAGGAGACGTTGAATGGACCAACGAAACCACCTAAAACAACACCACATTCAAACCTCAGCAAAGCTTCATCGAGCATTCTCTCCAATTCCAAGTGTGCTTGCCCAGCTGAGAAGGAAAACGTTTTATTAAAGGCCCTGTCACCCCTCCATTCCAAAAAAAAAAAAAAATGACTTAGTCCTGGTTTAAATCTCATTTATGTTACAAAAAGAGATCTAATTTTCACAAGCTCCCCTCTGTCTCTTTCAGTCATCCCACTCTGCACGTCTGGAGGGGAGGACGCCTAGTATTTTCATTGCCTTTCTTCATGAACCTTGTCAGCATAGATTATGGGCTCAATCATGATAAATTAATAGAATCCATCTGCAGAACCAGTTCTGCTGGTAGAAATTGTGGAGTTGCATTCTCTAACTGGAGATGGTTCATCTCTCTCACTAACTACTCATTGTTCCTAGACATTCAATAAAAACTGGGACTCTGCTCCCTGCATCTCCTACCCAGGGAATGAGACAAAAGAAGAATGGGATAAAAAAACCCCAAAGACATTTTGAGGTCACTTCCAGAGAGGGTTCCTGTTCATGGGTTGAAAGAACCCAGGTTAGACTGGAAGGAACTGGTCCAGAGCGCCTGCATATACCTTCAGCCATTCTGGATTTCACCTGGTAGCAGTTTCACCCCCTGCCCCAGAAGTCCATGTTGTTCATGTTATTCAGTTCCCAAAAAGCAGTGAGACCAGGTCTTCCTCTGTTTTGACCCTGTGCAAAGTTGTTGAAAGTTGACTGTTATTCTAGCATAGGTACTTTATCTTCATGTCATACCCCCCCACAAAAAGCCTCCCTGAATTTCCTCTGGTGAGGTGGTTGTTTTCCATGCTCCCATAATTCGTAAATCACTGCCCTTCCTGGGCTTCTGTGGGTCATGGAGACACTACTTCTACAACCACTACAAGAGGTGATGTCAAAAGCTGGGAAACATGAATTCTGCCTTCTTCCCACTTTTAAACTCCCATCAGTGCCTTCCACTAGAGAACCATACAAGGCAGCACTGGCAAGAGAGTCTGGGATATGTAACTTAGAGGCCTTTAGTTCTAGTGATAGAGACATGAATAGGACAAAACAATTCTGGAACTAAGAAAACATAGAGCCTATCTGGCACAGAGATTTAATCTACAGAGCCTGAGTTTTTTCACTCTGATAGAGACCGCTTGTCTAAACTATAGAAAAATTAATAGCTGGTAAGTTTGTTGCCTATAACTAATAAACATGACTTATTGGTATAATAATTATATCAACTAACGCACCCATAAGCTTTATTGGTCAATACCTGTATACTAGGTAATGCTGGGATAAGAAAAGTCCCCTGAGGTCTTATGTCTTATGTCTTGCTCCCAGAGTGGCAGATCTACAATAGGAGATTTGGGGAAGATACTAAAGCTGCGTATACATAAACATTAGAGCAGAATGGAGGTTAAAAAAGATCAATACCCACAAGGCACAAATTACTTTTATTTTCCACCTCACTACAAAAGACTATTCAAGAAGTAAGGTCTTTGTGGTAAGCAATGTATAAAGGTCAGCAAACTAAAAGGTCTGAAGAATCCTACAGTGAGTATTATTTCATCAGTTTCCTGGCACATCTCACAAGTCCAGAGATTATTTGGCCTTTTCTTTATGCAGCTCGTCCAAAATTTAGAAATAACTTTACTCAGCCTGTTGATGCCATAGAGTAACTCCTTTCCTCCCTAGGCTAAAGATGGAGAAAATCTAAGTGACATCTCAGTGTCAATTTCCTTAAGTGTTTGCAGAGGACTCAAACTCCCCCCGGTTTGGGAGGTGACTTGCTGTCCTCAAGGTTCTCGTTCATATGTGAGGCCGACTTATAATGAGGAGCATGTACCTCAGGGATGGACTAGCACCCCTGCCTGAATGTGGTGATGGTCAAAAAGAATTGTTAGCACATAGCCTTGATTGCTACACGGAAGCCCCTTTGGAATTGCTCTCTGTAACACCCGTTCCTCAGACAAAACTAATATATTGTGACAGAGTCACCTTGGTATGGTAGCCTTGACTCCATCTTAAAAGGAGCTTGGGATGAAAGGAGAGTCCTTGACATTCAAGTGTCTCCTCATGGCAGAAGAGAATTGCTGGTGTTCTACCTGGAAATCTCCTGGGCCCATGACAATTTCACATATGCAGTTCTTCACAGCTCATTTTAATGCACCCTGTATGTTTTTTGTATCATTGAGAGGGCTTTAAGCCACTGTAGGCGTGTTACTTTGATTTATTTAGTCTGTAATTTGTCACTCAAATTAGGTATGACCTTCTCAGAGCCCTGGGATTGGGGTACAAGATGTGGTTGTAATTTGATGTTTAAGCCTTTGCAAATCTGCCAGAAAATTTGTCTTATAAGTTAAGACTCTTTGTCTTATTCTACTTTTGAACAGAATTCTCACAAAGAGTCTGTATATGGGAGCAAATGGAGTAACTCGCCAATAATAAGTGGATCTGGGTAAAAGTGAACATATCTTCTACTAGGGCACATAACATTGCATAATTCCTATAAATTTCTAGTTATTTTCAAATACAAAGTTAACACTTGTATCGATCAGACAAAATGGGATGAACAAACTTTCACCTTCCCAGGAAGGAAGAGTTAGGTCATCCTGGGAGAGTACCTGATATAGCTGGGTCATGGGAAGGCCACAATGTTGGGTGATGGTGTATGAATCAATGTGCAGTTGGATGAAGGATCGTCAAACTCCAGCTTGTGTCTGAAATGGCACCTGGACTGGATTCCCAGCATTATGAAATGCATGACTAGGGCAGTGCACACAATAAGAAACTGTTATGGAAAATTATGGAACAAACCAAGCATTTCTGATTTTTTTTCTTCATTCTTTACCTTATGTTACACAGAAAAGAGATTTAGACACCTAGGACCATTGTGTTATGGCACTATTTGGCAAACACGTGTCTGAAACAATCTCTGATGCCCAATGGCATTTTCCACCATATGAGTTTCTTTTTGTGGCTCACAGCTTGTAGCAAGAGTCTGAGCACGCATTAGGGGTATGAGAGTTGGCAAATGGCAACTGATGTGTGGGAGTAGGAGATGGCTCAGTCAGCTCACGCATTTCCCTGAGGACCCTCAGGGCAAAAATCTCACAGGCTCAACAGTGCACTATGACAAGGGAAAGAGTAATAAAATGGCTTTGTAGAGTTTGTAAGATAAGGCACAGTGGTGATTTGGGTGCCTTCAAAGATGCTTGCAGTCTTTGGATAAAGACATATATTTCAATTTTTGATACTTCTTAAATCTATGTTATAAAATGTTATTGATAAATACATCTCTTAAAGAGCTGAATGAGGCCCTTTTTAGTTTTGTATATCCATGAATACCATTTATTCCTACAATGAGGCATGTTTATTCATCTTTTTCATCTCTATAGATGTAAACCCTGAAAATACTGGTTACATGAATGTGCAAAAGGGAAAAGAGTGAGTCTATGACAGAGATGTCACCCGATTCTTTGAATTCCCCTAGGCACCAGCTAAAAATGACATTGTGATCTGTCACTCCAAATTATTTTTTGTACCATTTCAGCTTTTATTAATAAAACAGAAATCTAAACTCAAGGCAACTGCTTTGTTCTTGCATCTGATCTGACCACATACCAGAGAAGTGATTCTTTATGAGGACTTAACTTTCAATATACAGACAGATTCCATCAAAAGTGGGATATTGCAATATCTAATAAGGTTAGGTAAATGAAATTAAAAGAAGAACAAATTAAATATTAAAAATCACAGAAATCTCTCTTTCAGATATCAGGGGCTTCCTATGACAGACTTCAATGTGTTCATCAAGATCAATCATATTGCTCTACCCCCAAAGGAAAAAACTGAGGGAACTCATGGGTAATTTTCACAGCTTCATTGTAAAGTCCAAGATCAAAACGATGGTTATCTTCTTTAAACTGGATATATGATATACACATTATGGTTGCCTTGGCCGTTACTCTTCCAGCTACTTCCATGATTCCAGAGATTTCTTCATCAAGGGGCTCCATCAACCCAATAGTTCCATTTTTTCCTTCTCCATCTGAACATATAAACATTTTTCCAGTGGGATGAATCTTTTCCAGCCTCCTTATGAAGCAGACTGCCACATCGATGAACTGAGCTAGCATGCTGGTGTTGACGCACGACCTAGGCAACACCATGACATCCACCATGGTTACAGTGCGAGACTTGCAGACAGCAGGAAACAGACCATTCCAAATTATTTTTAATGACTTATCATCCCCAGCTGAATTAGGTCCTTTGATGTTATCCAAAGCAAGGAATCAGAAACCACTTCTTATAGAAAAAAGTGTGTGCCACAAAATATTACTTTCAATGATTTTTTTTTTTTTTTTTTTTTGGTGTCTAGAGATTTGTACACAGAGTCAACGTTGTGTAAGATCTGCGGGGTGACGTGCATGCCTCTGTCTTTATAAATTGGAATAAGAATGTTCATTTCAGGGGAAATGGGACATGACAACCTGTGTGACCACATGATATATCCTTGGTGACACTGTTTGTGGACCTTATGATCCAGAAGTGATGTCTTAAAATTTTCCATGTCCCATGTATATGTTAAGCCCTAGAGAATCCCAGGGATTTTAACCTCAGCCAAAAGGACCCATGTGACCAGTGTCTCCTGCTGTGAACAGGAGCCCAGAGACCCGGTGAGGCTTGGGGATAACTAATATCTATCCCCATTCATCACTCTCCTATACCTTTGGTTCCAGTATGCTCAGTGTTTGGAATTTAAAATCACAAAATCCATTTCAATGTGATAATAAAACAACAAATTAAGTGACTGAAAAGTACTATGGGGAACATTTTAACTGAGAGAAACCCCATTTTAACATGAGAGAAATCCCAAAGAAACTAAAGCCAAATTCTGAAGCACACTTTGTTCCCACTTAGGATAAATAAATATTCCTCATTGGCAGAGTCAGTTACATTTGGTTGAGATTTGAATAGGGAGTGAGCTGTTTTATTTTGCTTGACATTTTACTTGTATATTTTCCTTTTTGTTACATAAACGTGACAGCTGATATTACTGCCAGATACTATGTTGAGCGTTTTTCCTTTATTAATTCATTTATCACAAAATAAATCCTATGAGGTAAGCACTATTGTTATCACCTTATTTTGCAGATGAAGCACCAGCCCAAGAGCGTCAGCATCTTGATGATGTGCCCACAAGTAGAAAGTACAACACCTGAGCTTGAACCCAATTGTCTGACCCTAAAGTTGGGCCCTTACAATGTACTGCTCACACTGCTCAGTGAATGAATACATTCTACTTTGTAAGACCCAGAATTTCAGAACCCAACACACAGTGTAAAACTGCCCGATGAGGATTCTGAATGGGGCTGGGCTGGATTTGTAAAATAATTCGAGAAGAGCGGACTTCCTTAAATGTTCCACTATTTTCTTCAGGAACAAAGTGTGTGCCTCTATTTTTTAAGATTCCTTTTTATATCTGTAAAATCTCATGATTTGATCCTTAAAGTTTGCATTTCCACTTAAGTTACTCCAACATATTTTTGTTGCTGCTATTGTTCTGTTGCCAATGGCATCTTTTTTTCCATGATGTTGAATGGTATTAGCAGGTTTATAGGAAAGTCATTGATGTTTACAAGCTAATCTTATATTCAGCTACCTAATGAACTTCCATCAGTCCTAATACATTTTTCAGTAGATCATCTTAGATTTATTCACCTTGATCAACTATCTATATGTGGTGACAGTTCCATTGAATCATTTTTTTCTGACTGTTTTCTTGCTGAAAGAGAATGGTTTTAACAAAATGTTTCCCTTTTTAAAATAGCCTTTATGGATTTAAAGAAGTGTTAGGTTCACAGAAAAATCAAGCAGAGCATACAGAATCCCGATGTGCCCCTCACCTCCACACATGCACTGCCTCCCACACCATCAATAACCACACCTGATGGTACATTTGTTACAATTGGTGAACCTATCCTGACACATCCTTATCACTCAAGGTCAGTAATTCACATTATATTTCACTCAGGTGGTACATTTGATGGGTTTTGACAGATAGATAACGAGAGGTATCCGGCATCATAGTCTCATACAGAGTAGTGTTGCCAGCCTGCATATCCTCCATACTCTGCATATTCATCCTTCTTGCCTCCCCAACCCACAAAAACCTCGGATCTTTTATTGTCTCCACAATTTTGCCTTCCCAGGATGTCATAGAGTTGTAATCATACACTAGGCAGTTCTTCATGTTGGCTTCTCTTACTTAGCAATATTTATGTAAGGCTCTCCCATGCCTTTTCATGGCTTACAGCTTATCTTTAAGAGATCAATTCCTTAGAATTTTACAACTATATCCCATCATTAGAAGGTACCACACTTTCTTTATCCATTGACATGCTAAAGGAAATCTTGATTGCTTCCAAACTATGAATGAAAGTGCCATGAACATCACATGCAGATTTCGTGTAGCCATGTTTTCAGCTACTTCACATAAATACCAAGAAACTCAATTACTGGATCATACTGTAAGACTATGTTTATTTGGTAAGAAACTGCTAAACTGTTTTCCAAAGTACCTGTATCATTTGGCATTCCCACAGGCAGTGGATGAGAGCTGTTGTTACTCCACATCCCCAACAGCATTTGCTGTTGTCAGTAAATTATCTTTTTAAAAAGTAAAAGAAGTGGCACCTGGATGGCTCAGTTAGTTAAGTGGCAGACTCTTGGTTTCAGCTCAGGTCGTGATATTGGGGTCCTGAGATCTGGCCCTTGGTCAGACTAGGTCTCATTGGGGAGTCTGTTAGAGATTCTCTCTCTCCCTCTGGACCCTTCCCCTGCCTCTCTGAAATAAATGGATAAATCTATTCTTAAAAAGTAAACAAAGAAGAGAACTGGAGAGAGAGATGAAGAAAGTGAAGATCATCACGCAGAAGAATTCAGTTGAGTCAGAAACTGATGCAAGCAGAGAACTTCACTGTCATCTACCTCTGTTCCATTTGACATGTCACCACCTCCAGCCACCCCCGACTGAAAGCACCAATTTGTTACTTTTTAACTCACATAACGTCATGCCTGAGCTAGACCTACTGGCTTCCAAACTGAACAAGACTGAGCAAGTTTCTTACCTTCTGCAAGTTAGTTGACTCAACTGTTAAACAGGAAAACTAATGGCTTGTAGATTTGAAGCAATGATTGAAGATGATAAATTATGTTTCCACATTCTCTGGCCATAGCTAGCAAGCAAAATTACTGCTACTCATTTTCTTGCCACTATTATTATTGGCTACAGGAGGGTTTGCAACCCAAAGAAACTGTACGGAGGATTACAGTGGTATGTTTCCAGATATCATCAACCCACTGTTAATGTGATGACATGATTTTCATTGAAGATGGTATTTTACTTCCCCAAGCCCTGGCAACCACCATTTACTCACTATTTCTGTGAAACTGACACTCTAGGAACCTCATATTAGTGGAATCATACAGTATTTTCTTTCCCTTTTTTTTTGCTGAATTCTTTTTTTTAATTTTATTATGTTATGTTAATCACCATACATTACCTCATTAGTTTTTGATGTAGTGTTCCATGATTCATTGTTTGCGTATAACACCCAGTGTTCCATTCAATACGTGCCCTCTTTAATACCCATCACCAGGCTAACCCATCCCCTCACCCCTTTTCCCTCTAGAATCCTCAGTTTGTTTCTCAGAGTCCATAGTCTCTCTTGGTTCGTCTCCCCCTCCGATTTCCACCCCTTCATTTTTCCCTTCCTACTATCTTCTTTTTTTTTTTTAACATATAATGTATTATTTGTTTCAGAGGTACAGGTCTGTGATTCAACAGTCTTACACAGTTCACAGTGCTCACCGTAGCACATACCCTCCCCAATGTCTATCACCCAGCCACCCCATCCCTCCCACCCCCCACAACTCCAGCAACCCTCAGTTTGTTTCCTGAGATTAAGAACTCCTCATATCAGTGAGGTCACATGATACATGTCTTTCTCTGATTGACTTATTTCACTCAGCACAATACCCTCTAGTTCCATCCACGTCATTGCAAATGGCAAGATTTCATTCCTTTTTTTTTTAAAGATTTTATTTATTATTTATTTGAGACAGAGAGAATGAGAGAGAGAGAGAGCACATGAGAGGGGGGAGGGTCAGAGGGAGAAGCAGACTCCCTGCCGAGCAGGGAGCCTGATGCGGGACTCGATCCAGGGACTCCAGGATCATGACCTGAGCCGAAGGCAGTTGCTTAACCAACTGAGCCACCCAGGTGCCCCAAGATTTCATTCCTTTTAATGGCTGCATGATATTCTATTGTATATATATACCACGTCTTCTTTATCCATTCATCTGTCGATGGACATCTTGGCTCTTTCCATAGTTTGGCTATTGTGGACATTGCTGCTATAAACATCGGGGTGCACATACCCCTTTGGATCACTACATTTCTTTCTTTGGGGTAAATACCCAGTAGTGCAATTGCTGGGTCATATGGTAGCTCTATTTTCAACTTTTAAAGGAACCTCCATACTGTTTTCCAGAGTGGCTGCACCAGCTTGCATTCCCACCAACAGTGTAGGAGGGTTCCCCTTTCTCCACATCCCTGCCAACATCTGCCATTTCCTGACTTGTTAATTTTAGCCATTCTGACTGGTGTGAGGTGGTATCTCATTGAGGTTTTGATTTGGATTTCCCTGATGCCAAGTGATGTTGAGCGCTTTTTCATGTGTCTGTTGGCCATTTGGATGTCTTCTTTGGAAAAATGTCTGTTCATGTCTTCTGCCCATTTCTTGATTGGATTATTTGTTCTTTGGGTGTTGAGTTTGATAAGTTCTTTATAGATTTTGGATACTAGCCCTTTATCTAATATGTCACTTGCAAATATCTTCTCCCATTCTGTCGGTTGTCTTTTGGTTTTGTTGACTGTTTCTTTTGCTGTCAAAAGCTTTTTATCTCGATGAAGTCCCAATAGTTCATTTTTGCCCTTGCTTCCCTTGCCTTTGGCAATGTTTCTAGGAAGAATTTGCTGTGGCTGACATCAAAGAGGTTGCTGCCTATATTCTCTTTTAGGATTTTGATGGACTCCTGTCTCACATTTAGGTCTTTCAACCATTTTGTTTTTTGGATGGTAAATATATTTTTATTTTGGGATTTAGTCATTGGAATTGTATATGTTAAAGCGAATAAACTATTAGAAAGAAAAGCTTCTATTTATAATCATGGTAAAGAATGTGAAGGCTTTAGGCTTAATCCATGGTGGGTGAGGTATAATAGTTTCCACTCTGGCAGAAGATAGGACATTCACAGACGAAATTATGGAGGCTGAGAATTCCCAAGATAACCATTCAGTGAGCTGGAGACCCAGGAGAGCTGATGTGTTATTGTTTTAGTCCAGTCTGAAGGTCCGAGAACCAGGTGAGCAGATGGTGTTAAGTTCCAGTCTGAAAACCTGCAAGCTTTCAGAAAGTGGTCGCTTTTCTGTTCAGAGAGTTGTTGCTATTCTTTTCTTTGATCTCCTTTTGAGTTCATAGGTGTTCAGAATTTGTTGATCCCTATTCAGCTGAATTCCTGAGACCAGACGAAATCCAGGTCTCCTACTCCTCCGCCATTTTGCTCCACCCCCCCCAACCATTTTGAGTCTATTTTTGTGTGTGGTGTAAGGAAATGGTCTTTCAACCATTTTGAGTCTATTTTGGTGTGTGGTGTAAGGAAATGGTCCAGTTTCATTCTTCTGCATGTGGCTGTCCAATTTTCCCAACACCGTTTGTTGAAGAGACTGTCTTTTCTCCATTGGACATTCTTTCCTGCTTTGTCGAAGATTAGTTGACCATAAAGTTGAGTGTCCATTTCTGGGCTCTCTATTCTGTTCCATTGATCTATTTTCTCTTTTTACTGGCTTCTTTCCCTTAGTCTACAGTCCTCAAGTATCACCCATGCTGTAGCACTTGACAAGCTTTCCTTGTTTTATATGGCTGAATGTAAATAATCCTACATTACATGTACCATATTTTCTTTATCTATTCATCTACCCATGAACACTGGGTTCTTTCCACCTCTTGGCTATTGTGGATAATGCTGCTATAAATATGGGTATGCAAATATGTGTTTGAGACCCTGCTTTCGATTCTTTCGCATAGATACTGAGAGGTGAACTCGATTGATCATATTAACTTTCCTTTTAATTTTTGGAGGGATTTCCAGGCTCTTTCCCTCAGAGGCTGCACCATTTTCCATTCCCACCAAAATGCACAAGGGTTCCTATTGCTTCACATCCCTGCCCACACTTGTTCTTTATCTCTCTCTCTCTCTTTTTTTTTTACAGTTGCCATCATAATGGGTGTGAAAAACCCATGTGATTTTGGTGAGACATCTAAAACCCAGCATGAAAGCACTAGTGTCAATAAATCTAGATGTGTCTCACCCCACCCACTATTCTGCCCCCACATCCCACAGAGTACAATGGAAACTCTCCTTGATTTGGCCCATCCTGTCTCTCCAGTCACAATGCCTTTCTTCTGCCACCATACACTGTTGTATGTATTGTATGTTTCAGAGTAACCTAGGTACCTGATATTCCCAAGGAGCATGGGAATATGCCCTCTTGTCTCCCCTCATGCTGTTCCCTTGGGATCCCTCCTCCAGCCATTTCTTCCATTCAGAATTCTATATACCCTTGAATGGCTCTCCCATATGCTCCTCTGGATAACCAGACTGACCTTCTCATGCCTTTAGTAAGAATTTTCCACAGAGCAGAATGCTCATAATTGGGGAGAGGCAGAGGAAGAGCCAGTATGGGGAGTTCTATTGCCTGGATCCTGATGACACCGAGGTGTGATCCTTCCAGTTGACCAGTAAAACTAATGAGGAGCTTCTTTTTCTCCATATAGAGCCTGATTTGATTTGAAATATCTTATGATATTTTTAAAATATTAGCTTAGAATAAGAAATTAGTATTGGGGAGGTAATCTTCCTCTTGGCATTGTCTTCTTTTGGGATACTGAAAACCACTCATTCTTCTCACTGGGGTCACTATGCTGCTAACCTTTCTCCCTCACCTGCCCAAAGGGATACTTGGCATACCAGGCATCGATTCCCACTGAAGATACACCCTAACCAAGTTTAGTGGTTTGGTGATTCATATTCATCATTTATCCCAAGTATATTTGCTTTTCCTTTCCTGTGTGCCAGGCATTATGCTAAGTAAAGATGAGCAAAACCAGAAGTTGACCCTGCATTTCAGGAGCTAATGCTCAGGTGCGGGGGGGCGGCGGGCGGGCTTACATCACTTACCTGGCTATACATTTGTAAAACTACAACCTCCGTTTTTGCTACAAAGGAGAGGTGCATACAGCCAGCAGTGCCTATGAACAGGAATTTTGACCAAGTCATTGGGGTCTGTGACACTGATGAAAGGCATGAGCACTCAATAAGGAAGCTAGGGCTGGAAGCCAGGCCCATGCCCTAACCACATGTTTATTTGGGCAGCACCAGGGAGGTTCCCTAGGTATAAGTAGCTCTGGGCTCCCCAGTCTCCTGAATTCAGCTCCTAATTGCTCACCTTTCAATAAAGCTGAAAACTCAAAGGAAAATACAAAATGAGGTTGTTCCTGAGTGTCCTGCTGGTCATTCTGGCTCTTTACTGCTATGAGGGTGAGTATCATTTCTCATCAGACAGGCACCAGCCCTGGTGAGTATCCTTCTCGGAACTAGGTGAACTTAAGTGGCTCTCCTCTTTTTCCTACACTTGTGTACTAGCCCTCCTCCTCCCCACTTCATCTCCCAAGCTCAAGGTTCTTTTTGTCAGTTACCAACAGCCTGGAAGTTTTACAAGAAATTCTTGTGGGCAAATTTTAAGAGTTTTCCACTGAAGCCTCTCTCCTTATCTGTGATTTGTATTTCAGAAATAAGAGGTCATAAGATTCAGTGTGAATCATGGCCTTTCCACTTACCAATGCTTTGGCCTTCAACAAAATGTTTAATCTCTTCAAGTCTCTTCTCATCCTTGGGTTTGACAGATACCACTAGAGTAGCTATAGCAATGGACTGAGATTAACTGTGACAAGGGTCTAGGTTTGGCTACAGGCTGATGTCTAGTAGTTCCCAGACATTCTCCTTCCCAGAGTTTTTCAGGTGCCAGTTGAGTCCACAGCATTTTCACTCATGGATTCAAACTTAAATGTTACAGCTGGAATGGTATGGGGAGAGTTCTCACTTACAGAAGTGCTAGTGTTCTCTTAGTCTCTGATAATAAATCTTCAAGGGGGCTCTGGGAATAAGCAGCACTCACTAAATCTACTAGTGAGTAGATCTCACTGTATCTACCAGTCCTCCTGGTTTTCTAGGAGTGCTCCCAGTATTTTGTAATAGAATGAGTACACTCAGAGGGGTGGGATTTCTGTTTGCTAGATTAATTCTGGCTATCTATTCCACAATATTTTTGTATGTCTTCTTACCCTTGATACTGACCCAAGTCTTCTTCCGTCTTTATTTCATCTATCTAAATATCTTCCTCTTTCCCTTTATTGCCTCTGATGTAAACCTCTCAAATTCTTTGCATAGTTTGACATCTGATCAGGGGTCAGATCAGTTCCTGATAGGGTACCTCCCTGGCTACAGCATGGTTACAAAGATGTGGAGTGTTAGAGAATCCACATTAAGAAAAGTGGTCACTTTAAGTCTCCCCACAGTTCCACTGGAGTCAGGAAAGAGCCCCATTCCCTGTCTCTCACCCTCTCTAAGGAATTCTGTACATCCATGCAGGAATAAAAAAGCCAGTCATAACTTTGTGTATAAGCTTCAAATGTATTCAAACTGATTACCTGGGGGTTTTGTTTGTATGTGTGAATTTAGCTTTTTAACCATATCTGCATCCAGTGACATAACCCAATTCTTTAGCCTCTGGCTGTCATCTTCCACCATATAAAGAG
Organism: Eumetopias jubatus; assembly: GCF_037043125.1. Taxonomy (NCBI): domain Eukaryota; kingdom Metazoa; phylum Chordata; class Mammalia; order Carnivora; family Otariidae; genus Eumetopias; species Eumetopias jubatus. Next base: position 9,484,998 of record NW_028274819.1, on the reverse strand, counting down.
TGTGACCTGCTCTTCCTTTTTTTTTTTAAATTTTTTTTATTGTTATGTTAATCACCATATATTACATCATTAGTTTTTGGTGCAGTGTTCCATGATTCATTGTTTGTTCATAACACCCAGTGCTCCATGCAGAACGTGCCCTCCTCTTCTGCAGATTGACCCACGGCTCCCTGCTCTCTGGAAAGATCTGACTCTACCATTCACTTAAAAATTGATTTTAAAATCTCCTCTAACCCAAAATCCAAGACAAAAACAAGGTGTCATTCTATTCAGGCAAAACGTAATTGTGTGAAATATAAAGAAAGTAAATTCCATCAAACCAGGAGAGTTTTGGAAAGGAGGGAATGTGACTTAAAAAGGATAAAAACTGAACTAAGGATCAGTAAGCTGACATTCTAGTCCTGGCTCCTCTGCTCTTCGTTATGAAGTCACAGTTTCCCTATTCACCCATTGTCATTGGCACTATAATGGGATGAGATCATACAACCTTTTGGGTTTCTGTCTAGTTCTTTTTTTTTTTTTAAAGATTTTATTTATTTATTTGACAGAGAGAGACACAGCAAGAGAGGGAACACAAGCAGGGGAAGTGGAAGAGGGAGAAGCAGGCTTCCCGCTGAGCGGGGAGCCTGATGTGGGACTCGATCCCAGGACCCTGGGATCATGACCTGAGCTGAAGGCAGATGCTTAACGACTGAGCCACCCAGGCGCCCAGGTTTCTGTCTAGTTCTAACATCAGGAAGCCATGGGGGAAATGTGATTTCCAGTATATCGATTGTATTTCTTTTTCTTCACCAGCCAATGCGTCTACCTGCCCAGCCTTAGTAGAGGATACGTTGAGCTTTCTCTTTCAAAATGCAGCTATCTACAAGAAAACACGTGAGAAATATGACCTACCCCAAGACACCATTCAGGCCAAGTTGGAAGTGAAGGATTGCACAGATAAGATATTCCTTGGGAATAGAATTCTAATTGCAAACACACTGGTAATTCCTTTCTTCTTTGTGCATAGAGGCTTCTGCTCAGCTGAGCAGCCAGGAGGGCAGTAAGGGTGCTGCTCTGTCAAGGGAACAGGTGGTGGAGGTATCTTCCTCCTTGCTCACCACTGATAGGGTGAACGGTGGCCACAGGGTGGATGAGATTACACCTGGGGAGCTACACTAAGCCTGCCTGGAGCATCTGGGCACCTTCCTCCTCTTCAGGTCACTTCCCTGGGTGCCAGGTTCCCCATAATGTCCTGAGGGAGAGGACACCAGGAGCCCCAAACAGTGATGTTGAAGGGCCAAAGCCTGACTGCATCCTTACTTGGAAGCTTTCCTGAGGGCGAGTTCTCCCCCTCTGAGTGGACACAGTCACAGCAGAATCCCATGGGCATATTGGGAGTGTTGAATGGGGAGACAGCTGGAAGGGAGGGAACCTGGTCCTCTGTCAGCATGGAGGGCAGCTGCGGGGCACTCTGCCAGCTTCTGCACAACCAAGACCTACTCCTCATACCTCAGCCCACTTCACCACTCCCTGACTACAGTGCTCTCCCTTATCGTACCCATGTCCAGAAACCCTCCTTCATCTATCTCTTGTTGTCACATGTGAGGGTAAAACACTTAAATTACATCTTGGTCTAGAAATAAAATAGTTAAAGGTGTCTCTCAGCCCATCCACTGGTGGATTTAGGACATAAGATTCAGTCATAAATGCCCATGGGGGCTGGGGTTTCAGTGCTGAGAAGACATGTGCCATCTGGTTGAATTTACACACCATGAACCTGGGACTCTCCTGAAAGCAGTATTCCCGAAGTCCCCTCCCACCCCTGTTCCAATCTCTCACCCCAGTATTCCCACTGCAGTGAAAAATTGGAGTCCTCCACCCTGGGATAGCAGAGAAAAAAATACTGGGTTGCTCCTCCTTCCACTGGAAACTTGAGTCTTACTCTTGGGTCACCTCAGGCTTTATTTGCCAGACTATGAAAATGGATTTTTCCTGATTTGCATCATTTGTTGTAATTGTGTCAGGTGTATTTAGTTTACCATCCTCCCTGGTTTCCTGTCTTGTGCCCATTCTACTTGCCTTTTGTTGGTTCAAATTTCACGGGCAATGTCTTATGAGTAGAGTCTGTGTTAAGGTGTCATCCCCAGGAGCAGCATGACTGAACTTCTCTCTCCTTTATCTGTTTCAGGGGGAAATCCTGAAAAAATGCTTCATATGAACCTTATATACAGTATGTCTTGCAATGATCACTTATTCTTCTGGAAAATGTAAAGGTTTCAACATCTTGCTTCAATAAATCACTTGTTCTGCAGTACTATAAATGTCTTCTTATTATCCCACAGTCTCCAGCCTTGAGTTGGGGTGCTTTTTGTCATGCAGTGGACACTGGGTGTTGTCAGTAGTTAATTTCAGAGACGTAATGTCCAGTTACCCATGGCAGCCTGGGGAGCAGGGACCAAAAGAGGAAATATTTGCTCAGGAATCATCCTGCATCACTTTATAGGTTTCCTAATCACATGGCCACCAGCAAAAATGAAGTTTCAGGGTAATAAATGTTAAAAAAAAAATCCTGCTATGGTTTTGTAAGAAGGATACCCACAACCTAATTCTCAACGTGGTTCTCAACCAGCAGCATCACTAATATTGTGTCCTTATCACAACCACAAAACCCTACTTGGTCCTCACACCTTCACTCTGAATTCAATGTTATGAATTCTCTGGTGTACTTTGTTTTCCATCTACTTCTCAATTTTTAGTGAATCTCCAGGGTTCACCCTTCAGTTAACTCTTTTTGACTCTGCACATGCACATTGCCCATCGACACCTAGACCACTCATCAACACCTCAGGCTAATGCTTTTTCCCTCACATTCTCCTGAGAACTCCAGAAAGAGCATCCAGCTGCCATCTGGAAAACTCCATACAGGACTCCACAGTTACTTCAGGTGAATGTGTAAAACTATACACACTACCTGCCTGCAGCCTGCTCTACCTTCCATGAGCCTTCCTTTCTCAATAGATTCCAAGCCATGAGGCACCTGATTAGTTTCCACTGGCTGCTGCAAAGCACTACCATACATTTAGTGGCTTACACCAATTATTTTCTCAACATTTGGATGACAGAGTGCAAAATCTGTAACACTTTGCAGAAATCATTGTGTCAGGAGGGCCACGCTACCTCTGGAAGATTGAGGTGAAAATCTGTTCATGACTGCTTCCAGCTTTGATGGCTGGAAACCATCATTCCTTGTCTTGTGTCCCATCACTCTGATCTCTGCCCTATGAGGTCACACTGCCTTCTGCTTTTCTGTGCCTGTCAATCTCCCTTTGTCTTTTTCATATAAAATATATGGGGTTGTGGGGCACATGGGTGGCTCAGCCTTTGACTCAGGGCATGATCCTGGATTCCAGGATCCAGCCCTGCTTCCAGCTCCCTGTTCTGAGGGGAGTCTGCTTTTCCCTCTCCCTCTGCACCTCCCCCTACCCCTTCCTCTACTCGGGCTCTAGGTCACTCTCTCTCTCAAATAAATAAGTAAATAATAAAATCTTTAAGTACATGGGGTTTCATGTAGAGGACAATCACAAAAATTCAGGACAATAAGGCCATGTCAGAGTCTAGTTTTATCATATTGACGAAGTCCTTTTCTACCATGAAGGTAGCGTTGCAAGTTGCAGGGATTACAATGCAGGTATCTTTTGCATTATAAAAGATAGAGCTTTAGAAGTTTACTGTTTTCACATTCCCCTGACATCCGAAAGTTCACTGAATTCTGCTCCTACTGCTTTCACAGCCTCACTTCTGAGCTTCCCTTCCTTGCCATCCCCACAGCCATCATCACACACTAGTCCTGTCCTGCCTGGCTTGGGTCAAATTTTCCTATGTGGCTCCCTGGGCTCTGCCATACTTTCCTGCAATACATATTCCTCATTGACACCAAAGTGACCCTCCCTTCCACCTGTGAATCTGATCTCACTCCTACAACCATGAATTACTAAAGGTTATATGTTTCCACACCTTTTGAGTAAAAGGAGTTTTTGAATGTTAAACCCAACTCTCAAATTATAGTCAGAAAGTGATAATACCTCTTGACTGAGAAATAGAAGGTAACAGCTATTTACTATTATCAATTATTAGCAATGCCTTTATAATAAATGTTTAACACATCAGGAAATATGGACACTCAAATTGGTCCCCTTTTGTGAAATACATTCTGTATTCAAGTTACATACTATGCTCAGTGGACACAAGGATTATGGAGCTCTTGAAAACTGAGATACTCAGACTGCAGACACACTGCTGGGAGGACCAAGGCCCACCATTTGCATTGCACACAAGGACATTCATGGCTCCATCCCTGGGCACTCCTTAGCCTCAATCCCTGATCACCCAAGACTCTATGCTCAGCCATAGTTGTCTGCATACCATTCACTCATGTATCACGCTGAGTCACTCGATTGTACCAGGGAGGTGGAGTTCTCTTTGCCTCTATGTCCTGCCTGAATAGGACAGCTTACGACCTAACCTGTAAGGTCCATTTCCCATCTCCTCTTTGTGACGCTCACTCTGAGTCACACACCCTAAAACAAATCTTTATACACAGACACACATTTCACCCTCAACAACACACACAGTACACAGTTTTACAATCAAACACAGAAAAACCCAGAAACACACAATAACACACACACACACACATACACACATCCTTCTGTTATCACTTTGCCTTTCTCTGATAGACTATTCATATCACAGAGTGGTTTTGGATAAATTAATAATGCAAAACAACAAATTTTATTAATCACCAATGTCGTTTCTAAAATACTAAGCATTTACATTCACTGAGCACTCTTATGGGCTAGTCATTATCCTGGAAGGTTTACATGTTCTGTCTCTCTTAGTCCCTACTAGCAGCCAGGAAAATAAAAGATTAATACCACCATTGAATGTGGAGATGAAGAATGTCTTCCTCAAGTGTTCCTCAACCCTGGCTCTGTGTTAGATCAATTCAGATTTCAAAAGCAACTGATGCCCAGACTGCTCGCCACAGCCACCAGGACCAAAATACAGATACTCTGCAGGCAGAACCCATGCAGTCCTCATTTCTTCATCTCCATCTCCTTTAGGTGTCTGTGGCCCAGTGACTGGAGAGGCAGGTGCCCGTCAATGGGGGGAGAAGGACAAGAATCTCCGTAATACCCAGAGAACCCCCAGCATCACCGTGGTGGTCACCATGAGACATTTTGGATTTTATTTTAAGTTTTATTCTTATTTAAGTTATCTGTACACCCAATATGGGGTTCAAACTCATGACTCTGAGATCAAGAGTCCCATGCTCTTCCCACTCTTCCAGCCAGTCAACCCCTGCCTTGAGACTTTTCCTTAGCTACTGTTGTAAACCTTCAATCCTGCTCATTTCAGGGGTATCCATTAGTTCCTCTGTTATAAAACTAATAAAATTAAGGTTTTTATTTTTAAATAAAAAGGAACATAGGGCGCCTGGGTGGCTCAGTCGTTAAAGCGTCTGCCTTCGGCTCAGGTCATGATCCCAGGGTCATGGGATCGAGCCCCGCATTGGGCTCTCCGCTCTGCGGGAAGCCTGCTTCTCCCTCTCCCACTCTCCCTGCTTGCGTTCCCTCTCTTGCTGTGTCTCTCTCTGTCAAATAAATAAATAAAAATCTAAATAAATAAATAAATAAATAAATAAATAAATAAATAAATAAATAAAAAGGAACATATTCCTTCATGAGCTGCTGCTACAGAGTGTGTGGTGAGACAAAGCAAGACTGCAAAGGAAGGGCTGGGAGGAGAGAAGTTTATAGAGTGATTATTTACTGCATACAGAGTTTCTGTTTGAGATGCCTGCTGCAAATAAGTAGCCATTACAACATTGCGAATATACTTAATGTGGTGGAATTGTACATTTAAAAAGTTTAAATAATAAATTTTATCTTATGTATATTTTACAAAACACACACACACTCACACATGCACATATGCACACACAGAGACTCCTCAGGCCATAGCTCCCTGACGCGGCAGAAAGATAACTAAATTGGAGCCGGGCCTGTAGTTCAATCTCCACTGGACATACTCCTCCAGAGTTGCTGACACCTCAAAGTCAAATAACATCTGGTGTCAACTCACTGATTCGACTCCTAGATTTTTCTTTGCTGACATATGTCTAATTTTCTAGTAACTCTGACTCAACTCACAACTGTGTTTAACCAAGAACAAAGGATGAATGTATGCAGAGTCTTTTGACTTTGTCTTTGAGACCTCCATTTGTTCCCCTGGACACAGATTACCACCCTCTGCCCAGGGACTCCTCCTTGAATGGCTTCTCCCTGCATCCATCTTGCTCTCTACGAAAAGTCAACACCCTGAACACAAAGCTCCGTGTTTTCCGTGGTTTATTTCAACCAAACCTTCAAAGGTTCTCCATTTCCTGGGATATGAAGTCTAATGTCTCCATTCTGAAATTAGCATATTCAGGCCTGTATAGTTTCAGATTAAGACTTCTCCTTTCTTTCACTCCTGTGTTTTCACTCCTGCTACTAACCATAATTTCTGGCAGAGTTAGGGCCTAAAATTAGGTGAGACAAGAGACAAGAAAGTTCTTAACTAACTCAAATTCTTTTGCATTTAGTGTAGATTCTCTGGGACAGGCAGATCTTTCTCCTGTGGATCCTTTCATGGGTCTTCAGAGGGCCCAGATTACCAAGATCTCTTCACCTCCTCATGGATTAAAAATATCCCAAGTAAAACAGAGATCTGGAAAAATTAAAAATATAACCTCTGGAAAAAAATAAGAATGAGTTGGAACTCAAAGCAAAATCATGAAACCTAAGTAGTGTATATGTATCGGAAAGGATAAAGAACACAAATATGAGAGAATGGAAAAGCATGTTAAAGCATCGATCCAGGACACCTAACTAATAGATATGCAGAATGAGACAGAACACAGTAGAAAAAAATAATCAAAGCAATAGGACAAGAAAATTTCCTAGAAATGAATAATATGACATTGAATAACCCACTCACTCCTCACCTCAAAACACATTTCTGTGATTCTTTTAACACCACTCAGAAAAAGCTGTTTTTTTCAGAAGGAAACGCTAGGTCATATCTAAGAATAGAGAATAAAAATTGATTCAACACAAGACTGGAAGACACAAAAGTTAGATTAAAAATTCAGAGGCTGCAACCTGTAATTGTATATGAATGGAATTCTATATGAAGTCAACTATCACTTAACCATGAAGAAAAATGGAGGTTTTAGAAGTGCGAATCTTCAAAAGTTTTATCTCCAGTGAGCTTTTTCTCAGAAGGTATGGGAGGATATGCTTTACCAAAAAGAAGGAGTAGATGAAGAAAGATAAGGCATGAAATCCAGTCAAAGCAGGATAAAACTTAGGTTTTTATGGATGAATCAGAAAAGAAAAGTTTAAAACAATATTGAGAACACGCTAAAACCAGAAGACACAGTGAAAGAAGTTGTAGAGGAGTATGAGTCCACATGGTGTGGATAATAATAGAGACGGCTCCAGCGCTCCTCAATGGAAGCTGTTTTCAATAGTTTCCTTTTTCAACAGTGCTTCCATATCACCATTTTAAAATGAAAATTTTGAGGGGCACCTGGCTGGTGTAGTCATAAGAGTATGAGACACTTGAGCTCTGGATTGTGAGTTGGACCCCATGTGGGGTGTACAGATTACTAAAAATAAGTAAACTTAAAAAAATAAGATGAAATTTTTGAAAAATACAAGAAGTTGTTATAAATGAAAAGGAAGGACAAGAGAGAAGAGGCAAAAAAAAATTCGTCAGAGAAAATTTTGGCCAAAACTATGTTATGATTCAGCAAATTATCTCAGGCCAACAATGAATCTACACTGCACCAAACATAGGAGCAATTTATGTATTTTATTGGAAGAATTAATGGATTTCCTTAAGGAATTAATTATCATGTCAAATGACAAGACATAAAAGAAGTGAAAAAGATATCAATATATCCCTGAGAATGAGATTCTACCATAGAATTCAAAGGCCTTAAGACATTCAACCAAGAACAAAGCCCTTATGAGCTGAACATTCTCCCTGAAGGAAGACTTTGGGAGGAGGTGAGGACTGAGGACTGAGTTGGATTTTGAAGGGCAAAGAGGATGTGGATGACAGGATGGAGAAACCAAGGCCCTCCGTGAACAAGAACAAGATGAGATCTGTGCACTCAATGACACAGATGCCCTCAGTCCGGCCGGCATCTCTCTGCACTGGGGCTCCACTCACTGTCCACTTAGTGTGAGGATACCCAGCACTACTGATATTTTGCCACAGGGCAAATGCTTTTAGTGATTTCTCTAACACTGAGTTTCTCAACCAAGGCTCTATTGACATGTGAGGATGAAAAGGTCCTTTTTGAGTAAATGTCCTAAGCATCCCAGGTTGCTTAAGAAGAGCACTAATCTCCACCCACTTGATGTCAATAGCGTGCCACCCACCCTGTGGGGACACCCAAAACATCTCCAGACATTGACAAATGCCTACAAGTATAGAAGGAAGGAGAGAGTCAATCAGATTGTGTAGAAAATCACTGTTCTCACAATGCAAATACATTATATCAGTTCTGCCATATCCTCCTTGTAATTCCCCTGAGGACCAGAGCTTTACAACTGTGTGTTCCTAGCAAGAAAAGTTGGGCACATAGTGGAGGGAAAATTACTAACTCAATATAGATAATGGTGTAGATATCTAATGATCCATACGAACTGTCACGGGTAAATGGGGATAAAATGCCAAATCACACATTTCTTGGTAATGTCAAGTTGTGTAAAGATCAGGGTTTTGGTGAATGAGCCAAGGACAATTCACTGGAGGAAACAATTGATCCTGGCTTGGCTTCCAAATCCGGCTTGCGGCCCCAAGTCATCACATTGATCCGGGAGAGATTGGATCAAAGTTACATTGGTTCAAGGTAGTGGTTATTTCTGCCAGCCCTCTCCCGATTGTGATACCAAAGTCCTCATCTAGGAACATAAACAAGGTGGTGTTAGCACCAGAATGACAGGATGGTGACTGGTTTTAGTGGGGGTTTGATCCCTGACTTCACTAAAGATTCAGATTTAAATGCACACTTCTTTCTAAATAGACCTAATAATATAACGTGTAATATAATCAGTGAAATCTTTCTATACATTCAAAATCTGTCCTGAAAATCAGTTACAAAACAATTAAGTAAGCACCTACTGTATCACTGCCATCACACAAAGACCAGAGGTGCACAGGAGTACACTGTGGGAGCATAACAGGGAGGAAGGACCATGGGTACAGGATCCTGGAGATGTCAGGAGAGAGCTAACACAGAGCCAAGGAGTCTTGGCAAGGGAGATCCCTAGAGATTCAAGTGAAGGAGAGGGGACAAGAAGGGCTGCCTTTGATGTGACATTGGGAAGGAATAGGGAGTTTTAACCCACTGAGACTGAGGCAAGGACAGTGGCGAGGGGAGTCCACAGGGTGCAATGACCTCAGCAGAAAACTGGTGGGCCTACACAGAAATCAACCTGGAGTGCATATATGGCAATTCTGTGTGTCAAGATCACAAAAATCCATTTGAGCCATAAGATGAAAATCCATAATATTCAAATTAAGGAGATCAATAGTGTTGAGAGCTATTTCTCAGCCAGAACACTTGGGTCCTTACCCTGGCTGCCACCCACAAGTGTGAGCTGATGGTCAACTTACTTGACCTCTCTTGTCCCACTGTCTGCAGCTGGGGAGAAATGATATGCCCACTTCATGGGGAGGTGTTGGGGGAGAGGACATGACCTCCAGTTGACCCATAGCTGGACCCAGGCAATTGGAGGCTCCTCACCACCCTCCCTTTCCTTGGAATGCAGGTTCTACTTGCCTGCTCCACTCCCAGAAGCGGCTCCAAGCACAATGCCTTGAAAGAGTGATCTGGTGTTGAGACCATCTGAACTGGGTATGTGACTGAACCCATTTAAGGCCTCTCTGTAAACTTTCTGATTCTGGCAGGTGGGTGTGGAGATTTACCCTTTTTGTGACTACCCAAGACAACCTTCTTATGTAAGATCCCTTGCTCATTAAACCTGCCACATATAACCCGGAGTGGCCGGCCTTTTCTTCGGTTTCTCCCTACACTCTGTGTACTGGGGCTGCCTTCAGATTACATGTGGAAAGCTACAGAAGAGGTTGCAAACCAAGGAAGGGTGACAACACATCTCAGTTTTCTCAGAAGAATCCTGGTTTATGCTGCTCTCCTGGCATGCCTTCTATTTTGGGACCTCTTTCACACTCTAAATTACCCCCTTCGGGCCAATAAATGTCATCATCCTCCTATGCATTAGGTTGTTTTTGAAGGATGTTTGCTCCAGTGCCTTCCCTCAAGTGACCATTCTATTATTGTTTGTCATTCATGTTTTACTGAATTTTGAAAACATAAACACCCACTGCTGCTGGGCTTTGAGAAGATTAATACACCACAGTATGTGGAATATGTTTGACAGAGAAGTTCTGTGTAAATTATATCTCAATAAAACTCTTCCAAAAAGAATTCAGAAGAGTACCAAGTAAGCATGGATCAAAATAGTGCTTTTTGTTCAAACACAGGACTTTTACCTCAGATCTCAACATGAACTTCTCTAGGTCTTTCAGAGAATGTGAAGTTCAACCAAGTTTCCAGTGGTCTTATATGGTCCTGGTAGTCCTTCAGGGTTTATCATAAGAGCTTTCTCAATTTTATAAAATGAATCACTAGCAGCTGCCATGTACACAGCACTCTTCTGTGCCCAGCCCTGTTCTGAGGTCTTATGACAATCCCAGGACCATTCCCTGGGTACAAAGAGATGCAGCCTTGAAATCTCCATAGCAGGCTTGGCCCATGGAAAGTAGTGGGCCTGGTCTAGGAATGGCCTAGTTACTGTGAACAGCCAACATCTCACTGCCTTCAAGATGTCTCCAAGGCCAGGGCCTTTCCTACTATTTCTGGCCTGGGTAACTCCATCCTTCCCCAAGTTCTAGACTTTGGCATGATAATGAGGAAGAGGTTTGCTTCCAAAGAACGTGCCTGAGGTTAATGTCCCAAGCCATGCAGGTGAGGGGCAGAACCAGTTTTACAGAATGAGTGAAAAAAAAAATGTGGGTATCTTGTCTCCAAATACTGCTAAGTTGATCCATATCAGTAACTCACAGTTCAAAAACACTTATCTGGGCTCTCTATTCTGTTCCATTGACCTATGTGTCTGTTTTTGTGCCACTACCATGCTGTCTTGGTGATCACAGCTTTGTAATAGAGCTTAAAATCAGGCCACGTGATGCCCCCAGCTTTGGTTTTCTTTTTCAACATTTCCTTGGTGATTCAGGGTCTTTTCTGGTTCCATAAAAGTTTTAAGATTATTTGTGCCAGCACTTTGAAAAATGCCATTGGCATTTTGATCAGGATGGCATTGAAAGTATAGATTGCTCTGGGCAGCATAGACATTTTGACAATGTTTGTTCTTCCTATCCATGAATATGGAATGTTTTTTGATCTTTTTGCTTCTTCTTCAATTTCTTTCATAAGTGTTCTGTAGTTTCTAGAGTACAGATCCTTTATCTCTTTGGTTAGGTTTATTCCAAGGGATCTTATGGTTTTTGGTGCTATTGTAAATAGAATCGATTCCCTAATTTCTCTTTCTACAGTTACATTGTTAGTGTATAGGAAAGAACTGATTTCTGTGCATTGATTTTGTATCCTGCCACATTACTGAGTTGCTGTATCAGTTCTAGTAATTTGGGGATGGAGTCTTTTGGGTTTTCCACATAAAGTATCATGTCATCTGTGAAGAGAGAGAGTTTGACTTCTCCTTTGCCAATATGAATACCTTTTATTTCTTTTTGTTGTCTGATTGCTGTTGCTAGGATTTCTAGTACTATGTTGAACAATAGTGGTGAGAGTGGGCATCCTTGACGTGTTCTTGATCTTAAGGGGAAGGCTCTCAGCTTTTCCCCATTGAGAATGATATTCGTTGTGGGCTTTTCATAGATGGTTTTTATGAAATTGAGTAATGTTCCCTCTATCCCTATACTCTGAAGAGTTTTAATCAGGAAAGGATGCTGTATTTTGTCAAATGTTTTTTCTGCATCACTTGAGAGGACCATATGGTTCTTGTCACTTCTCTTAGTAATGTGTTCTATCACACTGATTGATTTGTGAATGTTGAACCACCCTTGCATCACAGGGATAAATCCCACTGGTTGTGATGGATAATCCTTTTAATGTACTGTTGGATCTTATTAACTAAGATCTTGTTGAGAATTTTGGCAGACACATAGATCAATGGAACAGAATAGAGAACCCAGATATGGACCCTCAACTCTATGGTCAACTAATCTTCGACAAATCAGGAAAAAATATCCAATGGAAAAAAGTCTCTTCAATAAATGGTCCTGAGAAAATTGGACAGCTACATAGAGAAGAATGAAACTCAACCATTCTCTTGCACCATACACAAAGATAAACTCTAAATGAATGAAAGACCTCAATGTGAGACGGGAATCCACAAAATCCTAGAGGAGAACATAGGTGGTAACCTCTTCAACATCAGCCACAGCAACTTCTTTCAGCATAAGTCTCTAAAGACAAGGGAAACAAAAGCAAAAATGAACTTTTGGGACTTCATCAAGATAAAAAGCTTCTGCACAGCAAAGGAAACAGTCAACAAAACAAAGAGGAAACCCACAGAATGGGAGAAAATATTTGCAAATGACACTACAGATAAAGGGCTGATATCCAGGCTCTATAAAGAACTTCTCAAACTCAGCACACAAAAAACAAATAATCAAGTCGCAAAATGGGCAGGAGTCATGAACAGAAACTTCTCCAAAGAAGACATACAAATGGCTAACAGACACATGAAACAATGTTCAACATCATTAACCACCTGAGAAATTCAAATCAAAACCACATTGAGATACCACCTTACACCAGTTAGAATGGCAAAAACCGACAAGGCAAGAAACCACAAGAGTTGGAAAGGTTGTGGAGAAAAGGGAACCCGCTTACACTGTTGGTGGGAATGCAAGTTGGTACAGACACTTTTGAAAATAGTATGGAGGTTCCTCAAGATGTTAATAATAGAGCTACCCTATGATCCAACAAATTGCACTACTGGGTACTTACCCCAAAGACACAGATGTAGTGAAAAGAAGGGCCACATGCACCCCAGTGTTCATAGCAGCACTGTCCACGATAGCCAAATTGTGGAAGGAGCCAAGATGCCCTTCAACAGATAAATGGGAAGATGTGGTCCTTATATACAATGGAATATTACTCAGCCATCAGAAAGGATGAATACCCAACATTTGCATCAACATGGATGGGACTGGAGGAGATTATGCTGAGTGAAATAAGTCAAGCAGAGAAAGTCAATTATCATATGGTTTCACTTACTTGCAGAACATAAGGAATAGCACAGAGGACACTAGGAGAAGGAAGGGAAACATGAAGGGGGGAATCGGAGGGGGAGATGAACCATGAGAGACTATGGACTCTGGGAAACTGAGAGTTTTAGAGGGGAGGAGGATGGGGGATGGATTAGCCCAGCGATAGGGTACTAAGGAGGACACGTGTTGCTTGGAGCACTGGGTGTTATACGCAAACAATGAATCATGGATCACTACATCAAAAACTAATGATGTACTGTATGGTGCCTAACATAACATCATAAAAAAATAATAAATAAATAAATACACTTAAAGATCATTTACATTTTAAAAAACCTCCTTCATAGGCTTTTGGCTGATGCATGAATTGCTGAGAAAAGATGGTTCTCACCAACCGTTACTACTTTTATGAAGCATGGCAAGGCTCAATGACTAAAATCTTGGTGTAAGGATATCTCAGGTCTTCCATGAGCCTGAGGACAGGCCAAGTATAACACTCTTGCCTAATACTTTCTCTCTTTCCTGTGACACAAGGTAGTCAGGGTAAAATCTGTATCTGTACCAATTCACCCATACACCATGATTTGTCATAATTAAGTGTCACACAAATACCCAAACTGAAGGCTCCTCCATTCCTTTAGTTTCTGAGCATCATTTGGGGACCTGACTTAAAGCCCCTTTGGGGAAGAGAAAACATCAGCCTAGCTACACATGCATCCTAACCCTTTGGTTTCCTCTATCTCTCCTTGTCAACACTGACTTTCCAATGAGTCCTTTGTGGGCTGATTTTACTGTTCATTGATTCACCTGAGAATGATCATCATCTGCTGTGGGAGAAAACATGAAGGTAAAAAAAAATACCTCGTATTGTTGGTACCATATACATGATGTGGGATATTATTTTATTTTATTTCATTTTATTTTACTTTATTTTATTTTATTTTTTGCTGAATAAGAAGCCTCTACAGGATCCTGTGTCCCCACAGGTAATAGGAAAAGTCCATAGTATCTGAGGCACCAGGGACAGTCCACATTAAGACCTAGCCACAAATTCTCTCTTTTCATCACTAAAGTCCTTCATTTATTTGCCTTGGAATGGAAATTGGCAGCAATGGTCCACTGGGGGAAAGCACACACATAAGAACATCACCTTCTTCCCTATTTCTAGCTTCTCCCAATTGGTATTGATCTTGGCAACTTATGCTCCAGCTGAATGATGGGAAGAAATGAGTCCTTAATAATCCAAACAGCAAATACTGCATTTGTGAGTAATTAATTCATCTCTCTGGCTCTCTCATCAATTTCTTTTTCTTTTTTTAACTTGAGTCTACTTTGTTTCTCTATTCCTATTACTCTCCTATTGTCCCTGCTTAAACTGATGTGGTTTTTCTATTTCTATAGTATGAGGCTGTCCTGTGTCTCTCATGACACCAAGAGGTACACACTGTGTTTGCTTTCCTTATCTTGCCAAATACCAAGTGCTCCAGAGCCTCTGTACATACTGTTCCCTCTGCCAAGAACACACTTTCCCGGATCTTCTCCTTGATATCATTGTCCATTCATCCAGGCTTTAAAGTCCATCCTCCTGTAGCTGGCCTAGACCTCTGTACAGGACGCTGCCCCTTGTGGTTGTTTTGTGGTTCTGTACAGCAATCACTTTCTGATGTCACTCATTCAATTATGGGCATGTTTGTTGCCTCCCTTGTGAGAAGTAAGCTCCACAGGGTCGAAGTCCTGGTCAAACACCTGAATCTGGGGCACACAGCATAGGCCCAGTCATGGGGGAAGCTCATGGTTACTGCTGAACCATGGGTGGATGGGTGGATGGATGGATGAAATATTTTATTCATTATTACCTTGTTTGAAGCCCTGGAAAAACTCGTCACAGAGTGTCTGTCATCCTTGCAAAACCAGGCATGGTATTATTCCTGCTCGTTTTAGAGATGAGGAAAAGGAAGCTTGAAATGACCAATAGTTTAAGTTACCCAAGGACACTTCATGATTAGTTGTTGCATCCAAGATTTGAATGCACATCTGCTTGAGCCCAGACCTGGTCATGGTTCCTCCACTCAGCACTGCCTCTGCTGAGCAACCACTTGCTCTACAGCTTCACATCATCCTTTGAACTGGTGGGAAAAAATTCCTAAACAGCTAAAAAAAATTCATAGATTTATAATAGACTGAATTTATGAAATTGATTTAATTAAATGAGATATTCTCTTTTAAGATTTTATTTATTTATTTGAGAGTGAGAGAGAGAACACAAGCATGGGGGAGAGGCAGAGGGAGAAGCAGGCTCCCCACTGAGCAGCGAGTCCAACACCGGGTTCAACCCCAGGACCCTGAGATCATGACCTGAGCTGAAGGCAGACGCTTAACCAACTGAGGCAGCCAGGTACTCCAAATGAGATATCCTTTGTAAAGACAACCTCAGTGAAAATTAGACATTGTGAGTATTCTCAAAGGTCAAGCACCTTACTGAAGTGTCTATGGATGAGGAAAGTCTGCCCTCCAGAGGAGTTATGTGGTATTCGTCTTTATACTGATGCAGATATAAGATACAATATTTAATTGGGTTTTTATGGAAATTCGCCAAAAGTACCTAAGACTCACAAAAGTCATAATGAGTCCCTCCCCCCTCCTTCTCCCAAACACTTCAGGGTCTGTGACACTAAAAGGACCCTTGCCCAGGACCCACATCTTAAAAGATCCCCCCTATTACACACACACACACACACAATTTTTATTTATTTATTTATTTATTTATTTATTTATTTATTTATTTATTTTAATTTCCTTAACCTTTTTATTTTAAAATAATTATAGATTCACAGAAAGTTGCAACAAACGTGTGCAGAGATGTTCTGTGCATCCTTCAGCCATGATCCCTCAATGGTAAAATGTTAAATATCTATAGTACAATATCAAAGCCCAGAAATCGTCACTGATACAAAGCACTTACTCAGATTTCTGCAGCTTTACATCTGTTCATTTGTGTGTCTGTACAGTTTTATGCAACTTTGCTACATGTGTCGCTTCATGGAATCACCACCATAATCAAGATACAGAGTTATTTCCTCACCGAAAGTCCACCTTGTGCCACTCCTTTTGTAGTCACACCTGCTCTGTCACCCTCATTCTTAATCCCTGGCAAGCATTATAATTTTGTGATTTCAAGAATATTCTAGAATCTTTTTTTAAAGATTTTTATTTATTTTATTTGACAGAGAGAGACACAGCGAGAGAGGGAACACAAGCAGGGGGAGTGGGAGAGGGAGAAGCAGGCTTCCCGCTGAGCAGGGAGCCCGATGCGGGGCTTGATCCCAAGACCCTGGGATCATGACCTGAGCCGAAGGCAAACACTTAACGACTGAGCCACCTAGGCGTCTCCAAGAATATTCTAGAATCTTATGTCGCCTTTTTATAGTGTGCAATCTTTTGAAATTGTGGCTTTTTTCACTCAATAGAATTCCTCTCTTGTGTGTATCAATAGTTAACTCCTTTTTATTACTGAATAGTAGTCCTGAATGTGTTGCAGTTTGCTTAACTTTTTACCCATTGAAGGACACCTGGGTTATTTCCAGTGTTCGGTGAATTTAAATGAAACTGCTTTGAACATTTGTGAACAGGCTTTCACACAATTATTTAGTAAGAGTACATGGACCATCCTCAGTTCTCAGTGCTGTGGGTGCATCCTCACTGGAGAGGGAGGCTGTACCACCTCTCTCCGCCTCTCAAAAATGGGGACCCTAGTCCAGCCTCTCTCACTTTTGGACCATAAAAGGAGAGGTAAAGGAAGACAGTCAGCTGCAGGAAATGGAGATGGACACACAGATATGCAGGAATTTGCATCTGTCGAGATGAGCACTGGCCCATTTGATGAAAGTGTCTACATATTGAACGGAGCAAATTTCATGCAAGAATTGGTAATAGAGGTTTTGAAGGACTGGAGCAGTAAAAAGGGAACATGAAGTATGTCCAATAATTGATCATTTGAAAAGACAGCACTGAGTCTAGAATGGAAGGGGGGAAAAGGGATTGTATACTAAAGTAAATGGAGTAGCACATCAACAAAAGTGCCTATGGCTAAAGGTATACAGGTGTTCTACTACACATATTACTGCATCATTTCTGTAACTTTGAAGTTATTTTCAAGTACAAAGTTAAAAACTGTATTTCTGAGGCAACAATGTTGGGATGAACACAGCCTCTTTGTTCATCTCCCTGGTGATGAGGATGTTGAGCATCTTTTCATGTGTGTATTGGCCATCTGAATGTCTTTTGCCCATTTTTTAATTGGATTATTTTTCTGTGGTGTCCAAGAGAATATTCTCAACAATGTGTTTTCCTCCCTTTTTGTCTTTAATAGGGTTTTTTTTTAAGACTAGTTTTAGGCATATAGCAAAATCGAGCAGAAAGTGCAGAGTTCACACATATCTCCTACTCACACACACACACAACCTCCCCCACTATCAACACTATCAACTATCAACATCTCCCACCAAGTTACACAGAATGAACCTCTATGGACACATCCTTATCACCCAAAGTCCAGAGTTTACCTTAGGGTTCATTCTTGGTGTTTTACAGTCTATGCCTTTTGTGAAATCTATAAATGATGTGCACCCCCCCTTATAGTACCGAGGAGTTTCTCTGTCCTTAAAATCATCTGAGCTCTATTCCTTCCTTCCTCTCCCAACCCCTAACAACCACTGCTTTTTTTAATGTCCCCATAGTTTTGACTTTCCAGAATGTCTGCCACTGAATGCCAGAGCCACTCACTGGGAGTAGCCTGAGCTCCTGAATGACTGGATTTGGTCAGGATGTGTCATGGACAGGCCACTGGGAGCACCTTGCTCCAGGTCAATTTAACAGTTATTTAGAAAGTCTGGCAAGGGGGCGCCTGGGTGTCTCAATCAGTTAAACATCTGACTCTTGGTTTCAGCTCAGATCATGATCTCAGGGTTGTGAGATTGAGCCCCGTGGCGGGCTCCATGCTCAGGGTGGAGTCGGCTTGTCCCTCTCCCTCCTCTTTCCCTATCCCTGTTCATCGGTGTGTACATGCTTGCTCTCTCTCTCTCTCTCTCTCTCAAATAAATAAATAAAATCTTAAAAAAAAATTCTCTCTGCCAGCCCCCCCCCCCGCTCTCTCTCTTTAAAAAAAAGTCTAGAATGTCCAGCAAGGAGGGGACATGTTATCCATGATATTGTGTAGGAAAACTAGCTTACGATAATCAGTAAAATTAGTTGACTTTTTTTCTGTTTTTTGTTAACATATAATGTATTATTGGTTTCAGTGGTACAGGCCTGTGATTCATCAATTTTAGACAATTCACAGCGCTCACCATAGCACATAACCTCCCCAGGGTCCATCACCCAGCCACCCCATCCCTCCCAGCCCCCTCCACTCCAGCAACCGTCAGTTTGTTTCCTGAGATTAAGAGTCTCTTATGGTTTGTCTCCCTTTCTGGTTTCATCTTGTTTCATTTTTCCCTCCCTTCCCCTATGATCCTCTGTCTTGTTTCTCAAATTTCTCATATCAGTGAGATCACATAATTGCCTTTCTCTGATTGACTTATTTCGCTTAGCATAATACCCTCTAGTTCCATCCACATCATTGCAAATGGCAAGATTTCAATTTTTTGATGGCTGCATAATATTCCATTGTATATATATACCACATCTTCTTTATCCATTCATCTGTCGATGGAAATCTGGGCTCTTTCCATAGTTTAGCTATTGTGGACATTGCTGCTATAAATATTAGGGCGCACATGCCCCTTCGGGTCACTACATTTGTATCTTAGGGGTAAATACCCAGTAGTGAAATTGCTGGGTCGTAGGGTAGCTCTATTTTCAACTTTTTGAGGAACCTCCATACTGTTTTCCAAAGTGGCTGCACCAGCTTACATTCCCACCAACAGTGTAAGAGGGTTCCCCTTTTGGGGCACCTGGGTGGCTCAGTCGTTAAACGTCTGCCTTTGGCTCAGGTCGTGGATGTGTCTTGGGATTGAGCCCAGCATCGGGCTCCCTGCTCAGCGGGAAGCCTGCTTCTCCCTCTCCCACTCTCCTTGCTTGTGTTCCTACTGTCGCTGTCTCGCTCTCTGTCAAATAAATGAAATCTTAAAAAAAAAAAAGAGGGTTCCCCTTTCTCCACATCCTCTCCAACATCTGTCGTTTCCCGACTTGTTAATTTTAGCCATTCTGACTGGTGTGAGGTGGTAACTCATTGAGGTTTTGATTTGGATTTCCCTGATGCCGAGCGATGTTGAGCACTTTTTCATGTGTCTGTTGGCCATTTGGATGTCTTCTTTGAAAAATGTCTGTTCATGTCTTCTGCCTATTTCTTGACTGGATTACTTGTTCTTTGGGTGTTGACCTCTATAAATTCTTATAGATTTTGGATACTAGCCCTTTATCTGATAAGTCATATGCAAATACCTTCTCCCATTCTGTTGGTTGTCTTTTGGTGTCAAAAGCTTTTTATCTTGATGAAGTGTCAATAGTTCATTTTTGCCCTTGCTTCCCTTGCCTTTGGCGATGTTTCTAGGAAGAAGTTGCTGCAGCTGAGATCAAAGAGGTTGCTGCCTGTGTTCTCCTCAAGGATTTTGATGGGTTCCTGTCTCACATTGAGGTCTTTCATCCATTTTGAGTCTATTTTTGTGTGTGGTGTAAGGACATGGTCCAGTTTCATTCTTCTGCAAATGGTGATTTGTTGAAGAGACTGTCGTTTTTCCACTGGACATTCTTTCCTGATTTGTCAAAGATTAGTTGACCATAGAGTTGAGGGTCCATTTCTGGGCTCTCTATCCTGTTCCATTGATCTATGTGTCTGTTTTTGTGCCAGTACCAAACTGTCTTGATGATTACAGCTTTGTAATAGAGCTTGAAGTCCGGAATTGTGATGCCACTGGCTTTGCTTTTCTTTTTCAACATTCCTCTGGCTATTCGGGGTCTTTTCTGGTTCCAAACAAATTTTAGGATTATTTGTTTCAGTTCTGTGAAAAATGTTGATGGCATTTTGATAGGGATTGCATTAAATGTGTAGATTGCTCTAGGTAGCATAGACATTTTCATAATATTTTTTCTTCTAATCCATGAGCATGGAGTGTTTTTCCATTTCTTTGTGTCTTCCTCAATTTTTTTTGATAAGTCTGGCCAGGGGTTTATTGATCTTATTAATTCTTTCAGAGAACAAGCTCCTAGTTTCTTTGACCTGTTCTACTGTTCTTTTGGTTTCTATTTCATTGATTTCTGCTCTGATCTTTATTATTTCTCTTCTCCTGCTGGGTTTAGGCTTTATTTGCTGTTCTTTCTCCAGCTCCTTTAGGTGTAGGGTTAGGTTGTGTATTTGAGAACTTTCTTATTTCTTGAGAAAGGCTTGTACTGCTATATACTGTCCTCTTAGGACCGCCTTTGCTGCATCCCAAAGATTTTGAACAGTTGTGTTTTCATTTTCATTTGTTTCCATGAATTTTTTAAATTCTTCTTTAATTTCCTTGTTGACCCATTCATTCTTCAGTAGGATGCTCTTTAGCCTCCATGTATTTGAGTTCCTTCCGACTTTCCTCTTGTTATTGAGTTCTCATTTCAAAGCATTGTGGTCCGAAAATATGCAGGCAATGATCCCAATCTTTTGGTACTGGTTGAGACCTGATTTGTGACCCAGGATGTGATCTATTCTGGAGAATATTCCATGTGCCCAAGAGAAGAAGGTATATTCTGTTGCTTTGGGATGGAATGTTCTGAATATATCTATGAAGTCCATCTGGTCGAGTGTGTCATTTAAAGCCTTTATTTCCTTGTTGATCTTTTGCTTAGATGATCTGTCCATTTCACTGAGGGGGGGTGTTAAAGTCTCCTACTATTATTGTATTGTTGTCTATGTGTTGCTTTGATTTTGTTATTAATTGCCTTATATAATTGGCTGCTCCCATGTTAGGGCATAGATATTTACAATTATTAGATCTTCTTGTTGGATAGACCCCTTAGTAGGATATAGTGTCCTTCCTCATCTCTTATTATAGTCTTTGGTTTAAAATCTAATTTGTCTGATATCAGGATTGCCACCCAGCTTTCTTTTGAGGTCCATTAGCATGGTAAATGGTTTTCCACCCCCTCATTTGAAATCTGGAGGTGTATTTGAGTCTAAAATGAGTCTCTTGCAGGCAGCATATTGATGGGTCTTGTTTTTTTATCCAGTCTGATACCCTGTGTCTTTTGATTCGGGCATTGAGCCCATTTACATTCAGAGTAACTATTGAAAGATATGAATTTCATGCCACTGTATTGTCTGTAAGGTGACTGTTACTGTATATTATCTCTGTTCCTTTCTGGTCTATGTTATTTTTAGGCTCTCTCTTTGCTTAGAGGACCCTTTCAGTATTTCTTGTATGGCTGGTTTGGTGTTCGCAAATTCTTTTTTTTTTTTTTTTACTTTATTATGTTAAGTTAGTCCCCATATAATACATCATTAGTTTTTGATGTAGAGATCCACGATTCATTGTTTTCGTATAACACCCAGTGCTCCATGCAGTACCTACCCTCCTTAACCCATCACCGGGCTAACCCATCCCTCCACCCCTCTCCCCTCTAAAACCTTCAGATTGTTTCTCAGAGTCCAGAGTCTCTCATGGTTCATCTCTCCCTCCGATTTCCTCCCTTCAATTTTCCCTCCTTCTCCTAATGTCCTCCATGCTATTCCTTATGTTCCATAAATAAGTGAAACCATATGATAATTGACTTTCTCTGCTTGACTTATTTCACTTAGCATAATCTCCTCCAGTCCCATCCATGTTGATGTAAAAGTTGGGTATTCATCCTTTCTGATGGCTGAGTAATATTCCCTTGTATATATGGACCACATCTTCTTTATCCATTCATCTGTTGAAGGGCATCTCAGCTCTTTCCACAATTTGGCTATTGCGGACATTGTTGCTATGAACAAGGGGTGTATATGGCCCTTCTTTTCACTACATCTGTGTCTTTGGGGTAAATACCCAGGAGTGCAATTGCTGGGTCATAGGGTAGCTCTATCTTTAATATTTTGAGGCACTTCCACACTGTTTTCCAAAGTGGCTGTAATGGGGCACCTGGGTGGCTCAGTCATCAAGCATCTGCCTTTGGTTCAGTTCATGATCCCAGGGGCCTGGGATCGAGCCCCGCATCAGGCTCCCTGCTCAGCGGGAAGCCTGCTTCTCCCTCTCCCCCTGCCCCTGCTTGTGTTCCCCCTCTCATTGTGTCTCTCTCTGTCAAAATAAATAAAAAATCTTAAAAAAAAAAAGAAAGAAAAAAATTTTTTTAAAAAGTGGCTGTACCAACTTGCATTCCCACCAACAGTGTAAGAAGGTTCCCCTTTCTCCACCCCTCTCCAACATTTGTTGTTTCTTGCCTTGTCTTTTTTTGCCATTCTAACTGGTGTATCTCAATGTGGTTTTGATTTGAATTTCCTTGATGGCTAATGATGATGAACATTGTTTCATGTGTCTGTTAGCCATTTGTGTGTCTTCTTCAGAGAAGTGTCTTTTCGTGTCTTCTGCCCATTTTTTGACTTATTATTTGTTTTTGGGGGGTCGAGTTTGAAGAAGTTCTTTATAGATCTTGGATACCAGCCCTTTATCTGTAGTGTCATTTGCAAATATCTTTTCCCATTCTGAGGGTTTCCTCTTTGTTTTGTTGATTGTTTCCTTTGCTGTGCAGAAGCTTTTTATCTTGATGAAGTCCCAAAAGTTCATTTTTGCTTTTGTTTCACTAGCTTTGGAGATGTATCTTGAAAGAAGTTGCTGTGGCTGATGTCAAAGAGGTTACTGCCTATGTTCTCCTCTAGGATTTTGATGGATTCCTGTCTCACATTAAGGTCTTTCATCCATTTTGAGTTTATCTTTGTGTATGGTGAATGGTCGAGTTTTATTCTTCTGTATATAGCTGTCCAATTTTCCCAGCACCATTTAATGAAGAGACTCTCTTTTTGGCATTGCATAGCTTTTCCTGCTTTGTTGAAGATTATTTGACCATAGAGTTGAGGGTCCATATCTGGGCTCTCTATTCTGTTCCATTGGTCTATATGTTTGTTTTTGTGCCAGTACCATGGTGTCTTGGTGATCACTGCTTTGTAATATAGCTTGAAATCGGGCAACGCGATGTCCCCAGCTTGTTTTTCTTTTTCAACATTTCCTCAGTGATTTGGGGTCTTTTCTGATTCCATATAAATTTTAGGATTGTTTGTTCCAGCACTTTGAAAAGTGTCATTGGAATTTTGATCGGGATGGCATTGAAAGTATAGATTGCTCTGAGTAACATAGACATTTTAACAATGTTTATTCTTCCGCCATGAGCATGTAATGTTTTTCCATCTTTTTGTGTCTTCTTCAATTTCTTTCATGAGTGTTCTATAGTTCCTAGAGTATAGATCCTTTACCTCTTTGGTTAGGTTTATTACGAGGTATCTTACGGTTTTGGTGTTATTGTAAATGGAATCATTTCTCTAATTTCTCTTTCTACAGTTGCATTGTTAGTGTATAAGAAAGCAACTGATTTCTGTACATTGATTTTGTATCCTGCCACATTACCAAATTGCTGTATCAGTTCTAGTAATTTGGGGGTGGAGTCTTTTGGGTTTCCACATAAAGTATCATGTCATCTGCGAAGAGAGAGCATTTGACTTCTTCTTTGCCAATTTGAATACCTTTTATTTCTTTTTGTTGCCTGATTGCTGTTGCTAGGACTTCTAGTACTATGTTGAACAATAGTGGTGAGAGTGAGCATCCTTGTCGTGTTCCTGATCTTAAGGGGAAGGCTCTCAGCTTTTCCCCACTGAGGATGATATTTGCTGTGGGTTTTTCGTAGATGGATTTTATGAACTTGAGGAATGTTCCCTCTATCCCTATACTCTGAAGAATTTTAATCAGGAAAGGATGCTGTATTTTGTCAAATGCTTTTTCTGCATCAGTTGAGAAGACCATATGGTTCTTCTCTCTCCTTTTATTAATGTGTTCTATCACATTGATTGATTTGCGAATGTTGAACCATCCTGGCATCCTGGGGAAATATCCCACTTGGTAGTGGAGGATGATCCTTTTAATGTATTGTTGGATCCTATTGGCTAGGATTTTGTTGAGGATTTTGGAATCCATATTCATCAGGGATATCGGTCTGAAATTCTCCTTTTTGATGGGGTCTTTGCCTGGTTTGGGGATTAAGGTAATGCTGGCCTCAAAGAATGAGTCTGGAAGCTTTCCTTCTGTTTCTATTTTTTGAAACAGCTTCAGGACAATAGGTATTATTTCTTCTTTGAATGTTTGGCAGAATTCTCCAGGAATCCATCAGGCCCTGGACTCTTGTTTTTTGGGAGGTTTTGGATCACTGCTTCAATCTCACTACTTGTTATTGGCCTATTCCGGTGGTCAATTTCTTCCTGTTTCAGTCTTGGGCGTTTATAAATTTCCAGGAAGTCATCCATTTCATCCAGGTTGCTCAGCTTACTGGCATATAGTTGTTGATAATAATTTCTTTTTTTTTTTTTAGATTTTATTCATTTATTTGACAGAGAGATAGAGCCAGAGAGCACAAGTGGAGGGAACAGCAGAGGGAGAGGGAGAAGTAGGCTCCCCACCGAGCAGAGAGCCTGATGTGGGGCTTGATCCCAGGACCCTGGGATCATGACCCGAGCCTAAGGCAGATGCTTAACCATCTGAGCCACCCGGGTGACCCGTTGATAATAATTTCTAATAATTGTTTCTATTTCCCTGGTGTTAGTCGTGATCTCTCCCCTTTCATTCATAATTTTATTAATTTGAGTCCTTTCTCTTTTCTTTTGGATAAGTCTGGCCAGTGGTTTATCGATCTTATTAATTCTTTCAAAGAACCAGCTTCTAGTTTCGTTGATCTGATCTACTGTGTTTCTGGTTTCTAATTCATTGATCTCTGCTCTAATCTTAATTATTTCTCTTCTAATGTGTAGCTTAGGCATCGTTTGTTTCTTTTTCTCTAGTTCTTTAAGGTGTAGAGTTAGCTGGTGAATTCAGGATGTTTCTATTTTTTTGAGTGAGGCTTGGATGGCTATGTATTTTCCCCCTTAGGACCACCTTTGCAGGATCCCATAGGTTTTGGACCAAGGTGTTTTCATTCTCACTGGTTTCCATGAATTATTTAAGTTCTTCTTTGATTTCCTGGTTGACCCAAACATTCTTGAGTAGAGTGGTCTTTAGCTTCCAAGTGTTTGAATTTCTGCCAAATTTTTTCTTGTGATTGAGTTCCAGTTTTAAAACATGGTCTGAGAATATGCCGGGAATAATCTCAGTCTTTTGGTACCAGTTGAGAGCTGATTTGTGACCTGGTATGTGGTCTATTTTCAAGAAAGTTCCATGAGCACTCGAGAAGAATGAGTATTCTGTTGTTTCAGGATGGAATGTTCTGTATATATCTATGAGGCCCATCTGGTCCACTGTTTCATTCAAAGCTCTTGTTTCTTTGTTGATTTTTGGCTTAGATGATCTGTCTATTGCTGAGAGTGGAGTATTGAGGGCTCCTACAATTAATGTATTGTTATCAATATGGCTCTTTATTTTGGTTAACAGTTGGCTTATGTAGATGGCTGCTCCTATGTTGGAGGCATAGATATTTACAATTATTAGATCTTCTTGTTAGATAGACCCTTTAAGAATGATATAGTGTTGGGCGCCTGGGTGGCTCAGTTGGTTAAGCGACTGCCTTCGGCTCAGGTCATGATCCTGGAGTCCCGGGATTGAGTCCCACGTCGGGCTCCCTGCTCAGCGGGGAGTCTGCTTCTCCCTCTGACCCTCTTCCCTCTCGTGCTCTCTATCTCTCATTCTCTCTCTCTCTCAGATAAATAAATAAAATCTTTAAAAAAAAAAAAAGAATGATATAGTGTTCTTCTATGTCTCTAACTGCAGTCTTTAGTTTAAAATCTAATTTGTCTGATATAAGAATTGCTACCCCAGCTTTCTTTTGAGGTCTGTTGGCATGGAAGATGGATCTCCATCCCTTCACTTTCAGTCTGGATGGTGTTCGCAAATTCTTTTAGTTTTTGTTTGTCCTGGAAGCTTTTTATCTCTCCTATTTTCAATGACAGCCTAGCTGGATATAGTATTTTGGCTGCATATTTTTCTCATCTAGTGCTCTGAATATATCATGCCATCCCTTTCTGGCCTGCCAGTTCTGTGGATAGGTCTGCTGCCAATCCAATGTGTCTACAATTGTAGGTTACAGACCTCTTGTCCTGATCTGCTTTCAGGATTTTCTCTTTGTCTCTGAGATTTGTGCATTTTACTATTAGATGTCAGGGTGTTGACCTATTTTTATTGATTTTGAGGGGGGTTCTCTGTGCCTCCTGGATTTTGATGCCTGTTTCCTTCCCCAAATTAGGGAAGTTCTCCACTATAATTTGCTCCAATATACCTTCTGCCCCCCTCTCTCTTTCTTCTTCTTTGGGATCCCAATTATTCTAATATTGTTTCCTCTTATGGTATCACTTATCTCTCGAATTCTGCCCTCGTGATCCAGTAGTTGTTTATCTCTCTTTTTCTCCTCTTCTTTATTCTCCATCATTTGGTCTTCTATATCACTAATTCTCTCTTCTGTTTCATTTATCCTAGCAGTTAGAGCCTCCATTTTTTACTGCACCTCATTAATAACTTTTTTAACTTTTTTTTATTATTATTAATAGGCTTTTTGATTTCGACTTGGTTAGCTTTTAGTTCTTTTATTACTCCAGAAGGGGATTCTCTAGTATCTTCTATGCTTTTTTCAAGCCCAGCTAGTATCTTTATAGTCGTCATTCTGAACTCTAGTTCTGACATCTTACTGCTGTCCGTATTGATTAGGTCTCTGGCAGTCGGTACTGCCTCTTGTTCTTTTTTTGAGGTGAATTTTTCTGTTTTGTCATTTTGTCCAGAGAAGAATAGATGAATGAGAGAACAAAATGCTAAAAGGGTAACAACAACCCCAGTGAAATATACACTAAACAAGTCAGAAGAGACCTGAAACTGGTGAGAAAAGAAAGGGGAGGAAAGAAAAAGAAATTGATCAGGCTGGTGAATAGAACAGAGCCACACACTAGATTTGGGGTGTATTTTGGTCTGTTAGAAGAAATTGCCTCCCAAAATTTTAAAGAAAGAAAAACATATATATACAAAAATAAGGGTAAATACGATGAAGGGATGGAATATGACTGTAAAGATGAAACTTTAAAATGATTTTTTAAAAAGGAATTAATAAGTTGGTTGAAAAAAAGAAAGAAAACAATTTTTTTTTAAAAAAAGGGAGAGAATGTGATCAGGCAGGACACTAGAACAAAGCCATACACTAGAGATTTAGGGTATATTTTGGTCTATTAGAAGAAACTTTATCCAAAAATTTTAAAGAAAGAAAAACAACATATATACAAAAAATAAGTTTAAATGCAATGAAGGGATATAATATGACTGTAAAAATGAAAATTTAAAAAGATTTTTAAAAAGGGATTGATGTTGGTTGAAAAAGGAAAGAAGAAAATTTCAAAAAAAATAGAAAAAGAAAAAATAAAGAAAATTTAAAAAATTAACTTTGAAAGACTAAGAATCATGGGGAAAAAAGCCATGAATTCTATGTGCTGTATTCCCCTAGCGCTGGAGTTCTGCCATTCTCATTGATCGGTAAACTTGGTCTTGGCTGGCTATTCTTGCTGATCTTCTGAGGGAGCGGCCTGTTGCCATGGTTCTCAGATGCCTTTGCTGGAGGTGGAATTGCCCCGTCTTTGCCCGTCCAGGCTAAGTAATCCGCTCAGGTTTGCTCTCAGGAGCTTTTGTTCCCTGCAAGCTTTCCATACAGCTTTAGAGGATGAGTGTGAAAATGGCAGCCTCCCAATCTCCACCCCGGAGGAGCCGAGAACTCTGGGCCCCGCTCCTCACTGCGCACCAAGAGAAAACCAGTCAGTCACTCCCATCTCCCCGGTCTCCGGCCGCACTCTGTGCTCACCTGGCCTGTGACCGAGCGTTTCTATCTCTGGCACCCGACTCAGGGTGGAGTCTCCAAACCCAGCAGATCCCTGCAGTGCGCTTCCACGCCGCTCCTCCCAGGGGAGGAAGGGGAGTCTCCCCGGATCTGCCGCTTGTTGGGTCCCTGCTGGAGGAGCAGTGGCCCGACCGTGTCGTCGATCACAGTTTATGGCAACCCCAAGCTGAGAGCCCGCTCCTCGGCTCTGTCTCTGCAGCCGGCTTCCCCGCTCCGATACCTGGGAGCTCTGCCGCACTCAGGCACCCCGGTCTTCCTGTGACCCTGAGAGTCCTGAGACCACACTGTCCCAGCGAGGGTTCCACCCCTCACTTAGCCACTGGAGTGACGTCCCTCAGCAGAGCTGACTTCTAAAAGTTCCGATTTTGTGCTCTGCTGCTCTATCACTCGCCAGAAGCGGCCAACGGAGGCCCCTCCCCCACTGTCTATCCTCCCGAATATCGCCTTGGATTCACTTCTCTGCACGTCCTACCTTCCAGAAAGTGGTTGCTTTTCTGTCCATAGAATTGCTGATATTCTTTTCTTCAATCTCCTGTTGAGTTTATAGGTGTTCAGAATGGTTTGATCCCTATCTAGCTGAATTCCTGGGACCAGACGAAATCCAGGTCTCCTACTCCTCTGCCATCTTGCCCCTCAGCAGTTGACTTTTATATCCATTTCATTGTCATTTTTAAATCCTCCACAAACAGGCCCCCATTCATTCTCCATACCCTGTGGGAACACTCCCCCCACACCACCATCCACCTCCAGCATATCATGGAGCATCTCCCCTGCCCTGGCCAAGTGTATTGCACTGAGATATTCTAATAATAAGCCATTATTTTTTAATCTGCTGAGATAATAAAAAAATAAGTAGAAAAATGGAGAGACATATATGTATTTTGGAGGTAAAGGAAGAAGATCAGGGACTCAGAAATGGCTTCTGCAACCAAATGGAATAGATTACTACTTGGTCTTATCTCTGAGCAGTATATTTTCCAAAAATACACAGCCCAACAACTGAATAATGGCTTTTAAAGAATTACTTTTAATTGAATTTTTAACACATAAGAATAGGCAATGTGCAGCAATTTTTTTTTTTTTTTGAGAGAGAGAGAGAGGCAGGGGAGGGTCAAAGGGAGAGGGAGAGAGGGAATCCTAAACAGGCTCCACACCCAGCATGGAGCCAAACGTGGAGCCCAGTGTGGGGCTCAGTCTCCCAACCGTGAGATCATGACCTGAGCCAAAATCAAGAGTCGGAGGCTCAGCTGACTGAGGGCCCAGGCACACTATTGTGTGCAGCTATTCTTAAATCCTGTTTTCCTCTCTCTTCAGTGTCTCTCCCCTCTTTGGTCTTTACTCAAATGTCTCTTTCTCAGTGAGAAGAGTATCATTTTTAGATTTTTCCAAGTCTCAATAGAAGAGAGCTGGTTTTACATATTTGCTTCAGTCTTAAATGTTGCAACATCCCATGTCTGGAAGCCAGATTACATAGGGGTGAGGAGTAAATGGAAGGTTAAAAAGTGAACAGTCACCCTCCAAAGTCTGGTGATAGTTGTTCCATATGTTGGTCAACAGAACCTAAATGTGTTATTTTCTGGAATGTGTTCTCTAGAATAACTGAGGACAATACATGTTTATATCAAAACTCAGAGAACTGTCTGACCAGACCCTGGAGAGTCCTTCCACTAGGAATGCTCACCTCCTAGACACCTCACACTTTCTCCCTCACCCCCTTCAGATCTGGGCTAAAACATTATGCCCTCAGTGAGTCTTTTCCAATCCACCTGCTTTGTGTTGGTCTGAGCCTGTCAATAGTGATGGTGTCTGCTAGCAATGCCTGGGGCACTCACTGGGCCTGTACCACTTGTATTGATCCCCCACAGACACATTCTAACTGGAGCTTATGTTGTGGCTAGACCAGGCCTGTGGTTCTTGTTATGATTGCAAGAAGCACCTCAGCAACAACCATCAGGGAACATCACAACATAAGGTTCATTACTCACAAGTCCTGGAGGGTATATTGCATGCTGGGGGCCACACTTGGAGGTAGCCAGTAGAGAGAGATTGAGTTCTGGCCTGGGGTTTCTGCCTTTTTTGGAGTTGAGGGTGAGGTTTCTAGGGTTTCCTGGGTTCACTCTTTAGTGGTGAATTGAAAACATAACAGTGGCAATTAGGACACCAGGAGGGAAAAGCAGGGTCCCTCAAGCAATTATCTTCCTTTCTGTGGCCTCAGGCTGATGCTGAATTTATCTACATGCCTTGGCTTGTGCTATCAAACCTCCCCAAGAGGTACGCCAGTAATAGGGGAATGTTGGCTGGGATCAAAGTGGTGGTAGATAAGCCGCAACATATGACATACCAATTCGACTACATGAAGAAGAGGTAGGAAAATGTTTCTAGAGTGACTTTTGGGTACAATAGTCCAGTGAAAAAGCTTCCGTGGTTTTCTAAGGGAAATTTCATAATAACAATCACCAGATGTGGGGCTATGTTAGCCAGAGTGGTCAGAAATTAAATAAGACAATTTGGTTGCTGATACCTTCTGGACTCTATCTCCATGGTCTAGTCTCTAAGAAAAGGCAGCACTGAGGAAAGAATGTGGTTCTCTCTGTGCAATGCCTGGTGCTTATTCTGTCTCCGGATTCAAAGCTTCAGGCTGGGTGAGATGAGCTTCCAAATGAAGTAAAGCAGTGCAGTGTGGCTGGCCCCTGGAAAGGTCGCATGAGAAGCTTCTGTAACCTCTCCCAGCTCTGTATTGACAAGGAGCCCACCTGGATCCCAAGAGTGCAGAATCAGGTGAGAGATAGGTGGTTGTGTTAGTGTCCTAGGGCTGCTGGAACCAAGTGCCACAATCCAGTCAGCTCAGATCAACAGAAAGGTATTCCTCACAGTTCTGGAGGCTAGAAGTCCAAGATCAAGATGTTGGTAGGGCCAAGCTCTCTCTGAAGACTCTAGGGGAGGATCCTTCCTTGCCTCCTCCTAGCTTCTGGATATTGCTTATAACCCTTGAGTTTCTTGGCTTGTAGATGCATCACTCCAACCTCCATCTCCACGTGGTTTTCTCCCTGTCTGCATCCAAATTTCCTTCTTAAAATCACATTGTTAGACCACCTGTTGTGGCCCAAGTCCGCCAGGTAAACAAAGACACTGTTATCAGATAGGATATGCCAGTGGTTTAAAGATCATCTCCCAGGAGCAAAGGGCAAAGGCCAGATCCTTCTTCCAGTAAGGTTAATCCTTTGTTGTACAGTTTCGTTCTGTAAACAGACTTTCCACACGGTGGAAGAGATGACCACCAACAGCCCCAAATTGAACTGCAGTAGACAAAACTTCTTTCTTTTTGTGTCCAAACTTCAATTCTAGAGAAGTTATATAATTGGCCCTGCTTGGATCACACAGTCACTTTTCGAGCCAACTACTGTTGCCAAACAAATGGAATACCATGATTGACCAGGTTGGGTTTTTGTGTCCATGTCTATGGCTATTGATTGAAGGTCTAGAACCAGAAAAAAAGACGGAAATGGTCAGGACTCCATCAATAAATGCCACCTTACCAACTGTTGTCCCCACTTCCAACTTAGGACCAACCGCAGAAGGCCAAATATGTTCCCCTAACGATCACATAGGATGCCCACTTCTGGTCTGCCCACCCCCAGCTTCCCTGCACCGATAACTTCCAGTCAGAGCACACCCTTTCCTGTCATTGAGTCTCTGCCAAACACAAGTAATGGTAGCTGATTCCTTGGCTATAGCATGCTCTGGGTTAGAAAGGGACCCTGGAGCAAGGGCTGGCCTTCTTCAGCTCTGGAAATCAGAGCATCAGGCCAAATCTTTACCTCAGGCTTTTGCTTCTGTTGCCTGCCCTACCCCCAGGGATATGCAGTTACTTTCAGCTAGTGACAAACCTCACTTCTCTCTCTTCCTCTGAGGAACATAAAGTCAGAATGTGAGTGTTTGAGAATAACTGGACTACGGGGTGACTGAATCTGCTGTAATTTTTAAGAAAACCTTTTATTCTTTTTTTTTTTTAAGTAGTCTCCATGCCCAATGTGGACCTTGAACCCACAACCCTGAGATCAAGAGTTGCATGCTCCACCGACTGAGCCAGCCAGGTGCCCCAAGAAAAGCTTGTATTCTTAATCTTCAATAGCAGCAACTTCCTTTTGACACAGCTCTGAAAAAAAGCTTCTCTGCCTTGTGCATTCATTTCCTGTACAGTGGTTTTCAAACTTTTTCACTAAGAAATTCCTAATCATGGAAGAGAAAAAGCTAATCACTCCCTTCCCCTGGGGAAGGGGAGGTGAGGAAATAATAAATATATTAGTAATAATTGCAGAAACAACAGCAACCCTGTATTATGCATTTACTATGCACCAAGTTAATGCTAAGGACTTTGCCTACATTTTCTCATTTAATCTGCGCAGCAAACATGGTTTCCTG
Organism: Eumetopias jubatus; assembly: GCF_037043125.1. Classification (NCBI taxonomy): domain Eukaryota; kingdom Metazoa; phylum Chordata; class Mammalia; order Carnivora; family Otariidae; genus Eumetopias; species Eumetopias jubatus. Next base: position 9,452,148 of record NW_028274819.1, on the reverse strand, counting down.
GACTGGTTGCTACAGAAGTTGTTGTTCAGAGTTCTATTTTTGTATAAGGTCTGGCCATTGCCCTTTTGAATTCAGTCTCTCAAGTTGTTACCGGTGGAAGAGTCTGTGTTGTGTGGATAGAGGTCTCTGTTCTTAGATTCCCCAAGAAAGACTTATGTGAGGATCCGTGAGAATAAAGACAAGCAGAAGGAAAGTAGCAAGCACAGAGCAGTTTATTAAGCACAGTATACTCTCAAGAAGGGAGAGCGGGCAGGCCCAGAGTAGGCAATTTCACCACAGTTAGGGGTGTCTTTTCTTTCTATGTTTGCAGAGGTAATGGGTCATAGTTAGGGAGATCTCCCACTGAGGATGTTTCCAATCATCTAAGGGACTCCAACTGGTTTAGGAGGGGGAGTTTTTGGCCCTACAATGTTCTTGCCTGAATTGTCATGGCCATCTTCCTCCAGGGAGCGTGGGATGGGGGAGTGGGAGGGGTGAAACCGCAATGTAAATATATTACAATGAAGCTATGGGTTACCCTGGGGCAGAGGTTGAAGAAGAGAGTGTTAAAAGCCACAATCAGAAAGGGAGCCAAACCTTGAGAGACTCTTGACTCCAGAAAACAAACCGAGGGTTGTGGAAGGGGAGGTGGGTGGGGGGATGGGGTAAGTGAATGATGGGTATTAAGGAGGGCACATGATGTGATGAGCATTGCGTGTTATACGCAACTAATAAATCATTGAACACAACACCAAAAACTAATGATATACTATATGTTGGCTAATTGAATTTAAATTAAAAAAAAAAAGCCACAGTCAGGCTTCTAATGTGTCATCTATTTATCACCACCTTTGTCTCCAGCTCTTAACTAACTGCCTGCTTTATCAGAATCAGGCCCTACATTGTGAGTATCTTAAACTGGGGAGGCTGTGTGGTACTATTTGTTGGACAAAGTGAAAATTTATCTTTGACATTGGCTCATCCAACCAATAAAAAGTTTAAAGCAAATTACTAATGGAAATAAAATTATAATTCAAAGGACTACTTTGCATATTAAAATAATGTATCCTTTGGTTCATTCCACTAACCTAGTATCATACAGTTGTCTTGAAATGTAAACTCCTTCTATTGGAAGGATGCTATGGCAACGGGAAGGGGGGAGGCGGATACAGATGATTGGTTGTCATCCAGGGGGTCAGAGCCTTAAGGGAACTCTCTGGAGCAGGTTGAAGAAAATGTGTCAACAACAACAAAAAAAACTAAGGGCACATGTGGTTTAAGGAATTTAGAGCTGGGCTCCTGGTAGCTCAGAGGAGGGAATCCGCCTAGGGTTTCAGACTCTTCAGAGCACCTCCAGCACAGAACCATACCAATTATAGTTTATCTTTCCGTTCTTTACAAAAGGTTAAGGAGAGAGACGATTAGAAGGAAGCGATCTGAATTTAAACGAATAACAAGACTGAGAAACATTTCGAGCAGAGGAAGGGTATCAGGGCCCACTGCATTGCTTTTCAATTGTCAGTTACAAAACCTTGGCACATCACGCATTTCGCCACCAACACCAACACCCCGCCCCCAGCCTCATAAGGAGGAAGTGGAGGTTCCCCCTTTCACCAGGAAGCTCAGGTGAGTGGAGGGCCAGCATTGTCCCTGTGCCGGGAGCCAGCCTCCTGGGGTCGAGCCGGAGCGGAGACACCGGCAAAGGTGAGAGGTGCTGCGCCGCGGCCCCGGTCGGGGCTTTACGGTAACTGAGCTGCGCGCCAGCCCCGCCCCCGTGCGCAAGCGCGGAGCCGTTGTCCGCGGAGCGGTTGCGAGCCCAGCGGTTTCCCGGACAGGCTAGCCCCGGCGCTGGACCGCGCAGGTTCCGAGGCCGGCCGGGTGGCTCGGCCCAGCCTGAAGCCCCTGCGTCTGCCTCCCGCGGCGTCCTCGGCAAGTCGACGGCGCCGCCGGAGCAGCTGCCGGAGACCGGGAAAGCGCCCTGCCTGGTGGTGGGGGTCCGGGAAGTGGTGGGGGACGGGGGCGGGGGGCGCTGACGAACTGGCACTGCCCAAGAATGTCAAGACTAAGGGATTCCAGTGAGATGTGGCGCATCTCTTTTTGGGGGGCGGGGAGGGGGACCTGGACCTCTGCAGCGCGGGGTGACCCCCGAAGTCCGTGTCTGTGGCCCAGTCTGTCCCTACACGGCCTGGACTGGACGATCCCAAGGAGCTTGGATGCTGAGTGTCGCTGGCAAGTGCATGCGCAGTTCACACCAGAGCACCTGCCCCGCGGTCTGCAGACTCTGGGCCAGTTGGATAGGGCCTGTCTTAGCCCACCAGGAATTATCCTGAGGCCAGCGTTTCCTCCCACTGCAGTAGTGATGAGGAGGTTGGAATTGTGGTTACCCTCAGACCCTCATACCCTTTTTCCTTGGGGCCTGTCTGGCGTTCATGATTCCTAGCTGTCTCCCATCTCTAAACTCTGACAGTCCCAGAATGGCTTCTGAGATCCTACTGAGATCTGGCTTTGGAGGATTTACTCATTTTGCTTTGAAGCTGGATGGCCCCCAGCAGCCTGATGTCCTTCACAGAGCCTCCACCAGTGTCCCGGACTATCCCTACCTGGTCCAGTCCCTGGACCAATACCAGGAATCCTGGATGCCTAGTCAGTGTGGTACCTGCCTTCAGATATCCAGGACTTACAGGCTTGGAAAAGGGACCATCTCAGGGGAAACCCAAGACCAGAAAGAGCCCAGGAGTAGGGCTCGAGCTCTGGCCCTGGAGGCAGTCCCCACCCCTCCCCAGCAAAGACTGTGGTTCTCTGGAAAACTGAGGCCGGATGGCAGCCGGTGGGGAGGGGGCGCGGGCTCTGGGTCCCGAAGCCCCACCCGAAGGCCCAAAGATGCCTGAGGTGGGGGTGGGAGAGAAACGGGGAATGTGCGAGGCCAGGGGGCACTCTGGGCATTTTGTGCAAAGTTCAAACCACGCTGTCTCTGCCCTCTGCCCCCATCCCCTAGGTCTCAGGAAATTTCTTGAGGCTGTAAACCTTGCCTCCCTCCTGGGGTAGAAACTGGACCTAGTCTCCAGTGGAATCTCCCCCAAGAGATTATGCCCAGGGTGATCTTCTTGGGCCTGTTCTAAGTGACACCTTCATCTTCCTGATGCCTAGGATCCGTCGACATGAATCCCGTCATCGTGGTCCATGGTGGCGGAGCCAGCAATATCTCTAAGGACCGGAAAGAGTGGGTGCGCCAGGGCATCATCAAAGCCGCTGAGGCAGGTTACAAAATCCTGATGGATGGAGGAAGCGCAGTTGACGCTGTGGAAGTTGCTGTGGCATTCCTAGAAGATCATCCTGAGTTCAACGCAGGTATATTTGCAGTGCAGTTAGTAACTCATGCCAAATCAGGTTAAGCTTATCCCCCTACAAATAGAATCTAAAGTGCCAATGAATCTGGTAAGCTTTTCAGTAAAATTTAATATGCTAAAAAGATTTAATTTTTCTTTTTACCTGTTGACCAGGTTGCTTTAAGAATTTTTAAATCCGGGACACCTGGGTGGCTCAGTTGGTTAAGCAACTGCCTTCAGCTCAGGTCATGATCCTGGAGTCCCAAGATCGAGTCCCACATCAGGCTCCCTGCTTAGCAGGGAGTCTGCTTCTCCCTCTGCCCCTCCCCACTCTCATGTGCTCTCTCTCATTCTCTCTCTCAAATAAATAAATAAAATCTTAAAAAAAAAACCTTTAAAAAATTTTTTAAATCCATCAGTTCACCATTTTTTCTTTAACTTGCTTCCAAGAATTCACATACCAAGAGGCTTTTTTATTACATCTTTTTGTGGGGGTGTGGGGGTAGACTATATACTATAAAGTGCACCCATTTTAAGTTTTGAAAAATACATACACCTGTGTAACCACACCACAAGATTTAAAACATTTCCATTGGGCACCTGGGTGGCTCAACCGGTTAAGCGTCTGCCTTCAGCTCAGGTCATGATCCCAGGGTGCTGGGATCGAGCCCTGCATGGGGCTCCCAGCTCAGCAGGGAGTCAGTGCTTCTGCTTCTCCCTCTCCCTCTGCCTGCTGCTCCCCCTGCCTATGCTCTCTCTCTGTCAAATAAATAAATAAAATCCTTTTTAAAAAAACAAAATTAAAACATTTCCATCATACCCAGAAGTTCCTTCATGCCGCTTTGCATTTTAATCCACCCTCATCCTCACTACCAGGTATCCACTGCTCTTCTTCTGTCGTTATAGATTAATTTGCTTTCTCCACAATTCCATATAAATGGAATCATGCGGAGTGTATTCTTTTGTGTTTGGCTTCTTCCTCTCAATTGATGCGTTTTTAGAGTAATAATCATTGTAACTACTATGATTACTATGTATCAAGCAGTGGTCTGAGAAATTTGCATGATTAACTCATTTAATCTGCATTATGAGTTAGGTATAATTCTTATGCTCATTGATTTTAAAATAGAGAACCTAGAATCTGGGGATTAAAATACTTCTTGGGATGATACCACCCACCTAACATCTGTCAGAGAGAAGAATTTTAGGAAATCTGAACCAATTAGTCATGAAATACTGAGTATTTGTTCCAGCCCCTTGCTTCTGCTAAGCACTCTTTAACACTTATGCAAAATTTCATAAGTCAGCTTGACCATAGAATGAGACATAAGTGCATTGTTATGGCTGTTGGTTGAACCAGAATTTAGTAGATGCTCCCCCTTGCCGGCAGAAGGAGTGGCCTGCTGTTTCAGTGGGAGACTTGTTCAGTTACATGCCACTAGCAGTTTTGACCCTCTAGCTGACAAACACCCACTTATTCACAAAGGACCTTGATTTGGAACAGGTCTTCTGGTCTCCCACCCTGTCTAAACTACTGGGATCAGTCGTCTGCCTGAACTGGGGAGTATGGATTCAGAACTGGAGTGGCTAGTTCTCGTCTTTGCTCTATACCAGAGCCTGGTAGAGTGACTCACTTCTAAGTGACTCGCTTCTACTGTGCCAGGCATCTGCTCTGCAGCACATTGAGGGAGAAGAGTAGAATCACACAATCTGTAGCTTTTTGAGTCTGGATTCTTCATTTACCGTAATGCGTTGGAGGGCCGTCCATGTCGACACAACTATTAATAGTCCGTGCATTTCTACTGTTAAGTAGCATTCCATTGTATGAATATACTAAGTCTTGGTCATTTACCAACCAAAGGACATGGCCAATTTGGGGCCATTACAAATCACTATTAACAATTGCATACAGGTTTTTGTGTGAACATAAGTTTTTCTTTCTCTTGGGTGAATACCAAGTTGTGGGATTGCTGGTCATAGGGCAAGCATATATTTAACTTTACTTGAAACAGCCAAACTGTTTTCCACAGTGACTCCCACTTTCCCTTCCCACCAGCAGTGTATGAAGGTTCTAGTCACTCCACATCCTCACCAGCACTTGGTGTTGTCAGTATTTTGTATTTTAGCCATTCTAACAGGTGTGTGGTGGGATCTCATTCTAGTGTTAATTTGCTTTTCCCTAGCAGCAAATGTTTATTTTAATATCTTTTCAAGTATTTTGTCAATTTCTGAATTGTGTTTTTTATTATTATTACTGAGCTTTAAGAATTCTTCATATATTCTCGACGTTGGTCTTTTATCAGATAAGTGATTTGCAGATATTTTCTTTTGGTCTGTAGTTTGTCTTTTCTTTCTCTTAACAGTGCCTTTCAAAGAACAAAAGTTCTTAATTTTGTAGAAATCCAATTTTTTAGTGCTTTTAGTGTCATACCTTAAGAACTATCTGCCTAGGCTAGGGCATCTGGTAGCTCAGTCGGTTAAGCGGCTGCCTTTGGCTCAGGTCATGATCCCAGGGTCCTGGGATTGAGCCCTGCATCGGGCTCCCTGCTCAGTCATCCTCTCTTCTCTCTTCTCTCTTTGTTCTCTCTTCTCTCTTTCTCTCTCAAATAAATAAATAAAATCTTAAAAAGAAAAAGAAAAGAAATATCTGCCTAATGCAGGGTCACAAACATTTTCTCTTACCTGTTTTCTAGAAACTTTATAGTTCCAGGTTTTGTATTTAGGTCTCTGATCCTTTTTTAATGATTTTTTGTATATGGTGTGAGGTATATATTAAGATGGTTTTTGCATAATTGTTCCAGCACCCGTTGTTGAAAAAGCAATTCTTTCTTCATGGAGTCACCCTTCCACCTTTGTCAAAAATCACTTGACTTTTCCACCTTTGTCAAAAATCACTTCACTTTGAATGGATGGGTCTGTTTCTGGACTCTATTGCATTGGGCTGTATGTGTATTCTTTCACCAATACCACACTGTCTTGATTACTGTAATTTTATATTAAGTCTTCAAATCAGGTAGTAAGAGTCTTGCAGCTCTTTGCACGCATGTCTGGGTAACTGTTTTGGCTGTCGGCCTTCCCACCAATTTGGGAATCACCTTGTCAATTTCTACCAAAAAAATCCTGCTAGGATTTTGATTAGGACTGTATTAACTCTATAGAGCAGTTTGGTGAATTGAAATCTGAACGGTACTGAGCCTTTCCATCCAGTGCTTCCATTTGTTTAAATCTTTGATTCCTCTCATCAGTGTTTTGTAGTTTGTAGCATGCACTATCTTATACATATTTTGTTAGATGTATACTTAGTTACTTCATGTCTTTTGGTGCTATTGTAAATGTTACTTATTATGATTAGAGTTATGAACCTTTGTTGCTGATATAAAAATACAATAGATCTTTTTCATACTTGCCATCTGTAGGTCTTCTTTGGTAAGATGTCTGTTCAGGTCTTTGTCTCATTTTTTTGTTGTTGGTTTTTTTTTTTTTCTTTGTCTCATTTTTTAATCAGATTGTGTTTTCTTATTGTTGAGTTTTAAGAGTCCTTTATATATTTTGAATAGCAGTCCTCTATCAGATGTGTCTTTTATGAATACATGTTCCCAGTCTGTGGCTTATCTTCTCATTCTCTTGACAGTGTCTTTCATATGGCAGAAATTTTTTGTTTTAATGACGTCCAGCATAACAATTTTTTCTTTCACGGAGCATGCCTTTGGTGTGGTATCTAAAAAGCCAATCCCAAGGTCACCTGGATTTTCTCCTATGTTATCTTCTAGGAGCTTTATAGTTTTGCATTTTACATTTAGGTGTGTGATCCATTTTGAGTTAATTCTATGAAGGGTGTATGGTCTGTGTCTAGATTTGGGTTGTTTTGCATATGGATGTTCAGTTGTTCGAGCCCTGTTTGTTGTAAAGACTTATCTTTGTTCCACTGGATTGCCTTTGTCTGAAGATTCTGAACCCAGTTCCAGTGCGTGTGTAGATTTTCCCACACCAAGCAGTTTTCCTACACCAGCTGGGTGTCCTACAATTTAGCTCATTTCTGACACTATCTACCTGAAGGTATCATCAGATTCCACAGGTGAGGGCGCCTGGGTGGCTCAGTCGCTTAAGCATCTGCCTTCAGCTCAGGTCATGATCCAAGGGTCCAGGGATCAAGTCCCGCATCGGGCTTCCTGCTCGGCAGGGAGTCCCCTGCTTCTCCCTCTACCCCTCCCCCCTGCTTATGCGTGTGTGTGCGTGCTCTCTCTCTCTCTCTCTCTCTCTCTCTCTTTCTCTCTCTCTCAAATAAATAAAATCTTAAAGAAAAAAAAAGACGCCACAGGTGAAGGGCTCAGTCCCACAAGACTACCCTCCACTTTAGATGCCAACTGTAAATCCAGGTTGTTACTTGTGCTTCTGACCTATTTATTTATTGGTTAATTAAATCTTTTTTAAAAAAATATGTTGAATTTATAGGGGCACCTGGGTGGTACAGTTGGTTGAGCATCTGACTCTTGGTTTTGTCTCAGGTCTGATCTCAGGGTCCTGAGATCAAGCCCTTCTTCAGGCTCCGTGCTCAGCACAGAATCTACTTGTGTTTCTCTCTCCCTCTCCCTCGGCCGCTGTCCCTTCTTGTGCTCTCTCATGCACGTGAGATCTCTCTCTCAAATCAATAAAATAAATCTTTTTTTTAAGATTTTATTGATTTGAGAGAGAGTGTGCACAAGAGAGCGAGCACAAGCAGGGAGAGCAGCAGAGGGAGAGGGAGAAGCAGACTTCCCACACAGCAGGGAGCCCGACATGGGGCTCAATCCCAGGACCCTGAGATCATGACCTGAGCCGAAGGCAGCCACTTAACCGACTGAGCCACCCAGGCGCCCCTAAGATAAATCTTAAAAAAAAAAAAAAAAAAAGATGTTGAATTTATTGGTTTAAGAGTTATTTATAATATACTGTATTTAATTCTTTTAATGTCTATAAGGTCTGTAGAGAGGTCCCATCTTTCATTCTTGATATTTGAATTTCTGTCTTTTTTTTCTTGGTTGTCTAGCTAGAGTTTATCAAGTTTGGGTTTGGGGGGATTTTTGGAGGGGGGGTTATGTGTTTTCAAAGAACAGTAGCTATTGGTTTTAGGAGGGTTTTGTGGATTTTTTTATTGTTTTTTCTTTTACTGTTTTTCTCTTCTGAATTTCATTGATATATCTGTATTATTTCCTTTCTTCAACTTACTTTAGGAATAATTTACTATTATTTTTGAGATCATTAATTTGAGACCTGTCTTTCCTAATACAAGCATTTAATACTTTAAATTTTCCTCTAAGCCCTGCTTTGATTGCATCCTACAAGTTTTCACATGTTGTCTTCTCATTTTCATTCTGTTCAAAACATGTTATAATTTCATTTGTGACTTCCTCATTGAACCGTGGGTTATTTAGAAGTGCGATAATTTCCAAATATGTGTGGATTTGCCAAATATCTCTCTGACTTTTATTTTAATTCTGTTACAGTCAAAGGATATACTCTGTGTGATTTACATTCTTTTGAACTTTTAAGGTTTGGGTTTTGGCCCAGAATATGGTCTCTCTTGGTAAATATCCAATTTGTATTTAAAAAGAATATGTACTCTGCTGTTGTTGTATGGAAAGTTCTATAAATCTCAATAAGGTCAAGTTAGTAGATAATGTTGTTCAGATCTTCTATACCTTCATTTTCTGTCTATTTCTACTGATTACTGAGAGAGGAGTGTTGAAGTCTTTTATTTGTGAATTTCTCTATTTCTTCTTTGACTTCTATCAGTTTTGCTTCATATATTTAGAAATTGTTGTTAGGTACATAGATTGCTGTCTTCTATGTGAACTGACCCTTTTATCATTATGTAATGTCATTATTATTTAACGTTCCTTGTTCTGAAGTCTGCTTTGCCCGATGTTAATATAGCTGCTCCAGCTTTCATTTAATTCATTTTAGCATGGTATAACTTTTCCATTCTTTTATTTTTAACCTGTTTGTATCTTTATATTTATTTTTTTTAAAGATTTTATTTATTTGAGAGAGAGAGAGAATGAAAGAGCGAGAGCACCAGATGGGGGCGGGTCAGAGGGAGAAGCAGACCCCCCGCTGAACAGGGAGCCCGATGCAGGACTCGATCCTGGGACTCGAGGATCATGACCTGAGCCGAAGGCAGTCGCTTAACCACCTGAGCCACCCAGGCGCCCCTGTATCTTTATATTTAAAGTGGATTTCTTTTAGGTAACACAGAGTTGTATCTTACCTTTTTATACAGTCTCTCTGCTTTTTATTGGGGTATTTACGCCATTTACATTTAGTGTGATTATTGATATGGTCAGGTATAAGTCTGTCATCTTGCTATTTGTCTTCTATTTGTCCAATCCATTCGTTGTTTCTCTTTTTTCCTCCTTTTCTGTCATCTTTTGGGATAATTGAGTGTTGTTTATGATTGCGTCTTACCTCTTTTGTTGGCCTAGTAGCTAGACTTCTTCTTTTTAAGGGTTATTTTAGAGTTTATAGTATACATCTCTCACTTGTCACAGTTTACCTTTAAGTAATATTGTACTCCATGAATAATCTCAGAACCTTGTAATGGTATACTTGTTTCCCCTTTCCTAGCCTTTGTGCTATTGCTGTCATGTATTTTACTTCTGTGTATGTTATAAATTACCCAGTACATTGTTACTATTTTTCCCTTAAACAGTTATATATGTACATACATACACACATATACATACATATATATATTTTTTTGAGAGAGAGAGATTGAGTGTGAGGAGAGGGGAGGGGCAAAGGGAGAGGGAGAGAGAGAATCTTTTCTTTTTAAGATTTATTTATTTATATGAGAGACAGAGAGAGAGCAGGGGGAGGGGCAAAGGGAGAGGGAAAAGGAAAGAATCTCAAGCAGACCCTCCTGAGTATGGAGCCCTAAGTGGGGTTTGAACTCACGACCCTGAGATCATGACCTGAGCCAAAACCAAGAGTTGGACTCTTAACCAACTGAACTACCCAGGCTCCCCTAAACGGTTATATTTTAAAGATATTATTAAAATAAAGGGAAAAGGTATTTCTGCTTTACCCATATACTAACCATTTCCAGTGCTTTTCCTTCGTGTGGCTTATGACTGTGGTCCACTGTCGTTTTCCTTCTTCCTGAGAGACCTCCTTTAACACTTCTTGTATTTCACATCTGCTATTGGTGATTTCGTTCAGCTCTTGTGTATCTGAAAAAGTCTTGTTTTCTGTATTTGAAAGATAATTTCACTGTATATTTACCTCCAACTTGACAGGCTGTTTGTGTGTGTGTTGTTGTTGTTGTTTTTCATTTCAGGGCTTTAAAGACATTGCTCCACTGTCTTCTGGATTGTATCATTTCTGACAAGAAACATATTCTCATTGTTTCCTCTCTTCCCAATGCATGGCTCTCTGGCTACTTTTATAAGATTTTCTGTCTTGGGGCGCCTGGATGGCTCAGTCGTTAAGCGTCTGCCTTCGGCTCAGGTCATGATCCCAGGGTCCTGGGATCGAGCCCTGCATCGGGCTCCCTGCTCCGCGGGGAGCCTGCTTCTCCCTCTCCCTCTGTCTGCTTGTGCTCTCCCTTCATCTCTCTGTCAAATAAATAAATAAATAAAATCTTTAAAAAAAAAAAAAGGTTTTCTGTCTCCTTAGCACCAAGCTGTTTGATCATGATGTCCCTGCATGTAATTTTCTTCATGTTTCTTTTGCTTGGAGTTTATTGAGCTTCTCAGATCTGTGAATTTGTAGTTTTAATCAAATATGAAAATTTATTATCCATTTTTCCTTAAATATTTTGTTGTCCCTCTTGTCTCACCTCTCCTTTTAGAGATTCCGATTACGCATAGATTGGGTTGCTTGAAATTGTCCCTGAGCTCAATGACCTCTTTTAATTTGGGTTTTTTTTATCCTTTTTTATTTTTCATTTTGGATAGTTTCCATTACTACATCTTCATGTTCATTCATGTTTTCTGCTGCACTGTCTAACCTTGTTTTATTTTCTGTATATTTTCCACTTAAGACTTTTGGGGGGGGGCACCTGGGTGGCTCAGTTGGTTAAGCGACTGCCTTCGGCTCAGGTCATGATCCTGGAGTCCCGGGATCGAGTCCCGTGTCGGGCTCCCTGCTCGGCAGGGAGTCTGCTTCTCCCTCTGACCCTTCCCCATCTCGTGCTCTCTATCTCTCATTCTCTCTCTCAAATAAATAAATAAAATCTTTAAAAAAAAAGGACTTTTTTTTCCCCATCTCTAGAAGTTCTATTTGGGTCCTTTTTATGTTTTCCTCCATGTTCTGGTACATATAGAATATAGTTATAACAGCTGTTTTATTAACATCCTTGTCTACTAATTCTGTCATTTATGTCGTTTATGATCTGTTACTATTGAGTGAGGTTTTTTCCCTCCTCGTTATGGGTCATATTTTCTTGTTTCTTTGTGTGCCTGGCAATTTCTTATTGGATACCAAACATTGTGAATTTTACCTTGTTAGATACTGGACAGTTTTATAATCCTTTCAATATTCTCGAGCTTTGTTCTTATCCCATTTTACAAATGAGGAAACAGGCACAAAGAGGTAAAGCGTAGCTAGCCTTACAGACATTATCTGGGCAAAAGGAGTTGGAGGAAGAGTGCTGGTGGTAAAGAGAACAGCATACACAAGGGGACAGAGCAATGGGAACTTATGGTACTTTCATGGAAACCTCATATTTCAGTAAAATGCAGCCAAGAAGGGGGTGGGGAGGATACCGCTGGTAAAGGAGCTCAGAAGCCAGATCGGGAAGTGTTTTCATACTTCTTGTTTTGTAGGTCATGGGATGCCAAGCCAGATGTGGGTTTCCAAACATGTCTCTCTGGCAGTGGAGTAGAGGATGAATTAAAGTCAACAGCTTAGAGGAAACTTGGGAGCCATTTCGAAGTTCTTAATTCTTGCTTTTCAACTTGTCTTTGGCTTTAGGTTGTGGATCTGTCTTGAATGTAAATGGTGATGTTGAAATGGATGCCAGTATCATGAATGGACAAGACCTGTCTGCGGGAGCTGTGTCTGCAGTCCGCTGTATAGCAAACCCCATTAAACTTGCACGGCTTGTTATGGAAAAGGTATGTGACAAAAGCATCCTTTTTGTAAGAAATTGTTACCGCTGTACTCTAGCAACTAAAAGTGGTCTTACTGGAGGGAAATACTTGTGAGCACTGTTCTCCTAAAACCCTATAAAAGAACAGAAGCACTGCTACTTAAATTTCTCAAATAAGCCGAGACTCTGACTCTGTTGACAGTGGAATTTTACTAGTAATCCCTTGTCCAGTGATTACTTTGTTTTCATGTTGTCTTCCTATATTTTCTTCAGTCTTCTCTCAACATGGATGACATAACAGATACAAATTGAACAGACCAACTGTTTAATAGCATATGTAAAATAAAGATGAATTGTGTTCTCTAAACTTAAGATCAGGGCGCCTGTGTGGCTCAGTCGTTGGGCTTCTGCCTTCAGCTCAGGTCGTGATCCCAGGGTCCCGGGATCGAGTCCTGCATCGGGCTCCCTGCTCTGCGGGAAGTCTGCTTCTCCCTCTCCCACTCCCCCTGCTTGTGTTCCTGCGCTTGCTGTGTCTCTGTCAAATAAATAAATAAAATCTTTTAAATAAATAAATAAACTTAAGATCATACGTAAGTACCTTTCTAGTAATATTCCATCACTTTGGGGGTTTTTTGAAAATACAAGATCTCAGAGTGCCAGGCTTTGTTCAACATTCGAGGAAAAGCAAGCCAGTGGAATTTGCATTTTTGAGGCTTTATACCCAGAGAGAAGTAATTATATCCACACAGAACAGTTAAAAAGATTTTTTGACTATTTCATAAAACTAACCATGTTTCTGTTTCTTTCTGGCTCAAGACAGCTCACTGCTTTCTGACTGACCAAGGTGCAGCGAAATTTGCAGCAGTCATGGGGGTCCCTACGATTCCTAAAGAGCAGCTGGTGACAGAAAGAAACATAAAACGTCTGGAAAAAGAGAAGCATGAGAAAGGTGCTCTGAAGTTAGACTGTCAGCAGTAAGTGTCTTCTGTGGCTCACAGTTTGGGGACTTACTCAGGCATGGAAGTGTAACAAATATCTGATTACCTACATTTCTTAAATAAGTCAAGAATCACTTGGTAGTTTCCATTTTTGTACAAAATAATTGACACTACATCATGGAAAAACTGCTCTTTTGATTCTTACATTTAGCCTCATTTATTACTCCTGTAATAACAACTCAGATTTGGCCGAGTTCCTTCTCTAATCATAGAGTGCCTTGTGTTAGTGGAGTAACTGCCGGATGCCTCTTGATCAGTTTGTTATCTTAAAAGCAGACAAAACAGGTTGTCTGTGACCTAGTGAACCCTCTGAAGTTACTTGAGCCTGCTGTCCTAGTACAGAGGAATCAGTACAGTTCTTGTAAGTTTGAATTAATCATTTGTTCTGAATTACGGTTTTCTGTGTTACAGAGTTCAAAATCCCAAGTAAAAGCCCCCTAATTCAAGCAAAATTTGAAAAATAGAATTTAGATATGGCCTGGGAGTTTATAATGGAATATAATCTATTAACTCTGCATACTCTTTAAGATTTGTCATTTTTAACCAGCAGTATACTTTAATATCACCTAGGGAGCTTTTTCAAACTATACATGTCTGGTCCCCTTCCATAAAGAATCTAATTTAATAGATCTGAGGTGAAGAGGCCAGGCAGGTGTATTAGGAAAAAGTTTCCCAGGTAATTCTGATGTGTCCCCAGCTTAAGAATCTGTTTTACAAAATTGGTCATGTACTGGTAGCTTTCGATAACCTTACCAAGTGTGCTATTGTACCTGTAGGCTAGAGTCACAGGAATGGGGCTGCTTTATCGATGGTTCTTGGGTCTTTTAACAGATGTTGTCACATCGCTTTCCAGAAATTCTGCAACAGCACACATCTCCACCAGCCAGTATTACCCTTAGATATAAGTGAGAGGGGCTCCACCCTGGGTCCTGCACTTTAGAGGACCCCCCCATTTCACAAACACACAAAACAGTTGGCTTATTACAGACACCTGGGGCACCTCTGTCACTCAGCAGTGGCATAGCATGACCCATAACCCTCATCATCCACGCTTGTGATTAACACCATTCAGCCCCCAGGAAAATGCTTCTCTGCATCACTTGCTCTATGTCTTGGAAGCGAAGGCCACCTAAGTCTAAAGCTTTGTGGATTGTGCTACTGCTGATATATGAAATGGACACTGCTTCGGAGTGGGGGGAAGAATTGAACAGCAGAAGGACTTAGGTAAGAGAAAAAGACAAATTAATAACTTGTCGAATAAATTCTTACATAACAAAGTAATTGTTTCCCAGTAGTGCCAAGTATCCATTTTCTTGCCTCCTTACATGTTCTATGCTATGGTTCTGGCGGGATTCATGGGTTAGTACAATATCTGCAAGACTTGCACATGAGGACTGATGCCCATTACTCTTAAAAGTGTATATATGTAGGTCTAGACCAGCACTGTCCAACAGAAAGACGAGAGCTGCATATGCAACTTAAAATGTTCCAGTAGCCACATTAAAAAAGTAAAAAGAAACAGGTAGGGGTGCCTTGGTGGCTCAGTCGGTTAAGCGTCTGACTCTTGATTTTGGCTCGGGTCATGATCTCATGGTCATGAGATCAAGCCCCATGTCAGGCTCCACGCTCAGTGCAGAGTCAGCTTGAGATTCTCTCCCTCTGCCCCTCCCCACCCCCACTCACACTCTCTCTCTCTCTCTCTCAAAAAAAAAAAAAATATATATATATATATACACATACACACACACACACACACACACACGTTTCACCCAATACATCTAAAATTTTATCATTTCAGCATGTAATCAAGATAAGAAATTACTTGAGATATTTTACATTCTTGTTTCACATTAAATCTTCAAAATCTGACCCATATGCTACACTTGTAGCACACCTCCACCGCCCCCCCCCAGGGGGGTTGCCCACGCTTCCTGTGGCCAGTGGCGCAGGTAGCTCATGTCTGCCATACTGGACAGTGTGGGTCTAGACAGAACCTGCGTGAAGAACCAGCTCTTTATGTTGGCAACTAAATGGACACTGAACGTTAGTTATGAATGGTTTTGTTTGTTAAGATATGTTAAAATTTTTAGCTTTTAAGGAGTTTTATTTTAAGATGTTATATTCACTAATTATAATTCATGTTTTGACTTTAATATTAATAGATAATTTGGTATATTTTAGGAAAACACTTAACTTTTTAAAGTTATATCTGCAGTTCATTTATATTTATTCAGTTATATTTACTCTTCATTTTTTTATGAAAATGTATCTTAATTTTGTGCACTTTCAAGACGATTACATCTTTTTAATCCCTAGATTATTGAAAATGCGTGTTAAGTCAAGATTTTGATAGAAAAAGAATACAAAAGTGGAGCTCACAAAAGAAAACAGAAAGCTGAGAGGAAGAAAGAAGGAAAATAATCTTCCAGGACACAGCCCACGCGCATTTTAGAAAACAAAACAGTAAAGTAAGCAGTCTTCTTCCAGGAAGATCCACCTAACGTTCACAAGCGGGACATTCCAAATTCTTGGTCCAGTGAAGATTTAATTACCTGTCAGAACAGTGAAAATTAGTAAGAATATTATTCTTGCCACATCCTCAGTTTGAACAGTTCCAATGAAATCCCAGTGATTTCCCGTCCTTTACTACAGGAAGAGCTCATCACGAAGAACCACACACCAAAAGGACACATGCAGTCGGTAGGATTGAGGGAACAGGCAGTTGATAACAGCGGAAAAAGAAAAAGACAATATGAAACAGGGATATAATGTTCTTGAAAGAACAATACAGTGTGTCCGGTATTTAGCCAGGCCTAATGAGGCTTTTCATGGCACTCCATCATCTGCGCCGTGTTTACAAAACACAGTGGGACATCTCTAGGCTTAATAAAAATGATTTCAAAATTCAATAATATATGTAATTAAGACAAAAAATAAACTAATGATCACTATCTAGGATAGAGAATTCAGACAGATTAATTTAGTGGGTAACAAGCAAGAGATGAAATCAAATACATAAAATGTTTTTAACAAAATACTCAGCTCAACTAGAAGGTACCATGGTCAGAAGACACGTCGAGCAACTAACATTTCCTATATGTATGGCTGTACTACCCCGAGAAGAAAAACAAAGTCTGACTCACCTGCTTTTTGAAGTAAGTGTTTTGGATTTAGAGAAGAAGTGGGGACAGCTTTTCATCTTAGGCATCAATTTAAAAGACTGTCGAAGGCAATGGGGCGCCTGCGTAGCTCAGTCAGTTAAGTGACCCAACTCTTGATTTTGACTCAGGTCATGATCTCAGGGCTGTGAGGTCAAGCCCCTTGTCAGGCTCCACGCTCAGTGCAGAATCTGCTTGAGATTCTCTCTCTCTGCCCCTCTCCCTACGCTGCTTGCACACGCACACTTTCTCTTTCTCTAAAATAAAGCTTAAAAAAAAATAAAAGACTGTCAAAGGCAAGCCTGTGATGATGGAGTGAACATGGTTGGTAAATAAAAGATATATAAGCATGAAGTTTGGCCAAGAGCCCAAAAGTATTCCATGTGACAAGGTTTGAATCTGTTTCTGGGAGGTGTGCCCCCACTGTGTGGCAGTAGAGGGTCCAATGGGGGATTCTCTAGATAGGCCCAAAATGGAACAGCGTGTTCAAACTCCTATCTGACCTTAGAACAAATCTCAGACAGATGGTGGGAATGACCAACTCAGTGCTGTTAAAGTAATTACATTGAATTTAGATAAAGAATTCCGTGAAACCACAGAAGATTCTCAAAGAGTAAATTATGGACTTTGACAGACAGTGAAATTAATTTTGAATTGATGCTACCTACAGTCACTTAGTATGAACTGTTAATTTCTATTGATAAGCTTAATAAAAGCTTTAAAAATATATTTTTGGCTATTTCACTTTTAAAAGGGTTGAAAATATATTAAGTTTAGAGAAACAAAATCATACTGCATGTGAAATGTGCATTTCAGGGCCATGAGATTTGAGCCCCACATGGGGTTCCACACTGGGCGTGGAGCCTGCTTGGGATTCTCCCTCTCCCTCTGCCCCTCCCCCCCTGCTTGTGCTCTCTTGCACTCTCTCAAAGAAAGAAAGAAAAGAAAAAAGAAAAGAATTCCAGTAAAATAAAAGGAACCTGAAAGAAGGCAACAAAAATTCTTACCTAACTTGAAGAAGATTCATGTAGAAATAATCCCCAAATCAGCTCCCATAGAGCTGTCTTTCTGTCATATATCAGAGCATAGTGCCATTTGAAGAGAGACTTGCACAAAATCAAACAACACAACCGCTGCTTTCAGTCTTCTTTATAATACACCAGCAGTGAAATGTGAAAGAGCTGAAGATACTCTGCATGGATCTGGGTGCTGCTGAAGAGATGGTATAAATGACTACAGGGAGCGATCGTGACATATATGATCAAGTTAAAGTATGTAATAGTGTCTTCCGTTACAAAAATGTATCCCGCAATGCTCGGTAGCATTTGAGTGTGGTAATATTCAAATCAGGAGTTCTTTCCAAATCTAAGGATTGCCTTAAGAATTCTGTTGAACATTCCAGTTGTTGCTGCCTTAGCAGAGGGAAGCTTCTCCAAATTAAAATTAATAAAAAAACCTGCTAAGAACTACACGGACTCAAAAAGATCTGTCTTATGTGGCAGTTTGTCAAGAGAACACATGTTGTATGGACATACGATGAAATGAAAGCAGGAAAATCAACCTTGTGGAGTAAACAATAATTTATAGGGTGTGTGTGTGTGTGTTTCCAGCCATCAATAGCTGATCAACAAAGGACCCAGATGGGCACAATAATAATTACATTAAGTCGTCATTGGTAGTTTGTCCACTTTTGGTCATGTAAAAACCATGGATTTATAATATTTATTTAAAGACCTATTCATCACTCTAAGAGAAAAGAACGTATCTACAGCTTCTCAAAAGTAAATAGATGGTATATGGGCCGCCATTTGTATTTGCAGTCTTGCCTCCACACCTTAGGAGTGTTAGGGGTAGAGTCTGGGAGTGCCAGCCCTCATCTGACATGAGGAGGGAAAGGCTGTCACTCTAAGTTGCATTCCCTGGCTGTCAACAAGTTTGAGCATTTGGCGTTTGTTGGTGGACCATTTGTTTCTATGAATTTGCCTATTTTTGTCCTATGATCATTTTTTCTCTTTCATTGTTATGTCCCTTCTCAGTCTTAAGACTGTCTGCTCTGTTTAAAAAAAAAAAATCCCTCCCTCTGACCCTCCCCCCATGTACTCTCTCTCTCTCATTCTCATTCTCTCAAATAAATAAATCTTTAAAAAAAAATCCAAATCTGTTGTTTTTAGTCTTGCTTTTACTTTGCTTATGGTATTTTTGCCATAAACAGGTTTTTACTTTTTTGTAATCAAATAGTCTACCTCTCTTGTATAGCTTGTACGACTAGAAACGTAGAAGGTACTCCCCACCCTGAGACATCTGTAGTCACCTAGATTTTCCTGAAGAATTTTGTTTTATGTTTTATATTCAGGCCTTGAACTCTCTGGGTTTGTGTTTTGTTTGTTTTTTTTTAAGATTTTATTTATTTATTTGACAGAGAGACAGCGAGAGAGGGAACACGAGCAGGGGGAGTGGGAGAGGGAGAAGCAGGCTTCCCGCCGAGCAGGGAGCCCGATGAGGGGCTCGATCGCAGGACCCTGGGACCATGACCTGAGCCGAAGGCAGACGCTTAATGACTGAGCCACCCAGGCGCCCCTCTGGAGTTGATTTTTGTGAATGCTGGAAGATAGGGTTTTCTGCCAAACAGAATGCCAAATTTCTCTTTCTAGCCCCTTGAATGCCAGCCCACATCTAGCTGCAATTCACCCAACAGGTACCTCAAGCTTGTGTCCAAAACGGAACCCCGGATTTCCCCACCAGCCTTGCTCCACAGCCACCAACAAAACCAGAAAACAACAAAAAACCTATTGTTCCTGTACCTTTTCCATTCTGGAAACCAAAGCTTTAGAGCCTCCCATAATCTCTCTCACACCCAGCCCCCCCACAGTCTGGCAGCTCTGCCTTCAGAATGTCCCAAGGAGCTTTTTTTACTTTTCTCCGTCCCAGGAGCACCCTAACGGAGGCCAGCAACTCTTCAAGCCTCCTGACCATCTCTAGTTCCACTCTTGTCTCCCTCAGTCATCACACATTTGGCAGAATGATTATTCTAAGAGAAACTTTTTGTACACGTGTGGCATACATACAGGAGTGCACAAGTCTTATGTTGCCTCTGAGTTGTCACAGAGTGGACCCATATAACCAGCCCCCAGGTGGGGAAATTGCTCATCGCCCGATGCTCCCCACCATGCTCCCTACCATTCCCAGCCCTGCCGTAAAGGCAACCACTTACCTGGCTTCTAACACTGTAGACAACTATTGCCAGTTTTCAAACTTTATTTAAGTGGAAACATATAGTACGTACTTTATTTGGTGCCTCCTTCCCTCATTATATTTCTGAGATCCGTCCGTGTGCCGCATACCTCAGTAGCTCATTTTCACGGCAATAGACGATTCTGTTCCATGACTGTATCTCAGTCCACCTACTCTGCCTTTGGTGGACATTTATGTCACTTTGCTTTCTGTTACTACTAACAGTCCTGCTGTGAACATTTTGGTGTATGTTTTTTGGTGAACGTGGCTCCGCATTCCTGTTGGAAGAATGCAGAAATCTACTAGGAGTGTGATTGCCAAGTCAGCGTTGGTAGATTCTGCCAGATGGTTTTCCAAAGGGATACCGAGTCGTCTTCATTTTAGCCATTCTGGTGGATGAGTGTAGGGTAAGGATGATATTTTTAAAACTGAACTCATCTAGTGACACATCTTGGTTCAGGTTCTGCAGTGTCTTCCCATCTCACTCAGGATCTATACGTCAGATGACCGTATGATTTAGTGTTCAAGTCAGAACTTGACTTGGAGAGTGAAAGGGGAACTGTTACGTGGGGACAAATGAGGACTGTCCTGGGTCACCAGGGTGTACAGTCACCCCACCCGTCAGAGCCTCCGTGGTCTGGCTGCTGGCCATCCCCTGACCGCCCCCCCCTTGCGTTATTCTCTGCAACCACAGTGACCTCCAAATTCCATGAGCTTCACAACCATGTTCCAGCTTCCCAGCAAACCGTGCGGGCTGCCCTCACCTCCTTCAGAGAGACCCTGTATAAAGCCCTCTCCATGCTGCTGGAGTCGTCATCATTTTTACTGTTGTTCCGTAAAGCAAATTTTTACCGCCCTGTTGCCCTCTGCCCCCACATGCAAGCTGCACAGAAGGTGCAGTTCACTGCCGTGCCCGGCATTTACTACGTGCCTCAAATATAGTTCATTACAGAACCTGGGTGGTGGGCATGACAGTTGTTGTACAATTTCTTCCAGTTTTTTTACTTGAAAATGTATATGGTAGGGAAAACAGTAACTTATTTCATCTTTACAGCAAGCCCCGGGAAACAGGCAAAGTGGGGTGTGACAGGCAGCGTCGGCATCACCTGGGATGTTGTGAGAAATGCAGGATCTTGGGTCCCACCCTGTACCCACCAACTCAGGATCTCTGGGGTGGGCCCAGGGATCCAAGGGATTTTTATGCACACAACGTTTGGGACGCACTCAATCATTTTTACCCCCGTTTTATAGGTGGGGAAAATAAGACGCAGAGAAGAAAACCTTTTAAGTCCCACAGCTAGAAGATGGTGGTACTGGGATGGGATGTGCTCTTAAAACTGAGATCTAAAGGAATGTCTAGCAATCTGTCTGACCTGCAGAATAAAAAGCTAATGTGAGGTGTGAATGATAGAATCAAAGCGTGTCCCATTTGCCATTAGCATCTAACGCGGGGATTTAAGTGCTGTTCAGCTACGATGTTACTTGTGACAGTGTCTCTCGTCTCAGTCTGTCACTTTTCTCTTCATTCTTGGCAGAGACTTGGGAACCGTGGGTGCCGTTGCCTTGGACTGCAAAGGAAACGTAGCCTATGCAACCTCGACGGGCGGCATCGTTAATAAAATGGTCGGCCGGGTTGGAGACACCCCGTGCATAGGTAGGCCCCATGGCTGGCTGCTGCCCTGCCCCTTCCGCTGCCATCCACCTGTCGCCCTCTCCTCTTCACTCCCTGCCTCTTCTGGGAGTGGCAGATCCGGGAGCGTGGGGTGGGGGGAGGGAGGGCGGAAGGGCTGGGGCAGGGCACCGCCTTGAGAGGGCGCCTGTATCTGGCATGCGAGAGGCTTTTCCAAGGCAGGTGGCTCCCGGGATGAGTTGGGGAGGCTCAGGGGGCCCCCAGCGAGCCCCCGAGGGCCTCTTTCTTCTCTCTCGTCCCAGCTTCAGGATCTGCAGACTTAGCCCCGAAGAGTTACATACACAAAGACTCTTCCCAGGCATGGGCTCAAATTAACAAACAGAAAAAGCTGAGAATATAGGTTGGCAGCTACTAGATTTGAGTGGCACGAAAGCGACGCGGTGCTGCTACAAGTGGAAACGTTTGTGTTGACACGGAAGTCCGTCCTCTAGCTCCCGGGCGTGTGTCAGCGGCGGGGCTGGGACTGGCTGGGTGGGCTTCGCAAAGGAGGAGCCGTCCTGGAGGAGCTGCTCCGTGAGAGCTCGGGCCAACCCCCGCCCCCCCCCCACCACCAGGACTGATTTCGGGGTCATCACCTGGCACTTACTACTCCACCTCTGCATCTCAGGGTCACGGCTACTGACCTTTGTTCACCCTTTGGCACTCCTTGGGATTTAACATTTATGTAGCGTTAGACTTGATATGTGTTTGCATTTCTTCACTGTTGCTGCTCAGTTAGAACCAGTCCACCTTTTTTGAGCAGGATCTGGAGGTTATGCTGACAATGACATTGGCGCCATTTCAACAACGGGGCACGGGGAGAGCATCCTGAAGGTGAATCTAGCCAGACTCACTCTCTTCCACGTAGAACAAGGTACACAGAACAAGTTCATACTGTCTGAAGACAAGTGAATGGAAGCTCTTTGTAAATAGGCTGTAAAGTATATGAAACCCTTTCTCGTTTGCTTTAGATGTTCCTTTCAGGTTAAGGCTCCTTTGACTTCTTCCCACCTCCTGTTAGGATCTGGAAAGAAGTGCCCTTAGGCTATTGTCCGTGTTGGGCATCTCGGGGGCAGTAAAGAGACTTTGAGCCTGTGTGTGTGAGAGAAAGCAGCTCTGCTCAGGCTGATGCTAGGCACCATCTCAGTGCAAAGAGGGCCTTTTATGGTGAGGATGCTTCTTTGAAGCGTTCAAATAGAAATCATGGGCCCAAAGTCTTTGTTAACTCACTTGGGTTGTTCATACTGCAGCTGATTTTCCCATCAGATTCTTTTCATTATAATGTGTGTTTTTTCTCAACCTTTCCTCGTTTTCAGGAAAGACATTGGAAGAGGCAGCCAACATGTCATTGGGTTATATGAAGTCAAAGCTGAAGGGTTTAGGCGGCGTCATCTTGGTCAGCAAAGCAGGAGACTGGGCAGTGAAGTGGACCTCCACCTCCATGCCCTGGGCAGCCGCCAAGAATGGCAAGCTGCACTCTGGAATCGATCTCAACGAGACCAGTATCACTGACCTGCCCTAGGGCCCTGAAGATTGTGTTCTAGATGCTAGCTTGGAGGGAAAGTCCAGTTTCCTGGTGTGGAGACTTAGCTTAATCAATTAGATCTAGAAATGGAAAATTCTGCAGTCTGTCACTCGTTTTGTCGCCTTGATCAGTGAGTATCTGAGTGTTTGGTTGAGGGGAGGATCTGGAAGTGCCAAGGGAAACGCTCCTATTAAGGTCAAAATAAGACCAGTGCAGATGACCAGGTCCTGAGTCTTTCTTATGAGTTGTCCCCAGTGTCCTAGATTAGAAAGAAGAAATGACATGATCTGAACAGGACAACAGCCACTTCGGTGCAGGGAGTGCCATCTGGGATCAGGAGACCTGCAGCGGAGACAGAAGGGGCAGGCTCAAAAGGTGGGGGGACCCAAACCAACACCTCCTGGGGCTCTCTTGGTTGCAGAGTCCATGTTAAGTCAGAAGAATGTTAGGGAAAAGAACCCATGAGAGGAGAAGCTGATTTTCCTAAGAAGGTTCAGATCTCCTCTGACTTACTGATGTAGACATGTTTCCAGATACTTTAGAAGTAGTCTCTGATAACCCATAGCCCCCAGTCTGGAGGTGAAGGGTCTAATGGAGATTCTGCGGAGCTCCCACGTGAGTCTGCTGGCCTAGCATTTTCCCACCAGCCTCCGCCTGCTGCAGGCCCTCCTGGTGCTCATGCCGAGTAAGGGGGCTTGTGATCTCTCCACCCTTACTATAACCAGCGCACCAATCCCATGGGGATGCACTCTGATCTACTGCACTCTCCCGATGTCCAGGGCTGTGGGCCCCCACGACTGCAGGGGGCATGTGTACAGCATGGTCAGCATCGTGAAAAAAAGTCACTTCCTTGGTGGAAACTATTCCTATTCGTCTCGCTTTACACTGGAAATGGTATTTCTGCTGTGACAAATTTTTAGTCTGTCAGGTCTTACCTTCTCTCTGGAAAAAAATTGCTTAACTTTAAATTCCATGTGCCACTAATAAAATTTATTTTGAAAGACTAACAGTGTGGTTAGGAGTCACTGCTGACAAAGACCAGAATGTCCACAAGCTCCCGTTGTTTCTGTCAGTTCAGACAGGCGTACTAACTCAAGAGGACTTTCGAGAGGAGGGTGGTACAGGGATGTGTCGGTTACGTCCTGCCTCGTGGAGTATATTGGAGAGTTTTTCAGAGGAATGGAGCTTTTTCTCAATGGATTAAGGGAGAAAACAGACCACCATTTGCAAGGATCAGCGGGGCGAATGAGCAACATTCTTGTGGTTTGCCAGACAGCCATCTCCGTCCAGATCCCTGCCCGTGACCTTCCCAGGCCGGCCAGCTGCCCCGAGCTACGGAGGGGGAGGTGGCACTCGGAGGCACAACTGAGTCTGAATCCTGACTGTCCCCACTACCTGGGTGACCCAAGTTAACTTCTAGGAATGTTTTCATCTATAAAATGGATTACCGTGAAGATTAAATGCAATTAAAGGAAAACTGCTCTGTGTTTATCTTAAGGATCCTCTGGACAGATAGAGAAACTGTGGTGGGGCCCAGGAGGGAGTGGGTGTGTTTATATCCTTGAAAACCTCAAAATGTTGGGGCACCTGGGTGGCTCAGTCGATTAAGCGTCCAACTCGATTTCGGCTCAGGTCATGATCTCAGGGTCATGAGATTGAGCCCTGCATTGGACTCGACACTCAGCAGGGAGTCTGCCTGAGATTCTCTCTCCCTCCCTCTCCCTCTGCCCCTCTTCCTGCGCTCGCCAGCTCTCCCTCTTTCTCTCTCTCAATCTCTCTCTCCCTCTAAATTAAAAAAAAAAAAAAAACTCAAAATGCAACCACTGCCCTGTAGAAATAAGTATTATGTTAGGGTTATATTCGTTTGCTAGGGCTGCCAACAAGAAAACACCACAGACACGGGCTTCAACAATGGAAAGTTATGTTCCCACAGCTCTGGAGGCTGGAAGTCCAAAATCAAGGTGTCAGCAGGCTCAGTGTCTCCTGGGGCCTCTCCTTGGCTGGCAGATGGCCTCCTCCTTGCTGTGTCCTCACGTGGTCTTTATACATGTCTGTAGCCAACTTTCCTCTTCTGATGGGGCCACCGGTCAGATTGGGTGAAGGCTCACCCTACTGGCCCCATTAACTTCGACCACCTCTTCCAAGGCCCTGTCTCCAAATACAGTTCTCTGTTGAAGTACTGGGGGTTAGGGCTTCCACAAACCAATTTTGAGGGGACACAATTCAGCCCAAAAAGGAGGCAAAGCAGAATTACGTGAGAGGTTGGGAAGGGAGAGACTGAAGAAGACAGCCATCGCTAAGTGGATAAGGGAGGCGGAGGTAGGAGGGCCAGCCGAAACATCTCATTTTGTGCTTACCAGTTCCACCACTCAAAAGGAAAGCAACTCTAGTCGTCAAAGACTGCTGGAGGCTCTGGAGGCTCAGCTCGGAGGCCACCTGATGGCTTTCGCCGGGCAGCCCAGTTAGGTAAGGGTACGTACGTCGGCCCCCCTTGTACAGCCCAAGGCGTGGATTGTTACCCTCAGACCCTGATTCAGTGAAAAGTCAGTGGCCTCCACTAGCCTGGGAACGCCCTCAGCGGAGACCGGGAATGGCCCTCTGTTTTGTCCCGCGCATTCTCCCGAGAGCGAGATGCTGCGTGAAAGAGGAGACTCGTCACTTCTGTACCACTGGAGGGCAGCAAACTATAAAACGTCCAGCACTGCCCCAGACCCGCACGGGAGACTAATCTATCTTGACTGCCTCAGAATAATCTACTCAGAAAATTTGGGACCCGGGAAACAGCCTGAGGGTTTCAGAGGGGAGGGGGCTGGGGGGCTGGGTACGAAGGAGGGCACGTATTACAATGAGCGCTTGGGTGTTACGTGCAAACAATGATTCATGGAACAATATATCAAAAACCAATGTACTGTATGGTGACTAACATAATAAAAATAAATAAAATAATTTTTAAAAAAGAAAAATTTGAGTTCCTGTTCCTGACCTTCATTTTCATCTAAACACTACAGTTTATTTTAGAGCAGATTTGTCCCAAAAACAGTGCTAGCAAACGCCCCAGAGGACCCATCAAAATCGACCATGTCTCGGACTCTTAAACCACATCTCTGACTCTTAAAACAACAGAAACTTACTCCACACGTGACGCCAAATGCCCGGGCCCCCAGGGTGAGCATGCTCAGACAGCCCCGGCCTCGGCCCTCAGTTGCTCCTTCCAGCCAGGAAGACAGATGAACTCTATTCAGCCTAAACTGGCCAAAATGGTGAGATGAGAAAGAGCACAAGAGGGGTCCAGAGCGAAGAGTCGGTGTCCACCCCAGCAGATGCTGCGGTCAGCCGTGGGCTGGAAGGGGCTTTAGCTGTTGCACAATAAATTGTTTATTCAAATAATGTCCTTCCTGGATGTGTTCCTTTCTGGCCTGAGAGAGTACAAACCCTGAGGGCAAAGGAAGGTGGAATGGGATGTGTGCTTTGGTCCTTGTCAGGGTCCCTCTCATCAGAGTGGGTGGTGTTCTGGGAAGCTGACGGGGGACACGGCCCTTCGGCCCCACGCCCGCTCTGTGGTCCTCTCGACAGCCCTCATCTCTGCACAGACCAGCTCTGCCTTCAGACTTCGCAGCAACCAGGGAGTAAGGATGTGCGCGCAGAAGCTCATCCAGCTCGGAGAAACCCAGGTGTTCTGTTCCTCCTCCCTGTGTGGCCCCAAGGGAACAGGGGCCGGGCTGAAGGACGAGGCGAACCAGGCCCGGGAAAGGGGTTCGGGTATTTGGGCCCGGACCACAGGTAGGCTTGGGCCCGGGAGTGGGTGTGGGTGCCCAGAGTGGTCCCGCCCCGAGTACAGGTACCATTCAGTGGGCAAGCGACTCTCTCCCGTACCCCACCCCACTTCCAGACACCCCAAAACAACTGAGCCACAGTCCTACGTGGCTTTTCTCCTACAGGGAGTGAAAGATGGGTGGGGCCCCACAGGGAGCCCTTTTTAAAGATGAAAAAAAGGCCCAGAGAAACTGAAGTTTCCCTGGGGCTTTCATTCCCCTCAGATTAAACTGAGGTTTATCTCAGCCTCTCTGTTCCCTGCACGGTCCTCCTCATCACTTCTCGCGTGGCTCCCAGCGCCTTCCAGGACCTGCGGAGGGCGTAGGGACGGTCCCGAGAATGCTACAGGTGAGAAGCAGGAAAGAACACCATGTTTTAGCAACTTTTTCCTCCAAAGTCTGCTTTTTTTTTTTTTCTTTCCAGATTTTATTTCTCAGAAAGCACAAGCAGGGGGAGCAGCAGAGGGAGAAGCAGAGCAGGGAGCCTGATGCAGGACTCGATCCCAGGACCCTGGGATCATGACCTGAGCCAAAGGCCGACACTTAACCAACTGAGCCACCCAGGCGTCCCCAATCTCTGCTTTTTTTCTCAACCGACTATTAAAGTGAAGTTGGGGGGCGCCTGGGTGGCTCAGTCATTAAGCGTCATCTGCCTTAGGTTCAGGTCAGGGTCCCAGGGTCCTGGGGTCAGGCCCCGCATCGGGCTCCCCGCTCCGCAGGAGGCCTGCTTCTCCCTCTCCCGCTCCCCCTGCTTGTGTTCCCTCTTCCGCTGTCTCTCTCTGTCAAATAAAATATTTAAAAAAAAAAATAAAGTGGAGCTGGATTTTCAGACAGTGAGCAAGAAGGGGCAGGCATGGATGGGGTTGACGGAGGAAAGACTGGGATTCTCTCCCTTTTCGTCTTTTTCTTTCTTTCAGTCACTGATCATCTCAAGAGTTAACTGTTTTTTGCTCTACAAAATATCAGCACTTTCTGGATTCCGTGCAGAACTTGGATGGGGTTTTGGCTCTAAACTACAGCTAGCAGAGAAGAGGTCGGTTCTTCCCAACCTCAGAGGTGGGACTGAGGGTCCACCACCCAATGCTCTGGTTCAAGCATCCCCTGGATTGTTCCCTTCCAGGGTAGCAATTTTTTAGTCAGCATTTTTAAGTTAAAAATAACCTTGTAATTAAGTAAAAGGGGCATATGTGCATTGTAGAAGTTGGAAGAAGTAAAAATTTTTAAATAAGTTACGAGAAAACATAGTTCCACAAAAACGAGAAAAAAATAGGGGAAACATTTCCTATCACCCAGTGACTCCTGCTATTAACACCTACTGTATATTCGTGAGTCTGTTTTCCAAAATGAAATCATACTATCCATGCTTTTTTAAAACATTTTTTCAGTTAACAATCCACCTTGCCATCCAATCCATACATTCCATATGTAATAGCCGATATCCAAATATCTGCAGTTATTTCCAAAAAAAAACAAAAAACAAAAAACACCCCCAACGACGGTATGTCCGAATCCTGCAGCTGGTCTGGATGAGTGACGGTGCCCCCTTGGCTCTTCTCCCCAGTTCGGCCCTGGTGACTTGGCGAGGCCGTCAGGACCTGGGGCCACGCAGCGTCACACGGCCTCCTCGCGCGATCAGGTGAGCGTTTGGCTAGAACGCGTGGCAGGGATGCTGGGGGCCAGGCCGGCCACTCCGAACACGAACGTGGCCGTCTCTTCTGCTGGAGAAGCCTCCAAAGCAGGGCTGTGGGAACAGGACCAGGCTCAAGGTTTTGGAAAGGGAAATGTGGGTTGTGCCAAGAGCACAAGGCCCCACCCAGAAGTTTGGCAAAGAGTGATTTGGCGTCAGAAGAGCAGGTGGGGATCGAGTTCACCCTGTGAGGCCACCAGGAACAAGCGGCCCCTTCCCAGGTCACTTTCCCTTCCTGGCTGTGCTCACCCTTCAATCTTTCCCAAGGCCAGCCCTACCAGACGATAAACAAGAGCTACCCCAAGTGCCTCTCAGGCAAAGGGCAGTTTCCCCAAGTATTTATCGCCTAATTAGTACAGGTGGATGCCGGCCTCACCCCAAATCCAGGAATATTTACTGTGGAAGTGGAATGAGAACAAAGGCTGCGGTTCCCTCGCCTTCCAGAACAATGTCCCGCTGTCCATCCAGCACCAGATCCCTGGGGGGGGGGGGGGGGGCTGAACTCCTGAACTCTCTCTCCCAACGTTCCATTCAGACCCCAAGTACTTAATCTTTTAACGAAGTAAGAAAGGCCAAGTTCTTCCTTTCCTCCCTTCCGTCCGCTCCCCTCCCTGCCCCTGGGCCTACTCAGCCCACTGCTCACTGTGGTTTCACATGCTTCCCCGGTGACCTCACCCCGGATCTGGCCTTTCTGCCCCAGGCCTCCCCAGTCTTCCTGGCCATCTCTGTTCAAATCTCATCTCTGGCTTTCACACAGATAGCACACCCTGGATGCCTCCTGACTAAAAAACTCTGCCCCTTCCCTCAAGCCTTTTCTTATCCTGTGCCTGTCTTGGGTAGGACTTCCAGCATGCTTGTCGACTGCCTCCCAGCAGAAATGGTCAGGACGCAGGGTGGGGCGCCCTGGGGAACGGAATCCCCCCCCCCCCCCGCCGCCCACGCACACCCGGCATTCCCAGCCCCCAGTCCCCACTCGGAGGTGCTGCAGAAACGCAGGCAGCCCGCCCCCGGGAGTGCCACATGCCTGCCTTTACTTCACCACAGACCACAGAGCCCTACGGGCGTGCGGGCACCCAAAGCTTCAGACTGCAAGGCTTCCGCCGTGACCAACTCTGCGGTGGCCTCCCTGGACTTCATTTTATTTGAGAGAAAAGGTTCCAGCCCTGCTTCCTGTTTCTAATCACTGAGGCCCCATCACCCTACCGCCCCGTCCCCAGCCGGCCAGCCCCCCTGACCAGGCTGTGCAGAGGGCTCAGACCAGGAAGGTGCCATTGTCCTGCCAGTGTGGGCAGAAAGCTCTAGGCAAGCAAGGCTGTCCTGCCTTCCTGGGGTCAGCCCCATGAGGGGGTGCAGTCTGGCACATGGAGGACCCCCTTCAGGCCACTTGGCTGCAAGCCTAGCCTCCCTGGGCTCTGAGAGCCCCAGCCCCCGGGGCCACATACAGCCCAGCTTTGGAGCCCGTCTCAAAGTCAAGGCTTCCCCCAGGGGCTCCCTGGGTGGCAGCTGGGCCAGTATGAAGACAGAGAAAGGAGGAGCCCCTCTCCTTGTTCTGTGGACTCCGCACCCCCGAAGCCAGCCCATCAAGGTCCTTGCCCTCCTCCCAGGAGCCCCATCCCACCCACCCTCAAGGATTAGGTCACACAAGAGGCTCCAACAGAGGCTCCCCAGGCCTCTCCACATCCTGCTCCTCCCGAAATGCCTTTCCACCCTTAAAAACATGTTTTAAAGGGGAGATAATAGTAACCTCCCTCAGAGGGTTGTTGTCAACTACTTAATACGTGGAAAATTCTTAGACGTGTGCCTGGCATATAGTAAGCTCTCAGCAATGGCTAGCTATGACTATTGTGCTATTTTGCTCCCAAGCCACACCAACCAGAGTGAACTCTTCCTTTTCTGAGCCCCTGCCACTCTTCAGGGTCACCAGCCGGCACCTCCTGAAATGGGCTTCTGCTCCACGGACCCAAAAGTTGGCTTTGACCATCCCGGACGAGGGGCCAGGCACTGAGCCTGCAGGCCCGTCTGTTCCTGTGTGGGGCAAAGTCCCTGGGCAGAGGACCCCCACCCCTCCATGGCAATGCCGACACAAAGAGGGGCCCCCGTTTCATATTTTACATGGTTTTCCAAGCACTTTCACGTGGATCTCTGCTTTGGGGGGTAGGCAGAGCAGAAATAATTACTCCCATGTCCCAAGGGGCCCCTCGATGCTCAGAGGCAATGGGTGCCCTACACAGGTCTCACAACCAGTAAGTGGCCCAGTTAGCCTTCAAAGCCTGCTCTTGGATTCCAAGCCCAGCGCTCTTTCCTCAGCACCAAGCTGGGCCACAACCGGTTAAGTGCGTCTCCCTCCTCCCGACCAGCCGAGATGCCAAAGGAATTAGAGGCAGCCCGATGAAAAGCAGACGCCTTCCCGCTGGTCTCTGGGCCAGCTCCCAGGAAAGGGAGAGCAACTGATAAGCAGCCCCTGAGGCCCACCCCGCCCCGTGAGCTCAGCTCCTGGCAGAAAGACCTCACTGAGGAGAGCCTCTTGCCAGAGCCGGGGCCAGACCGCAGGGCTCAGAACAAGAAGTGGCCAAGGCCAACCATGTTGCCACTAACCCCCTCGAACCCTAACAACCTAGCCAGCCAGGTGCGACTCTCGTTTTTCAGACAGGAAAGTCTTGGAGAGATGTGACATCCCCCCCCGCCCCCCCCCCCCCCCCCCCGCTAGCAAGTGCGCCACCCGAGGTCAGCTGGGCTACAGCCTGTGTCTCAGCCCCGCTCACAAACCCCTCCCCACCCACAGCCGGAGGCTGGGCCCACCGGGACAGCCCCAGACCCCATTATCAGGTCCCCTGGGTTCAGGGTCCCCTCGCTGTTGGGGGAGAGGGATCACCTCCCAGCCACAGTGAGGGCCCTCTTGGCAGAGGCTCGGGGGGAGGTCGGGGCCTCCAGATGGGAGTGGGGCCGGGCGGAGGCCGGACAGGAGTGGTGATTCGCCGAAGAGAGGGACAGGCAGCCCCGGGAGTCTAGGCGCTCCCACTCAGCAGCCCAGGATTCCCCGCTGGGGGCCATCCCTCTAGCCGCCTCTCCCACCTCAGTGACACCAGGGCCTGTGGGGCCCAAGGCAGAGCTGGGCTGAGGCCAAGCAAGGGTGTGAGTGTGGGGTGGTATCCATCCGAACAAGCCCAAGCTCAGGAGTCCAGTCAGAGGGATCTTTCCCATTCATTCAACGAATATAACTGTGGAAAACAGCATGGAGGTTCCTCAAAAAAACTTAAAATAGAATTGCCATATATGGTCCAGCAATCCCATTTCTGGGTATATTCAAAGAAACTGAAAACATTAACTCGAAGAGATAGCTGGACTCCATGGTCACTGCAGCATTATTCACAGTATGGAAGTAACCCAAGTGTCCATCACTGGCTGAGTGGATAGAGAAGGATTTATATACACTCTGGAATATTACTCAGCCAAAGAAAAGTATGAGATCCTGCCATCTACGTCAATGTGGATGGACCTTGAGGGCAACATGTTGAGTGAAAAAAGTCAGACAGAGAAAGGCAAATACTGTAGGATCTCACATCTTTTTTAAAAAGGGGGGATCTAGGGGGCACCTGGGTGGTTCAGATGTTTAAGCGTCTGCCTTCGGCTCGGGTCATGATCCCAGGGTCCTGGAATCGAGTCCCACATCGGGCTCCCTGCTAGGTGGGGAGCCTGCTTCTCTCTCTGCCTCTGCCTCTCTCCCTCTCTCTCTCTGACTCTCATGAATAAATAAATAAAATAATAATAATAATAATAAATGAAAAGGGGGGATCTAAAAAAGCAGACTCTTTAAAAAAAAAAGCAGTTCATAAATAGAGAAAACAGATGAGTGGTGGGGATCGGGCGTGGGTGGAATGCATGAAGGGACCCAAAGGTACAAACTTTGAGTTATAAAATCAGTAAATCATAGGGAAGTAGTATACAGCATGCTGGCTCCGGTTAATAACACTGGATCGCGCATTTGAAAGTCGCTGAGAGAGTTGATCTTAAAAGTTCTCATCACAAGAAAAAAATGTTTTCGCTCTGTGCCGTGACAGACGTTACCTAGACTTCTCGGGACGGGGCGTCGTTTCACAATAGATACAAATATCGAATCATTATGTTGTACATCCGAATATAATGTTGTAAGTCAATTATACCTAAATAATCCACGTATATAATAAAAGATGAAGAAAATCGTGGTGCCTCCTCCACCTCCACCCCAGGGAAGAGGCCAAAAGAGCAGGTGCTTGGGGTGGGGTAAGAAGGGCCAGAATTAGGTTCGATCCCACCAGCAACGTTATTGAGACTCACAGTGTGCTGAGGGTCCAGGAACAGCAAGGAGGATGCAGAGCCTGGAGATGAAAACAGTCCGTGAGGTCTCGGGTCCCTGCAGGTGGATGACAAACACCAGCCTGGCAAGGGGAGAGGCAGCTGGGCCGACGTCAGCAGAGGGGCTGTAGATCAGGTTGGGGTCAACCTCCCTGGGTGGAGGTCCTAGGTCCCTCCACTGGCTGACTAGGGGACCGTGGGCGACTCTCTGAGCCTCAGTGTCCCCATCTGTGAAATGGGGACCGGATTAGCACCTACCTGGTGAGAGAGAGAGAGAACTGAGCTCACACTGCCTGCAGAAGGGACCTATTCTCCCTGAAGGGGCAAGGGAAGACAGCGGGAGGCCGCCCTTCGCCTGGTCTTGAAGGGAAGAAAGGCATTAAGGCTAGCGGGGCTTTAAGCGGAGAGATCCCAGCACGCGGAGATGCGGGAAGACAGCTGTGCGCATTCCAGGAGCAGGGGAAGTTCCTGAGGCTGGGCTTCTGGGTGAGCCTGGGGTGCAAAAATTGTCACAGAAAACACTGAATATTTTCGAATTTAGGATGTGCCGGCCTCCGTGTGCTACACGCATCCTCCCCACCGGTGCTCGCAGAACACCTGGACATGGGGCTGCAGGGTGAAAGGCTCAGAGTCCCATTCATTCAGCCACCAAATACTTAAAAAGCACCTACTGTGTGCTGGGCCCCAGAGAATCACTGCTGAGCACGGAGCCTACGTTCTAGGGAGAGACAGATAATAAACACAAGCCCACAGATGATGGCGATGGCTCAGAAGGAAAGAAAACTAGATGCCGGGACCCAGAGTGACGGGGAGAGGCACAGGGTGATCAGGGAGGCTCACCTGCAGAAGAGCCGGGACCCAGAGTGACGGGGAGAGGCACAGGGTGATCAGGGAGGCTCACCTGCAGAAGAGCCAACAGGGGCTGAGTCACAGGGACGGGGTGTGACCCAAGCTGGGACTGGAGGGACATGTGAGGACCTCACTCTGGGTCGTGTGGTCCAGGGGAGATTTGGGATTTCATTCCAAGTATTGTGTGAAACCAAGAGGGGTTTACACAGAGAAGTGACAAGATCTCGGATTGACATTTTTAAAAGGTCACTCCGGCTGCTCAGGAGAATATAGACAGGCTGCTCGCGACCGTCCCCTTGCCCAACCTGCACCTCTCCGACTCCAGCCTCTGGGACAGAGGGAAGCGTGCTCTCTAGTTATATTTCCTGGCATTCTGGATTTACCTGGAAAAGACCCACCAGTGACTTTAGAGGAAAGTCGATTACAGACCTCCATGCTTGTTTTTCAGCATTTGTACAGGCCCTGAGGGTCCGTGAGATTCAGAGCATAAATGCATAGACCCGTGTTTGCCCATAGGAGCCTGGGTGCATTTGCGCCTGGAGCAAAAAACCACAGGGGCCAAACTCTGCTCTCTGGTTCAGCACAGCAGAGCACCCCCCGCCCCACCCCCTGGCAGAGCATCACAGGGCCCGGGTTCAAGGGCCGTCTCTGCCCGTCACTTTGGCAGCCTCTCCTAACTTAACAGCATCTCTCCTGTCCGGAGACCCCCTTCTCCAGAACATCGAAGGTGGAGCGGATGTTCCCTGTGGCCCTTCCAGATCACAGAGGCAAGAACAAGCCAGAGGCAGCTGCAGAGAACCACCTGGAACCTCTGAGTCCCGGGCCTGGGCAGCCTGTCTTGGGCTGAAGAGGCAGCCAGGACCTCACCTGGGGACTCACCACCAGGGCAGGGATGCAGCAGCCCTGTGCCGCCCCACTGCCCCAAGGCTCAAGCCAGCGATCCTCAGTGGAGAGTTCCTGAAACATGCACCTATGTTATTTTTCTTCTTATTTTCCTTTCCTCTTTTTACTTTTCCCCTGACTCAGGCGGCCCCAGGAAGGGCTGAGGCAGAGGAAGGCAGAGGAAGGGGAAGTCTTTTTCCTGGCTTTTGAAGTTCAAAAGCCTAGGCCTTGGGAGGAAAGGAAAGACCTCCAGGCACTGGTTTTGTGGAATGAGCCAGGCTTCCAGAGCCCCCACCCAGAAAAGGATTGGCTGAGAAGAGCGAGCATTACCAAGCGTTGGTGGGCCCTGCTGAAACCAGAGGCTGCAGCCCACTCCAGGTGCAGGCAGGAAGAGGGTTTAGGGGCGCCAAGGTGGCACAGGCCCTTAAGTGTCTGCTTTCGGCTCAGGTCATGATCCCAGGGTCCTGGGATCGAGTCCTGTGGTCATGGGATCAAGTCCCGCGTGGGGCTCCCTGCTCAGTGGGGAGTCTGTTTCTCCCTCTGCCCCTCCCCCTGCTCGTGCTCTCTCTCCCCCTCAAATAAATAAATAAAATCTTTAAAAAAACAACAACAACAACAACAATAAGACCACTATAAACAACAGTACTATCACGGGCTGGTGATGGGGGACATGAAGCTCCAGATGCCCTCACCGACACAAATCCCTCCGACTCAGTCCCGCGCAAGCGCCTGGAAGATAAACACAACCCTGGGAAGGTCGTGGGAGGGAGTGACCATGACTGAGTCTCCATCCCCTTAACAGAATGAAAGCTGAATAAATTACATATTGTTTTAGTTAAAATATAAATATTATATATTATGAATTATACGCAACATATATGTTATATACGTCTATGAGATAAACATGCATTGCATAATATATAGTACATAAAATATATAAACATAAATATAAAATGTAACTATTTCAGTTATAAAAATAGATAGAGGGACGCCTGGGTGGCTCAGTCAGTTAAGCGTCTGCCTTCGGCTCAGGTCATGATCCCAGGGTCCCGGGATCGAGCCCCACATCGGGCTCCCTGCTCCGCGGGAAGCCTGCTTCTCCCTCTCCCACTCCCCCTGCCTGTGTTCCCTCTCTCGCTGTGTCTCTCTCTGTCAAATAAATAAAATGTTTAAAAAATAATAATAATATTAAAACAATAAAAATAGATCAAAAAAGATGATGATGATAGATAAATAAAGGGAAGCCCTAACGTACTGTGGAACACCTGTGCTTGAGAGCCGGCCTTACCCCACTGGAGCGGAAGTGATGTGCTGTCCAGAGGGGACATCACAGGTGGTTGTCTGGGGGACAGAGAGCCAGGGGCTCACCAGGCTCCTCTTGGGTGGGCCACCCCTTGCCTCAGACTAAGAGCCAGAGGGAGCTCGAGGTGGTCTTCTCCCCGCCCTCCGCCCCCGGCCCTGTGCATCTAGGACAGCTGCAGCCCTGCAGAGCCACGCAGCCAACCAACCCACGTCTGCTGACCAAGGCGGCTCATGTCCCCCAGGACGGCCGAGAGCAGGGCCGTACAGCCCACCCAGAGGGGCCTGAGAGGTGACCGGCCACATCTGTGGGCGGGAACAGGCCCAGGGCAGGGAAGGGGCAAGAGGTCAGCCACAAAAGGCAGGACCTTGGGTGACTCACCACAGAACAAAGAACCTGCAGAATTAAGCAAGCTTCCTGGAAAAGGGCAACAAGTGAATCGTATTGTGTGTTCTGTCAGCCCCCCGGCCAGACCGCTGCCCAAGTCCCCAGAGTTGGCCTGTCAAGTGGAGGGGAACCAGTTTCCAGCCGCAGAACAGGGACTCCCAGCAACTCCATTGTCCCCACCCCTCAAGTGGGCTTGTCCCAGAGCAAAGAACCGGCCGGCTCTGCCAGGCTCCACGGGGAGCAGCCCCAGGTCCCAGGCCTGCTCCACCCTCCCACCCTCCAGGTTTCAGCTCATCTGACTGCCTGGCTGGGAGCGAAGAAAGGGCTCTGATCCCCAACAGGTCGCCGCCTGACACACCCCCACCCCTCCCTGAAACTCTCAGGCTCAGCCTCCAGAAACAGCTAACACCAGGTCACTTCGCGCCTGGGTCCGACTCCCAGCTGGGGTAGGCAATGGGTACCCAGAGGATGCTCTCAGCAGCCCCAGGAGCATCTCTGACGACTCCCACCCTGGTCTGGGGCTAAGGGACAACATGCCCTGGGAAAATGACCAAGATTCCCGTGAGAAGATTCCTGTGGGAAATCAGAGCAGTTGCCATCGACACGCACCCTCCTGCTCCCAAACCCCCAGCCCCGACCTCAGCGGCAGGAACAGACAGACTTCAGCCTGGAGAGTCAGCACCACCTGACAGTGGCAGCAGGTCTGAATCCAGGCATCTCTGCTACAGGGCAAGTCCCCAGAGCAGGTGGCACCGAGTGTGGCTTGTAATGGCAGAAAAACTGGGAAAAATAAAGACGTCCATCAATAAGGTACCAGGAACTCAAATTGTATGACATCCTACAAAGGGATGTTCTGTAATTTGAAAAAAGCCAAGTATATCTACAAGAGCCAAAGTTTCAAAAGATATCCAAGACATAATATGAAGTGAAAAAAGCAAGATCCAGAACTGTATGTCTAGAATGATACCACTATTCTATATTTGACCCTCACCCCACCCGTCTGTTCTCTGCCTTTCTCTCATCTGCTCTGTGCCCCCAGGACGCTGGCCCCTACGGACCACAAAAGTGGGGCTCCCTCGCTGGCTGAATATCAGTTGGTTAGGCCAATGGAACATTCTAGCGATAGATCAGAGGATGGGACCAGAGACAAAGTGGGGCGTTTCTTTGCTCTGATCCCTCTCTTCCTGTTCTGATGGTGGTGTGCTCCGCAAGGCCCAAGCTGCAAACATTGGGAGAGCAGGACGTGAGGCCTTCCTAGTTTTAATGTTCCCACCCTACATCATATCAAACACATTAAAATATACACACTTCTCACACTATGCATAATTTTGGCTATAAACTTTGAAGGGGCTTGTATAAATTTAATAATTCTGAGCCTGAGAATACATTATGCATTTTGCTCATACCAGTTCAACTTTATTGCTTCTACACAAAGCTAGGTCATAGTTGAACCTAGTTGCAGTAAGCTAATTGAAATGATGTTACTTAAATAAATACTCATTAATTACAATTTTGAGGATTTCTTTTTCTACTTTGGAGCCAGTAGATACATGATCATTTGGGGGGGGCACTCTAAAAAATTCACAGGTCCTAGGCATCATGGCTGGCGGCCAAAATGGCTGGAACGTCCAGAAGTTGCCAGGCCCTCCTGGGTCAATGCAGGGATCAGCCCAAGGAGACGCCAAGGTGGAAGAGAATAAACCAAACCCACAAGGGGAAAACTGCTCTGCTCAGAGGCTGCATCAGAGCTAGCACAGAGCCAGAAGCTTAGGGCAGAAGGAGCCTGAATTCTGCAGCTTGCCCAATGAGCTGACCCCAGGAGATGAGCTCATGAACCTGTGGCCTGACCAGTCGCCCTTCAGCAACCCAGCCAGATGGGTAGGATCAGAATGGCCCACCCAGGCCTCCAACCTGTTTTGTGGGCCATGCTGGGACTTGCAGCACAGGCGGCACCCCAGCTTCCTGCTCATTAGGATACACCAAGCACTGAGCCCAGGGGCTGAACATCTGGTCCCAGTCCATACCTGCTGGCCCAAGCCCTCCCACCCACATTGCTACCAGACCCTTAAATGGGGCCTGCAGAGGCTCCCCAAGGGGCTGTGAACATGACTCACCAACCTGGCACCACGTGCACACACACACACACACACACCCTGAATGCTCTGGGGGAGGACCAGCAGGCCTAAGGCTTTATAGTCCAAGTCCCCAAGGGGGACTTCCAGATCCCCCGGGCCCCTCAGGCTCTGGCTGAGGCTCCTTCTCCTGCTCCTCTCATGGGCCAGAACCAGGCATACCCTCCAAGGCAGACTCCCTGGCCGCTCCCCCAGCCCTGCCCCTGAAGCTGCAGCAAACCTGGGGTCAGGGCTCACACAGACACAAACACAGCCAACCCAGGGTACAGCTCCGGTTGAGGAGGAGGGGGGCTCTGGCAGGAACCATGCAAACTCACTGCCATGCCTACAGTGCTAATAACCAAGGAGCTTGTCTTCCCTCAGACGGTTTGCTTGTACAGTGACCGGGTCACTGCCCAGCGTAGCCAGAAACGGCCGCTCCCTGCCCTCCCCCTGTGCTAAGGCAGGCTCGAGGGTTCTGGCCTGGAGCTCACCGTGTGTGGGGTTTAAGGATTTGAGGAGCAGGTGTTAGAGTCTAAGAAACTCTGAGCCTTGACTAACACTTTTTACCTAACTGCTGAGGTGGCTATTCTGTAGGCTCCCTGGCAGGGGAGAGAAACACCCCCCACCACCAAGCAGGGCTCTCCCAAGGACCAGGATGGAAGAGCCTGCCTTAAGACACTCGGTGGTGGCCCTCCATGTCCCGCCCAGAACTGAGACAAACCCCCAGCCTCATACCTGGAAGGCCACTGCCCCGAAAACAGCAGGGGCTGTCTGTCCAAGGGCCATGGCAGACCCTCTTAATGGCAGGAGAGATGTTAGATGTCAGGTTCCTCAGCGACCCAGAAGCCAGCTCTTCTGTTCCCAGGACCTTGAACCATGAAGGTGGGATGCAGAGAACAGAGTCCAAGGCTGTGGGTGATGTGCTGGGAGACGCGCAGGCCCCAGTCACTCCTTCCACCAGCTCACAGAGGGACTGACCCACTAGGGGCAGCACTGAGGGGCTTCGGGGTGCCCCAGCAGGTCCAGCATGTGACTCACACACCTGAAACTGAGCCCGAAAGATGGGCTGGCCTCAAGAGAGCAGATCACTGGATCATGGAGTCAGACCCAGGAGGAAGGCGGTATTTCATATCGTGGGGGTTTTGTTTTCTTTTCTTTTAATAATGAACAGCTTTTTATTTTCAGCTTTCAGAGGGCTGGTTTTGTTTGTTTGTTTGTTTGTTTACCTCTTAGATAAGGAGCCCTTCAAATAAACCTATCATGAATCTGTGATATTCCCAAAGCTGAATTCTGCAGCTTGACTATAGGGCCTTATAGCCCAAGGAAATAAACTAAAGGGAAATAAATTAAGCCTTGGAACCCCACTGTGATGCCCAGAGCTGATGGCCCCCGAAGGAGTTGGATGAGAAAGAGAAGGACCTGGGTGGTCGATTGACAGATCTGGAAGGGCCCTCGGAGAACAGCAAGGGGGGCACTCTCAGAGTTGTTTCCAAGCCCATGCACTTGGTGGTAGATATGGGGCTGGGTCAAGATGACCCCAGGGAGGGTGAGGCATCAAAGACGTGTCTCCAGGTTATGTGACCAATCGGGTGGTGAGGTCTTTTGCTGAGATATGGAATCCTGGGGAAAAATCTACCAGGCTGAGATTATGAGTTTGACTTTGTACAAAGTGAGTTTGAAAGCCTTTGAAAATTTTATTTTTTTTTAAAGATTTTATTTATTTATTTGACAGAGAGAGACACAGTGAGAGAGGGAACACGAGCAGAGGGAGTGGGAGAGGGAGAAGCAGGCTTCCCGCCGAGCCGGGAGTCCAATGCAGGGGCTCGATCCCAGGACCCCCGGGATCATGACCTGAGCCGAAGGCAGACGCTTAACGACTGAGCCACCCGGGCGCCCCAGCCTTTGAAAAATTTAGATGAGGATGTCTAGCGGGCATTGGATGGTCAAAGCTGCAGTTCTAAGAACGCTGAGATGGAGATCAAAATTAGGGAGTTGTCTTAACGTAGGAAGTGACTGAAACTATGAGCAGGGATGAGGTGCCCAGGGAGAAAATACAGAGGAGGGGAGGGAGGGGGAGGAAGAAGGAACATGGAGGAACAGAGGAACCAGAAAAGGAGCCTCCAGAGAGAGATGGTGGGAGCAAGGACAGGACACGCGCGTTTCCCCTCCAACAAGCCGTGGAGACCAGCACGGACGGCCAGACCGAAGTCTTTCACAAAGGCTGCATTTTTAAGATGCTTGACCCGATGAACTGTCCTGATGACACTCATCAGGCCATTCTCTGTACAGCCACTGTGTCCCCAAGCGGTCACGCCATGTGTCCAGACGCCCTCCCTGCTTCAGGGGAGAACACACGGAGAAAGCCTCGCTCTACAGTTTACAACTCAGGGGACCTGAAGATACTCCTGGGTATCTAAGCCTCTTGACACGGCTTACGTACAGGTGGACCGCCGAGCTCCTTTTTCTTCGTGTAAGCTCCCCTATCACCTCTCAGCCAGGGTCAGGTCAGGAACATGGGTGTCAGCTAAGCCTTCGCAGCTCAGCATGTGATGGACACAGCACAGTAGTTGGAACAAAAGAAAAGCTCATCCTGATGAACTAAGCTGAGCATGGAAGGAGATCTTCCCTGCTCCGGTCACGCACGCGTAGACTTGGACTAGGAAGCTCCAAATTTGAAAGGTCTTCCCAGCGGAGAAGGGCAAATACAATAGTTGGCAAGGTTCATTCACAGAGCACGTTCTCCACGCCAGCACCGCGCAACGCGCCACAGATAGTAGTATCATGCTCACTGTACAGACCCGGAAATCAAGGCAGCGGGGGTGACCGACTTGACCCAAGATAACACAGCTAGTAAGCGATGGGTCTGGGATTCAACTCAGCCCCATTCTAAAACCTGTTCTGCACTTTTTTATTTTATTATTTTATGTTGTTATTTATTACATTTTATTTCATTATTATCTACCCTTTTTACTACTTTTTTCAATTGTGGTAAAATGCATATAACAAAATTTATTATCTTAATCATTTTGCAGTGCTAAGTTCAGTGGTGGCAAGGACATTCACACTGTGGTGCATTCACACTGTCCCTGCAGGACATTCTCACCACCTGCGGGACATCCACCTGCAGGACACTCTCACCACCCCAAACTGAGACTGTCCCATTAAGCAAAGATAACTGCCCATTCTCCTCCCCCTGCAGCTTCTGACAAGGCCGTTCGACTCTCTGTCCCTATGAACCTGACGCCTCTAAGGACTTCATATAAGTGGGGTCATACTGCATTTGTCTTTCTGTGACTGGCTCGTCACTTAGCATAACGTCCCTAGGGTTCATCCATGCGCTGGCAAATTTAAAAATTTGTTTTGAGGGGCACCTGGGTGGCTCAGTCATTTAAGCTTCTGACCCTAGGTTTCAGCTCAGGTCATGATCTCGAGGTCGTGAGCTCGAGCCCCGCATCAGGCTCCGCGATCAGTGAGGAGTCTGCTTCAGATCCTCTCTCTCCGTCCCCCTCCGTCCTCCCTGGATTGTGCACTCTCTCTCTCTCTCTTTCTCTCTCTCTCTCAAATAAATAAATACATATAATCTTTTTTTAAAGATTTTATTTATTTGACAGAGAAAGAGAGAGTGAGAGAGGGAGCACAAGCAGGGGGAGTGGGAGAGGGAGAAGCAGGCTCCCTGCGGAGCAGGGAGCCCGACGCGGGGCTCGACCCCAGGACCCTGGGATCATGACCTGAGCCGAAGGCAGACGCTTAACGACTGAGCCCCCCAGGCGCCCCAAATATAATCTTTTTAAAAAAAGTTTGTTTTGAGGGGCGCCTGGATGGCTCAGTCAGTTAAGCATTCACCTTTTCATTTCAGCTCAGGTCTTCACCTCAGGGTCATGAGTTCAAGCCCTGTGTGGGCCCCACAATGGGTGTGGAACGAACCTACTTAAAAAAAAAAAATGTGTTTCAAATCAATAGGGTATTTACACAGTTCCAAATTCGAGGGCCCCAAAATGTTGAAAGTGGAAAGCTTCCTTTCTCAGTCTCCCTCCCGCATGGTTCTTCCTTCTGTAAACAGCCAGCGCCGCTACTTCCAGAGAGCTTTTATGCACACACACGCAGTTACCTACGTGGATTCCTTTTTGCTCTTTTTTCATCCAGGTATTTTTTTACTCTGTTCTGCCTTGCTGTTGTTTCTCTTCCCTCCGCAGTCTGCCGTGGAGATCATTCCCCTCTTAGTTCAGAAGATCTTCCTCTCCTGATCTATCAGCTGCTTGGTGTTGCATCGTCCGGACACACAGCGGCTTACTCAGCGAGTCCCCGTGGCTGGCTAGTTTGGAATTCATGCTCTTAGCGTCTTTAGGCTCCTCTGAGCCTCATCGTGGCCTCCAGATAGCACATGACAAGCGGGGCTCCTGCACTGATTCATGCCATGGCTCCCTGCTTAGCAACCGTGACATGAAAGAGTCAAGTAAAGAATCGCACAGTTAGGGGCGCCTGGGTGGCTCAGTCGCTGGGCGTCTGCCTTCGGCTCAGGTCATGATCCCGGGGTCCTGGGATCGAGCCCCGCGCATCAGGCTCTCTGCTCAGCGGGAAGCCTGCTTCTCCCTCTGCCACTCCCCCTGCTTGTGTTCCCTCTCTCGCTGTGTCTCTCTCTGTCAATTAAATAAATAAAATATTTTTTTAAAAAAAGAATCGCACAGTTAAAACGCTACATGGGGAGCTCATAACGGAGGGGTATAGTAGTGCGAGATCAGCCACGGGAACTGCAGGTGGGAGAAGGCTCCACTCGGTCCCCATTCCCAACACTATTCCACCTGACGAATTCTCTCTGTCAGGAAATAGCCCCCCATGCGCCCAGCTGTCCCAGCCAGAAGCCCGCCCGGCTCACCCTGTCGCCTCCCTCTGCTTCACCTGCTCTGTTCT
Source organism: Eumetopias jubatus (assembly GCF_037043125.1). Classification (NCBI taxonomy): domain Eukaryota; kingdom Metazoa; phylum Chordata; class Mammalia; order Carnivora; family Otariidae; genus Eumetopias; species Eumetopias jubatus. The sequence continues at coordinate 9,408,921 of NW_028274819.1, read as the reverse complement.
AGCCAGCATTGAGCCTGTCCAGGTGTCTCTCAGACCCTCACCCCACTGCCACCAGCTCGTCCAAAGCCACCATCCCTTCTGCTGAGCTGCTCTGTCACCCCCTCCCCCCCAGCCCCCACCCGCAGAGTAGTCAGGGGCATCCCATCAAAAGGGAAATCAGACCACATCTCTCCAGATTAAAACCTTCCCAATTGTGCACCCATGTTCATAGCAACATTATTCGCAATAGCTAGAAGGTGGACACAACCCAAGTGTCCGACAAATGGATAAGCAAAATGTGGTCTGCACATACAATGGAACATTATTTGGCCTTAAAAGGAAAGAAATTCTGCAATACGTTCCATGGATGAACCTTGAGGACACTACACTAAGTGAAATGAGCCAGTCGGAAAGACAAAGACTGTGGGATTGCACATAGAGGAGGCACTTAGTAATCAAAATCATGGAGCCAGACAGTAGAACGGAGACTGCGGGGGCTGGGGACAGAGAAGGAGTTGGTGTCTAATGGGGACAGTTTCAGTTTTGTAAAGCGAAAAGAGCCACGGGAAGGGACAGTGGGGACGGCTGCACCATGTGAATGGATTTAACACACTCAACTGTACACGTAAAAGTGATAAAGATGAGAAACTTTGCGTTATGTGTATTTTAACATATTTTTTAAAGCATTAAAAAAAAAAAAAAAAAAACCCTTCCAGAGCCTCCCAGGACTGCGAGCATAGAGACCTTGCTTAGCAGGAGGCCCTGCGAGATCTGGGTCCTCGCTCCCCACCGCAGACACGACGGACGCTCTGTGCTCCCCGGGGAACACCCTGGTTCTTCCCACCTGAGGGTCTGGGTGCTGGGCGTCCCCTCGGCCAGTAGGGAGTCACCTGCTCGGAGTGACTGCCCGCTGACTCCCCCACCTACTTTCTACCCCATGTCCTGCTTCGTGCTCCCCTAGCTCCCCCAGCACCCCTGGCTTCATGGCCCGCTTGCCAGTCTCCACCACCAGCACGAAGCTCTTCAGCGTTAGGGACCCGGGCCTGCCTCATCCATCACTGCCTCCCTGCTGTGGGTCGATGCTGCCATGGAAGCCGATGCTGAGACGGAATCTGGAGGGTAAGACCACCATTAGGGATAGTAACTGTGTGGGGAAGGGGCCACAGCAGGCTTGGGCAGAAGGAAAGCCGGCTGGCGATGTGGGCCTGACAAAATCTCAGCCGGCCAGGTCAGAAGCTCTGGAGTCGGTATCACCCACCTGAGTGGTTCTGCACAGTGCAGAAGTGCCATCCTTGCTTGGCCGCCAAAGGGAGCGGCCCCAGGAAGGGTGTGACCTTGAGCGGGGCAGTGTTCTGTGCCTAGGGCAGACCCCAAAGTTACAAGCATCTAGCGGCTCTCTGCCGACCATGCTCCTCATGGCCAGGTGACAAGCTCTTCTGGAGGGGCTTCAGGCAATGCTTCTCCATATTTACCCCAACCGCCAACCCCTAGCACAATGCTTGGCACATAGTAGGTGCTCAGAATGAATGAATGAATGAATGAATGAATGAATTAACAGTTGATTGGATCTTGAAGTACAAACAGGATTTGGAGAAGGAGACAAGGCAGGAGATGTGTATTCTGGGCATGAAGCATCCTTTGTGCAAAGGTAGAAAGGCATGAAGAAACACATGGGATATTCCCGAATCCACAAACACGAAGACAGGTTTAAATCACTATGCAGGGAAGTGAGGGAATGAGGCTCAAATGATAAGCAAAGGCCAGTGGACAAGGGCCTTGTAGATCACACCTGAATTTTACCCCGTCGGCAAAAGGATACTTTCGAAGGGTTCCAAGAAGAATTGACATGATCAGCTGGTTTTATTTTTTTTTAAGATTTTATTTATTTATTTGAGAGAGAGAGAGCATGAGAGGGGGGAGGGTCAGAGGGAGAAGCAGACTCCCCGCTGAGCAGGGAGCCCGATGTGGGCCTCGATCCTGGGACTCCGGGATCATGACCTGAGCCGAAGGCAGTCGCTTAACCAACTGAGCCACCCAGGCGCCCAATCAGCTGGTTTTAGAAAGATCATTCTGTTGGCCTTCCTGAGGACGGCCCAGGAGGGCAAGCGAGGGACGGGAGGCCGATCAGGAGTTGGCTTTGAGCAGGCCAGGCCTGTGTCCTGAGGCGCGGGTACTGGGAGAGGACAGATGTGGCAGCGGGAGGTGAGCAGGGGCTACGGCCAAAGTCTGGAACCGCCATCAGGGAAGAGCAGTCAGTAAAGAATAAACATCTAAAGGACAAGGATGGTCGGTTGGGGAGAAAATCAGGAAAGAACAGGGCCATGGGAACACAGGAGAGAGAACAGTTCAAGAAAGAAAAAGTCAAGAGGGTCAAGGCCGTTAAGAGGTCAAGTGAGATAAGGCCGAAAGTGCCCACGGAGTGGACCACCAGGAGGGCAGGACTTGAGAGCAGCTTGGGGTGGCAACAGACCCAGCCCAGGCCAGTACATTCTCCAGTCTGATCTGAGGCTCAGGTTTCTCGTGGGCTTTCTGGAGAAAACCTTCCTCTGTCAACATGCTTCAGTCCAGGGTCTCCCCCGAGTCTGACCACGGAGATGCTCCGGTCCATGTGACCCTCCGGTCGCCTTCTTTGGAAAGGCGATGGCAGGAGCCCGATGGAGCATCAAGAGTCCTGAGCCCACATGGCACCATGTGTGAGGGGCCTTAGGCCTCAGTTTCTCCTGGGGTGATGGGTCCAGGTGGACTCTGCAATTGCCTCTGTCGATCTGGACTGGCCCGGCGCTCAGGTTCAGTGAGAGTGGCACGGGTTGTTGGCTCTCCACACCCTCTGACTTGAGTCCCCTTGTGGCAGCCACATAGCACTCTGGGTTTCCCCATCCAAGTGCCCCATTGTGTGAACTCAGTTCCAATGAGGAAAGAAAGTGGGTTGAGAAAAGAGGATATTTACTTTTCCCACCAAGCTGATACCCAAATAAATAGTGTGGTCCCATCAGTAGAGCCCAGGCCTGCCCTCCTCCTCCCCTCCAGGTAGAGCCTGGAGCATTTAAGAAGGCACCCCGATGGACATGTCTCACACAAGACCACCCGATCCAGACACAGGCCAGCGCCTCACTCACCAGCCTCCTGCCCACCATGAAGCTCGCTGTCATCCTCGCCCTGGCCACCCTGGCTCTCTGCTGCAGCCCTGGTGAGTTCCCAGAGCCCCTCTCCCCCAAGCCAGGCTCAGGAACTCTTCCTGCTCCCCAGTTCTGCTTCCCAGTTCTGCTCAGGGGGCAGCTGCTTAGCTGGAACACTGAGTCCCAGCCAGGAAGCCGCATCTGTGAACAGGGCCATCTTGGGAACTTGGGGAGCACCCTGAGCCCGTGAGGAAACCTGGAAGGGATCCCATCTTCCATAGCCAACAACCTCGGAATTGCAGTGTTGGAACAGACTGGAGGCAGGAATGGAGGAGATCCTGTAATGGATGTGTGTGTTCAATGGCCAACAGAATAGGAACGATGAGCTCCTCAGAGTCCAGTCTCTCCAAGAGACCCCCAGGATGCCAAGAGACCACGGTACAGTGCCGCCCTCAGGTCTGGGGTCTCCACACCACACTGGCAGCCAAAGGGGCTAGGAGGAGCTGCAGAGCCTCATGTCTCCAAAAGAAATCCAAGCTAAGGCAAGGTCACCCATTCTGGGCAGAGAGGAATATTCTAGAAAGGGATCTTCCTTTGGGAAACTGCCAACCCAGAGTGGAGTTTTCTAAACATTTCTGTCCTCTGCCAAAAGGATTAGGAGTCTCTGAATAGTTGCAGCTGTCATTAAGAGGAAAGGAATTGGGGTGGGGGGCGGGAGGGACAGAGGGAGGGAGGGAGGGAAGGAGAGAGGGAAGGAGGAAGTCCCCTGATCTTTTGGTAATTGAGTAACTGGTTTTTACTCTGTATCAGCCTCTTCTATTCCTTTTAATGAGCAAACAAACAAAAAGGTTTTTTTAGCAAATTTCAATTAGTTCACTTCAAAAGTTTCATGACACCCATGGCAATAAGTTTGATGACCCTGGGGAGTAGCAAAAGAGCTGGAAAACCAAACCAAGAGGCAATGGGGACAACTGTTGTGAAGAGATATTTGTCTTTAAGGGGAAATAACATCATTTTGGACTGACATGTACAGTTGACATATACCGAACAGCACAGGGGTTGGGAGTGCTGACTGCCCCCCCCAGGCAAAAATCTGCCTATAACCTTTGACTTTTAACTACTCACAGCCTGCTGTTGACCAGAAGCCCTACCGATAATATAAACCGCTAATTAGCACATAGTTTGTATGCCGTATGTATTATATACTGTTCTGACAATCAGACCCAAACTTTTCTGAATTTTTTCATTTTTTCTGGGCTACTCAGTTCATCTAAGAATCCTTCAAATTGTCACAAATCTCAAAAAAAAAAATTCCAATACATTTATTGAAAAAAATTCTCATGTGAGGGGCCCCATTCAGTCCAATCCTGTGTTGTTCAAAGGTCAATTGTATGTTACTTAGATATCAGTGCTGTGCATAGAGCTGGTGGCTCAGCAAGATAGGGCTGAAATATGATAAGGGATGAATCTGGGATGCCTTTGTGTATTTGTGTGTTTGCACACATGTCATAATAACAACAATAATATCCCCCATTTATTCAGCACTGACAACGTGCCAGTCACTGTTCTAAACCCCTTTTGATCCTTATAATAACCCCATGAAATAGGGCTATTATTCCCATTTTACAGATGAGAAAATGGAGCCACACAAAGAGAAAGTAACTTGCCAGATGACGTAGTAAGTTGCAAAGCAGGGCTCTAAGTTCCGGAGGGGGTTTGACTTGGAGTGGCCATTCCGGGGGTCCCTGGAGTCCAGGCAGGGAAGCGGAACTTGCACACGAGGCAGAGAATTCAAGGACGGGGACCAAGACTCAGGCATAGGAAGCAGTGACTCTCTCCCCCCATGTTCCTGGGGCAGAGGCCTGAAAAGGGAGCACAACCTGAGGAGCACTACGGGTGAAAGGAACATAGTGGGGCCAAGCTTGGACACAAGAGGCATGTGGGCAGGTGAGTGCACCCCAGGGGCCCAGTGCTCATGGTGCACACCTCTTCCCGGGCCAGTTCAGGGGATTGCTCTTGTCCTGGACAAGTATTTCTTCCTGCCAGAGCCTGACTCTGCCCCCTGCCCCCACCACCACCCCCCGTGGCAAGTGGCTCAGACCATCACTAACCATAGGTAAGAGGCATGCTTCCGGCGGGACAACAACCAGAATCCCTCGGCAGCCCCTTCCCAAACCCCCACTGTTGCATAAAAGACCAGATCAGCAGCTTCTTTTATCAATCCTCTACCTGGAGCTCTAACAGAAAGAACAAACGGCAAATTGCCCCACCCCAACCCAGGAAGTACAAGGAGGGCTCGGGCAAGCCACGAGAAGCTGGCTGCAACCCTGGAAAGCCTTCCCACAGTGCCAAAGAGCCAACGGCGTGGAGCACCACCAGATCTCATGTTCAACACCATCCCATTGACAGGAAGGCTGCTCTCTCTTGCTGACAGGCCCGCCCGCTTGCCTCTGGGGCGGGCCCAGCCAGGGGGCTGGCCAGCTTGGAAAAGGGCCTGGACACGCATGCTCTCTCTTTTCTGTGCTTCAGCTTCTGCAGAGATCTGCCCGAACTTTCTGAATGTCATCAAAACCCTCTTCATGGGCACGCTCTCCAGTTACGAGGCTGCGATTCAAGTTTTCGTCCCAGATGCCAACATGAAAGATGCGATGATCCAGTTGAGGAGTCTGGTGGACACCCTACCCCCAAACACCACGGAGAACCTCCTAAAATTCATGGTACACAGCTCCCTTCCCTCTGCGCCGCTTAGCAGCAGATCCCCCCTCCCCCAGTCCCTGGGCTGCAGCCTCGCCCCATTTTTTTGGAGCCCTTTCTAGCCCTTTGGAGCAGATTCAGTCATCTTACCCTTTTTAAGAGGCTTCTGAGAAATAATCAGAACTCTTACAAGCTTAGCTCTTCCCAGAGCTACTGAACTTCTTAATTGACACTGAAGTTTCTGCATGCAGACATCTTGGTCTAACTTTGAGTTTTCGCTCACTATTGTCTTGGGGTTTTTTGGTGTGTGTCTGTTTTAGGACATTGTCTTAAAGAGCCCAGCGTGTGCTTAGGACTTAGAAGCTGAAGACCTCCGACTGCTGGAGCTCCTGCGGCTCCTGGACACTTCCTTCACCCTGTCCCCAGCCTGGCTCCCTTCAATAAAGTATGAGCATCTCACCTTTGTGCCCCCTGCCCCCACCTCTTTTTTGCTCACCTGCTAGAGTGAGGAGGTCCGCCACTGCGAGGGTAAGGTTAGCAGGTGCAAAGAGAAAGGCAGCGGCCAAGCAAACACATCTCCGAGGGGCCCAGGTGTCTCAATCCCAGTCCCCCACACATACCAGACTGGCCACAGGTGGCAAGACAGTGTCCAGCACACACTCCCTGGCATGGGCAGAGAGCCACCCAGGGCCCTGCTCGAACTTAACCTACAGGGGAAGAAAAGGGGGTCCATGGAGGGTGACGGCTGACCTCAGACAGACTCCTCAACCTCCAGCCATTTTGTGAGGAAATTAACTGTTATGTAAATATTTAAGCTGATTATGCTACCCAGCCACACCTGCAAGCAAAGATGGAGCTTCCCAGAGAGTTACGTCTCCCAAAGATAAATGGAAACATCTGCTTCAAGCATGTGGACAGAGCAGTGGGGATCACTTAGGGGCCGGCTGGCCCAGCATCAGAGCATTTCACATCACATACGGCGCACAATCCCTCAGGGAGGGAATTGGATTCCTGTAAGACACTTACACAACAAAGGTGGGAAGGTTCAATTCCTTAATTAGGGATCCAAGGTGTTTGGGGTGCCTTTGAGGGTGACAGACCCTGACTCCTCAGGGCCAGCAGGGTGGTTCACGTGGAGTCCCCAGACATGGCAGGATATATGCTACATGAAATTATTTATTAAACTATTTTTTAAAGGGGGTGGAGAATAAAAAAAAAAAAACCCTGTTATGCATTTCCTAGATCCTTTTATCTGTCACCATAGTTAGGACATTATATTTCCAGGTTGGTTTGTTCGTTTTTAAGTAGTCTCCATAACCTGTGTGGAGCTCAACACGGGGCTTGAACTCACAACCCTGAGTTCAAGACCTGAGCTGAGATCAAGAGTTGGACGCTTCACTGACTGAGCCACCAAGGTGCCCCTATATTTCCAGGTTTAAATCGCAAAAGCCTACAAGTCAATCTGTCCATTCACATCAGTCTTACTTTAAAGACATCTCTGCCCCGAAGAGAACCCCGGGGTGGGGAGCGATGTCACAGATGCAGGGCTGGTCAGCACCGGGTTACTGCTGTCCACCGTCCATGTCCACGGGGTGATGTTCTTGAGCCCTGACTTGTGCCCCTGCCCCCTTTCCTGAGTCCCTGTTCCGTCAACTTTCCTGCAGAAAGAGAATCAGTCACCCCTTTCTTCTGTGGCAAAGGAGTCTTCAGGCATGAAACTAATCCCTAGGTATTTACTGGCATTTTCAATGCATGCATCGTGGCGCTGGGCACTCTGAGGAACCCAGGAGCAGATTTCATAACCCAGGAGGTATGTGTAAAGCACTTGCTCTGGGCCCGAAGAGCGCTAAGGCCCAAGTATGGCAGTGTGAATAAAGCAGGGGCTTCAGCTCTCAGGGAGCTGGCGATTGGATGGGGAAGTTCACCAGCTCTGGCCAAATAAACAAGTCAAAAAACAGGTAGAGGAAACAGCGATAAAAACCATAAAAGAAATCCATGCAGTGATGCGAGCCAGAGGAGTTTAGACAGGCCAACTGTAGCTCGGGAGGCCCCCTTCTTAGGATTTGAGCAGAAGCTTAAAGGGAGGACAGGAGCCAGCCCCCAGGGGAGGGCATTCCAGGCAGAGGGTAAAGCAAGAATGAAGGGAACAGAGATGCACAGAGAACGGAGTGTGGAGGATGCCTGGGGACACCCCCTCCCTTCTTGAAGCCCCAGTGAACCCAGCCCTTGGATCCCAAGAGAAAATTCAGAGCCTGTCTAAAGAACCTTTCCTCTAGGTTCTGTTACCTGTCCCCAAAAGAGCCCAGACCTCCTCCCCAGATCATCTACCCCGCCTCTCAAACTCCGCTTGTCCAGAGGAACTCATGCTCCACCCCTCACCCCAGGCTCTTTCCATGTCCCCAGGGCCACCCCCAACTGGGCCACACGAGCCACCTCTCCCTTCACAACCCAGGGGCCTCCTAGCTCACACTCAGCGCCCCTGAAGTCCATTCTCCTCCCAAATGCCAAAGTTATTTTAATCACATGAAAACCCCCTTCCACCGCCACCCTCCTCCACGAAGTAAAATCCCTCAAAGCTTTCTAGCGCTCTTATAAAATGCAAACTGCGGAACCTGCCCATCGCTGGCTCTCACCTCCCGCCCTCCTTCCCGTTGCTTATTCCCTCTGCTCAGTCCAAGACCCACCCTCCCTCCCTCCCTGCCTTCAGGTCAGTGTTTTTTTTTAAGAGCCAAACCCCTTCCCACCTCAGGGCCTTTGTCCTGGCCTCACAGCATCAACTGCTCAAAAGTACTGTTTAGAAAATGGCCCTAGAACAAAATGTGCAAAGAATAGAACTTGTCATAAAGATGTGTCCCGTGTGGATATAAACACACCCCCCTGTTCCGTGGCCATCGGCGCCCGGCCGGGCCACACCATCCGCGGACACTGAATGAAAGTGTAGGACGTGCGGAGGGGAGGCAGGCACGGAAAGAGCATCGGCGGAGCGCAGGCAAGGAGGCTGCTGAGGAGAGAAACCTCTGCAGGCGGAATTTTCCAGCCAGCCCCGCGGGCGGGAGGGCGGAGACGCGCCTTCCTCGCCCTCAGCTCCCGGGGCGACCGCGGCCACTAGGGGGCGGTGTCGGCCAAGGTGTCGGGGAGCGGACGCGCGGCTCCCATACCCTGTGCACCGCGGCCCTGAGCCCTCCCCGGGACAGATGATGAAACCCAGCGCCTTCCTGGGGCCCTTTTATCGTGTATATGGTTTCTTTAATTTGATTTCTGAGATTTTTTTAATATCAGAATTCTGAGAAAACACAGGGACAGTCCCACAAACAAAGCGGTTGCCCGCGGAAGGCTGCCAGTGATGTGTCAGCCCTTTGGGAATTAGTAATAATTCCATTCCCAGACTATTCCAAGGGCGAGTCCAGCAGAATCTACAACCTGCGAGGACCAAGGGGCGCTGCTAGAGCTGTCTTTCGACCTCATTCCGCCCCATTTTTCAAGTCTGGCAGCAGAAAGCACAACCTAGTAATTATCTTTATAGATGGCTCACTTGCTAGGGGGCATTCTTGCAATTTCTTAGTCTTCACACAGCCCAGATTCCAGAGCCCAGGCCCCAACCCCTGCCGTACAGAGAATGAGATTCCAGATGCAGGAATCTGCTAAGCCAATAAATAAGATTGATGAGCAATGTCCACCCACCCCCAAACACACACGTGCATGCACACATCCTAAAGCCACCACGCCCCACCCTTCCTTGTGGGACAATGCTGAGGGACTGTGGGACAAAGGAGGGACTCTGTGGTGGTAAAAATTCCAGAGCAGGTCATCAAGATTGGCAGTTTCAAAAGAGATTCTTGGCAGAAGGTGGGACCCTGGTGTGGGGCCTCCTGACTCTCCCACCTCCTACACTCACTCCCTCACTGCTCAGGCCCCGGGTTCTTCTGCATCCAGGTCATCATCAACTCACATACCTTTGCCTCCCGTGAGCCCTCCACCTAGGTGAGTATTGTTCCAACGGATAAGGATCCAGGGCCATAAAAGGTTCAGCATTTTAATTACCTATTCACAGCCGGGGAAGTATTTACCTAGGGCAAATACAACACAGGTATCTTGAGATGAAAGGAAGTACAATTATATTGCAGCGGGTGTCTGCCTCAAGGGGGCTAGAGATGTAGGTGATCCACAAGAATGTGAGCTGTCAACACGGAAACGTGTGTTCAGTTTTGAGAGAACAGAATGCAAGATGAATGGATTCCAACCACAGAAAGAGCACGAATCCGTGTGGTGTGTGTTGCCAGAAAGCAGAAGGAGCTTGGAGAACCGAAGGAATGTTCGTTGGGTTCTTTTCTGTCTGCATGTGCTTACCCATAAGTTAGAGCACAGGTCCACATGCTCTGGCCGCAGCCTGCATTCAAGCCATGACCTGTTTTTGAAGATTTTATTTATGTATTTATTTATTTGACAGAGAGAGACACAGCGAGAGAGGGAACACAAGCAGGGGGAGTGGGGGAGGGAGAAGCAGGCTTCCCGCAGAGCAGGGAGCCCGATGTGGGGCTCGATGTGGGGCTCGATGTGGGGCTCGATCCCAAGACCCTGGGACCATAACCTGAGCCGAAGGCAGATGCTTAACGACTGAGCCACCCAGGCGCCCCATCCATGGCCTGTTTTTGAATGGACCTCAAGGTAAGAACGGTTTCTACATTTGAAGAAGGAAGAGGAGAGCAGGAGAAAAAGTTTGCCCATCCCTGTATCATATAAATATATAATTATATAACCAGCCATTTTCACCATGAATATGCCAAACACCAAAACACAGGGAGGCCAGTGTATGAATGTAAGCCTCCTGCATTTGAGAAGCATTACACGCAAACTAAAGAGAAAACTTACAATGCATCCCAACAAAGCAAAAATATATATATATGTATATGTATATGTATATATACATATACATATTAAAAACAAGGGGGAAAAGCCCAAGAAAATTATATTTTTAGTACTATATTAGTTTTGGCGTTCATACCTCTGAGGAGCCCAGGGGAAAGATTGCATTCCTCGACCACATTGTCAACTAAAGTGTGAATCTGGGTGAAAATGGTCTTTGAAAATAGTCTGTCACCCCCGCCACCTACCAACAAAGGAACATTTACTCTTGAAGGAAAGAGAAGTGGCGAGTCTCAGACACTGCCATCACATTGCAAAATCCCAGGGCTTGCCATTGCTCTAAGTCAGTGTGTCCCCGAAGTGATTGATCGCTAGGAAAGCTAATTTTAACGCCCTCAATGCATGAAACAGTTGAGGTTAGCCTGACAGAAAAATCTATAAATGACTCACAAGGCAGGAAAGAGGAAGCAAAACTAGCCCTCATCAACTTTATCAGGATGATGTGGCTAAAATTATGTCTAGTTTATGGCTGAGGCAAGGCATGCTGTTTGTGAAGGCCAAGGGACTGGTGGGTAGTAATTCTCCGCAGGGTGACCGCCACTCAAAACGGCTTCAGATGGACGATAAAGCACACCTTGATTGATGCTGGCGGGGACACACAAACAATGCATCCTGAAACGTGTAATTAGGGAACACTTCTCCCAAGCATTTACAGAACACACCAACGGGCACATGGGACAATGTGAGGATGAATCATCCGTAGTAAGCCACCCCACATCTTTCCATGAGCAAACTAAAATTATAAGACTATAGTACATGCGGGGGGGGGGGTTGGAATCTGAAAATAGATTCAGCTAAACATGCACAGTGGCCAGTGTCGGGGTTTGGAACCTAGATCTGTTCCCCACCAAGTGAATAGATTCCTGGCCCATGGAAAAGTCTAGTTAACTCATAAAACATCTGAGGTTGTGTGTCTGCGGCACCCGACCATCCTGTGTTAAGTGTGAGGCACATAACTACAGAGCATCCTTTAGAATTCCCTCCTGTGGTTCTAGTAGCCCAAGAAGTACTCCCTCAGCCCTGGGACAGGGTAGAGGCTCAGGTCAGGGGCTGCCTTGCGGGCCAGATGAAATGAGGAGCAAGCCTCAGGGTACTGGGCAGGAGAAGGGTCTTCTGCCCCCACCCCGACCCTCTGTGTCCAATCAGCCTCTGAGTCCATGTCCTCAGTTTCTCTTGACTTTGTTCCCTTCCTCCTGCCCCTCTTGTCAATAGCAGACCTTCACCATCTGTAGCCTGGGTTATTGCAAAGAGCCTCTAAATTCATTCCCCATGGCTGCTAGAACAAATTGCCAGAAACTTGGCGGCTTTAAAAAATGTATTATCTTATAGGTCTAGGGGTCAGAGGTCCAAAATGTGCTAAAAATCAAGATGTCAGCAGGCTGTGTTCCTTCTGAAGGCTCTAGGGGAGCAACCAGTGCCTTGCTTTCTTATTTCTAGAGGCCGCCTTCATTCCTAGCCCTGTGGCCCTTCCCCTACCTTCAAACTCAGCAGTGCAGCCTCTTCTGTTCTCTGGCTCTGGTCTCTTCCTCTGCCTCCCTCGGCGACGGATGAAGATCATTGTGCTTGCACAGCGCCCACCACCCCCATCCCCCCATAAGCCAGGCGGCTCATGGCCGCTCAACGTCCTCTGATTAGTCATCTCAATTCCACACGCAACCTTCATTCCCCTTTGCCATGGAACCTAACACATGCACAAGTTCTGGGGATTCAGACGCGGGCCTCTTTGGGAGTCATCATTCAGCCCCCAAAGAGTCTCTAAGATTTCAGTCATGCCCCCTTCCACAATATTCTTCCCACAATTGCCAGAAATCAAACAGAAATGCCATGCTTTTGTTTAAAATCCTTCTCTGCTACCAGTCTCCAATAGGATAAAGTCCAGACTCCTCACCCGGCCCTGGAGGCCCTCCTTGGAGACGGGCCCTGCCTGCAGTTCTGGCCTCAAAGCCTCCTGCTTCCCCCACCTACACCACGGGTGCAGCAATGGGCAAGACTTGGAAGGAAGGTTGCCCTCCAAATTAGGTTGGCAAGTTCACAGACATGGACGCAGTGAGTCGTCTACGGGGATGAACCAGGAGATGGTCCCTAACGAAGAGGAAAGGTTTCTGCCACATCCTGTACTCCACCAAGGTGCGAGGGCGTCACGTGAAGAACGCGGGGGTCACCTAGTAAGTGGAAATCCAAGCGGACGTACTGTGCCCTGCTGGATGAACAGAAAGGGCTGGTGTGCCAAAGACGAGGGGTGGGCAACAGCACACCGAGACAAGGGGTCCTGAGCAGGAAGAAGAGACAATGGAGGAGTCTCTGCCGCTTCCATCCGCAAGGAGCCTTGACTGGGTCCCTTCAACCAGGATCTTATATACTAAGTCTGTGCTCACCGCCCATCCTTCCTGACTTGTCCACAGGGCAGAATATACTTGTCTAGTCTAGACAGTTCTCACAGCAAATTAACAAATGTGCTCCTGGGGGCGCCAGGGTGGCTCAGTCGGTTAAGCATCCAATGCTTGGTTTCAGCTCAGGTCATGATCTCAGGGTCATGGGACTCAGCCCCGCTTCAGGCTCCACACTCAGCACAGAATCTGAGATTCTTTCCCTCCCCGTCCCTTCCCTCTGCTCCTCCCCCTGCCCCCTGCTCTCTCTCTCTCTCAAATAAATAAAACCTTTAAAAATAAATGTGATCTGGTTGCAGCTATGGGTCTGGACACTTAGTATGCAGCCTCCTCTGAAAGATGGAGCCCTTCTCATTCTGTCCCCTCACACGGGTTCTCAAGCGACAAAGCTAAGAGAAAGACCCAGGTCCCATCTCTCATCTGGTTCCCCCAGACAGCCCCAGGTGTGTGGTCTATGGAAGACAGACAAATGGAAGAAAGGGCGAGCAAGCGGGAAATCGGATGCCACCAGCCCAGAACAGAGGATCCTCCTGGTGGGCAGACCTCCTTCCTCAGGTGACACTTACCTGCATTACTGTGAGGCACACACATTTATATCCGAAAGAGGCACCACATCCATGCTGTTCACATCTCCACACCTTTGCAGGCAGTTCCCACTGACTGAAGTACCCTCTCTTCCCAAAGTCACCTGAAGATCCACACTCTACCCTTCGTGATCCGTGCAATATCTGGGACATAATTATACTCAAAAAAATCCATCACTTATCTAGAATTCAGACTTAACTGGGCATTCTTTTTATCTGCTACATCTAGCAAATTTGCGGTTCCTTCAAGACTCAGCTCTTGGGCTCTTCCTACCCTCCCCCCAGCTGCCCCGAGGCCCGGGGACTCTCTCTACCACCATTGCACCTCACCTAGGCTCTGTCGTACACTTATCTCATGGGAACACGTTCTCTTGTATCTGCTTTCCTCTCTCAAACATGAGCGCCATGAGGGCATGATCCAAATTTGTGTTATCTTGCCAGTCATTGAAGAAAAATTAGAAAATCCAGGTAAGCAAAAGGGGGGGCGGAAAGCACTCAAATATGAATCCAGTACAGCAGGATCCTACTTTTGAGCCTCTGGTGGAAAAGTTGAGACCAATGTGGAAACTCAGACAGTAGATTAAGCATGTTACAGGCATAGAGAGCCTTTTTATCCCCATCTCTCTTCTTACAGGCGGGACCACATCAGTCACCAAGTGGTCCCAGAGAGATAACCCTGGCTCCCAAAGAAGATCTGCCATCGCTCACTGGCCAACCCCTTGGAGGAATGCACGTGTTCATGGGCAAGAAGCTCTAACCAAAGTCAACGCATTCCAAAAAGTTTGAAATTCATTATTTCCCCCTGGCTCCTGTCTTTCTTTCTTCCAATAAAGATGAGATCAGCTTATACAACTGGATGTTCTGTAAACCACAAATCTATCTGAAGTGTATTCATTTCACCCTTGATGAATTTCAAGACCTGATTATTTTGCAATTATATCAATGTTGATAAGTGTTAACTATTAACCAGATAACCAAAAAATTATTTTTGGATAACCAAAAAATCAAATTTTGATGTCTCATATCATAGAACAAGAATTTCTGTATGTATCCCCGTAACGGGAAACTTTGAAAAATCATATGCATAAAGAAACGTATTGACTGACATGTTAAAAATAACATTTTTATTTTTGTAGACTGGTGAAGAGGAAAGAGAAAGGAGGGAGAGAATGTGCTCGGGCTCTCTCTAGCTCCTGGTCATATGGAGTCAGTAGTCATGCACGGACTCTGAAAATTGACAAAAAGTGACCAGAATCCAACTCTCCCTGATTTTTTTTTACATTTTTATTTATTTATTTGTTTGTTTGTTTGTTTTAGAGAGGGAGACAGAGAAAGCATGGGGGGAGGTGCAGAGGGAGAATCTTAAGCAGACTCCACAACCAGCTTGGAGCCCAACACGGGGTTCGACCTCACAACCCTGACATCATGACCTGAGCCGAAATCAAGAGTCAGACACTTAACCCACTGAGCCCCCTAGGGGCCCCACTCTCCTGATTTTTAGCGCCAGGGAAGGGTGTAGTGAGAACCACCAGCATTGACCCAGCATAGATGCTCGATAGATGTTTATTCAATGAATGAGTAAGACAACCACCAGGGCCCCGCAGTTGCCAAAGCCCACCCTGGTTACAAATGTTAGCCCACACCCCATCCCCTTAGAAGTGAAGAAACGCACCAAGTGGAACTCCTGCAGCAGCCCTGCGTCCAAAACGGGCTGGGGCTCTTGAAGCCACCTCGTGGAAGGTATTCTTTTAACTGCAGGTGTTTGTTTCCTTTGGCACAGAAAGATGTAATTTCCCATTTTTAGAACAATGCTCCAAAGAACAGTCACAAAAACAGCTTTCAGAGGGGGCGGTTTTCTTCCTGGCCACTGCTACAGCCCTGTAAAACAACAATAACAACGGGATTTTTATTCAAAACACTGTTTGCCTCTCTCTCTGTAAAATCAGGAGGCCATTCGTTAGCTTCGCATGAGCTGAGAAAAGATCCCTGCGACCCCTTGGTAGAGCATCCAAACTCTTCTCTTTGGGAGGGGTCGATTTGGAAACTACTCTGCTGTTGGATCTGTTTTGGTCTTGATACACCTCCCTCCATGTTGTTCTTATGCAGTAAGGGTGGAAAGGAAGTGTCTAGAAAGCCTGTGTCTGTTCTTCAGGTGCCCCGTGCAGTCTTGAAACCAGAAGAGGACACTCTGTTCTTGAGGACATGCAAATAGCAGACTGAAGGGGAGGACCCAGGAACCGATGAGGTGCATCCCCTCCTGTCTTAGCCATGAAGAAATCCCTTTCATTACCATCTCCACACAGACTTCCTCTCTGCTTCGTAAACTCAAGAAATTGGCTCCAAGACTTCGGGAGCCCTCCCCCTCCCTCCCCATCTACTTAGCCCTTCCTCTCCATGCTGCTGCCTCACCTGGATCACACAGAACTCCTCCCCACCTGAACTTGCATTTTTCTCTCCTCACCGGCCTCCTGGCCCAGTCACTTGGACCTCCCGTGTGGGCCTGCACACCCCAGCTTCATCTACACCCTCCCTGCTCAACCATGGTCAGTGACTCCTCTTCCTATAGACAAGAGTCCAGCATCCTTGGTGGGACCTCATCTGGAGCCAGTCTTCCTTTCCAAGCTTATCTTCCACAAGTTCTTACATAAATCTTAGGCGCCCTCCAAAATGGCCGGCTCACCACTCCCAGACTCCACACCCGCCCTCTGGGTACCACCTCTCTCCCTCACCCCACAAATTGGAATGACCTTCCTGGTCCTGTCTCTGTGACAAAATCTTACCCATTTCTGGAAGTCCCATCCAGCTACTACCTCTCTCTGCCCAGTCTAGCTGAAAATGACCTCCCTCCCCCACCCCTTACCAAAGCACTGAGATTCTGCCCCATCCACAAAGTATCTTCACTTCGTAAAGAAATCATTAATATAACTTTTTTTTTCATATATGTGCTGAATTGTATGAAGGAGAAAGGTGCTAAGCCACTTTAAGAGTCCTGGGTGGAACCAATTCAGTGTCAGTTTTGACATTTCTATACTACCCTTTACTGAGCACATGCTATGACCCTGCTGCTGAGCTGAGGGCTCCTTGGGTATGACCTCATTCAACCCTTGAAATGAAACTATAAGGTAAGTACCGTGTCCCCTTTTTACAGACAAGGAAACAAAGACTTTGAGAAGCTAAATAACTTCCCCGAGAGCCTCCCGGTTTAAGAGGAGTGAGCTGGAGCTCAGGCTTGGCTCACAGTATTGACTGCTGTGGCCAATACGTGACACTTCTTTCTCGGAGACTTTACAACACAGCACAGTTAGGATGAGCAGCATGGGTAGGAAACCACAGGTTCTTCTCCCAGTTAGAACAAATTCATGGAAAGTTTCCCCATTCAGTGTTGGGGGGTTTTTTCTTCTTGTTTTTGTTTAAGACAGTAGAGGGATTTAATCCTGGAATATTGGGAGACATGATGAAGTTTTCTTTAAAAAATGGTATCAGGGTGCCTGGGTGGCTCAGTTGGTTGAGTGTCCGACTCTTGGTTTCAGCTCAGGTCGTGATTTCAGTGTCTTGAGATCGAGCCCACATCAGGCTCCACACTCAGCATGGAGTCTGCTTGAGATTCTCTCTCCCTCTCCCTCTGCCCCTCCTCCTGCTGCATTCTCTCTCTTTCTCTCTCTCTCTCTCTCAAATAAAAATAAATAAATCTTTTTTAAAAATGGTATCTAAGGCTTTGATGCTTGGAGGGGAAGCTTTGATGCTGCACCTACATCACCCTAAGATCCCAAGCCAAGTAGCAAGAACATGGATTGTGGTGCTCAGGTTCTGGCTCCTTTGTTTTGCAGCAGAGAGGCCCAGTAAGATATTTACCTTATGAAGTCTCAGTTTCCTCTTCTATAAAATAATAATACTTAGCCGACAGGGTGGTTTGGATGGATTCAATGAAATAATTTATACAAAGCACCTAGCATACAACGAGTGTTCAATAAATTAGTACTGTTACTACTTCCCTTGGACATAAGAATCTGTGTTTCTTTTCATTTTTTTAAATCGAAGTCTACCACACCTACAGTCAAGTACTTAAGGAGTGCACCTGTCGTGATGAGCACAGAGGGATGTATGGAAGGGTTGAATTATACTGTTGTACATCTGAAACTAATATAACACTGTATGTTAGCTAACTGCAATTAAAATAAAAACATAAAATAAAATAAAAACTGGGGTGCCTGGGTGGCTCAGTCAGCTGAGCACCTGACTCCTGATTTCGGCTCAGGTCATGGTCTCAGGATCCTGGGATTAAGCCCCAGGCGTAGGGCTCTGCCCTCAGGGGCGAGTCTGCTTGAGGATTTCTCTCCCTCTCCCTCTATCCCTTCCCACCCCCACCCACCCAGCCCCTGCTCACTCTCTCTCTCAAATAAATAAATAAATCTTTAAAAATAAAAAAATGCATAAATGGATAGCTTGATAATCATTTACATAGATATGCACTTACATAAGTATACCAGTCCAGACATAGACTATTTCTAGCACCCCAAAAGTTTCTCTCATGCACCCTCTCATTCCATAGCTCCACCAGATATACCTATGATTTGACCTTTCATATTTTAGCTTTGCCTCTTCTTGAACTTCGTAGTAATGAAATCCTACAACGTGTAATCTCTCACTTCTATGTAGTACTCTACTGTAGGAATACACCACCATTTGTTTATGGCTTCAACCTCCAGTTGATGGGAATTTCAAGTTTGGAGACAATGCCTTTGAACATTCTTGTACATATCTCTGTGCTGTTCATATCTCTTAGATACATATACCCAGAGGGGAATGACAGAGTTAGGGAGTAGGCATATCTTTAGCTCGAACAGAAACTAACAATTTTCTACGTGATTGTACATTTCTACGGTCCCCACAGCAATGTATGATAGATAGTTCCAGTGGGTCCATATCTTCAGTGACCCCTGGTAGTGTCACCCTTTTCATTTTTGCCGCTCTGGTGGGTGTGTAGTGGTATGTCCTCGCGGTTTTAATGTGCATCTTCCCAGTGAGTAATGCTATTGAGCACCTTTTCATAGTTTATTTGGCCATCTGGATTTGTTATTTTGTGAGGATCTATTAAGTCTTTTGCCCAGTTTTTATCCGGTCATCGTCTTTTTCTTACTGATTTGTTTTAAGGACTTTTTTTTTTTAAGATTTTATTTATTTATTGGTGAGAGAGAGACAGAGAAAGCGCAAGCAGGGGGAGGGGCAGAGGCAGAGGGAGAGGGACAAGCAGACTCCCTGCTGAGCGAGGAGCCTGACACGGGGCTGATCCCAGGACCCTGAGATCATGACCGGAGCTGAAGGCAGATGCTTAACTGACTGAGCCACCCAGGCACCCTTCTTATTGATTTAAAATGGTTCTTCGCATATCCTTAAAACGAATACTTCGTCGAATGTATGTATTGCAGGTTTCTTCTGAGTCTGGGGCTTGCCTTTTCATGTTTTTAATGGTGCGTTTTGATGAGGAGATGCTATAATTTTGATAAAGCTCAACATACCTATTTTTCTTCTATGGTCAGTGCTTCTGGCGTTCTGTTTTAGAAAATTTTGCCCACCCCCAGGGTCACAAAGACATCCTCTCTATGTTAATTTCCTTTTATCTTGCTTTCCCGGTAGCTTCCTTTAGAGTTGAGATTAGCTTCTATTTCAATAAGGAGAAAAGGTCCCACAGAAAAACTCACCATGACTGGTTTGCGTGCTTTGGCTCACATGATCATGACTACCAGTCTTTGGACCATCCAGTCTGTTATCCTAAGGCCAACTTAGAGCATCAAAGGGCACCATTGCTGACTGGCTGCATTGCTGTAATTCCAGAGACTCTAATTTGGGCGGCAGGGGGGGGAGGGGGGGCATCTTCCAAAATGAGCCAGAAAGGAGAAGAGAAGCTATCAGTCCCCCTCAATACTATTTACATTCTCAGGCCAGCGGTTTACTCCAAAACCCTAGCTGCGATCACTTTGCAGACACATTCTTCCCATCCTAGCCACTCTCACTGCCCCCCCTTTATAAGCCTTTTCCCCACGCATGTTCTTTTCTCCCTGGATTTGCCCTTTTATCATCATTCACCTACCCAGTTGACGCCTTTGCTTCTTGCCCCCTTAACCACCCCTCCTCTAACTCCAGGTTTCCCAGCTTCAGTGGGGAGGAGCCTCATTTCCCAAGTGCCACGGACATTTGGGGCTGGAAACTGTTGTTGTGGGGCCTGTCCCGTACACTGTAGGACGCACAGCTCTTCTGGTTCCTCCCATTTCCTTCCCACCTTCCTTCTGTCAATCAAGAGGCCTGAGGGAACAGTAAGGGGGTGCGAGGCAAATCATAGCTTTTTCAAGCTGAAGAGAGCCTTAGATATGATCTAGTGCAACCCCCTCATTTTACAGATGAGGAAACGGATCCCGAGAGGGGGAGGGAAAGGATGCACCAGAGCCAAATATGTGGGGGAACAAAGCCAGGCCAAACAGGAAGTTGAAATTCCAGGGCTTGAGGCAGAATTTCCAGTCCCACCAGGGAACCTGGGACTGCTTCCCACAGCAACTTTCTCCTTCCAAGCCATGCATCCTATTCCAGAAACAACCAGGACTGCTCAGATAGAGCAGCAGACTCAGACGGGACAAGCCCCCAGCGTGTGTGCATGAGCATCGGTCCCTGAGAGCCTGTTCCAGAGCCTCTCATGGACACAGATGACAACCCATTCTATCGGGGATGTTTTGAGATGACAAATGCCACGACCATGTCTTAGTTTTAATTCTATCATCATGAGGGAAATGATGGGCATACCACCTGCCCGCATCTGTCCCAACGGAGGAGTTGGAGAGCAACAGAGGTGGCTGGAGAGCTGGAGGGAGCCTGGAGATCGGGTCTGTCCTGGCCCTGTCACCAAACAGGCAGATGATGGGACCCCCCTACCCCAGGGTAGCGCTCAGCTGGAACCTCCCAAGTTATGGTGGCTGTTAACACCTACTGAGCGCTTACCGTACACTAGACACGGGTGCCCTCCAGAAATGTCTTCGACGGGGTCACCCATATACCCAAATCACCCTACTCATTACTTCTTGCCAACACCAAGCTCACCCCTAATGTCACCATCAGACATCCATGGAGACCCCCTTGTGTGTAAAAGTCCACACCAAGAACTTACACAAAACTCAAGATTTTAGCGGTTCCATGACGAGTATTTTCACTTTAACAGTTATGAACTTGTGTCAACAATTATTAGAAAAATGCCAGATTTCATTTATGGTAGTGATGAAGATTTCTTTTTAATTAAATGTGAGGTGGGGCGCCTGGGTGGCTCAGTCGTTAAGCATCTGCCTTCGGCTCAGGTCGTGATCCCAGGGTCCTGGGATCGAGCCCCGCATCGGGCTCCCTGCTCCGCGGGAAGCCTGCTTCTCCCTCTGACCCTCCCCCTGCTTGTGTTCCCTCTCTCGCTGTGTCTCTCTCTGTCAAATAAATAAATAAAAATCTTTAAAAAAAATAAAAAATAATAATAATTAAATGTGAGGTTTTAAAATAAATCTGTTTCAAGAGGACCATTAAACAAACTGTACGGAGGGCATGTGGATGTGCAGAGAGGGTGATGGTGGCCCTGGATGGACTTAAGTGTGGGCCTCCAGCTTAGAGGCGGCTGCCCTGCCGTAGCCCTTGCGCATCGGACTCCCACCTGCCGCTCCCACGGCCTCTGCCTCAGTAAAGCCCTGTGGATTTGAAAGACCCTAGTCAGCCCTTCTGCCTTCTCCTGGCCTGTTCCACGTGCGGGTCACTCACTTCTGGATTCTCTCTGCTTTCTGGTGGTAAAAGAGAAACCCAGCAAGGCTGATAAATGTACTGAGATCCACGACCAAGAGGCCAAGTAAGAAGACAGAAAGGCATGAGGATACCGCGCCCTTAACCTGGTTCCAGTCCTGGGCCTTCTGCCGCCCAACGGACTTACAAGACCCTGGTTGGGAAAATGTCCGGCCCCAGGCCCTCTGATGAGGATCCCTCCTGCACTGGTCTGTGCATTGGCCATGCTGTCAAGGACCCCACACCACCCCCTCCTGCCGGGGGTATGGTGGCATGGGGGTAAATGGCGCAGGCTGGTGGCTCCAGAATCTAGGTCCTATGGGAATTCCAGCCTCAGACGAAATTTCCTGTACTAGTACCTATACCTGGTGATACAGGAAGGACTGTCCTCCCTTGGCAAATAGAGACAGTTTATAAATAATACTCATAAATGAGATGGGGGGACTTGCTCAAAGCCCCAGGGATATAACAGCAAACAATAGGCTGGAATCCGAACCAGCCTCCAAACCCCACCGTCCCCAGCTCTCTCAGAGACAGGAGTCAAACACCATCTGCCCTTGGAGTGCCGGCCATTGTATTCTCTTAGGCGCCACCTCCCCCACAGCTGGGCGGGTGCCTGGACAAGGAAGCCTGAGCCTTGTTCAGGGCATTGTTCTCCCTCAGAAGAGGATCTCGAAAGCAGAAGGAAATTAGAAACAACCACACAATGAATACCAGATTCTCCTTTCTCCCTGCTTTGGCGGCCAGGAGATTAAGCAGGGCCGGCTGACAGTGCACCCCACCCAGCAGCTGCTGGCCCTCCAGGAAGTCCTCCATGCCATTGGGAAGGGCTGGTCTTGGAGGCTGCTCTGGTTCTCTATTGATTTCCACAAGGTCCATGTTCTTTCTCCAGCTAGATGCTGACTCCTGGAGGGCAGAGACGCACCTGGGGCTTCCTTCCCACAGGGTATACCCAACAAGTTGCTGGCACTCTGTGTTGGCGGGTTGAGTAACTGATTCCATCTGGGCACTTTCCTGGACACTTCAGAGGAGTAAACTCATCGAATCCCCATAGCCATCCCATGAGGGAAAAACTACTGTTAGTCACATTTTGGTCATGAGGTAGTGGAGTCCAGGTGACCCAGGGATGGGCAGGACTGATCTGACTGTGGTAGCTTTGATGGGACTACATGATCCCGCTCCTCACTTCTTACCAACATCAGCATCCCCCAGCGAAGCCATGAGACATGCATGGAGGCCTCCTGAGGTCAACCTCCAACCCCACATGCCAGCTAAAGAGGGTGACCTAAGAGAAGACATGTCCCCTTCAGTACTTGCACCCCGACCGACAGCACAGGATGTGGGTGGACATTAACAAGCTCTTGAGGAGGAGACGCACAGAGCTAATGTCAATCTTACGAACTTTGCATCTGAACATTCCTGCTAAGGATTTTTTTCTTAAAAATACACTCTTTTTTTCTGTTGGGGCTATTATTCATTTTAACATAATGTTGTGTTTTATGCCTCCTACGTAAGTAGGCACCAGCTTTAAATGTTGTGGAATATTGAGCTCATATATCTAGTCAAACTTCTGTTTGCTTTTTGCTGCATCCATAGCTACGATCTGAATAAATAGAGGAGAAATGTTTGGCTCCCAATCCTACTAGCTGGGCCCTATGCCATCATTCCCCAAAACAAAGGGGAAAAGATGCCAGAAGTGAGGGACCAGGATTAATGGTGAAAGAAAACACCGTCCTGTTCCAAGGGGTCCTGCGCAGGGTCAAAACTCCCCAGAAAGGGATGTGGAGAGGGCAGGAAGGCATTCCCCGTAGGTCCTCATGAGGAGCATGCGTATTTTAAACCTGTGGGCAGAGGAGAGAGTCTGTCACAGCCCAGCCCACTGCAAATGAGGTCACAGGCTTGGAGGACACCAGTGAACCCCAGCTTGTAAGTGGTACACCTAGACGTGGGACCCAAGTCCTCTCTGCTCCCCCACCACCTTGTTGTCCATGGGCTGCAGGATCTGGAAGCTCTGTGCTGTCTGTTAAGTGTCCTGCACCCTCTGAATGGCATGATGTAATAACCACACCCCTGACCATGTACAGGGCGTACATGAACAAGAAACCTCAAGGATCAGGCTTTGTCCTTGGACTTTCTAGTGTACAACCACACAAATGGATCTGGGGTTTTTGTTGTTGTTGTTGTTGCTGTTAGTCTGTTATATCAGAATGTTAAAACAAAGGTGCTGGAAAGGTCAAGGTCACCCGTTCACTCTCTAAATGAGCCCATTGTCACACAAAGGAAAGAGGGGAATCTTCATCCCTGGGCATCTTCACCATCCTGCAATCCTCCCATCTCAGAAGGCATCTGAGTCTCCAGAAAAGCCTCCCCACTCAGTCCAGTAACAGCCACCACCTCTTGTGCACTTGAACCCATCCTCGTGCCTCTTTCAAGACCAGGGAATCAACTACACTATCTTGCTTCCCACTCTCTCCTGCTGGCTTCTTTGGCTCATCCAATAAACATCTTCAAATCTGCCCCAAGAAAGATCTCTTTGTGTCTGCCTCCTGTGGCCAGAGATTGTCCCATCTTTCCTCTTTTTTTTTTTTTTTAAGATTTTATTTATCCATTCATGAGAGACAGAGAGATGCAGAGGCAGAGGGAGAAGCAGGCTCGCTGTGGAGCAGGGAGCCCGATGCAGGACTCGATCCCAGAACCCTGGGATCATGACCTGAGCCGAAGGCGGACGCTTAACCGACTGAGCCACCCAGGCATCCCCCATCTTTCCTCTTACCTTTAACATCAAACTTCCTGGTAGTCTACCTTCTTCTTCTAAATTTCTCCCACTAATTCCTAAGCCTGCAGTGGGCAGCCCAGCCCAACCACTCTATGGGAACTGCTCTCTCAAGGGCCACAAATAGTCTATAAGCATCAACTCCAGCAGCCACTGCTCAATACCCATCCTATCTGACCTTTCTACATCAATCAAACCAACAGAAAAAACTCTTCCTCGTGAGATGTGCCTAGAGCAAGCACTGTGCATGGCTTACTCAAAAGCCATTCCCCTTCTCCTTAGCTGGCACAAGACCAACTTTGTTCAAGGACAGGAAAGAGATTCTTTTATTTCGACAGGGTGGGCACAGGCCTTGGTCCAAGGGCAGGCATGTATCCTTTCTAACCAGTGGAATATGGAGGAACGTCTGTTGGAGTCTTCTGGGGGCAGCCCACCCCCCCACCCATAAGAAAGAGACATATGAGGAGGATGTCTGCCCCATGCTGCTCCCTGTTTCCTGTCTTTGAACTCAATTGTGTGAGGATGTGATGCTTGAAGCTGAGGGAAGGCCAAGAGCACTCAGCAACACTGGCCCAGAGCTTTGCCGCCAAACATTCTGACTATGAGAAAAATCATCTCTGTCTACATCACCACTGGACAGGTGTGCCATTACCTGGAGCCAATAGCATCCCCAACCAATATGTCACAACTCTCTTGGTTACTGACACTTCTCTCCTGTCCCTCATTCTCAAGTCTCCATGACCCTTTGACAGCCCCTCTGCCCACCCCTTGAGTATCGGGGTTCTCCTGGCCCTCTCTGCTGCTTGGGTGTATGTCCTCTTCATCCACCTGCTTACTAACTCAACAGACATCTATTGGCACCGTCTATGTGCCTGGCTGGCCTCATAGAGTTGACGCTCTAGCGGGGGGGACAACTAATAAACAAGATGAACAAATAATAAATCTCAACTTTTGATCAGTGTGTGCTCTGAATGAAATGATTAACTAAAGAGGATGTTGAGAAAGATGTGGAACGTCCTCAGGCTGTAGTCAGTGACCGGAGAGGGAACATTTAGGCTGAAGTTTGAAGGATGAAAAGGAACTGACAACGATGGGGCACAGCATTCCAGACAGTAGGAACAATGTGAACCGTGGGTGAGGACCTGCGGAAAGAAAGACTTGGCACGTTATGGGGACTGCAAGGAAGCCAGTGAGGCTGAAGACGAGTGATGGGGAGGAGGAAGTCAGATGAAGCTCAGATCCGTGCGGGACCTTGTAAGCCTCGGGAAGGCAGTGGTTGTTAACGCTAAGTGCAGTTGGAATTCACGAGGTAAGATGATTAACAGTCGAACCTGTGTTAGTGAAAGATCGATGCGGCTGGGATCTGGAGCCAGAGCAGAAGAGGGGAGGCAATGTGGACTCACAGTCACCCTGGTGAGAGATGGGGGTAGCTTGGCCCAGGATGGTAGCAGCGTCGATGGTGATGTGTTTCCCTTGTGATGTACTCCTGAGGTAGAAATTATGGGACTAGCTGATGAGGCGGATTCCAGGGGTGAGGAAGTAGGAGGCAGCAAAGATGTTCCCCGTATTTTCTAGCTTGAACACAAGTGAGTGTCGTACCATTGATTGAGATGGAGAAACAGGTTTGGAGGTGAGGCATGCAAATCATTTTTGGGGTTCTGTTTTGGAGATGTTGTGTTTGAAATGCCTGAGAGCCATCCAAGTGAAGAGAACAAGAGACAGCCAAGTACTCAAAGTTGGAGCTTAGGGAACTGGGAATTTGGAGATTGTCAGCCTAGAAATGTATTTAAAACCATGAGGAAAAATAAAATAATAAAATAAAGCCATGGGAATGGATGGGATCCACTGACGGAAACATGGACAGGGAAACAGTAGGGTCATCAGGCCATTTAAATGAGAGATATTTATTCTTCACATCTCCTTTTGTCTTCTCCTTGGGTTATTAGATTGCCACATCTTATCAGTTTAAGTCCAAAATATCCCAAAAGCTGTCTTCTCTCTCCGTTCCCATGATTGTGCCTTTCCAGCCTTGACCTTGTCTCACCTGGAGACTTTCAACAGCCTCCGGGACCTCAGTGCCTCCAGGGCCTCCACCATTCTGCCACCGGTGGGGTGGGCCACTGCTCAGCCTTAGCAAAACTGAAACCAGTGGGTGCAGCAGGAAGCCTCAGAGAAGCAGTTGTGGGAACAGGGTTACTCAAGCCTGAGTTGGAGAGGCCCCCCAGGACAGAGAGAATGAGGTGCCCAGGTCGGTAACCGCAGCAACTGGGGTGGGTGCAGGCAGACTCAAGCCATGCACCCTAGTCAGCACCCTGCTCTGACAGGAGTGCCTTTATTAGGGCAGTTGACTCACATCAGCCCATGTGGTTTCAAACTTCAAGGTGCCATGCAACACCTGGCATGCGAGCGGGCTCTCTACAACAGACAACAACCACAACACCAAAAATAACAGTGACTAACGTTTGCTGAGCGCTTACAATGTGCCAGTCACTGTTCCAAGTGCCCATATGCTCCCCAAGTCCACAAGACAACCCCACGAGGCAGGTATTATAGACGGGGACACTGAGGCTCAGGGAGGTTGAGGAGCTGTTAATAGCAAGGGCTTTGGTGTTAGACAGGCATGGGTTTGTCTGCCGCTACATGATTGGGCTTTGTGGGCTCTCCCAGCCTCATCTGCAAGAGGGACTTAAATAAGAAAACTTGGGGTGCGCCTGGGTGGCTCAGTCGGTTACGCCACAGGCTCTTGATTTTGGCTCAGGTCGTGATCTCAGCGTCCTGGGATCAAGCCCCACGTCGGGCTCTGTGCTCAGCGGAGAGTCTGCTTCAGGATTCTCTCCCTCTCCCTCTGTCCCTCCCCACTGCTCACTTGCATGTGCTCTCTCTCTCTCTCTCAAATAAATAAATAAATCTTGAAAAAGAAAAAGGTAACTTGGTAAAGCCTTTAGTTAACGCTTATCACAAGAAATGCTCAATACCAATCACTGTGATAGCTATTACAAGAAAAACAAAAGCCAGCTTGTGCCATTTCCCCATATAAAAACCTCCAGTGGCTCCCAATCCCCAAAGATAAGGACTCTGGTCTCACCATAACCCACCCACATGACCCACTCCTCCATCTGGGGCCACTCACTTCCTGAATGTACCACCTTGTTACACCTGCTTCTCTGCTCTTGTTGTCTCCAGGAGCAGAACGCCCTGCTGGCCCTACTCCACCAGGGAGGAGACAGGAAGTTGCACTCAGGGAGGTCCAAGGGCCACCAGCCCTAAGCTCATTAGATTTACAGACTGGGACCTCTCTCTCTTTCTTGCATTCTGAGCACCTAGCACAGCGGCTGCCACTCAGTAGACGCTGACTGAAGCAAGTATCAAAAGCTCATGACATCTTCAAAAAGCAGCCATGGGAAGGTTGATGGAGAGACCAGTTCAGGATTCCAGGAAGGGCCAACATCTCAGCCAGCCCTTCTAGCTGGGGCCAGTGGTATCACCTCCACATGCCAAGGGCGGGTCTCAACTCATCTCTCCTCCACCAAAACTTCAGAACAATCCTGGGGGCGAGACTTCAGTTTAAATAACATGGGTGGTTTGGGGAATGCAGCCCCGGGCAAAAGGTAGGGTCAGAGAAAGGTTGTCATCTGGTCTGATATTCTTACAGGTGCCTCTGCAAACCCAGACACTCACCCTGTGCCCATCCCAGGTCCTTGCCCAGCGAGCCAGCAGGCAGGACAGTTGCTGGAATGCTTAGAATGGATGCTTACTAGTAAGACTCTCTAGGGGGCGCCTGGCTGGCTCAGTCGGTGGAGCATGGGACTCTTGATCTTGGGGTTGTGAGTTCAAGACCCACACTGAATGTAGAGGTAACTTAAAAAATAAAATCCTTAAAAAAAAGGGCTCTCCAGAAGCCCAAAAGCCTTTAGTCTCAAAAAATATAATAATAATCTCACAGGACAGATGGCACTTCAGTGCCTGTGACAATTAGCAGTATATTCCCAAGAAGCCTACAGGCTGATCACAAATCCCACTCCAAAGACAGCAATCAGAATAACAGATAACATTTCTTCCTACGTGCCCAGGATTTCACATTTATAGTCTCATCGTATGTGTACAACACTGCTATGATGTGCGTGGCTATTATTATCCCCTTTTTAGCAAGGGGGAAGCAGAGGCTAATTCAGAACAGCTTGCGGGGGTGCCTGGGTGGCTCAGGTCAAGTGTCCAACTCTTGATTTCAGCTCCAGGTCATGATCTCAGGGTCATGGGATGGAGTATAAGCTCCCCCGCACTCAGCAGGGATTCTGCTTGAAATTTTCTCTCTCACTCTCCCTCTATCCCTCCCCACCCCTCCCTCTCCAATAAATCAATAAATTAAAAAAAAAAAAAAAAAAAAAGACGGCTTGTAAGTAGGGAGCTAGACCTGAACGCAGCCCTGCTCTGGAGTCTGAGGTTCTATCTACCAAGCCACAGAGCCTGTTCCATTGCACTGTCTGCAGGAGGGGGCTCTGATCCCACGTGACTGTGGGTTGGGGGGGGTCAGTGGGATTCCTGCAGTTTCTTACCAGCTGCTTTTACTTGGAGGGTGGAGAAGGCAGGCAGGCACTGTGAAAGCAGTCCCCCAGTGACTGCTTCATTAGTGCTCTCAGCCGTCCCTGCCATGGTTTTATCTGACTTCCATCTAAGACTTCCCAAGCTGGGGGGTGATAGAGATCGAAGTCAGTAGGTGTCTTCCACAACCCCTGTCCCCTGAGTCTGAGCTCTTCCGGGGCTCACGCAATGGGACCTGTGAAGTTGTAAGAGGGGTTTCTGCAAATTTTGCAAGAATAATATGAGGAACCTATGCCCATCTGCTCCCCAAAACAGAGTCAGATGTCCCAGGGGCATCCCATCTCCAAACCCTATCCATAGCTAGGCACTGCATTTCCAGAAGGGTAAACAGCATTATCTTGACATGCCAGAAGGCGTGCTTCAGATATTTTAAAACCTGTCTCTGCTTTCTCCCACAATTCAGGTTGTTCTTCCACCGAGCAGTGCCTTAGGGCTGGCTGTTATCACTCTTGTCCAACTTGTCACTCATCAGCTTCCCTGAGGACCAGCGTGGCTCCAGGGTAATTTCTTCTACCTTATCCTCATTCCAGGGGAAACCATTATACTCAACACCATTTGGGCTGAGGAAGTTGAATGAGTGAAAGCAATAAGAATAAAATCGGGGGGGGGGGGGTGGCTGTGTGGCTCAGTCGGTTAAGCATCTACCTTCAGCTCAGATCATGATCTCCAGGTCCTGGGATCGAGCCCCATGTCGGGCTCCCTGCTCAGCAGAGAATCTGCTTCTGCCTCTCCCTGCCCCCCGCTCATTTTCTCTCTCTCAAATAAAGAAATTTTTTAAAAAAATAATAAAATCAGCCATGATTTTTTGAGTACTTAATATGTGTCAGGTACAATGACTCAGAAATGAGGAAACTGAGACCAGAAACACCCCAGGAGACCCGGCTCGTCAACAGCAGAGCCAGGTTTGAACCCAGGACTTGCACTTGTCACTGCACAATTGTCTTCCAAGAAGGTTACAACCCAGTGCCCACAGGATCTGAGCTAATTCTCCAGAGTGTTTCAGCTCCCTTAGAGGAAGGGGTGGCTTGAGGAGACCCTTTAAGCAAGAGATATAGTTTGAATTCTAGCCTGGATTCAGGGGCTCTGCCCCAGGAACACATCTCGCCATAAAAGGACTGTGTCTAAATACCCTCTGCCATGTGCACGGTCAGAAACTCTAAGTTAATTTGGAGACAGCCAAAGGGTTTGAAAAGAATGCCATCTTCCACCTCTAGCACCCTCAGAATGACTATGAACAGAGAGACTATCAAATTCCAAACCATTTAAATAATTGACGTGAATAAGAGGCTGAAACCAAGACAGCCTTAAGATCAAGGTGAGGGAGCTAGAATGTTCGTGGCGGCAGCGGGAACTGCCCACCCTCACTCCAGCAACAAGCCACCAGGATGCCATCCTCAGGACCCCGCCTTCAGCTCAGCCAAAATCAAAGCCAAATGGCAGGTAAAGAGATGCTCAGTCCAGGAACCCAGGCAGGGACAGATTTGCCAGGATGTTGGGAAAGTCCACAAAGTAGCTCAAGAGGACCCTTGTGGAAGAGAAGAGTGGGAGGGGGAGAAGAGGAGGGGGCTTGACAAGTGACCTCCATGAGCTCATCCTTTTTTTTTTTTTAAAGATTTTATTTATTTGAGAGAGAGAGAGAGAATGAGAGATAGAGAGCACAAGAGGGAAGAGGGTCAGAGGGAGAAGCAGACTCCCTGCTGAGCAGGGACCCCCCCCCCCCCGATGAGGGACTCGATCCCAGGACTCCAGGATCACGACCTGAGTCGAAGGCAGTTGCCCAATCAACTGAGCCACCCAGGCGCCCTCCATGAGCTCATCCTTGGCTTGAAAGTTAGTGGACTGGCACACTTGCCCCCATGCTGGGCTCTAGGCTTGTCCTTAAAAGGCTCCAAGAATTTGAGGACCTACACCCCAGCCACCTGGTTGTTTGCCGAAGCCCAGATTTGCACTTCCTAAAGAAATGCATGGACTGGATCCATGAGAAGGCCCTAAATGGCCAACAACCTCCACTGGAGCACCTATCACATTGTCATTCTTAAAAGGGTTTCCTGACCCACTGAAAGCAATCAAGAGTTTTGTGAACCCTAAGGAACTGGGCTGGGAGCCCAGAGGTCCCCAACCTTGCCTTTGTTTTGTCTCCCTAATTCCCATGGATGTGATCTTCATGTTTCTTCTAGAGCTACCATCTGCTCCTCCTTCCGTATCCCACACACTCACCTCCCCACTCCACCCGTGGAGCTGATCTCAACCACACATGCCAGGCTGGGGCCCAGGCAAACCCAGGCATTGACCATAATTCTAGACTCACTGCAGTTGGCAGCATGGTCCAGTGGGACGGGCTGCCTGGGCAACCACAGCATGGCCCCCACACAAGCTTGCACCCCACTCTCGTGTCTGGCTCCCTAGAGGGGGCCTTTTCTGTCTGACCCTCAGAGGTCCCGGTCCGGAGACCGGCCCTTGTTATGGGCTGAATTGTGTCCCTAAACCCATATGTGGAACCCCTAACCCCCATTAGCTCAAAATGTAACTCTATTTGGAGACAGGGTCTTTAAAGAAGTGGTTAAGTTAAAATAAGCCCATAGGGTGGGTCCTAATCCAGTCTGACTGGTGTCTCCATAAGAAGAGGAAATTTGCACCCACAAAGAGACACAAGGACTCACATGCATGCCGGAAAGACCACTTGAGGACAAGATGGGAAGACAGCCGTCTGCAAGTCAACGACAGAGGCCTCAGAAGAAATCAGACCTCTGACACCTTCATCTTGGAATTCCAGGCTCTGGAACTGTTCTGTGGTGTTTTGCTATGGTAGCCTGAGCAAATTAATACAGACCTCATTACAGGCCTCTATCACTTTCTGTCACTAATAATAATAAAGCCTAACCTTTATTCCACACCAGGCACTGTGCTAAAGCAGTTCGTATGCTTATCTCATTCAATCTTCTCAACAACACAGGGAACGTTACCCCATTTTACAAATGGGAAAACTGAAGTTCAGAGAAGTTAATGCCTTACCCAAGCTCACAGCCAGCGGATAAACAACTCAGACAGGATTCAACTTGAAGCCATCACAACACAGCCCGGGCGGGCCCAGGGCACCAGTCCCTGGAAGGACCCTGCAACAGATTGAATGTGTCCCCCCCAGAATTCATCTGTTGAAATCCTACCCACTCCCCCTGCTCTGTGTGTGCGCGCGCGTGCACGCGCGCGCGCACACACACACACACACACACACACAGCACGATGATGTTAGGAGGCGGGGCCTTCAGGAGGTGATTAGCTATGAGGGTGGGGCCCTTGCGATGGTATTAGTGCTCTTATATAAGGGACCTCAGAGAATTCCATCACCTCCTTCCACCACGTGAGGACACAGTGAGAGGTTGACAGGCGGCAACCCAGAAGAGAACCAGAACCTGACCTCAGACTTCCAGAGCTACGAGAAATACGTTTCTATCATTAATAAGCCACCCAGTCTACGGTATCCTGTTATAGCAGCCTGAACTAAGTCAGCCCCCCGAAGCCCAGCTCTCAGACAAGCTGGATGGGTAGGGCCAACATGGCCAGTGGTGGTGCATGGCCCCATAGCGCCTTCCTGGAACCCCAGTGGTGGCAGGTCTTCCCAGGAGCCCATGAACCTCGCGTTCCTCATCTGAAGACCTGTGGAGCCGTGACTTCGTTCCTCTCCCCTCTGAGGGATGCCTCTGCCACTTTGTTCTTTGGCAGCAGGCACTGAGCAACCCACTGGAACCATCAATAAGCTCGCGCTTCACAAGCCGTCTTGGGTCCTCTTCAAATCATTCCTGTTAGCTAAGTGCCCTTGGGGACTCAAGTTCATTGATTCACCTTAGAAAAAGGATTAGCGCATAAGCAACAGAAATGACAGCTACCTACCAAGAATAAGACCAGGGCTACTTCCTCACCCCCTGCTCCCCATGCCAGAAGGTCAGAGCTACCGTTGTCTTAGAGATGGTCCCCTTGTCCTTCCACCAGAGGGGTCCCACAATGCAGCAGACCGAGCAGGGGTGGTGGTGAGACAGGGGAGTCTGACATAAACTGCAGGGAATGGTCATCTCTTGCAACTAACTCACCCTCCCTGCAGGCCCCCTGCAGAAAAATGCCAAGTCAACTCTCTTAATGAACAAAGCCGAGCTTTGTAAGCATTGAATCACTTTGGAGGGTGAGAGGAGGAATAAAATCTCTCGGTCCTCATGCTACTCATGTTACAGTGTTCGTTTCAATGTACACGTGATTAGTAGCCCCCCCCCAGCCACCCCCCCCCCCGGCTTCTCCTGCCTATGGTACAAGCAATGTGAGGGCAGGAGCGGGTTCCCTTCCCCATATCGCCACAAGTACCGAGTGTGTCTCAAGGTGCAGTACCTGAACCACTGGCACCAGACTCACTTGGAGGCCTTGTTAAATGCGATTTCCCAGTCCCCGGCTCAGATCTACTGAATCAGGCTCTCCAGAGTGGGGCCCAGGAATCTGCATTCATCAAGCACCCCAGCTGATTCTGAGTCTCACTGCCCTGCCGGCTCCTTAGTCCACTCAAGAAGTGGACCAGGCCCTGATGGGGAACATCAGTAGGGGACCCAACTGTCCTGATATGGCCCGGGGGTTCCTGGGACATGGGACAGTCCAGGGCAAGCTGGGATGGCTGGCCATCCTAGCCCCCTTCAAATCACACACAAGGACAAGGAGCAGGGGCTTCCAAGCTCACAGATGAGATTGTCATCTCCAAATGGCTCTTACTTGGTGTTGGAATGTGCCTCAAATGTACTCAGCGTTAAGAGTGGGCGTGGGTGATGTTCTGGGATTTCACAACACTCCAGATGAAAAAATGAAGTCAGACGATGAGAAGCTGACTCAGGGACTCTAGAATAGGGTCCAGCTCCCCCAGTTTGTCCCCTGCCCAAAACCTACTATCACCACCCTGTGCTGAAAGCAACAAACGCCTGCCCTGAGCTGAGTGTGTTCCCTTAAGATCAGAGGAGTCACCCCTGGGTAGGAGGAGGTTGTGAGGATCATG
The DNA here is from genome assembly GCF_037043125.1 of Eumetopias jubatus. NCBI lineage: Eukaryota > Metazoa > Chordata > Mammalia > Carnivora > Otariidae > Eumetopias > Eumetopias jubatus. The sequence continues at coordinate 9,375,046 of NW_028274819.1, read as the reverse complement.
GTGTGTCAGAACCAGAAAGTCTCCTGGAGATCAGACAGTCCTGCCTCATTTCCTATATGAGAAAACTCAGGCCCAGAAGGGCCACATGATTAGCAGGGTCACATAGCGAGCCAGCTAAAAGGTGACTCCAGCTCTCGGATCTCTGCTCCTCAACACGAGCCTTGTGGGCAAAAAAAAAAAAGACAACAGCAGAAAAAGAAGCCAGAAATATTAATTGAGGGGGAGGAGGCTAGACACATAGATGGGTTGGAGCAAAGAGTGCTTAAGGCTCATGGTATCCTAACCCCCCACACATTACAGTTAAGAAACTGAGGGACACAGAGGTCAAGTATATTTCTCAAGGCCATACACAGGAAACGTCTCTTGCAGGTAAAAAGCCCTGTCCACAGTGGGACCTGCCAACGAATCCGAAGATTTGCTATATCTGAAATGAGAGACCCTCATGACAACGTGCAGCAGAAGGGAGGGACCAGCGCTCCAGGAGCCAGGACTAGATCCCATGGACACAGTCCCAAAGCCTTTAGCTGGGGAGTTTACCCAAAGAGAATAGGGGTTATCCTGGAAAGAGCAGTGGGGATGACTTTCACTTTTCACTTTAAACAGTTTTGAGTTATTTGAAATAACTGGTAGACTTTGGTTTTTGTGATAACTTTTCTTAAAAAAAGATTAAAGGGGTTGGGGGTGAGGGGTGCCTGGTTGGCTCAGTTGGTGGAGCAATGCGATTCTTGATCTCTGGGTCATGAGTTCGAGCCCCACGTCACAGGCAGAGTCTACTTTAAAAAAATAATAGGGCGCCTGGGTGGCTCAGTTGGTTAAGTGACTGCCTTCGGCTCAGGTCATGATCCCGGAGTCCCGGGATCGAGTCCCACATCAGGCTCCCTGTTCAGCGGGGAGTCTGCTTCTCCCTCTGACCCTCCCCCCTCTCATGTACTCTCTCTCTCTCATTCTCGCTCTCTCAAATAAATAAATAAATCTTTTAAAATAATAATAATAATAATAATAAGGGCACCTGGGTGGCTCGGTCAGTTAAGCGTCTGCCTTCAATTCAGGTCATGATCTCAGGGTCCTGGCATAGAGCCCTGCATCGGGCTCCCTGCTCAGTGGGGAGCCTGCTTCTCCCTCTCCCTCTGCCCCTCCCCCTGCTTGTGCGCTCTCTCTCTCTCTTTCAAATAAATAAATAAAATCTCTAAAATAATAATAATTAATAAATAAATAAGATTAAAGGGATGGGGAGTTCTTTGGTGGCTATGAATAGAGAAGCAGGAGACCAAGCTCTGAGCTGTGGAAAGCAGAGAGAGGAGAATAGTGGGGTTTTAAGGCAGAGGCTGAGAACAAGGCCAGAAGACCAAAGGACACCTCAGTGACTGGCGGCAAGGTGGATTTCCTGGAAGGGGGCTGTCTCTATGGTGGTAGAATTGGACTCCAAGTTGCCTTTTTAAGTACACTAAAAGTAACCAATCTGGAGATCGTCAAGCAGCACCTAAGGATTTCACAGCTAATTTCTAAAAAGTATTTTGAGTTCTCCATAACTGAGCTTTCAAAAATATTACCTCCAAGTTATAGTCCGTGACAAAATGGAAACAATCTTCCAGGAATTGATGCTTCTGTGGTTGACCCAGTAAAACCCTGGCTATGCGGAACCCTTAGGGAATGAATGAGTCACTTTACAGAGTAGAATTTCCTGAATAGCTGAAGGCGAAAACCTTAAGTAACAAACAAGTAAATTTTTAAATAGAAGTCTCTCTAAATGGGCCTCCTCGCTCCCCCTGCATTCTAAAGCAGAGAACCCAGGACATTATTTCCATAATCCCATTTTAAGGCAGCCCCTACGGCTTACCAGTGCCTGGAAGAACCCCACTCTTAGGTCCAGAATTTTCCTTCTCTTGCCACAACCCCCACCCCACACCCCTGCTCATTCCCTCCACGCCTGCCCTGCACTCACTTCATCCCTGGTCCCCAGTCCAGCGCCTCATCACGGACGGTCATCCAGAGCTCAGCTGCCACGCCCGGTGGATCAGCAGTTTTCTCTGTCCCTATTATTAAAGTTACAGAATTGGAATCTACCAAAGAATCACAGAACCACACGGCCAACCATCAGAGCACATAGCCAACCTATGTTTGACACACGACATTTTCCTTTACAGAGCTTACAAAGCAGCCGGCAAAGGTAGTTTTAGCTACATTTTTATGACAAAACTAAGGCTTGCAGGTTATGTGAGCTTCGTAAGGTCACCTGACCAAAAACCAGGAGGGGCATAACTCGAATCCAGGTGTTCTAACTCCAAATATAAGGATACCTTGCTACTTTTTGAATGACCTACTTTGATCACACATCTAAAATCTGCCAAGAGGGCACCTCAGTGGCTCAGTTGGTTAAGCAACTGCCTTCGGCTCAGGTCATGATCCCAGGGTCCTGGGATTGAGTCCTGCATCGGGCTCCCTGCGCTGCAGGGAGTCTGCTTCTCCCTCTGCCCCTCCTCCCACTTGTTCTCTCAATCTCTCTCTCCCTCTCAAATAAATAAAAAATAAATAAATAAAATCTGCCAAGAAAATAGGCAGAATGAGCCAAAATCGGCAATCCAGCTAAACTCGTTTCACTTGAAGATCCGTGGAATCAAGCTGGGCGGTGACTTTTTATTTCCGTTATTGTTAAATTGTTGCTTGTGCGAATCATCGTAGTTGCAAATGGCAAAGAAGTATTTGGTATGAGCAAGCCACTGAGGTGTTTCAGGAGAGGAGATACAAAGGGTGTGGACAACATGACCAGGTCCGCACTGTCATTGTGAACAGCCTGTAAGTGAAGAAATCAAAGGTCGGAGTGAAAGTGTCTGTCGTTAATCTACTCTCAGGAGAGATGGCTTCTGCTCTATTTTTATCTGGAAGTCCTACAGACCAGGAATGTGTTTCTAATGATGTATCCATTTTCGCCATATCCCAGAACAACACAATAAGTGTCCTATGTTCCAACAAATCACTTATGACGGAATGCTAGCCTTTTGGATTTTTGCAGAATCCCCACTGTCACTCTGACTGGTATCCCTTCAAGTTCACGACCACAGATCTCAAGGTACCACCCAACACTGCCCGGAAATGCTACTCCATTTCTTAGTAAGTTACCTCACCCCCTTCCCAAGATGGCTATTCCACACCTTCTCCTCTCCCCTCTGGCCTCCTTCCCTGACTCTGCTCTCAGTGCATGACCTCACCCCTTCTGTCACCCAGAAAATAGAAGCCACCATCAAAGGCTACCTCATCTTCCCTCCGTCAAGCCCTCGGCCTCCCAGCATCAACTCTCCCTTCAGGCCAGTTCTGTTGATAGAGTGACCACCTGTCCTGGTTTGCCTGGGACTGGGCGCAGGGGAGTGACCCTGGGACATGGAACTTTCCGTTTTAAAGCTTTCCCAGGATGTGGGACTTTCAGGGCTAAAACGGGGGGAAGTCACTCTAAACACAGATGTGCTCCCTCCACGCCTTCCCACGGGAAGCCCACCCTCCGGGGGGACACTGGGTACCACCCCCTCTTGCCAGCCTGCAGGGTCCAGTCCCGCATCACCCTCTCTTCTGCCTCAACCGCCTCTTCCTGTCCACTGACCCTTTCCCCTGACCATATAGACATGGTCTAAGAATAAGAAACATCTCCCTTGACCCCACTTTCCTCCCCTCCTACCAACCCGATTCGCTGCCCTTCCAAGCACAGCTCTACCTGTGCCCACTGAATCCTTTCACACCTGCCAATCTTGGTCCATAGCTTCCACTCCAGGGGCCGGGGGAGGGGGTGGGCTCCTCTTTCCTCTAACAGAACCTCCATGGTCAAGACCACCCATACTGCCAAATCCAAAGTGAATTCTGAGTTCCTATCTTACTCAACCTGTGGTGAGGGATCGAAGATTTTTGCATCTTTATTTCCTATTGATTACAGACTAACACTTGTAAGAGAATACGAATGAAGAGCTACAAGAATGAGCACAGCTTGGGTGAGATGGCTACAAACGTAGCTGAATGCCTACTCTGAATTTCTGTAACATGTCTCCCCGTGAAGCAGGCAATGCTCTAGATCCCGCACTCTCCTGGTTTAGGGTGGGCCCTAACCCAAAGATTGGGGTCCTTATAAGAGGGAAATTTAGACAAAGAGATGCAGACGTGTACAGAAGGAAGACGGCCATGTGTGTGAAGAGGCAGAAATGGAGGGTACACCCGTAAGCCAGCAGCCACCAGAAGCCAGCAGCCACCAGAAGCCGGGAAGAAACAAGGAAAGAATCTTATTAGTCTTCCCTAGAACCTTCAGAGGGCACATGGCCCCGACAGCACCTTCATTCTGGACTTGCAGCCTCCAGACCAAGAGACAATAAATTTCTGTTGTTTTAAGCCACCCTGAGAAACCAGTACGACCCCCAGTTTGTATCTCCAGCCTGGACTGCTCCCCTGAACCCCAGAACTCTGTACGCACATCTGTGTCCTCGACGTCCCCCTGGCGGTCTCAAACATAACATGCCCCTAACGGAACTTTTGGGTTTTCTTTCCCAGATTCTTTTTTCCCTGTTTCCCCCAACCTGGTAAAGGGCAGGGGCATTCTGCCAGTTGTTCAGGCCAAAAATGTAGGAGTCATCCTCGATCCCTCTCTCACCACTGCCCCCACATATCCAATCCATCAGCAGTTTCTGTCAGCTCTACGTTCTAGATATTTCCTCCCCTCTGCCAACCATCATCACGTCTTGCCTCACTAGAATGTTCCAAGAGGGCAAGGATTTGGTCTGTTCATTGCTATCTAAGGGACCTGGAACATAATGGGCATTCAATACATACTTGTTAGATCAATGAATGATTCAAACATGCCCCTGATTGAGAGTTTGTGATCATGTAAACAGAGGCTACTAAGCACAGTAACAGTAAAATGAAGATAAGGAAGCATTTTAACTATGTGAGACAATAAACTACAAGCAATATGTTAACCCTGAATCATTTGCATACTCGTCATGGTCCCCAGGGTTCCCTTTTAAATGACCTGGTTTACTTGGTAGTTATACAGAGCCTACGTCCTTCCTCACAGCCTAGTTCAATACATTTAAAACATAGCCTTCAAAGTAATATCATTGCATTTCCTTAAAAGAAAATGCATAATCTACTATTCAAACTTTTGCAGTGATCTCTGAGAGCATACACATGCTAGGAACACCCAAGCTTCTTGATGTTTCTAGTCTCCACCATGGCTCCATTAGCATTCCAAAAATGCATCTTGAAATACTCAAGCCTTTTGACACTCAGGAAAGCATGCTAGAAGCTGTAACCGGTTTGAAAAAGAGAGAAGGCCACTCTCTCAGGCAGCTCCCAGCACACCCTGCTAAGCCAAGGAGAGACTGAGACGATGTAATCGATATGATCGATGGCCCACGTTTGCCATTTTCCCCATGAAGTTGTTGCATACAGTTCATTCTTTTGAAGTTCAGTCAGCTCAGCAAACACTTCCTGAAGGCTGATCTTGGGTCAGACACAGCTCCAGTGCCAAGGGCTCAAAGATGAGTAAACAACACATGGTCCCTACCCTCCAGAATCTTCCACTGGGAAATAATTGTATCAGTTATATTAATTATATTGGAATTATGTTCACATAACCAGACTATAATAAAAGCTTGGTTAAGGGGGGTTTAAGGCGCCGTATAGGGTACAGATAAAGGAACAGGTAACTCCCCGAGAGGGAGAGATGTCGGGCACAGAGAAGGTGACGTGAGAGATGGCCTGAGTCCACAAAGTGGAAAACACGGGGAAAACAGGAAGCACAGTTCATCCATGTATGAGTGCTCGATCACGAACCAAAAATTACGTGAAAAAAACTCATAGAATTTAGAGAACTCCTGTAGAACTAGAACTACAGGCTAGAACTCCAGTTCCTAGCCACCAAAACCACACAAGTTAAGAGGTTCAAAACTCAGCTAATCGTCCGTCGCAATGCTTCGTCACGCAGCCGCAGAACGAGACCTGAGTGTTGATTAAAGGATCTGATGGGTGGTCACCCCAGGTGGGCAAGGTCAAGTTTTATGAATGACTGCTGACATCAGATCATCACCTCCCACCAACCTTCTCTCTCATGTCTTTATTCACAAGAATCCCATGCTCACCCAGCTGGTGCATTTCTTTTCTTTTTTTTTTTTTTTTAGATTTTATTTATTTATTTGAGAGAGAGAGAATGAGAGATAGAGAGCACGAGAGGGAAGAGAGTCAGAGGGAGAAGCAGACTCCCTGCTGAGCGGGGAGCCCGATGCGGGACTCGACCCCGGGACTCCAGGATCGTGACCTGAGCCGAAGGCAGTCGCTTAACCAACTGAGCCACCCAGGCGCTCCCCAGCTGGTGCATTTCTGTAGAAGAAATAGACCATACAAGGTGCTGGGCCTATTGCGATCCTGCCAGGGCGAGCCCTCCCTGCTGTTCATCACAGATGCTTCCTCCACCTGGGGTCAGAGACTTTCTGATTTTATTTACACCAGTACAGGAGAAGGATCCGGGAGGAACTTTTGTTGGGCAAGAGCCTCCAGCCTCCTGCAGCCCCAGGGATGAGGATAGAGGCATCCTACGGGCCACACGGGAAGGCCGGCACTCCTTGGGGGAGAGCTTGCCGACTACAAATAGTTCAGGCAGCCCTGGTGCAGAGGTTCTCTACAGCAACACCTGAAACATTTTGTGCTGGATAATTTCTTGTTGCGGGGGGCTGTTCTGTGCGCCATAGCTTGGGCTGCTAGGAGAAAAATACTCGAGATGGGTGACTTAAACTACAGAAATGTATCCCACGGTTCTGGAAGCTGGAAATCTGTCCTCAGAGGTCCAGAGCATGGGGGTTTCTGGTGAGAGTCCTCAACCTGGTTTGCCAAGAGCCACTTTCTCGCTATATCCTTTTTGTTTGTTTGTTTTGTTAAGTTTTTTCTCTTAAACATTTTTTACCAATTTTTATTTTTATTTATTTATTTTTTAAAGATTTTACTTATTTGAGAGAGAGAGCACGCGTGAGAGAGCTGTGGAGGGAGGGGCAGAGAGGGAGGGAGAGGCACAAGCAGACTCCTCCCTGAGCCCAACGCCAGGCTCAAACTCAACGATCCTGAGATCAAGACCTGAGCTGGGTTAAGGGCTGCCCTTTGTGCCACTCCCACGTCCTGGACCCTCAGGGTCACACCGCCCATAAACTGGCACCTCCTCATGAGGAAGTATTGAGCAATCTCCCGACTGAGGCAAAGGGTTGGCTCCATATCAGATCTCTCTCCTGTGCCCACAGGCCCACTTTCCCACATCTTTCGACCCTACTCGCCTCCTTGGACTTCCCACCATTTGCCTCTAGGCCTAGGGTGGGATCTGGCCCCTGCTTCTCATGGGCGCCCCCAGCTGGGTTGACCCATGTGGCCCCTCTCCCTCTGGTTTATCTCGCCTTCTGTGGCCCTCACACACCCCACCGCACCCCAGCTCCTTCCCGGCTCTGATCTCCCCTTGTCAGCACCTCACTCTGGCTGTGACCCACAGCTCAAGGACCCTCCCGGAACGGACTGGTCCACACACCTCTCCCTCCACTGTCCCTCTGCCCTGAGCTCCCAGGCCTTGGGCAACACCCTGCCCTAAGCAATACTCACCAGAAGCCAGCCGCTGCCCACCCCAGGGCCGCTCTGTCACCACCACCCTCACCTCCCCCTGTCCGCCCCTCCGGTCACATTGCCTGACTCCCTCCTGCCTCACCCTCCCTGTCAACTCGGCCCTCAGAGCCTGTGCCAGGATGCTTCTCCTCTTCCCCCCTCCCTGGGGCTACCAGAATTTCTCAGCGTGATCCAGACCCCTACACGAGGATTCCCAGGGGCCCCTGTTTAACATGCTGTGACAGAGAAAGAAGCCAGACACAAGAGGACACACACCGTGCGGTCCCTGCAGCAGTCAATCCACAGAGACAGAAATGGAAGGGTAGCTGCCAGGGGCTGGGGGAGGGGGAGCTGGGAGTGAGGGCTTCACGGGGACAGAGTTTCTGTTTGGAAAGATGAAAAAGTTCCAGAGACGGCTGGCGGCGATGGTTGCGCAACAGTGTGAATGTCCTTCATACAACCAGGCTGTGCACTTAAAAAATGATTAAAATGGTCAAGTTTCGATTATGTGTATTTTACCACAATAAAAAAAAAAAATGCTACGGGACGCCTGGGTGGCTCAGTCGGTTCAAGCGTCTGCCTTCAGCTCAGGTCATGATCCCGGGGTCCTAGGATCAAATCCCGAATCGGAGTCCCTGCTCCGCGGGAAGCCTGTTTCTCCCTCTCCCTCTACCTCTCCCCCTGCTTGTGCTCTCTCCCTCCCTCTCTCTCTGACAAATAAATAAATAAAATCTTCAAAAAAAAAAAAATGCTAGGATGCAATCAGCATCTTGGGAAGTTTTAACCAGCTCCCTCCAGAGGGTTCTATGCACCCTCCATGTGAGAACCAGGAGCTGCCGCCCCTCCAGTCCCGGGCCTGCTGAGCCAGGCCTTCCTGATCTGGAAGCCACACAGGGGAGACAGCAGGGGTCTCCCTTCTCCCACTCTCGCACCTTCCAAGAGCTGCCAGCCAGAACCAGCCCAAGGCCACTTGTAAACATGTCAGGAGGTTGCTGACTTCCTAGGGGCTGGGGTTCTAACCCAGATCTCAGACACGATCCCTCAAGGCTTTCCTGAGGGGTGAGAGCTGTATCAGACCCTGAGGAATAATGGGCCTAGGGGGTGGCCGGGGCGCTGCTGGCCAGAGGAATTACAGGACCCAAGGCCCAGAGGCCTCTGGTACGTGTGAAAAGGGCTGCAAGGCCGGCTGGTGAGGGCTGGGGGATGTGTACCGAGAACAAAGGGAAGCCTGGTCAGAGGCCTCCGGGCCCCTCAGAAATCAGCAGCCCTGGTGCGAAGCAGCCTGGAATCTCAGTGGCTGGGCTCCGAGGAACTCCCGTCTACAGGAGACAGTGTTATCTTAAGAGCACAAAGCACTTGGCCTCCTTATCTCCTCACACTGTTCCCTGTGGTTTCTTGGGATGGCCTCTTGCCTCCCACAGCCTCAGCCAGGCAGGCCTGGTCAGCACACACATTCCATTCTTCCAGCTACAGCTGGGGCTGGGGGGCGGGGAAGGCGGGGAAGGGGGGCGGTCTTGGCCCTGCGACCTCTTCAAACCCAAACTGGACCCCGCCCCATCCCTGCCAGTGCCCCCCCACCAATAGCCCCTGCAGGTAGCCCCCAGCTCTCACCGGGCCATGTTAACCCCTTTCTAGACCCCAGGAGAATGTTGGTGGAAAAGGTTCTCTTCTTTTCCTTTTTCCTTCTCCTTTGTCTTTCCCAAATTGACCACCCCTGGGCGTGTTTAGAAAGGAGGAGAGTGTGCGCCCAACAAAATCACTTTAAAATAAGACCTGCCAGGGGCGCCTGGGTGGCTTAGTCGTTAAGCGTCTGCCTTCGGCTCGGGTGGTGATCCCAGGGTCCTGGGATCGAGCCCCGCATCGGGCTCCCTGCTCCGCGGGAGGCCTGCTTCTCCCTCTCCCACTCCCCCTGCTTGTGTTCCCTCTCTCGCTGTGTCTCTCTCCGTGTCAAATAAATAAATAAAAATCTTTAAAAAATAAAATAAAATAAAATAAGACCCGCCAGGCCTTGGAATGCAAGAGTTTCACTAAGGTCGAGAATTAAGATGAGAAAGGACGCCTACTTCAGCACTTACTGTAATAAGATAGTTGGACAGATTTTCAAGTGGCTTTGTTTTTTTAAAAGAGATCCATTTCCTTGGGTAGTTTGGGGTCTGGTAAAGTGGTAAATGCACTAGGAAATCGCCTCAATAGTTTTGTCAGGCCAACATTTTTGTCTCCGGTACAAGGAGGGTTGGCAGGTTGCCAGACTGCTCACGACCCCTTTTACTGAGATGTCTCCCTAACAGCCTGTCACTGTGCACAGGGGGACATCCTGGACAAGCAGCAGGCCTCTGTCCCTCCACCCCAATGCCTCCCACTCCCTTCTTCTTTTGCGCGTGAAGCCCATAGCATGAAATTAAAGTTCTCCTTCTAGAACCGGCTCTCCAAGTGGGTGATCCAGCCCTTTGTGCAATCTTGTCCTTTTCCCTATTTCGCTGTGAAACTATGCTTGAAAGTATTCTAACGTGGCTTTAGGGAATATTCGTATCTCAACTGTTTTTCACTTCAATAAAAAGTGATGGTAACTTTGTCCAGGGCCAGGGAGCTGGGAACCAGAGGAAACAGTGGTAAGATGCCAGGTGCCCTTCTGGCTCCAGATTTGTAGAAGGGTATCACATCCCGCTCTCCCCATTTCTAGCAGGAGGGCAGGAGGCAGGACTCGGGGAAGCCTCCCCCATGTGTGCGCGGTCCCTGCTTCCTGCCAGGCAGGGCAGCCCTCGGCTCCCTGCCCATGACCGCTGGGGGGGCAGGCAGGACCCAGTGGCCAGCTGTCCTGGACAGTGAGAGCCACAGAACCCTCATCCTTGCTATGCTTACCTCTTCCCCTTTCTAAGTCCCCCCGGCAACTGATATTTTAGGGACAGGAGAAAACAAAGCTCAAGGGTTAAATTGCATTCTGGGTTGTGTTCGAGTTCATTCTAGGTACATCAATTCAGAGTCTAATCAAGCAAACTTGGGATTAACAGAGGAGGGCCTGACCCTTTCCGAAAGGCCCTGAACCCTGAAGGCCTGACCTCTGTCCCCAAACCGGGCCTTCCTTCTTGAGCTCTCTGCTATGCAAGGAATTCTGCATGCAATAAAAAGAATCAATCAATCAATCAATCAATCCCCCCTGGATTTGCCGCTTTCGGATCTGACCAAGTCGGAATGTGTGGGGCAGAGGAATGCTCCTTGCCTGGGCAAGGACAGCCATGCACAGAAAAGCAGACCTCGGTAAATAATGTCCTCGACTTTCCCAAAAAAGCCCAGGGGCTGCCTTCCATGAGAGGCACAGGGCTGATCCTTCACCATGAGGTAACTAGGATGAGAAAGAAAGCGTTAAAGGCCGAACCCTGTCCTCAAAGAATTCATATGGAGAAATCCTCACTTCCAGCACCTCAGAATGGGACTGTATTTAAAGACAGATCCTTCAAGAAGTGATTGAGGTAAAGTAAGATCATCAGAGGGGCCCGAGTCCAGGAGGACGAATCACAAGAGGACATAAGGACACAGGCAGGTACAGAAGGAAGACCATGTGGAGACATCATCCATAAGCCCCAAGACACCAAAACGGCCAAGACCTTGACCTTGGGCTTCCAGCCTCCAGCACTGTGAGAAAATAAGATTCTGTTGCTTAAGCCACCTGGTCTATGGCACCTTGTTACAGCGGCCCTAGCGGGCAAAGGCAGAAGACGCAGCTTCTGAAAGCCTCTTGCCACCCATCGGAGGAGAACAGAAGAGTTAACGGAAAGTGAATCTTCTATGAATGTGGCCAATCATGTGGTTTCGTGCTGGGTCCCTGTAGCCACATTTCCCAGGATTCCCTTCCCTCTAGGGACCTGGGTCAGCATGGGCCACGAGAGAAATGCGTGGGCATTCGGAAGGTTTGGAAGGCACAGGTGAAGCGCGGCCATTTTGTTCTGCTCTGAAGGTGGCGCAGGGCAGACGCACCCCACGCACACCGTCGCTGCCCTGCTGGCCCACCTTGCTGGCGTGGGGCAGCCGCTGGGCCTGCAGCAAATCCAGCTCCTGGGCCAGGTGAATGCCGCTCTGGGATGAGGGCCCCAGCTTGCCCCTCAGGTCACCCTTCCAGGTTGTCATGGAGAATGCAAGCAGTGAGGGCCAGACATGGTTCCAGGTTGTCCCTCCTCCTCCCCTCCTTCACACCCACCGTCCCTCCCTGAGCCAGCCCCGATGAGACACAGGACAACACCTTACACAGACTGGAGGCTGACCTTCCACCAGCGTGGAAGCTCGGACCCCTGTGATAAAGCCCCTCTTCTCTCTGTAGCTCACGGACGTTCTACTGCTCTGATCAAATCCTGACTGATAAAATAATCAGTAGGGAAAAAAAAATCTGTCTTAGTAGGCTACCCAAACAGGTGCGAGATTAAGACAAATCACCTGACGATGTCCTATATGTTTAATTCTCTGTGATAGCAGTTTGAGTGAGTAAGCATGATGGAGTCAACATTGTGCCTCTCACCAGACGCACAATCTCAAAGCCAGTTCGTTTCCAACCTGCTGTTCCTGTCTGTGAATTCTCTCACACTGCGATCCTTTGCTTCCATTCCTCTTGCATCATCCTAAGCTAGACCCTCAGAGCTTCATTCCTGCCTCCATACCGCCTACCCTCAGACCTGCCACTGCCCCCAAACCTCTGCTTCTAGAAAGCCACCCTGCAACACACTTCAAAGGCAGTGCTCTTCCAGACCAAGACCAAACCCTCAGCCTACATGTTAAGACCTTTTACAATCTGTCCCTACCCTACTGCCCCACCATCCTTCCCACTGTTCTTCAGTACATGCCCTCTGCAGAGTGAGATCAGTCTCACCTTCCCTGTTGGGGCCTGCCATGCCTACTCCATCCCTGGGCCACCCCTCAGGTTGTCCCCAGGCTGTAGGACCTCTCATTGTTCAAGGCTCAAAGCTCGCCTCCTTCACGAAGTTTCATCAAGACCATCAGGTGTAGCATTCTAGAGAAAGGACTCTGGAGCTAGCCAGTCTGGGTTCAGACTCTGGCTTGGCCCTTGCCAGCTCTCTATCCCTCAATCTTTCTGTGCCTCAGAGTCCTCCACTGTAAAACAGGGATATAACGCTCTTGCTTCATAGGGTTTTCATGAGGATTAATGAGTTACATCACATAAAGCATTTGCATCATGCCTGACACCTAGAAAGTGCCTGCTAAAAGTTAGTTCTTATTTTATTTTTAGTTTTATTATTACCTGACCATTCTGATCATCTCCAATACTCTTTTCCCCTGAATTTCTACCCCTGAAATAGTAGAGACCACATCACTCGAGCACATCATTCATAGTTGATCTTGTACCGTTCGCTGCAATTTCATGTGTAACAAAGAGGAACAAGAACATTTTATCTGTAATCAGAACATAAAAAGCAATAGCTTATTCATGAACATAAAATATTCTTCATTCCTAATGTGCAGAATAAGCAGGAGAAATTTCCCTGCTTCTTCCTGATAGCTTTTAACCCCTAAGAGGCCTAGGAGGAAAAAAATGAAGACAACTGTCAGGAACATAAAGACAGGAGAATGCCCCCCGTCCCCCCACACACGCATGCACATACACACACACACACACACACACACACACAATGATCCTGAAACTCATCCTCCTGGTGTATCTGAACACCAAAAAGATGACATTTTCAAAGACGTGGTTTTCACGTGAAGAACTGCCAGAAGGGTGGTCTGATCAGAAGAAGGGACCTCAGCCAAGCATCGGCTCCTCCTGAAACTGAATAGCACCCAGGTTAGGGGAGATCCTAGGGGGCCACTAGATGGCGACAGCATCAGGTGGGGTGGGTCCCTGGCACCGTGCAGGCTCCCAGCACTCCCTCCCAGGGCCTTCTGGTTTACTGCCCAGACTGCTGAAGGCTAATGAATTAGCCAGTTCGTAGTTCAAGACAATATGGAAGTCCTGCAACACTCCACTTTTGCAGGACTCCCTTTCTTCAGCTTTAAAATGAAGACATTGGTAGAACCAGAGGAGAGCTAACAAAGCACCCAGTTCTGAAATTCTGCACAGTGTTTTCTTTTTTTTATTTTATTTGTTTGTTTGTTTGTTTGTTTCAGAGGGGAGCTGGTGAAGGAGGAGCAGAGGGAGAGGGACAAGCAGACTCCCAGCTGAGTGCAGACCCCGACTGGAGGGCTGGTTCTCATGACCCCGAGAATATGACCTGAGCCACAATCAAGAGTCGGACGCTCAACGGACTGAGCCACCCAGGCGCCCCAGCACAGTGCTTTCTGTACAGTCAGAGCAAGCAAAGGCAGTCAAGGAGGATTCTAAGAGTTTAATTTTTGCCCCAAGCAATCTACAGATTCAATGCAATCTCTATCAAAATTCCAATGGCATTTTTCAGTGAAACAGAAAAAACAATCCTAACATTTGTATAGAGCCACAAAACAACCAAAGCAATCTTAAGAAAGATGAACAATGATGATTTCACTTCCTGATTTCAAGCTATATTACAAAGCCACTGTGATCAGAACACTAGGATATTGGCATAACGATAGACAAATAGATCAAGGGAACAAAATAGAGAGCCCAGAAACAAACCCATGCATTTAAGGATAATCAACTTACAACAAAGGAGCCAGGAATATACAATGGGGAAAGTATAGTCTCTTCAATAGATGAGAGTTTGATTTTCCCTTTCCCCGTGAACAGAGCAGTATTAGAAAGAAGGGAGAAAAAACAGAGCCTCACCTGTGCCTTGACGCATTTGGTACCTGAGCTCTCTAGGCTGAGAGGTGCCAAAGCTAAGGATGAATATGGCAAGGTGTAGGGCTGGGTTTAAGTCCCAACTCAGACACTTACAGGCAAGCTGTGAGGCCTCAGCTTTCTCAGCTGTTGCATAAAGCTAACAATCATGCTTACTTTATGCACGTATTGATTACAGTGTAAAGCACTTTGCACAGAACCCAAACCAAAGGAGGTGCTCAAATCATTAGGCTATTCAGCAAATGTTGACTGGTATCTACAAAATGATAGGCTCTATTCCAAGGCACTGGGGCACAATCTTAAAATGACTCCACCTTATAGAGTTGACCTTTAGGAGGAAAAGACAGATAATAAGAAATAACCAAAATAAAATAAGATTTTCTCAAAAGCATAGGAAAAGTTTATGAAGAAAAGCCAAGCAGGTTAAATGGGACAGGAATGGGGTGTGATTTTAGGTAAAGTCCTCAGAAAAGGCCATTTGGAGAAAGCAACCTTGAAGGGACACCTTAATCCTCATTGCCAGTGCCCCGGGCGTGGTACCAACAAAGCATTTCTCTTGGTGTTCAAATGGACATTTCTGCTCAACATACCCCCCGAAAATCGAATGTCTGAGCTAGAAGAGAACTTGGAGATTCTCTATTTCATTTTATAGATGAAGAACTGAGACCCAGAAAGGTGGATTGACAAACCCAGGGCCACACAGTTCATTCCAAGATAGAGGTTGATCCTGACCATAAGGCCAATGTTTGTTCTTGCCTCTGTTTTAGCCCATTTGTCTCTGGCTGACTCTGACCCATGTAAATCTGCCACCTGGAGCCTGGAAGCCTTCGCTCTAGTTCACAGTTAATGGCTGTGTAGTCTGAATATTTCTTATTCAGACACGTTTGATACGAAAAAAAAATTATCATAGATTTGCAATGACCCCCATTTCAATAATTAAGAGTGAGAGGCCATTGCTTCCGGTGATCACTGGGTACCAAGAATGCTATGTGCACACAAAGACAAACACCACCCACAAACTGCTTATCCTTGGCTCTAAGACAGTCATCAAAAAAACCAAAAATATGTTTCCATTCTTCTTTTTTTTTCCTTAGATTGTCACTAAAATGTGAAAACAAAATTTTGGATTGTGCTGAATCCTTGAACCCCTGAGAAGACACCCGCAGAGCCCAGTGTGAGGAATCTCACATACGGAACATGTCCTTGAAGGGCTGTTTCTCTTAGGAAAAAATCCTTGCCTGAATCAGGGACATTTCTAAGAACCACTTAAGGCTAAAGGGAGCAGCAAGTACAGATCAGCCCGTTTCCCTTCGTTTTGAAGCTGTCCTCGGCCAGAAGGACGGCAGCGGGAGCTGGACACCTCTGCACAGCTGTCGGAGACATAGGAACATCAGTGGGCCAATAAGGTGGGGACCTCAACGCACCACCCATTCATTCAACAGATACAAACTGAGCACCTACTATGTGCTAGGCTTGGAGGATATGACAGGAAACCAAACAAAGCCCCTGACAACATGAAGCTTCTAGTGAAGAAGAAGGAAGTGAAGGAATCAGGGAATTAATGTATGTCAGAGAGCGGTAAGTAAAAGGGTAAAAAGCACAGGCAGTGCCTGAGGTCAGGGGACGGAGGGCTTGTTACTTTAGGTAAGGTCTCAGAGAGGGCCTCTCACTGGAGGGCAAAGAGTTTGTCAAGGAAAGAACATTCCAGGCATAGTTCACAGCCAATGCAGAAGCCCTGAGGTGAAAGAGCAAGGAGACCCTTGTGGCCGGAGCTCAGATCAGGAGGAGAGATGGGGTCAGAGCACTGAGGGCCAACAGACCTTTGCCAGCATTTGAGATCTCCCTCGAGTGAGAGAGGGAGCAAGGGAAGGTCGTGAGTGAGGAAGGACATGATTTGACGAATGCTTTGAAAGGATCAAACCTGGGGCGCCTGGGTGGCTCAGATGGTTAAGTGTCTGCCTTCGGCCTAGGTCATGATCCCAGGGTCCTGAGATCAAGTCCCGCATCGGGCTCCCTGCTCAGCAGGAAGCCTGCTTCTCCCTCTGCCTCTGCCTCTGCCTCTCTCTCTCTCTCTCTCTCTCTCTCTGACTCTCATGAATAAATAAATAAAACATTAAAAGAAAAAAAGGATCAAACCTGTTGCTGTGCTAGGAGACCAGAGAGTACCCAGGGCAGAAGCAGGGAGAGCAGTTTGGAAACAGTTGCCATCCTCCAGATGAGAGACATGGCGGCCATGATCAAGGTAGTAAGGACGGAGATGCAGAGAAGAGACTAGATTGCGGATCTGGAAGACGGAGCTGATGGGAATTGGTAATCATCTACATATGGGCTGTAAAAGAATTAGAGGAGTCCAGAATGACGTCAAAGTTTCAGTCCGAAGAACCTGAGGGTGGTGCTAATGTTTATGGAAATAAGGTCTGTGGGAGGTACAGGGTGGGGGTGGGGAAGAAGGGAGGGGAAGAGAGAATTTTCCCACCAAGTGTTCAAGCTCTGTTCTTGATTGGTAAAGTCAGCCTTGCATAAGAGATGAGCCATATGATCCCCCTGTCCCACTACTGGGTATATACGCACAAGAATTAAAAGCAGGTACTCGTGCAGCTGCGTGAACACCACCCATGTTCGGAGCAGCCTCACTCACAATAGCCAAAATGTGGAAACAACCCAAATGTCCATCAGCAGATGAGTGGATTAACAAAATTTGGCATGCATATCGAATGGAGTCTGATTCAGCCTGCTACGGCATACACGAACCTTGCAGACCTCATGCTCGGTGAAATTAAGCCAGACCCAAGAGGACAAATCTTGTATGATTCCGCTGATGTGAGGGACCTCAAGTAGTTAAATCCATAGAGGCAGAAAATGAAATGGGGGTTGCCAGGGACTGGAGGGAGGAGAGAAGGGGAAGTTAGTGTTTAATGGGGACAGAGTTTCTGTTGGGGAAGATGAAGATGTTCTGGAGGTAGAAGGTGAAGATGTTCTGGAGGTAGAAGGTAGGGACGGCTGCACACCAGTGTGGGTGTACTTAATGCCACCCAACTGTATACCTGAAACCGTTAAAATGGAAAGCTCTACATTATGTATATTTTATGATTTTTAAAAAGATAGATGGTGACCTCAAAGGTTAGTCCACTGGCAAGGGCAAAGCCTCCATGCAAAGCCCTTACCAGTGGACTAACCTTTGAGATCACCATCTATCTTATAGAGACGTACAAAATCAAACGCAAATGAAAAATGATCCTAAAGTTGTCTCATGGTTAGCTGTGGGCACAGGACTATTCACATCCATTCCACCAAGTGGCTGCAAAATAGGGAGATGGAGAGCGTCGCAGGAGGGGCGGGGGCCAAACAGGAGCCTGTCCCAGGCAGAAACAGTGTGAAGGAGGACAGGACTGGGGCGCCTGGGAGGCTCAGTCGATTAAGCGTCCAACTCTTGATTTCGGCTCAGGTCGTGATCTCAGGGTCATGAGATCGAGCCTCACATCGGGCTCCTTGCTGAGCATGGAGCCTGCTTGGACTTCTCTCTCTCTCTCTCTCTCTCTCTCTCTCCCCCCCCCCCGCCACCTCTTCCTCTGCCCCTCCCCCGCTCTCCGCACACGCGCTCTCTCTCTCTCTCTCTGAAATAAATAAATAAAATCTTAAAAAAGAAAAAAAAAGAAAGAGCACAGGACTGGAATAAGAGGCTCAGAGAAGCAAAGTGAGCAAAGAAGACTGAAACAGCAGGAACAGGCACGATGTGGCGTGCAATGGGGGAGACCTGAGGACATTTGGTGACCAAGAGCAAGCACCCATGGTGAGTGGCCACACCGGAAACAGCTCACACTGAGCACTTCCTGTGTGTCTAAGCAGCCTACAGGGACTAACTGACTCAATCCTCACAGCCGCCGACCATGTAAGGGATGTCCCCCCGCCCCTGCCCCCGCATCATCCCCGGTTCACAAATGAGGACACTGGAAACCTCCCAAGGTCAGAGAGGCAGAAACAGGATTCGACCTCAGGCAGGGCAGCCCCGGAGCAGGGCTCTCACCCTCTCGGCTACACAGCTCCCAGCGGCGGGCAGTGTGACCCACAGTCCCGTGGTCAACTTCCCCGGATTCCACCCTTCCAAACCCCCTTGAGCATTTAGGACACCGTGTGACCGGGTCGATGTCTTGATTCGAGAGTCCCGCTGGTCCAAACCTCACAGTCTTATCTCAAAGTGCAGCGATGGTTCTCTGATCAAACCTCCCCATCTGGTTATTTACCGGGATGACTCTCTAGGACATCAGCTGACCGCCGTGCTACCATGAGAAATGCGAGTTGTGTGCTGTTCAAACGTGTCTCTAACAATCAAGGGAAATGGCAGAATCCTTCTGAGAAATTGATTTAGAGATAGCTGGAGGCTCGTGGCAGGGGCAGGAAAGGTTCATTTCTGGCGTCCCGGGGAGGTCATGTTGACACGAAACTCAGCCTCAAAGTCCGTGCAAGTGTGGACCATGGAAGTTGGTCTCCGAGGAAGCATCAGGGTCAGGGGAAAGCCTACGACACGGTCTGTCGATGAGTCTCCAACAAGGATGACTGTAATCACTCACCTCTAGTTTGAACCAAGGCACATGAAACCACAGCAAGTTCCTCTCAGCTGCACAGATTTTATCTGAATCCCTATGCTCAGCAGCTTTAATTCTGCCTCCTTCAGGGCTGGCTCTCAGTAAATGCTCATTGACTAAAGAGATATTATGCATCAGAGCATAACAGGCCGTTTGAGGAAGGGGGTCAAATCCCACACACCTTTCAATCTCAAGACACTTAAATAAAGGCCAATGAAGTACATTGTGCAGCAAGACGTGTTGCGCTGGGAAGGCAAGCACTGCGACAAGCTAGAAGCCGCTCCCAGAAGGGCAAGAGAAGACTATCCAGCCATGTGTGAGCACTAGGAAGCCAGCCAGAAGCTCTTGCCATCATCTGTTTTATGTGCCTGACACAGTGTTCCCGGAACCCTCCCAGTCCCCACTGGACGTGAAGTCTAGTGGAAGCCCAGTCCTATGGGAGCTGACACAGGGATGCCCGGGCACGCCAGGACAGCACAGAAAAGGGACACTGAGCCCAGACTTGGAGGCTCAGGTGGGCCTGGGGGTGCTGATTCAAATGCTCAGAAAAACTGGGAGCAGGGCACCTGGGTGGCTCAGCCGGTTAAGCAGTTAAGCGTCTGCCTTCGGCTCAGGTCATGATGTCAGGGTCCTGGGATCGAGCCTGCGATCTGTCCATCTGTTGATAGATCAAGATCGTGACTGGGCTCCCTGCTCAGCGGGGAGTCTGCTTCCCTCTCCTTCTGCCCCTTCCCCCGTTTTTGGTTTTGCTTTCTCTAAATAAATAAATAAATAAATAAACAAACAAACAAACAAACAAACAAAATCTTGAAAGAAAGAAAGAAGGAAGGAAGAAAAGAAGGAAGGAAGGAAGAAAACCAGGGAGAAGAAGGCACGTGGAAGAGCACTGTGAATACACAGCTCCAGGGACCGACACCAGGACGCTGGGAGGGAAAGGTGCACACAGGAAGCTGTGGGGGCTGAAATGGCAGGCGGGTCATGGTGGCCTCCTGTGCTGAGCCAAGGATGTGAACCGCACCCTGAAAGCCAAGACGAGCCACGGCAGAATGTGAAGCAGGGGAGCAAACTGATTTGATTTTTATTTTAGACTGGCCTCTAAAGCTCCCTCCACCTGCGGAGGGAAAGATCTATGATGGGCAGACCCGTGAGGAGGTGATTGCAGTCAGGAATGAAAATCAAAGATGTCAGGCCTGGAGCTCGGAAAAGCAGGCTGAAATCAGCAGTCCCCTAGAGGTGACCCCGAGAGAGCCTAGTGTCAGAAAAATAAAGACCCCAGGACAGGTCCGTGGGAAATTCTGCCATTTGTGAACTTTTGGGAAGAGAAGAGCCCATGAAGGGTCTGGGAAGGGAGGGGAAAGCCACCCTAACCATACAGACATCAAGATAAGTGATGTCACTCAGCAGAGGGCTGAGAGGGCTTCCAGGAGGGCGCACAGCACCAAGCACCCAGAGACTGGGCTGGGCAGAGTAAGGATTAGCACGAACAGCTTTGGGGGGGGCGGGTGGGGAGCCCAGGGGCAATGGGCGGGGCACCAGGGTGAGTGGGAGGCGAGGAAGAAGCACCCTTTCTAGCAGGTTGGCCCCTCAGGGACAACCCCATAGATAACCAGAGGGAGAGGGCTTGAGGGAGGGTTTCTTTAAACAGGGGAGGGGTGCACAGATGTATTAGTTGGGAGGAGATGCCAAGGTAGAGGTAGGGTGCTGGGGAGAGAAGGGGTGAGTGAAGGGGACGCACAGAACCCCTGGAGGGATCCCACGTGGTGCTGGGATGGAGGAGGAGGGTTCCTGGGACAAAGGAGGGGGCGAGGTGAGGGGAGCTGACGAGTTCCGATTCCCCAGTGACAGGGCTGTCACTCTGCTCCAGCTGACAGGCTCCACAAAGATTTTCCACATTTCAGGAAAGGCCATACATTCCCTATTTTCTGTGAAATCTGATTTTTATTTTATTTTTTTTAAAGATTTTATTTATTTGACAGAGATAGACAGTGAGAGCAGGAACACAGGGGGAGTGGGAGAGGGAGAAGCAGGCTTCCCGCGGAGCAGGGAGCCCGATGTGGGGCTCGATCCCAGGACCCCGGGACCATGACCTGAGCCGAAGGCAGACGCTTAACGACTGAGCCACCCAGGCGCCCTGTGAAATCTGATTTTTAAATGTGTACAGCTACCCCCAAAAAACAGTTTAATTGTTATGCAGGCCCAAATCATGGCTATGGCCTGGACTGAGCCAACAGCCCCCCACTTAGTGCCCCATGATCCAGAACTTTCACTCTCCAGTTACTTCCTCTCTCTTGCCCTTCACACGGGTGTCTCTCCTCAGGGAGGCCTCAGAAAGCATTTCCTTTATAGGATCAAAAATACTTTTCCTTAAACCCTGGTTGATCTTCAACGAGATGTGGATACTAATCCTTTAATCCTAAATCTCTGGCCTCCGCGCCACCCTGAACTCTGAATTTAATAGACACTGTCCTCGAAGTCATTTACACCAACCACGTAAATGGTCCACAGTAGCCCTCTGTACAAAAAAAGCCTTGAGAATTCTTCTGTAGCAAATGCGTTCTCTGCAGTCTTTTCAAAAAAAAAAAAAAAAAAAAAAAGCTGAAGGGGAAGAAAGACTTGAATTTCTAGGCCCTGGAGAGGGAGGGACTTCTGCACCCGGGAAGGCCTGGTCCCATGCAGACGCTCCTGTCGCCCAATCTCCAGATGGAAAGGGTCACTACCAAGACCGTTCTTTTAGTCACCACCACCTTCTCTCACCTGCATTTGGGGTGGAGACTGAAACTGCCCCGGCTCGGCTGGTGGTTTCCTCGGGTTTATTCTGGTCTTTGCACTCCAGTGCTGATGGTTGTGGTGTGTTCTAACAAGGACAAGGATTATTACAGGGTCACTCTTCAAGTCGTCCACGAATTTTCACAAATTCTAATAGATTAATCAGGTGTGAATTATTTTAGAGAAAAAAATCTTGCCTTTTCCAGAAAGAGCTTGGTTGAGTAACTGAGCATTCAGTGATTCTCTCTTCTATTTCAATTTGTTCAGTTTTCAATTATAAAATGAGACTCAGAATACATCCAAATAACCACAGAAGAAAGGAATGTTTTTTTTTTCTTTCAGAAAGAACTGAATAATAATAGCAAACACATCAGCACTTACCATGTGCCAACCACTATTTTATCTTGTATGTTAACTCCTTATGGTAACTCAGGAGACAGGAGCTGCACTTACTTTGTTTTACACAAGAAAAAACTGAGGCCCAGAGAGTTTGAGTAACTTGCCCAAGATTACAAAGTTAGGATGTGGCAGAGCTAGGATCTGAAACCAAGCCCTCTCTAAACCATTAAACCATCCACTCAGGTCCAACAGCATATATTAGAGGATATGAAAGGGAAAAAAGTCCCAGCCAAAGTTCCTAGAATTACCCCAAATAAGAAGTCGTCCTGAAAAAAGTATGGTTCTTAGCTACGTATATATATATATATATAGCATCACAGTGTCCTGTTGGTATAACTTGTGGCCAAAACTTGAGAGCGTTAGAAATAAAAGAGTAGGGGCACCTGGGTGGCTCAGTCGGTTAAGTGTCAGACTCTTGGTTTCTGCTCAGGTCATGATCTCAGGGTCATGAGATCGAGCCCCACGTCAGACACTTGAGAGATTCTCTCTCTCTCTCCCTCTCCCTGTGTCCCCCCACCCCAGTTTGTGCTCTGTCTCTCAAATTAATAAATAAAATCTTTTAAAAAGGAGAGAGAGAGAAATAACAGAGTAATATTACTAAAACTAACAAAACAAAGATTCTGTACTAGCTGGACTGGATAAAGGGGTAGGAAGGGAATTCAGTTCCAATTCGCTTTAGAAAATGAAACAATCACACTTTCAAGCAAATGGCTTTCTGATACAAATACAAAATTAATCTGAAGCCATCAGAACAAGTCACAAGCCCTACCTCAACCGTAGTAGGAAGCCATTATTCAATGCAGCCATACCAGAGGCACAAGAGATTAATATTAAGTCACTACATGACTCTAAGCTAGATGTTCTCAGTGACAAAGAACCAGGCCTAGAGAAAACTTGCGGGGGGGGGGGGCGGAATCTTTCACAACCGCCGTTTTGGTTTTATCCTGAATACAGAGGTTGAGAGAGATAAGTGGAAGAAATGCATGGCATCATGGTGAGAGTAGGGGAGGGAAACAGCCATGAAATTAAACAGGGTATGATCCTAAAGGCTCTTAAAGCTTTTCCTTTTAAAATGTACCTCTCGGGGCGCCTGGGTGGCTCAGTCGTTAAGCGTCTGCCTTCGGCTCAAGTCACGATCCCAGGGTCCTGCGATCGAGCCCCGCATCGGGCTCCCTGCTCCGCGGGAAGCCTGCTTCTCCCTCTCCCTCTCCCCCTGCTTGTGTTCCCTCTCTCGCTGTCTCTCTCTCTCTGTCAAAGAAATAAATAAAAATAAATAAATAAATAAATAAAATCTTTAAAAAAAATGTACCTCTCAATGTGGAAAACATTGTCCTAGGTGGTGTGTGAGCTTGGAAAAGGTAAAGGCAGGATCCAGCCCGTGACATAGCTTCTGTTGTGCCCCAAGATGGGCCTCATGATAACCTCAAAGCCAAGCAAAGGACCAAACCCATAACTTCGGCTGACACGTTCTGAGCTGATCAAAGGAGAAATCCAGAGGCTGGGTTGCAGAAAATGCACTGCTGCTTGAGATTGGACAACTTGGCATCATCGTTCCAGAACACAGCCACTGTGGGGGCAGGAAAGGACACGGAGGAAGGGCAGGCTGCAGGCGTGGAGGTCATTCCCTGCATACTGCAAGACCCCACAGTCCTGTTTCACATCTAAAGGTCGTGGTGAAATATATGGAGAAAACAGATTTGTGACTGTTCCTGATTATTACTCAGTCCATGCAAAATGATTACTAAGTACAGAACACATAGCCATTAAATGGTATTATCACTATACATGGGGTTATGTTACTAATGTGAATCACTCACAACTTCCTGGCCAAGTAGATTGAGCTGAACATTTTTATTCTAACAATGAGATCATGGTTTTTGGCCAACAGATTGGTAAAAAGTAAAAGAGATCTCTAAAAGCCAACAAGGGTATGGACAAAGCCAGGGTTTTCACACCCAGAAGTGGGAATGTATGCGGATACAGCGTTTTGGGAGGGCGATTTAGAGTAGCTTTAAAATTTTAAATGCATGTGCTCCTTCTGCCAGCAATTCCATCTCTAATAATTCAGGTGAAATATTTGTGTGTGCACTCCAAGTGCTGTGTGCAAGGATGTTTGCAGACACTTGAAATAACCTAAAGTTCCGTCTAGAGGAATCATTAAACATCGAATGCTTCATCTATGCTGTGCCACAGTCCACAACAGTGAAGAAGAATGAACATTGATTGACCTACACAGAACATCTCCAAAACATAATTATTAAAGGGGGGGGGGGAGCAAATTGCAAAACAAGACAGTGCAATCTTATTTATGGTTTCTTTTAATTTTTTTAAAGATTTTATTTTTAAGTAATCTCTCTCTCTCTTTTTAAGATTTTATTTATTTATTTGACAGAGAGAGACACAGCAAGAGAGGAAACACAAGCAGGAGGAGTGGGAGAGGGAGAAGCAGGCTTCCCGCTGAGCAGAGAGCCCGATGTGGGGCTCGATCCCAGGACCCTGGGATCCATGACCTGAGCTGAAGGCGGACGCTTAACAACTGAGCCACCCAGGCGCACCTTTAAGTAATCTCTACACCCAACATGGGGCTCGAACTTACAACCCAGAGATCAAGAGTCGCAGAGTTGCACGCTCTACCGACTGAGCCAGCCGGGCGCCCCATTTATGGTTTCTTTTAACTCACCAAACTACAGACATCTGTGTTAACATACAGATGTGCCCAAATGCACAGAGCAAAGTCTGTGGGGTGCATGCCGAGAGGATGTCAGTGGTTAGCACTCAAGATGAGCATGCAACTGGGTTTTGAGGATGAGGAGGACTTCTCTTATTGTTTCAATGTTTTCCAAAACTGAATTGTTATGTGGTGTAATTAAAAATTAACCTTTGAGGGGGAAGATGGGCACAATAGAGAAAAAATTAAATCTTTGCCAATGTTAGTCCTAATAATACCCAATTGCGTGTTCATCGGGGTGGAAAGTATTTTACCAGCTGTGGTATTTCACCAGCTGAGGAGGTCTGTTCAGCAAATACTTAGTGAGCCCCTACTGTGGGCCAGGCACTGTTTGCAACTCTGGAGAAATAGTAAAAAGATCTGCCTCGGGGCGCCTGGGTGGCTCAGTCATTGAGCGTTGAACGTAGAGCGTTGAGCGTCTGCCTTCCGCTCAGGTCATGATCCCAGGGTCCTGGGATCGAGCCCCGCATCGGGCTCCCTGCCCAGCAAAAAGCCTGCTTCTCCCTCTCCCACTCGCCCTGCTTGTGTTCCTACTCTCGCTAACTCTCTCTCTGTGTCAAATAAATAAATAAAAATCTTAAAAAAAAAAAAAAGATCTGCCTCAATGGAGTTTATAGTCCAGTG
This sequence comes from Eumetopias jubatus, assembly GCF_037043125.1. Classification (NCBI taxonomy): domain Eukaryota; kingdom Metazoa; phylum Chordata; class Mammalia; order Carnivora; family Otariidae; genus Eumetopias; species Eumetopias jubatus. The sequence continues at coordinate 9,349,575 of NW_028274819.1, read as the reverse complement.
GAGTTTATGGCATATCTGCTTTGAGGGGAGGGCGGTGTCTCTGGGAGAGAAGCATGGGCTGGTACAACGTGCCCAGGGCAGGGGCAAGGCAGAGATAGGCTCTAGTCCTCTTTCTAGGCCAGGGAGAGAGATGAGGTGAGCCCCATAGCACCTGGCTGGCCCCTCACTAAACACCCTCCATGTCTGCTCCAATCAATTGCACAAGTTGGGGTGTCTGCAGTCAGCTGTGAGGCCACTCCCCAGCAGAACAAGGAATCGCGGAGAGAAGGTGACTAGAGAGAGGCCTACCATCTAGAAAGTGCAGCTCAACTTATTGCATGGGTCACTTGGCAATATTCACAAATATCAAATCATCATGGGGCGACCCTAAACTACGACAAGGTTCTACGTCAAGTATCTCTCAATAAAACGAGAAAGAGAAAAAGTGGAACTGAGCTTGTGGTTTATCCAAGAGATTTATAATAGAATTCAAGGTGATAGAGGAGAACACAGGCAACAACCTCTTCGACCTCAGCCGCAGCAACTTCTTCCTAGAAACATCACCAAAGGCAAGAGAAGCAAGGGCAAAAATGAACTATTGGGACTTCATCATGATAAGAAGCTTTTGCACAGCAAAGGAAAGTCAACAAAACCAAAAGACAACGGACAGAATGGGAGAAGATATTTGCAAATGACATATCAGATAAAGGGCTAGTATCCAAAATCTATAAAGAACTTATCAAACTCAACACCCAAAGAACAAATAATCCAATCAAGAAGCGGGCAGAAGACATGAACAGACATTTTTCCAAAGAAGACATCCAAATGGCCAACAGTCACATGAAAAAGCGCTCAAAATCACTCGGCATCAGGGAAATCCAAATCAAAACCTCAATGAGATACCACCTCACACCAGTCAGAATGGCTAAAATGAACAAGTCAGGAAACAATAGATGTTGGCAGGGATGCAGCAAAATGGGAACTCTCCTACATTGTTGGTGGGAATGCAAGCTGGTGCGGCCACTCTGGAAAGCAGTATGGTTTTTTGAGGTTCCTCAAAAAGTTGAAAATAGAGCTACCTCACGACCCAGCAATTGCACTACTGGGTATTTACCCCAAAGATACAAATGCACTGATCCGATGGGTACGTGCAGCCCAATGTTTATAGCAGTAAGGTCCACAATAGCCAAACTATGGAAAAAGTCAAGATGTCCATCGACAGACGAATGGATAAAGAAGATGTGGTACACACACACACACACACACACACACACACACACACACAAAATGGAATATTATGCAGCCATCAAAAAAACAAAATCTTGCCATTTGCAATGACGTGGATGGAACTGGAGGGTATTATGCTGAGCGAAATAAGCCAATCAGAGAAAGACATTGTATCATATGACCTCACTGATATGAGGAATTCTTACTCTCAGGAAACAAACTGAGGGTTGCTGGAGTGGTGGAGGGTGGGAGGGATGGGGCGGCTGGGTGATAGACATTGGGGAGGGTATGTGCTATGGTGAGCTCTGTGAACTGTTTAAGACTGATGAATCACAGACCTGTACCTCTGAAACGAATAATACATTACATGTTAAAAAAAAAAGAAGAAGAAGAAGAAGAAGAAGAAGAAAAAGAAGATAGTAGGAAGGGAAAAATGAAGGGGGTGAAATCAGAGAGGGAGATGAACCATGAGAGATGATGGACTCTGAGAAACAAACTGAGGGTTCTGGGGGGGGTGGGGGGATGGGTTAGCCTGGTGATGGGTATTAATGAGGGCACGTATTGAATGGAGCACTGGGTGTTATACGCAAACAATGAATCATGGAACACTACCTCAAAAACTAATGTTGTAATGTATGGTGATTAACATAACATAATAAAACAAAATTTTTAAAAAATAGAATTCAAGGTGAGAAGGTTAAGGGAATCCTTCATACCCCAGACCAACCTGCATTTCATTTTTTTTAAGATTTATTTATTTATTTATTTGAGAGAGAGAGAGAGAATGAGATAGAGAAAGCATGAGGGGGGGAGGGTCCAAGGGAGAAGCAGACTCACTGCTGAGCAGGGAGCCCGATGCGGGACTCGATCCGGGGACTCCAGGATCATGACCTGAGCCGAAGGCAGTCGCTTAACCAACTGAGCCACCCAGGCACCCTCAACCTGCATTTCAGAGGGATGGCCAGGAGAAAGCCCATGGTAAATGCAAAGGAATGACTCAATAATAGTGAAATTGCAGACATCCTTGATGAGCCAGTGGGGAGAGATTTCAGGCTAAGGTGGGTCTTTCCTGAGGGCTTCAAATCACATCTTACAGGCACTGGGCTGCCCTACCTGAACCCCGGCCCCCCGCCAGCTTCCCTGTCAAGCCAGTTCACATGGGCGCTGGAAGCCTGAGGTAATCTGATTGGCCAGGAGATTCATGTTTGCTAGGGAAGACTGGCTTTGTTAAGGATCAAAGTCAGGTTTCAACCTGTTTCTCCCAAACCTACGTGCAGTCCCTCATAGAGCCCGACATAGGGCGTGGTGAGCAGCTTTGCATAGCTCTGATGATTTGTAAAATCCAAGTGGGTTTCAAATTGCTCAGTACTGGATACTGGAAATCAGGGTAAAGAACTACCTCCTCGAGATGCCTGGGTGGCTCAGTCGGTTCAACATCTGCCTTCGGCTCAGGTCATGATCTGGGGTCCTGGGATAGAGCCTCACATTGGGCTCTCTGCTCAGTGGGGAGTCTACTGCTCCCTCTCCTTCTGCCCCTCCCCCACTGCTTGTGCGCGCTCGCTCTCAAATAAATAAATAAATAAAAACTTTTTTAGAATCTTTTTTATTTTATTTTTTTTTATTTATTTGAGAGAGAATGAGAGACAGAGAGCACGAGAGGGAAGAAGGTCAGAGGGAGAAGCAGACGCCCTGCTGAGCAGGGAGCCTGATGTGGGACTCGATCCCGGGACTCCAGGATCACGACCTGAGCCGAAGGCAGTCGCTTAACCAGCTGAGCCACCCAGGCGCCCTAGAATATTTTTTAAAAAAAGAACCACCCTCTGCTTCATTTCCACTTTGAATTAAGAGAACCAACTGGGGGATTCCTGACCCACCAATTCACTTATCATCTCTCCCTCAACTAGGAAGTCCTTCCTCCCTCGGGGCCCTTGCTGTCTGTAGATAAGGAACCAGCACAGACAGACGGGTCAGCTGCCAGTGGACAAGTCTGTGTTGGGCTGTGAATGCTATTTCTTTCTTGACAAATGGACTTTGCTCAAACACGCTGCCCCAGATTCAAACACACGATTCCTCACCCACTTCCCCAGGAGCTCTGATCTCAATGCCTCAAAATCTACTTTCTAGAAGGACTTTGCCCAAACCTGAGAAAAATAAACACCTTTACCACACCCCAGCCTGGCTGTCCTTGCAGGAGGCTTGGAAACGCTCTGAAAGGCGTGCTGTGAGTGCTCTGTGTTGGGACACCACAAATGCTCTCCTGCACTCACGCGCCTGTATGTCACAGCCAAGTGCTTCCCAGCAAAGTACACAAGGGCTTTGTCTCATTCTGCAGTGGGCTGCACTGGCCACGGGGCCATGACCACGGGGCCTGCTGTGTTTGTCCCGCTCAAAGAGGACAACTGCCCGGTGGGGTTTGGGCAGCATGCTGCAACAAAGAGCCGGCCAGCCCCACCTTGCTTCAGGTGGAAAACACAATTCTCCACATCCTGGCTGGGCTTTCCGGTCAAGAATTTCACTAGGAAGGAAGGGAGGGAGGGCCAAGAGGAGGCGGAGCAAAAGAAGGCCCTTTCTTCATATTACTCCCTTCATAAAACAAAGCCTGGCCGGGGCACTCAACATCTCATCAGAAAGACACACGTTTTATTTTATTTATTTATTTTTTTTTTAAAGATTTTATTTATTTGAGAGAATGAGATAGAGAGAGAGCATGAGAGGGGGGAGGGTCAGAGGGAGAAGCAGACTCCCCACCAAGCAGGGAGCCCGATGCGGGACTCGATCCCAGGACTCCAGGATCATGACCTGAGTTGAAGGCAGTTGCTTAACCAACTGAGCCACCCAGGCGCCCAAGACACACGTTTTAAAGTAATAAAAACAAAAATAATCGGGGCGCCTGGGTGGCTCAGTCAGTTAAGCGACTGCCTTCGGCTCAGGTCATGGTCCTGGAGTCCCGGGATCGAGTCCTGCATCGGGCTCCCTGCTCAGCGGGGAGTCTGCTTCTCCCTCCGACCCTCCCCCCTCTCATGTGCTCTCTCTCTCTGTCATTCTCACTCTCTCAAATAAATAAATAAAAATCTTTAAAAAATAAAAAAATAAAAAATAAAAACAAAAAAAAACACAAAAATAATCAATTGGGAATAGAAAAATCCGAAGTCACAATTTCCAGACTTGAGCCATGAGTGACATTTCAGAGGCCAGCCACCGGTTATGGAGCAAAGTGATCAGATTTGGGGAGCCCCTCCTCCTCCTCAACCCAGCTTTCTCTCCCTCCCCCCTCCCCAGCTTCAGTTCATGGCCATGCGCTCTCCCCTGAAGTTCTGGTGGGGGCCATCTCCAACCGCCCCTCCTCTCCCTCCAAACCCCCACTCAGCTCTCCTCTGCCCTCCGCAGCCACCAGGTCACCTTCTGGGTCCCCAGGCTTTTCTTTTACCTTCTTTTCCACCCCAACAAGGCAGGCCTGCATGCTGGCGAAGTGTGCCGAATGTTCCCTGCTTTCCACCCTTGTTAAATCAGACTCCTCGACAGCTCAAGGAGAGCCGCTGACCTGCAGAACCTTAGCCATGACATTAGGGAAACAGTTCTTGTGGGTGTTTCTTTTGTTGGTTTTCTGGGTTGGGTTGGGTTGGGTTGGGTTGGGTTACATCCAGGGCTGTGATGGGGAACAAGCAGGCTGCATCCTTCCCTCACAGAGCTGATAGTCTGATGGCGGCGGCAGACAGACCAGCAACTAGTCATTCCTGCTTTAGTAGGAATAGTGCTGAGAACGGGAAGGTACGGAAAGCAGCATGAACACCCAGAGGGTTGGTGGAAGGGGGGAGGGGTGGCAGGGAAGATTTATTCTGGGAGGAAATGCCCCCCTAAACCGAAATCCAAAGGATGAAGAAGAGAAGCCTGCTTAAAAGCCAGGGGGCTGGAGACGGCAGGGTATGGTGAAGAGCGCTGGAAAGAGCTGAGTGTGGCTCAGAGGCCAACTTGAGGGTGCAGAGGTTGACTATGGCCAGAGTCAAAACTAAGGACAAGCATTCCCCGGGGTTTGGGCTGGAACACGGAAAGGCTGGAACACACAGAGCTCAGAGCCATCTGCAAGACCTTCTCTTCCCTGCATGAACCTGCACGTGGCTCAGGCTGTCTTAGTAAAACATTCCAGTTCCACTTTTCACTCTCATTTAGTAAGAGCTCATCAAATGCCCATGAATAAAGAACAACAAGAGCCCAATCCATGTCCCAATAGAGTAAGCCGGTGACACGCCCTACTCCGCGTGTTTTTTCCTGTACTTGCTCTTGACCCAGAAAAGCCCTATCGAAGGTTCTCCAGGATGACGTAACGAGAACAGGGCAGGCAGGTTTCGTGAGACACACAGGAACCAACCATTTCCCCTTTAGAAATCGTCAAACACCGAAAGTGAATGTGTGCAGGACGCACTGTGCATGTTCTCACCCAGCTCGCTGGCAAGGTCTGGATCCACCATCCAGTGGCAAGAACCCTACTAATCCAAGGTGTTTATTTCCTTCTGATAAACAGTCATGTGTAATTTCCCATTTCTAGGGACAATAATGACTTCAAACAAAGGGCAGTCACCAAAAGTGGTATTTAGAGGGAGTGGTTCTCTTCCATAGGACGACGGCAGCTCAGTGAAAAAATAACTTTTTGCCCCCCCCCCCAGAAAGGCCTTGGCTAAAAGTATGAATTTGTCTCTCAGATCTGATTGGAAAGACAAGTCATTTTTGGAAATACAGGGTGTTCAAATAGAGAAAGAAGAGCAAAAAGTCACCTCCTCCGACCAGGCCTCCTGGACTACCAGCTCTAACCCCTGCTATGCATGACACTGAGTAGGCTCACCTGCTACTCCTCCCTCCCACGGTGAAATTCCTAGAATTTATTTTCTAGGAATTTAGACAATCCACAATGGCTGCCTCCACACTCTCACTTGACCTCCCTAATCTGCCTGAAGGGCCCACTTGAAATTCAAGTTGTGAGCTGAACTTGCACTGTTAGGAGTAGAAAATGCCCCGTCATTAGTCTGTCCTGCCTGTTCACATTCCAGCCCTCCCCGCTGCCTGGCCACGGGAGACGGCGGACACAGAACCCCCGCCACAGGGCACTGGCTGGAAAGGCCTCCCAAAGCCTTCCTTCTCACCTAGGCCAGAGTAGGGGCCTCAAGACAGGCAGGGGTCAAATGCCCCATTACAGCCCAGGGTTGGGTCAGGGCCCCAGAGGGAAAAGCAAGACAGGTAACGCCCCCCGCTGTGTGTGTGGCTTTGCTAAAAGGCTCTCCTGTCCCAAAATACCCTGAGCTGGCCAGCCATGGGTCCATCCCTGGGACCCAAAAGCCCTTTTTTTTAATGTAAATATCCCGAAGTATTAACATATATGGCACAGCACTTTCTCCGAGTACAAAGCTGTGGGCTGAGGAAAGTCTGGCCTAAGGGAAGAGCTAGGTCCCTGCACTGTTTGGAGCTTAGGGGCCCACTGGGGTCAGGAGGCTAGCTAGCTCTCCCAGCAGCCACTGGGAGGTCTGGACTTGGCCTCCAGCAACTTCCTCACAGCCCCCCAGGGTCTTCTTTCCCCAGTTTCCTACCAGCGGCACCCTTCTCCCAGTCCCAGCAGGCCACCGCTGGGCGCATAGCTCAGAGCAGCCCAGAGGTGGGTAAGAACCAGCCCGGCAAAGGGTCCCGGGACCCCAGGACGGCCTGGCCATCAGCAGATCTATGGAACGGGGTGTGGTGGCAGATGGTCCCTAGTGACTGTTTTCTCCTCTGGTTTCCCTCGCCCCTCTGCTTTCCCTCCTACTTCTCTGGGACCGAGAGTCTCTTTGGGAGGCTCTTATACTCCCTGGACACTGGCGGCCCCAAGATTACAGTATGGGGGGCTTCAGGGTGTCATCTGGTCTTGGGCTAAAGCAAAAACCAGAGTTTTGGCTGGAGTTTGGGGGCGAATAGACGTGGCAAGCATGCTGCTTTACTTAGGTTACAAGCTCTTTTGGGGTGCCAGGAGGGACTTACGGAGATAGGGGAGCGGGGCTAAAGTGCCCCCAGAGCCCTTCGCCCTGCGTCTGCTCCCTGTGGGTCCTCTCTGCTTGCCTCCCTCCCTTGCAGCTTTCATGCTCCCAGCTGCTCATTCCAGGCTTCCCCCCTCCCTCTCTCTCCCTAGCACTTTGCTTCTCCAGGGCTGCCCTCTCACTCCAGCCCGCCAGCACCCTGCTCTTCTGCTTTCCCTATGGATTTCTATCTGCTTCCTTCTTCCCTCATGCTCCCCATAATCTCCAGAATAAAGGGCCAGTCGTTCCAGTCGGTGGAGGCCTCAGCTCCTTCGCCTTGGGCATCCTCCCAGGCAACCAGGAGACCTCACGCTCATGGCGTGGATTGTTAGCAAGTCCCAGGTGCTAGTTGGCCACAGCCGTGGAGCCATCAGGGCCGGTAGGCCAAAGAAAAAAAGGAGAAGCTCTCTCCACAGTTGAGAACTACTCTGTTCTGCCCCCAAACTCTTCTCTGAACCGCGCCCTCACAATGCCAGCCCCCCCCCCCCCCACCGCCCGAGAGGGAGCTCAGCCCCACAGGGCCCCCGCTGGCTCCAGGGATGCACGCAGGCCTGGGCCAAATTCCCACAGCTGTGGGGCGGCAAGGCCACTAGCTGGAGCCAGGGCGGAGGCTTCCAGGCTGCCTGGCCGGCGGTCAGGGACAGGGGGTGGGGCTAATTATAATGCGAATGCTTTGATTGCAGTTACTCCCTTGTTGATCCTCGTTCTGGAAGAGTGAAGACCCGGGAGAGGAAAAGACCCGGGGTAATACTGAGCAAGAGGGGCTGGCAGCAGCCGGGGAGGCTGAACCTGGGCCAAGGGTTCACTTTGCTTGAGGCCTGGAGTCCACCTCCTACCTCCAAAATGGGCAAGTTGATAAGCGCCTTTTCCTTTCCTTTCTGAGCAGGACCAGAAACCAGGCTGGCTGCCTGCATGCTCTCAAGGGTCATTCTAAGTTCTTAGCTCTTCTCCTCCCCAGGCCCCACCCTACCCCGCTTTGCTGAACCTCCCCACACCCTTCGCTTCCACACCTTACTCCTGCTGTTCCCTCTGCCTGGAATGTGCGCCCCACACTCCTCTCCAAACCTGGAAACAGTTATATGTTACTAACACAGTCGGCCCCGTTATCAGAGCAAGCAGAATGCCGTGAGTATTTAAAGCATGGGCTTCTCAGTCAGACCCGGCCCAGTTTGAATTGTGCCATATACCAGCTGTGTGACCCTGAGCATATTGCTTAACCTCTCTGAGCTTCGATTTGTCTGTAAGTAAGAAAAAGAATACCCACTTCATGGGGTTGTTGTAGAAGTCAAAAGAGCTAAAGCATGTACAATATGTACAGAATACCTCACGCAAAGTATTCAAGAGTAATCACCAAGTGCTTATAGTTTTTACCGTGTGCCGAACACATGATAGGTATTAACTCACTTCATCCTCACAACACCACTCGGGAAGAGGTACCGTATCATCCCTGTTTTAGAGATAAGGAAAGTGAGGCATAAGAGGGGTTCAATAACTTGCCCGAGATCATACAGCTACAAAGTGGAAAAGCTAATAGGTATTATTATTTTATCATTATTATTCACCTCCTGCACAATAGACTCATTGAAGAAAGAGGCTCTGCACATACATATTTAATAACTACTTCAGGGCTGTTGTTGGAAGGTCAAGGCCCTACACATTTCAAAAGGCCTCTTCCATTTCCTAAAACCTCCCCAGAAAAAGAACCCCAGCTTCCTCGGGGAAACAGCGATGGCATCATGGAAAAGAAAAAAAAAAAAAGAATTTTTAAATCAGAAGGTTTGGCTTGACCTAGAAGAGTCACCTCTTCCCAGCTCTGTGAGTTGAGACCAACCAACGGCTTCACCTCCCCTAACCTCCCCTTCCTGGAGGCCACCTTCTCCCCGGGAGAGCTGAGAGCCCAGCCTGTGATCTCAGGAGATAAAGCACCTTGTAGACCAGAATGCCCTGTCCAAAGAGAGGGTCTTTTCTTTCTTAACCCTTCCCAATCCTTGGCCCCACGGTTGGGAAGCTTTTCCATGAAGGCCAGGCCTCAAGCTCGCGGTGGAAAATAACAGAGGTTTTTAAAGGGAACAAAAACCACGCTCCTCAGCAGAATGTTCCCCACACATTCCCTGTGGCCCCTGGCAGCGCCTCTGCTGGGAGCACTCAGCCTTAAGAAACACTTGCAGCTCCCGGCTGCTGGCCACCGCGGGGCTATTCAGAGGCTGGTAAACAGCACATGGCATTCTCGGGCATATGGCAAGCATGCATGCGTTGAATTCTTTGTCCTCGTGAGGAGAGACAGAGAGCTACTCTGTGCTGCAAAGCCCCAAACCAGAACTCCATCTTCCAGAACCCTAGCCGGAGAAGACGCCAAGGCTGAGGCACGCAGGCCACCAAGCCCTTGTGTGCTTGCGAAATAAACTTGCCCAAACTTGGACTTCTCTCTTGAAAACTTGGGTTTACTTGTTAATGCCAGAGGGAAAGTATGGCACTGTTACAATGGAGAAACTTGGCAATCTCCTCCCTAATCCAGGGCTCGAAGTCACGGGGGTCCCGAGAAGTGACCCCATCCACAGCTATGCTCTTCCCTGCCCCAAATGCATAACCTGAATCTCACCAAGAGGAAAACAAACACATCATCAGACAAACCCAGACCAGGCGACGTGTTCTGCAAAACGACCGGCCCCGCACATTTAAAAAACTACCAATGTCACGAATGACAACAAAGAGCTGAGGAACGGTTCCAGATGGAAGAGTCCAGATGGAAGCGACCATGAGAACTAAAGGTCATGTGGGATCGTGGGCAGGGATCGAGGCCAAAATGGGAAAGAAGACCTCGCCAAAAGGCAATCATTGGGCGATTAATAAAATTTAAAAATGGGCTGTATGTCAGATGATAGTATTTTGCCAATGTTAAGGTTTCTGGATTTGATGGCTGTGTTGCGGTTATAGAAGACAACATCCATACATGCTAAAGTATTTAGGAGTAGAGGGTCCTGGTGACCTGCGGTTGACCCTCTAATGATTCGGCAAAAATAATGATAATTATAACCTATAGAGAGAGATTAAAGCAAATGAGGTAAAATTGGTAAATCTACATGAAAGGCATATGGATTATTCATTGTATTATTCTTGCAACATCTCTGTAGGTTTAAATTCACAAAAAAAAAACACTTTTAAATAAAGAGAGAGAGAGAGAAGGAAAAAAAGGAGGGGATAAAAAAGAGAAGAAAAGTACACTCTTAAAAAAAAAAAAAAGGCACCTGGCCGGCTTCGTCATCGGAGCGTGTGACTCATGATCTCGGGGTCGTGCGTTTGAGCCCCAGGTTGGGTGTAGAGACAGGTTGGGTGTAGAGAGTCTCTACTTTTTTTTTTTAAGATTTTATTTATTTATTTGAGAGAGAGAGTGAGAGATAGCACGAGAGGGAAGAGGGTCAGCGGGAGAAGCAGACTCCCTGCTGAGCGGGGAGCCCGATGCGGGAGTCGATCCCGGGACTCCAGGATCATGACCTGAGCCGAAGGCAGTCGCTTAACCAACGGAGCCACCCGGGCGCCCGAGAGTCTCTACTTTTTAAGTAGAGACTACTTAAAAAGAAAAATCTTTTAGGGCGCCTGGGTGGCTCCGTTGGTTAAGCGACTGCCTTCGGCTCAGGTCATGATCCTGGAGTCCCGGGATCGAGTCCCGCATCAGACTCCCCGCTCGGCAGGTCTGCTTCTCCCTCTCACCCTCCCCCATCTCACGCTCTCTCTGTCTCATTCTTTCTCTCTCAAATAAATAAGTAAAATCTTAAAAAAAAAAAGAAAAAGAAAAATCTTTTTAAAAATCTTTTTTTTTAAATCAATTAAATAATTAAATAAAGGAACATCGGACATGCCCAGCTGCATCTCCCAGATACTAAGTGTGTCACAGCTAAAGTGCTTAGTGGAGCTGAGGCGGGACGTGCCAGCGATCTGCAAAGTCCCAGTGGGCACTGCGCTTTGGCTTTGGAACGCTGGAGACATAGCACTAGTTCAATAATGCTGCCATTGCTCAAAACATTTGACCCAACTTAGCCACCACACAGGAAAATTAGTTGTACTACATTGTAATCACACTTCGTTCTTGACCCAACCCGGTCCCATCTGCCTAATCGACCAGCTTTACTTCTGAAAGAATCACAAGTTATTTGGAACTGGTAACAGCCTTCGAGAACGCATGCCTGATCCATGTTACAAATGAGGAAACTGAGGCTCAGACAGGATCCAAGATCATGGCTAATCCCATTGACTCCTCCCAGGCCAGTGCTCCTTTCAGGGTACTGTCCTGGGAACCCTGGAGTATATTCCAGGCCTTTTGGCTATTTGCAAAAAATTCAAGACAGGAAGATTTGTGTTTCCCCAAGAGAAAAAAAAAAGAATTTTTTAATGTATAGGTGATGTATTGAGAGCCATTTCAAAAGAGAGGAAACAAAATATTCTTAACAGAATTTTCATAGCAGCACCTCCCAAACCTGTTTGTTTAAAACAAAAATTGTCATTTTATGATCACACCTTAAATACATCCCACATCATGGGGGCTATTTTAAGAAATCTCAATATACTGGGCGCCTGGGTGGCTCAGTCAGTTAAGCGTCTGCCTTCAGCTCAGATATGATCCCAGGGTCCTGGGATCGAGCCCCGTGTGGGGCTCCCTGCTCAGCGGGGAGTCTGCTTCTCCATCTGCCCCCCCTTCCACGTGCACACACTCCCTCTCTCTCTCTCTCTCTGTCTGAAATAAATAAAATCTTAAAGAAGAAGAAAAAGAAATCTCAATATACAGAAATTCAAACTTGCCTAGCAGAAAAACGAGAAGATTAGCGTATTGCCCTCTTTATTCTCTACCTGCATCTCCACCTTCAGAGTCCTTCTCCCCGCTCCCGGGGGCTGATCCCTTCACTCGCAATACCTAGACTCCCTTGCCCTCCAGGGAGAGGCACCAGCAGGAGGAAAGATCACTTCTTCCTGTTTTCCCACGGCTGGCAGTTTCTGGCAGATGCTGCGGTCCTTCGTGGCTACAGCTCCGGCCGGCAGTCCCTGCCCTGCCTCCAGCTCACGCGGGATGCCAGGAACACCATTTCCTCCCCGGGCCCCTTCAGGCCCCTGGGTGGTACCAGCTTCCTGCTGTCCCTGTTCCCATCCCCCCTCGCCGGCTCCACTGTCCCCGCCCACTCTTCCTTGGACAGTACCTTTTTCAAAGCCTCTGTGCTTTAACTATCTTCCAGTGGAATTTTGTTTCCTCTAGGGACCCTGACAGATTTAGAAATGAGTTTGTGTGAATGAAAAATATTTACTGCCATCTGTGAGCGGGTGGTGCTTTTCAAGTCACTCCATTTTTGAAATGTCCCCTTAACCACACCAATTCCCACACACTGTCGCGCTGCCAAAGGCAGGGTACAAGGTGAGGCTACAGTCCGGCCCTCGGACAGCTCTCGCAACTCCGAGGAAGGACCAGCAGGAGCCCAGCCCAGCCCCTTCCCGGTCTCCTGATGCTACTCCCGCCGGAGACCTCAAAGTGTAAGACCTCTCGCATCTGGGCCCTGCAGGACTTTGGAGAATAACGTGGAGCCCCCTCATCAGGGCCAGAGGAAGGATTCGGGATTGGGCTCTGAGCTCTGGAAGAGTGAAAGCAGCACTGAGAGGGCGCCCAGAGAGGTTAGCACGGAAGGCAGCTGCGTGCAGGCGTGTGTGCCGGTGGGCACGTGCGTCCTCTCGCTCTTGAGTGTGCGTGGAAGGGTGTGCACCTGCCTCTCTAGGACCCCACACCCACCCTCGTGCTCCCAATAAACAAACCTATGGCTGTGATATGGATGTTACCCCCTTCAATGTGGTGTCCTTGCACAGTCGACAACCCAAATACCCGGGCAGACTCTTTGGCCCTATGGATACGTGTCCCCATTTTATGGGGGAAGAAGCGAAGGCTCAAAGGGGTTAAGTGTCTTGCCTAATTTACAAAAGCGATGACGGTAGGTCGGTCATTTTAAGAAAAGCAGCAGGGTTTCCAGCACCTCCCTTGTTCCCTCTTTCCAAGAGCCGCTCTTGAGTTCCGGAGCCTCCAGGGACGCTGGCTCTGCTGGCTGAGGTGCAAATGGATGAAGCTGAGAGTCAGTGTGAAAGCCAAGCCAGGGCAGGTGGAGCGCCCCCTGGGCAGACCCCATTGCCATGTGCCCAAACCCGCTGACACTGGACCGGATGAGATGGGGTGGGAGCTGTTATCTGTGGTCTGGGGTGATCTGGGCTGCTGGGAGAGGCGCAGAGCCGTCTCCATGGGCAGGAAGGCGGCAGCTCTGGGGAGAGGTGAGGGGAGGAGCTTGCTCCAATTGTTTTTGGTATAAGAAAGCATGGCCCTCTGCTCAGCAATGACCAACATTAGACGCCAGTTTCTAGAAGCCTCCCCCGCCACCACCACCACCACGTATTGTCGGCAGAGCTGAAAATCAAAAGAGGACTCTGGTCACAAGAGGTTTTTCATAAATTCAGTAGGACTAGCAGGAACCCCAAAGACCTCTATTACGAGATCAGTACCCTTATTTCAAAGAAGAGAAATCTGAGGCCCAGACAGGGCAGGTAACTTGAGGCCACCCAGCAACCCCGCAGCCAAGTCAGAAATAGATGGCATGCCTGTAACTCAGAGCCAGATCGAGCTCTTTCTACCACTCCAGTAGGTCTTGTTTTCCATTCATATCTGTATCCTCTTGCCCATTCAAAACCATTTCTGAATTGTGTTTCCTATCGGAGGATGCAAAGTGGGTGGGTGGGTCCTGCGGCCCGGGCTGCCAGGGTGCCAAGGCTCTCTTGATTTCTCAGCAATGGGTGCAGCCAGCCTCTGTGAGAATCAGGCCGCAAAGACTGGCCCCCCCGCCCCCACCCCCAATTACCCATTAATGAAACCCGCAAATCCGCTGGATGGACGGAGTCTCAACTGTCAGGGCTGGGTTCACAGACACAGAATGCAAAGACACAAGACATCAGGGTTAATAAACAGCTTTATTTGCCTTTGACAGCATCGATTTTCTTACATTCTCAATTAATTTGCCATTAAAGTGCGGGAAATTTTCTTAATCACGATAACATTTATTAAAAGAAATCAGAACTAGTCTCAGGAATGTGGCGGCCACGAAGGAAACATTTCTCCCACAATGCACAGAACGTGTTGAGCTGGGGGTACATCGGCCAATTTGCAAATAGATTCTAATTCTGTCTCACCGTGAACACCAAACTGGCTAGGACCGCCACCCCTGGGGGAAAAAGCAATGCTAAAGAGACCTAAAGACACCCATGCGCCCTGCCTGGCGGCTCCTCTCGGCCCTCCCTGGGTGTTCCCTGTTTGAATAGATCCAATCTTAGGAGAAATGGAGGTCTGGCCCCCTCTACTGCCTTCTACCCCACCCCACCCTTACTAACAAAAGCCCCTGAAGTCATTACAATGAAAAAGTGGGTTTCCATTACCCTGACACTAACAATGTTCAGTAAAAATGAGGATAATAAACACATAAGCTTGCTTAGTAAACAGGAGCTCTCAGCATTCAATGCAAAACAAAACAAAACAAAACAAAAAACTGAAATCTCAAGGCAAATATTGTTGGCTCTGCACATGGGCTGGACGAACTTGGAACCCTTAGTTCCTGTATCTGTAAAGCTCCGGGCCGGGGGAACTAAGGCGGCTGGTTGGCTTTTTCAGCACTTGCCACGGGCAGAGGCCAGATCTCTGCATTATGCTGAGGCTGTCGGCGTGTTTCTCTCTGGAGTTTATATACAAACACACCCAAGGCTGGTGTATTTTTATACATATATGTACACACACAGAGGCCTGCTACTCTTTCTTGGAAACCACCAGCTCCACCTCGGGAAGCTGGATGCCAACCTTAGACCCACTGTCATTGCTGGAAGAAGAAGACAGTCGGGACTTCTTAGAGGCCAAGGACACTCCACTTCCCTGTAACTTGCCTGTCTCGTCATCGCTCCCAGTCACCTCATAATGACCTTTGCTCTTTGACCCCAATCCACCAAAGGTACCAAATTTCAGCTTTCCGTGTTTCCCTTTGACTTTCCCACCTTCCAGTGACACTTCCCCACCTTCAAACTCCAACGTTCCCGTCGGGGTGGAAGGCGCTGAGAGCTCCCGTTCGTCGCTGAAGGAATTTGAGCGGTGCCGGGGCTTCTTACTTTTAAATAAGGAGAATTTGCCTTTGGGCGATGACGTGTCGGCCTCGGCGTCTCCTTCCAGAGAACCCAGGCTGGCCTTCGAGCTCTTCAGGTCGCCTTTGGACCCTGAAATGGATGCTTCCGGGGAGCCCGTGACACCACCTTTCCCTTTAGGTTTAGAAAAATTGAACTTGGGCATTTTGATTTTGGACTTCTTCAGTTTTACGTCAGACTCTTCCCACTCCCCATCTCCGGCCCCGGCCTGGACAGTGGCCTCCGCTTTAGGGAAGTTAATATCTACCCCCACTTCTCTGCCAACCAGCTCACGGCCAGAGAAGGTGAATTTGGGGATCTTCATCTTGGGGAATGTTACTTTTCCAGATCTGCTTTCCAAGTGACCTGGAGACCCAGACACACTCAGCCCAGGACCCTGGAGTCCAACCTGGCCTCCTTTCACACCGCCTTCTACCTTTGGTCCGGAGAAATGAAGTCCCCCAGCAAACTTAGGTGCATCCAAGTTGAGAGCGGAGGAGGCCTGGGGTCCTTTGACACTCACGTGTCCTTCGCCCAGGCTGACAGCTGGGGCGCTGACACCCCCTGAAACATCCACACCTCCTGTCATTTTCGGGCCCTTCAGGGTGACACCGAAATCTGACTCAGGAGAGGCCACATTAAGTGAAGGCCCCTTGACGCTAATGTCGGGAGCAGCCCCGTGGAAACCTATTCCTGAACCTTTCAGATCGCCTTTGATTTCGGGACCAGAAATGTGCCCCGTTGGGAGTTTCACACTCACACCTGGCAGCTCCACATCACATCCAGAGGACTTAACTCCAGGCATCTGGACGTTTCCTTCGAGGCCTTGAACACTGACGCCCGGAAGACCTCCCCCAACAGTGGGGCCTTTCATTTCACCAGTGGCCCCGAGGCTTCCTTTTATTTTTGGTCCTTCCAAGTTCAAGTCCATGTCTGGTGCTGAGATTTGAGGGCCAGAGACCTGAGGCCCTTTCAGGTTCAGGCCTCCGAGGTTCACACCGATGCCTGGGGCCTGTAGTTCTCCAGTCACTTGTGGCCCTTTGACGTTCATGTCCAAGTCGGACCCTGAAGTCGAGATGCCAAACTGGGGCAGCTTCATTTTGGGAAGTTTAATGCCACCTTGAGGGGCCTCCAAGCTTAGATCAGGAGCACCTACTGATACTTTAGGGCATTTGATGTCACCAGAGACAGCCAGGTCTCCCTGCAGGGTTGGTCCCTTCAGGGTCACATCTGGGGTGCCAAGGTTTAGCGTGGCGTCGATCCCAGGCACTTTCACACTGTCTCCTTCCATCCTCACCTTTCCACCTTGACCTCTGAGGTCAAGCCCTGGGGAGTGCACCCTCACACCAGGAACAGAGGCATCCAGGTCTCCCTTCAAACTTGGTCCTTTCAAGTTCAGGTCAAGGTCAGGTCCAGAGGCTTTTGGCATAGAGAGGTTCACTGAAGGCAAGTCTACTTTTGGCCCTTTCAGAGACACATCCGGCCCTTCAAGCTTAACAACAGGTGCACTCAAGCCTCCTTCGAGAGAGGGCAGCTGGGCATGAACCTCAGCTCCTACCCCTTCCATCTTCACACCAGGGACGCCGATCTTGGGCATTGAAAACTTGGGGAATTTGATCTTTGATTCTGGACCTTGCAGATCTATGTCTGGTCCTTCCAGTCCCACACTGGGGACATCACCCTTTATCTTTGGTCCTTTCAAGCTAACGTTCACATCGGGGATGGAGACCTGAGGGCCAGAAATGCCGAACGACGGGGCTTTGACTTTAGCATCTGGGCCTTCAATGTTGATGTCAGGTGCGTCCAAGTTTGCCTGCACCCTGGGGCCTTTCAAGTCACCCTCTGTTTGTCCCCCTGAGACATCCATACCTGGCAGCTTGAACTTGGGAGCCTTCAGCTTGATGTCGGGACCTTCCACATGAATCCCAGGCGAAGAAATATCCACATCAGTTGCCTGGATTTCACCCTCCATTTTGGGGCTAGGGAGGGGGGCCTCAGCTTTAAATTTAGGTGATTTAATGTCAAATTCTACATCTGGAAAGTACATTTTCCCAAACATAGTTTTCTTGGTTTTGGGGGATTTCACATCAGCTTTAAATGTGGCGTCTGGCCCGGCAACGTTGACATCTACATCAGGAGGCTTGAGACTGGCATCAATTTCGTTCCCGGGAACATTCAAGTCAAATCCCTGTTTTTTGGCCTTCATTTTAGGGCCACTCATGTGAATTTTGGGCATTTTAAACTTACTCTTCTTGCCCTTGCCACCAACACTAATTTCAGGAGTCTCAACATTCAGTTCTGCCTCAGGAACGGTCACATCCAGGGAAGGTGACTTGAAGTCAGCTTTAGGGCTTTTTGCCCCAAAACCAAACTTGGGTTTCTTAAATTTGGGAATTTTAATGTCTGGCCCCTCAATATTAATATCTGGGCTCTCCATGTGCACATCTAAGCTTGGAGCTTCTAAATCAACTTTGGGCCCTTTGAGGTCCAGTTCAGCACCTTCCAACTTGGGACCAGAAACCCCAGTTTTGGGTGCCTTGAAATGCAAATCAACATCAGGAACAGTTACTTTAGGGGCAGATATATCCAGCGATGGCATCTTCAAATTTGGGCCACTGAACCTGGCATCCGGGCCTTCAAAATCCAGACCTGAACCTTTAAGGTCTCCTTCTGGGCCTTTGAAAGTACCTTCAATCTTAGGGATGCACACATCAAAATCTCCTTTGACTTTGGATCCTTTCAAATCTAAGTCAACATCAGGCATGGAGATTTTGGGAGCTTTGATGTTTATCTCTGGCATCTTGAACTTGGGACCCTTCAATTTCGCGTCAGGACCTTCAATATTCACATCCGGGGCATCAATGTCCACTTTGGGGCCAGAAATATCAATGTCAGCCTTTGGCAGGTTCACATCCACTTCTGGGCCCTCTCCTTTGAAGCCAGGCATGCTGAACTTTGGCATTTTCACCTTGGGCATTTTCAGGTGCCAGTCTGGACCATGAATATCCACATCAGGGGCATCAATGTCCATTTTGGGCCCTTTGATGTCAATTTCGGGGCCCTTGAGGTCACCTTCCACTTTAGGCAAACACACATCCACATCACCTTTTACCTTGGGACCTTTCAGGTTAAAGTCAATATCAGGCATGGAAATTTTAGGCGCTTTGATGTTCATCTCTGGCATCTTGAACTTGGGGCCCTTCAGTTTTGCATCTGGACCTTCGATATTGACATCTGGAACATCAATGTCCACCTTGGGTCCTGAGACATCAATGTCAGCTTTGGGCAGGTTCACATCCACTTCTGGGCCTTCTCCTCTGAAGCCAGGCATGCTGAACTTGGGCATTTTCACCTTAGGCATCTTCAGGTGCCAGTCTGGGCCATGAACATCCACATCTGGGATGTCGATGTCCACTTCGGGGCCCTTGATGTCAACTTCAGGGGCCTTTAGGTCACCTTCCACTTTGGGCAGAGACACATCCACATCACCCTTTACCTTGGGACCCTTCAGATTCAGGTCCACTTCAGGCATGGAGATCTTGGGTGTCTTGAGGTGCAGGTCAGGCATTTTAAACTTGGGACCCTTCAGTTTCCCTTCTGGGCCATGAATGTCAATATCAGGCATGTCTATGCCCAGATTAGGGCCTTTAACATCCACTTTGGGGCCTTTCAGGTCTCCTTCCACTTTAGGAATTGAAATATCCAAATCTCCCTTTATCTTAGGTCCTTTCAAGTTCAAATCAATGTCGCTCATGGAGATTTGTGGGGTTTTGAAATGGACATCAGGCATCTTAAATTTGGGACCTTTGAGTTTCCCTTCAGGACCTTCAATGTCCACCTCTGGCCCTTTTAGATCACCTTCCACCTTAGGTAATGAAAGGTCCACATCACCCTTTACTTTTGGCCCTTTCAAATTTAAATCAAAGTCAGGCATGGAGATCTTGGGGGCTTTAATATGCATCTCTGGCATCTTAAATTTGGGCCCCTTCAATTTTCCTTCTGGGCCTTCAATATTGACATCAGGAGTGTCGACGTCCAATTTGGGGCCCTTGATGTCAATTTCAGGGCCCCTGAGGTCACCTTCCACCTTGGGCAAAGAAACATCCACATCACCCTTCATTTTGGGGCCCTTCAAGTTAAAGTCAAGGTCAGGCATGGAGATTTTGGGAGCTTTGATGTTCATCTCTGGCATCTTGAACTTGGGTCCCTTCAATTTTGCATCTGGACCTTCAATATTCACATCCGGGGCATCAATGTCCACTTTAGGGCCAGAAATACCAATGTCAGCCTTTGGCAGGTTCACATCCACTTCTGGGCCCTCTCCTTTGAAGCCAGGCATGCTGAACTTCGGCATTTTCACCTTGGGCATTTTCAGGTGCCAGTCTGGACCATGAATATCCACATCAGGGGCATCAATGTCCATTTTGGGCCCTTTGATGTCAATTTCGGGGCCCTTGAGGTCACCTTCCACTTTAGGCAAACACACATCCACATCACCCTTTACCTTGGGACCTTTCAGGTTAAAGTCAATATCAGGCATGGAAATCTTAGGCGCTTTGATGTTCATCTCTGGCATCTTGAACTTGGGGCCCTTCAGTTTTGCATCTGGACCTTCGATATTGACATCTGGAACATCAATGTCCACCTTGGGTCCTGAGACATCAATGTCAGCTTTGGGCAGGTTCACATCCACTTCTGGGCCTTCTCCTTTGAAGCCAGGCATGCTGAACTTGGGCATTTTCACCTTAGGCATCTTCAGGTGCCAGTCTGGGCCATGAACATCCACATCTGGGACGTCGATGTCCACTTCGGGGCCCTTGATGTCAACTTCAGGGGCCTTTAGGTCACCTTCCACTTTGGGCAGAGACACATCCACATCACCCTTTACCTTGGGACCCTTCAGATTCAGGTCCACTTCAGGCATGGAGATCTTGGGTGTCTTGAGGTGCAGGTCAGGCATTTTAAACTTGGGACCCTTCAGTTTCCCTTCTGGGCCATGAATGTCAACATCAGGAGCGTCTATGTCCACCTTGGGTCCTGAGATATCAATGTCAGCTTTGGGCAGGTTCACATCCACATCTGGGCCCTCGCCTTTGAAGCCAGGCATGCTGAACTTGGGCATTTTCACCTTGGGCATCTTCAGGTGCCAGTCTGGACCATGAACGTCCACATCAGGGACATCAATGTCCACTTTGGGCCCTTTGATGTCAACTTCAGGGGCCTTCAGGTCACCTTCCACTTTAGGCAGAGAAACATCCACATCTCCTTTCATCTTAGGACCTTTCAGGTGCAAATCAAAGTCAGGCATAGAGATCTTGGGGGCTTTGATGTTCATCTCAGGCATCTTGAACTTGGGGCCCTTCAGTTTTGCATCTGGACCTTCGATATTCACATCTGGAACATCAATGTCCACCTTGGGTCCTGAGACATCAATGTCAGCTTTGGGCAGGTTCACGTCCACTTCTGGGCCCTCTCCTTTGAGGCCAGGCATGCTGATCTTGGGCATTTTTATTTTGGGCATTTTCAGGTGCCAGTCTGGGCCATGGACATCCACATCTGGGACATCAACATCCACCTTGGGGCCCTTGATGTCAACTTCAGGGCCTGTTAGGTCACCTTCCAGCTTAGGCAGGGAAACATCCACATCTCCTTTGACCTTGGGGCCTTTCAGGTGCAAATCAAAGTCAGGCATGGAGATCTTCGGGGCTTTGATGTTCATCTCAGGCATCTTGAACTTAGGACCTTTCAACTTTCCCTCAGGACCCTCAACGTTAACATCAGGGCCTTCAATGTCCACCTTAGGTCCAGTCACATCAATGTCAGCTTTGGGCAGGTTCACATCCACTTCTGGGCCCTCTCCTTTGAAGCCAGGCATGCCGAACTTGGGCATTTTCACCTTGGGCATTTTCAGGTGCCAGTCTGGTCCATGAACATCCACATCAGGGGCATCAATGCCCACTTTGGGACCTTTGAGGTCCACTTCAGAGCCTTTCAGATCACCTTCAAACTTGGGAAGGGAAACATCCACATCACCCTTCACCTTAGGGCCTTTCAGGTTTAAATCAATATCAGGCATGGAAATCTTAGGAGTCTTTAGGTGCATCTCTGGCATCTTGAATTTGGGCCCCTTCAGTTTCCCCTCTGGACCTTCAATGTTAATATCAGGAGTGTCGATGTCCACTTTGGGGCCTTTTATGTCCACCTCAGGGCCCTTCAGGTCACCTTCTACTTTTGGCAATGACATATCCACATCACCTTTTATTTTGGGGCCCTTCAAGTTCAGATCAAGGTCAGGCATGGAGATTTTGGGGGCTTTGATGTTCATCTCAGGCATCTTGAACTTGGGGCCCTTCAGTTTTGCATCTGGACCTTCAATACTCACATCTGGGGCATCGATGTCCACTTTGGGGCCAGAAATATCAATGTCAGCTTTAGGGAGGGTAACATCCATATTTGGGCCTTCACCTTTGAAGCCAGGCATGCTGAACTTGGGCATTTTCACCTTGGGCATTTTTAGGTGCCAGTCTGGGCCATGAACATCCACACCAGGGGCATCAATGTCCACTTTGGGCCCTTTGATATCCATCTCTGGCCCTTTCAGATCCCCTTCAACTTTGGGCAGAGAAACATCCATATCACCTTTCACCTTGGGGCCCTTCAGGTCTAAATCAATGTCAGGCATGGAGATCTTGGGAGTTTTGATATTCATGTCAGGCATCTTGAGTTTGGGACCTTTTAAGCCTCCTTCTACACCTTCTACATTGATTTCTGGACCCTCAATGTCCATTCTGGGACCCTCTATGTTGATATCTCCTTTTGGCAGATCCACAGCCATTTCCGGCCCTTCCGCTTTTAAGCCGGGCACACCAAACTTGGGCATTTTCATTTTGGGCATTTTCAAATTCCAATCTGGACCATGAACATCCACATCAGGTGCATCAAGATGAACTTCTGGTGCTTTAATATCTACTTTGGGTCCTTTAAAGTCACCTTCTAAATTAGGAGCTGTAACATCTAAGTCTCCTTTAACTTTAGGACCTTTCAGATTTAACTCCACATCAGGCATAGAAACTTTAGGAGATGAAATACTCAGGAAAGGCATTTTGAACTTGGATCCTTTCACTTTCCCTTGGACCTCAACATCAGGAGCATTAATATCAACTTTTGGACCTGTCACATCAATATCTGGCTTTTTAACTTTGACATCCACCTCAGGTGTCTGAACTTTGGAGCCTGAAAAGTTAAATTTAGGAAGCTTAAAACGTGATTTCTTTGACTTGCCTTCAAGATTGACCTTAGGACCAGAAATGTCCACTTCTGGGCCCTTTACATCCAACTTGGGAGCTTTAATGTCACCTTCCAACTTGGGTCCAGAAACATCAACATCTCCCTTAAGCTTTGTCCCTTTCAAATTCAGGTCAATTTCTGGCATGGAGATCTTGGGCATGTTTACATGCATGTCTGGCATCTTCAGTTTGGGACCTTTCAATTTGCCTTCAGGGCCATGAATGTCAATATCTGGAGCATCTACATCTATCTTTGGACCCTTGATGTCAAGAGTAGGCCCTTTCACATCACCTTCTACATTTGGAAGGGAAACATCCACCTCTCCTTTCATCTTAGGGCCTTTAAGATTAAGGTCCAAATCTGGCATGGGTATCTTTGGAGCTTTGATGTTCATCTCTGGCATCTTGAACTTGGGGCCCTTCAGTTTTGCATCTGGACCTTCAATATTCACATCTGGAACATCAATGTCCACCTTGGGTCCTGAGACATCAATGTCAGCCTTGGGCAGGTTCACATCCACTTCTGGGCCTTCTCCTTTGAAGCCAGGCATGCTGATCTTGGGCATTTTTATCTTGGGCATTTTCAGGTGCCAATCTGGGCCATGAACATCCACATCTGGAACATCAACATCCACTTTGGGGCCCTTGATGTCAACTTCAGGAACTGTAATCTCACCTTCCACTTTTGGTAAAGACACATCCACATCACCCTTCACTTTGGGGCCCTTCAGGTTAAGATCGATGTCTGGCATGGAGATCTTGGGGGCTTTGATGTTCATCTCAGGCATCTTGAACTTAGGACCTTTCAACTTTCCCTCCGGTCCTTCAATGTTAACATCAGGGCCTTCAATGTCCACCTTGGGTCCTGATATATCAATATCAGCCTTGGGTAGGTTCACATCCACTTCTGGGCCCTCTCCTTTGAAGCCTGGCATGCTGAACTTGGGCATTTTCACCTTAGGCATCTTCAGGTGCCAGTCTGGGCCATGGACATCCACATCTGGGACATCCACATCCACCTTGGGGCCCTTGATGTCAACTTCAGGGGCCTTTAGGTCACCTTCCACTTTGGGCAGAGACACATCCACATCACCCTTTACCTTGGGACCTTTCAGGTGCAAATCAAAGTCAGGCATGGAGATCTTGGGGGCTTTGATGTTCATCTCAGGCATCTTGAACTTAGGACCTTTCAACTTTCCCTCCGGTCCTTCAATGTTAACATCAGGGCCTTCAATGTCCACCTTGGGTCCTGATATATCAATATCAGCCTTGGGTAGGTTCACATCCACTTCTGGGCCCTCTCCTTTGAAGCCTGGCATGCTGAACTTGGGCATTTTCACCTTGGGCATCTTCAGGTGCCAGTCTGGGCCATGAACATCCACATCTGGGACATCCACATCCACCTTGGGGCCCTTGATGTCAACTTCAGGGGCCTTTAGGTCACCTTCCACCTTGGGCAGAGACACATCCACATCACCCTTTACCTTGGGACCTTTCAGGTGCAAATCAAAGTCAGGCATGGAGATCTTGGGGGCTTTGATGTTCATCTCAGGCATCTTGAACTTAGGACCTTTCAACTTTCCCTCAGGACCCTCAATGTTAACATCAGGTCCTTCAATGTCCACCTTAGGTCCAGTCACATCAATGTCAGCCTTAGGCAGGTTCACGTCCACTTCTGGGCCTTCTCCTTTGAAGCCTGGCATGCTGAACTTGGGCATTTTCATCTTGGGCATTTTCAGGTGCCAGTCTGGGCCATGGACATCTACATCTGGGACATCAATGTCCACTTTGGGGCCTCTGAGGTCAACTTCAGGGCCTTTCAAGTCTCCCTCTAGCTTGGGACCTGTGACATCCACACCTCCTTTTATTTTTGGACCTGTTAGATTAAGATCAATATCTGGCATAGATATCTTTGGAGTCTTCAAATGCATTTCAGGCATCTTAAACTTTGGACTTTTCCACTTTCCTTCAGGTCCTTCAATATTCACATCAGGACATTCAACATCCACTTTGGGTCCTGACACATCTATGTCAGCCTTGGGAAGGTTCACGTCCACTTCTGGGCCCTCTCCTTTGAAGCCAGGCATGCTGAATTTGGGCATTTTCATTTTGGGCATCTTCAGGTGCCAGTCTGGACCATGAACATCCACATCTGGGACATTAACATCCACCTTGGGGACTTTGATGTCAACTTCAGGGGCCTTTAGGTCACCTTCCACTTTGGGCAGAGACACATCCACATCTCCTTTGACCTTGGGACCTTTCAGGTGCAAATCAAAGTCAGGCATGGAGATCTTGGGGGCTTTGATGTTCATCTCAGGCATCTTGAACTTAGGACCTTTCAACTTTCCCTCAGGACCCTCAATGTTAACATCAGGGCCTTCAATGTCCACCTTGGGTCCCGAGACATCAATGTCAGCTTTGGGCAGGTTCACGTCCACTTCTGGGCCTTCTCCTTTGAAGCCTGGCATGCTGAACTTGGGCATTTTCATCTTGGGCATTTTCAGGTGCCAGTCTGGGCCATGGACATCCACATCTGGGACATCCACATCCACCTTGGGGCCCTTGATGTCAACTTCAGGGGCCTTTAGGTCACCTTCCACTTTGGGCAGAGACACATCCACATCACCCTTTACCTTGGGACCTTTCAGGTGCAAATCAAAGTCAGGCATGGAGATCTTGGGGGCTTTGATGTTCATCTCAGGCATCTTGAACTTAGGACCTTTCAACTTTCCCTCAGGACCCTCAATGTTAACATCAGGGCCTTCAATGTCCACCTTGGGTCCTGAGATGTCCATGTCAGCCTTAGGCAGGTTCACGTCCACTTCTGGGCCTTCTCCTTTGAAGCCTGGCATGCTGAACTTGGGCATTTTCATCTTGGGCATTTTCAGGTGCCAGTCTGGGCCCTGAACATCAACATCTGGGACATCAATGTCCATTTTGGGGGCCTTTAGGTCACCTTCCACCTTAGGCAGGGAAATGTCCACATCACCTTTGACCTTAGGACTTTTCAAGTGTAAATCCACATCTGGCATGGAGATCTTGGGAGTTTTGATGTTCATTTCTGGCATCTTAAATTTAGGCCCCTTGATTTTTCCCTCTGGACCCTCGATGCTCATATCTGGGACTTCAATGTCAACTTTGGGTCCTGAGACATCAATGTCAGCCTTGGGAAGATTCACGTCTACCTCTGGACCCTCTGCTTTGAAACCAGGCATGCTGAACTTGGGCATTTTCATTTTGGGCATTTTCAGGTGCCAGTCTGGGCCATGAACATCAGGAGCATTTATGTCTACTTTGGGACCCTTGATGTTCACATCTGGTACTTTAATTTTACCTTCTACCTCAGGCACAGACACATCAACATCCCCCTTGATTTTTGGTCCTTTCAAATTTAGGTCCACATCAGGCATAGAAACATTTGGGGCTTTGAAATGCATGTCAGGCATCTTGAACTTGGGACCTTTCAATTTGCCCTCTGGTCCTTCAATGTCGATATCTGGCCCACTGATGTCACCTTTGAGGTCTGGCCCTTTGAGGTCACCTTCCAATTTGGGAACATCAACATCTACCTCTCCCTTTATCTTGGGACTTTTTAAGTGTAGATCAACATCTGGCATGGAGATTTTGGGAGCTTTAAAGTGCATGTCTGGCATCTTAAATTTAGGACTTTTCCATTTGCCATCTGGACCTTCCACAGCTATGTCTGACATGTCAACATCCAATTTGGGGCCTCTGACATCCACTTCTGGACCCTTTAACTCTCCCTCCAGCTTTGGGGCAGAAACATCAAAGTCTCCTTTGATTTTAGGCCCTTTTAAGTTGAAATCAACATCAGGCATGGAGATCTTAGGCGCATGAAAGTGCATTTCAGGCATCTTGAACTTCGGGCCTTTCAGTTTTCCTTCTGGACCCTCAATGTTCATATCCGGGGCTTCGATGTCCACCTTGGGTCCAGAGATATCAATGTCAGCCTTGGGCAGGTTCACATCCACATCTGGTCCCTCGCCTTTGAAGCCAGGCATACTGAACTTGGGCATTTTCATCTTGGGCATCTTCAGGTGCCAGTCTGGACCATGAACGTCCACATCTGGGGCATCAATGTCTATTTTGGGGCCTTTAATGTCCACATCTGGCACTTTCATTTCACCTTCTATCTTGGGCACAGACACATCCACATCCCCTTTCACTTTGGGGCCTTTCAAGTGTAAGTCCACATCAGGCATGGAGATCTTGGGAGTCTTGAAGTGCATGTCTGGCATCTTAAACTTAGGGCCTTTCAACTTTGCATCAGGACATTCTAGATCAACGTCAGGCATCTCCACGTCCACACTGGGGCCTTTCAAATCTCCTTCCAATTTTGGCACAGACACATCCACATCTCCCTTTAGTTTGGGCCCCTTAAGATTCAAGTTCACATCAGGCATGGAGATCTTGGGAGCCTTGAAGTGCATCTCAGGCATCTTAAACTTGGGGCCTTTCAGCTTTCCTTCCGGTCCTTCAATGTTGACATCTGGGGCTTCAATGTCCACTTTGGGTCCAGAGATGTCAATGTCAGCCTTGGGCACGTTCACATCCACTTCTGGGCCCTCACCTTTGAAGCCAGGCATGCTAAATTTGGGCATTTTCATCTTGGGCATTTTCAAGTTCCAGTCTGGGCCGTGAATGTCCACATCTGGGACATCGACGTCCACTTTGGGTCCTTTGATGTCCACATCTGGCACTTTCATTTCACCTTCTAACTTGGGCACAGACACGTCCACATCCCCCTTCACCTTAGGACCTTTCAAGTGTAAGTCCACGTCAGGCATGGAGATCTTGGGGGTCTTGAAGTGCATCTCAGGCATCTTAAACTTAGGGCCTTTCAACTTTGCATCAGGACATTCCAGATCGACTTCAGGCATCTCCACATCCACACTGGGACCTTTGATATCAACTTGTGGACCTCTGAGATCACCTTCTAGCTCAGGCGCAGAAGCATCAATTTCTCCTTTCACTTTGGGTCCCTTCAAATTCAAGTCCACATCTGGCATGGATATCTTAGGAGCTTTGATATTCAACTTAGGCATCTTAAATTTAGAGCCCTTTAATTTTCCTTCTGGTCCCTCTATATCCAAATCAGGAGCATCAATGTCCACTTTGGGGCCAGACACATTAATGTCAGCCTTGGGCAGGTTCACATCCACTTCTGGGCCCTCACCTTTGAAGCCAGGCATGCTGAACTTGGGCATTTTCACCTTGGGCATCTTCAGGTGCCAGTCTGGGCCATGAACATCCACATCTGGGACATCGATGTCTACTTTGGGCCCTTTGATGTCCACATCTGGCACTTTCATTTCACCTTCTATCTTCGGCATAGACACATCTGCATCCCCTTTGACTTTGGGGCCTTTCAAGTGTAAGTCCACATCAGGCATGGAGATCTTGGGAGTCTTGAAGTGCATGTCTGGCATCTTAAACTTAGGACCTTTCAGCTTCCCTTCTGGACCTTCAATATCAATATCACCAACATCCACATCCATCTTCGGGGCCTTCATGTCAATTTCAGGACCTTTCAACTCTCCTTCCACTTTGGGAAGGGAAACATCTACATCAGTTTTCAGTTTAGGGGCTTTTAGATTAAGTCCAACATCAGGCATAGAGATTTTCTGTGTCTGTATATTCATGCTTGGCATCTTGAACTTGGGACCCTTTAGTTTCCCCTCTGGACCTTCAATATTCACATCTGGAACATCAATGTCCACCTTGGGACCTGAGACATCAATATCAGCCTTTGGCAGGTTTACATCCACTTCTGGGCCCTCTCCTTTGAAGCCTGGCATGCTGAACTTGGGCATTTTCACTTTGGGCATCTTTAGATGCCAGTCTGGGCCATGAACTCCCACATCTGGTGCATTAATGTCCACTTTGGGACCTTTGATGTCAACATCCGGAGTTTTTATCTCTCCTTCTACTTTTGGAATTGTAACATCATAATCTCCTTTCATTTTAGGACCTTTCAAATGCAAACCAACATCTGGCATGGATATCTTCTGAGGCTTTATATTCATTTCTGGCATCTTAAATTTAGGACCTTTTACTTTTGCATCTGGACCATCAATATTCACATCTGGAACTTCAACATCCACCTTGGGCCCTGAGACATCAATGTTGGCCTTGGGCAAGTTCACATCCACTTCTGGGCCCTCACCTTTGAAGCCAGGCATGTTGAACTTGGGCATTTTCACCTTGGGCATCTTTAGGTGCCAGTCTGGGCCATGAACATCCACATCTGGAGCACTGATGTCAACTTTGGGCCCTTTAATGTCCACATCTGGCACTTTCATTTCACCTTCTACATCAGGCACAGACACATCCATATCTCCCTTTAGTTTGGGCCCCTTAAGATTCAAGTTCACATCAGGCATGGAGATCTTGGGAGCCTTGAAGTGCATCTCAGGCATCTTAAACTTGGGGCCTTTCAGCTTTCCTTCCGGTCCTTCAATGTTGACATCTGGGGCTTCAATGTCCACTTTGGGTCCAGAGATGTCAATGTCAGCCTTGGGCACGTTCACATCCACTTCTGGGCCCTCACCTTTGAAGCCAGGCATGCTAAATTTGGGCATTTTCATCTTGGGCATTTTCAAGTTCCAGTCTGGGCCGTGAATGTCCACATCTGGGACATCGACGTCCACTTTGGGTCCTTTGATGTCCACATCTGGCACTTTCATTTCACCTTCTAACTTGGGCACAGACACGTCCACATCCCCCTTCACCTTAGGACCTTTCAAGTGTAAGTCCACGTCAGGCATGGAGATCTTGGGGGTCTTGAAGTGCATCTCAGGCATCTTAAACTTGGGGCCCTTCAGCTTCCCTTCCGGACCTTCCAGGCTCACATCTGGGGCTTCAATGTCAACTTTGGGTCCAGAGATGTCAACGTCAGCCTTGGGCAGGTTCACATCCACATCTGGGCCCTCGCCTTTCAAGCCGGGCATGCTGAACTTGGGCATTTTCATCTTGGGCATTTTCAGGCTCCAGTCTGCACCTTGGACTTCCACATCTGGTGCTTTAACGTCTACCTTGGGTACTTTGATGTCCACATCTGGAACTTTCATCTCACCTTCTA
The DNA here is from genome assembly GCF_037043125.1 of Eumetopias jubatus. Lineage (NCBI taxonomy): Eukaryota > Metazoa > Chordata > Mammalia > Carnivora > Otariidae > Eumetopias > Eumetopias jubatus. Next base: position 9,319,768 of record NW_028274819.1, on the reverse strand, counting down.
TTTTTGGTACTGACATATCTAGATTGCCTTTCATTTTGGGTCCTTTAAGATCCAAGTCAACATCTGGCAGAGTCATCTTAGGAGCCTTGAAGTGCATCTCAGGCATCTTAAACTTGGGGCCTTTCAACTTTCCTTCTGGTCCTTCGAGGCTCAAATCTGGAGCACTAATATCTACCTTGGGTGCAGAAATGTCCACATCAGCCTTGGGCAGGTTCACATCCACTTCTGGGCCTTCCCCTTTGAGGCTGGGCATGGTAAATTTGGGCATTTTCATCTTGGGCATCTTTAGGTTCCATTCAGGACCATGAACTTCAAAATCTGGGGCACTGACGTCTACTTTTGGCCCTTTGAGTTCCCCTTCCATCTTTGGCACCGTAACATCATATTCTCCCTTTACCTTGGGACCTTTCACATGCAAATCCACATCAGGCACAGAGATCTTAGGGGCCTTGATATTCATCTCAGGCATCTTAAACTTGGGACCTTTCAGCTTTCCTTCAGGTCCTTCAATGTTCACATCTGGAACTTCAACGTCCACCGTGGGTCCAGAGATGTCAATGTCAGTCTTGGGCAGGTTCACATCCACTTCTGGGCCCTCTGCTTTGAAGCCAGGCATGCTGAACTTGGGCATTTTCATTTTGGGCATCTTCAGGTGCCAGTCTGGGCCGTGAACATCAACATCTGGAACATCGATATCCACTTTGGCACTTTTAAGTTCAACGTCAGGAACTTTAATCTCACCTTCCACTTTTGGCACTGTGACATCGTATTCTCCTTTTACTTTAGGGCCTTTCAAATGTAAGTCCACATCTGGCATGGAGATCTTTGGGGCTTTGATATTCATCTCAGGTATCTTAAACTTAGGTCCTTTCAGTTTACCTTCTGGTCCCTCAATGCTCGCATCTGGAGCACTAACATCTACCTTGTGCCCAGAAATGTCCACATCAGCCTTGGGCAGGTTCACATCCACTTCTGGGCCCTCTGCTTTGAACCCTGGCACACTGAATTTGGGCATTTTCATCTTGGGCATCTTAAGATGCCAGTCTGGGCCCTGAACATCCACATCTGGGGCATCAAGGCCCACTTTGGGGTCTTTCAGTTCCCCTTCAAGTTTTGGGACTGTTACATCATACTCTCCTTTTACCTTTGTGCCTTTAACATGCAAATCGACATCAGGTATGGAGATCTTTGGTGTCTTGACACTCACTTCAGGCAGCTTAATATCAGGGCCTTTAAGTTTGCCTCCCAGGCCCCCTATGTTCACATTTGGGGCCTCCAAATTGACCTTGGGCCCCAAAATACTGATATCTTTGGGTAGTCTCACATCTACAGCTGGGCCTTCCCCTTCAACTCCTGGAGGGCTGAACTTGGGCATTTTCAGGTTCCATTCTGGGCCATGAACTTCCACACCTGGGGCACTGACATCCACTTTGGGGCCTTTGACATCCACTTCAGGGACTTTGGCTTTCCCTTCTACTTTGGGGAGTGTGACATCTACACCCCCTTTCACTTTAGGTGCAGCCACATTGAGATCTACATCTGCCATAGAGATCCTGCACGTTCCTGTTTTCCCAGAAGGACTACTAAGCGTGGGTCCTGTCAAGGTCCCCTCAAGGCTAGGTGTCTCTATGTCCACTTTGGAGCCTTTAACTGCCACTTGAGGGCCTTTAACATCACCTTGCACCCCAGGCACTGAAACCTTAATATCTCCCTTCAGTTTAGGGGATCCAAGGCTCAGATCCACATCCTGCATGGAGATTTTAGGTTTCTGTATGCTCATTTCAGGAGTCTTGACTTTCGTACCCTTCACCTTCCCTTCCAGTCCCCCAGCAGCAACTTCAGGCAGGCTGACGTCCCCAGAGATCCCAGGAAGAGTCACTTCACCTGTGGGCAGTGCCACATCAATGCCAGCTCCCCCTCCCTTAGAACCTGATACAGAGAATTTGGGAACTTTCACCTTGGGCATATTCAGTTTGCCCCCAGGCCCATGAATATCAACGTCAGGGGCTTGAACTTCCACACTGGAGCCACTGAGAGTGCCCTCAATTTTGGGCCCCGAGATGTCCACCCCTATGCTCCCCTGTGGCTTGGCACCTTTCAGGCCTAGGTTACTCTCAAGGGATGGCCCAGTGATCTGGGGGCCCTTCAGCTTCCCCTCGTACCCCTCAATATTGGCAGAAGGAGCACTGACTTCTAGCTGAGGGGTCTGGATGTTCCCGCCAATGGTCAGGCCTGGCTGGCCACCCTTGTGCTCCACAGAGAATTCAGGTACAGAAACGCTCAGCCCTGCCACTGGTGCCTGGCCCTCAGGCACTGTTGACACACTGAATTTTGGCACCTTCATAGTGGGAATTTTAATTTTCCCATTACTGCCACTCTCCAGAGACGGGTCCTGCACCTCCACTGCCCCACCCCCAAGAGAAGACGAGATGTCCACTCCTGGAACTTGGACCCCTCTTTTGCCACCCAAGTTCAAGCCTTTTGCACTGACATTGATGCCTGGGCTCCCCACCTTTATCCCAGGCACGGTGACCTGGAGCTTCGAGTGGCCAGCACCTTGGAGCTCTGGTCCTGAAGCGGAAACGGACCCCGCTCGGATGTCCACAACAGAGCCCGTGGTAGAAGACACTGCCCCCGGGCCCGAGGGCAGTCTGATCACTGTCTGGCCAGAGTGGGTGTCCACATCCACAGTGGAGATTTCCGTCAGTTCATGCCGTGGAATCTTGATCTTGAACTCTGGGCTGCTGATATCAATCTCCCTGGTTCCCTCGCGGCCTGTCACGTCGACAGTGTAGGCCGTGACCCTTCTAGTCACCGTGATGGTGCGGCTCTGGGTCTCCCCAGGGTCCCCTTCTAGTCCATCCTCTGACCTCAGCCGAGGCTTGATCTTCGTGGTGTAGATGCGCTGGTAGTCCTCATCATCCCCGCTCTGCAGAAAGACACAGCCGGCCGAGGCTGTAGCAGGGTCTGCCTGAGCCACAGACGCCCGGCCACAGCCCAGCTGCCAACATGGTTGCCTGTTTCCCAAAGAAGCTGGGACCAGAACGGAGGCCCCACGGAGCCTCCTGGGGCGGAGCACGGAGCGGGGAAGAAAGGGGCTGACAGCCACATCACAGGAGGAAAACGAATTATTTGGGGACACTCCGGGAAGCAAAAGCCATGGGGGAGAGATGTGGGGTTGACTCCTGCCTTGCGTGGTCTGGAAGAAGGATTTACAATCAATTCTAGATTCCACCTGTCCTGTCAAATCCCAGGGATGCCTCCCAGCTCTGTGTGGATTTGACCCTTGGGCTCTCAATTCTCGACTCACTGGCTTGTTTAATGGGGACCCGTCAGAAAGCTTTTGTTGAGACTCTGCCGTGCTTGGGTTAACACTTTCACTTTGAGGACCCATTATTTGTTAAGTAAACAAGCCATCAGAAGGAGCAAAGAAACGTCCCCCAGGCACTTTGCTGCCCAGCCTCTGACTCACAGATGAGTCCAGGCCTCTGGAAGGATAAAAACGGTGTCTGGGAGGCAGAGCAGGGCACCTGTGAGACTAGTCTGAGGATTCCTTGCCAAGCAGCTGAGCTTCCTCCTGGCATCTAGGGCCAGACAGCGTGAGTGGGTCCCTATGCTGCGGCACTCTGGAGAGACTGACGGAAGACTTTCAAGGGCAACATCAGCCACACGCCACACACAAATAGGAGGAACACGCGGTCTGACTTAACAGAGAGTGCAGAGGGGAGAAAGCAGGAGAAGGAGCCACAAGAGAGGCCCAGGAGGCAGATACAAGGCTCAGGAAGTGGCCAGCAGGTCAGTGTGGCTACAGGGGGCTCAGGGCGCAGATGGGCCAGTCGGGCACTCACCAGAACCACCTCAGAGCTTCGGGAGCTGAAGACTTCGTGGGCCCAGGTCTGGCCAGGCTCAGGGGAGCGGTCCCCCTTGCGATGCAGCTTCAGGCCCACAGTGTGGTGCCCCATGGTGTTCAGCAGCTGGGTCACCTCGCCTGACTGCAGGTTGTCAAAGTAGATGGTGGCACCCACAATCTGGTCCCCTGAGCAGGACGGAGCAAGAAGCAGGTGAGACCCACGGGGTCTTGGGAAAACAGCACACATCCTGGGCCCTCGAACTGACTTGCATTCAATGTGTGTCATGACCACCCTACAGGACAGGTGCGGTAATACCCGTTGCGCAGATGAGGAAAGGAAGGCTTAGGGAGGCCCACCGATTCGCCCGAAGTGGCAGATCTTGTGGGTAGTGAAGTGGGCACTAAGGACGACGTCTCCACCCCCCTACATAACCACTCCCCCCGAGGACTCTGGATCGAGGGACACAGAGTGGGCAGGGCAGGGGAGGGCAGGACTTGGGCACCGACCGTCCTGATGTCGCTGGCACTGGCCCCTCCACGGCCCCTGTGGCCTTCCCTCCGCCGCCCTCAGCCAGCCCAGCCCAGCACCCAGCCCGCACCCTGAGGTGACTCACCCTCCTTGACCACCCCAGTGCGGGCCGCAGGGGAGTTCTGCATCACCTCCTGCACAAAGACGCCGTCGTCCCTCTGGGCGATGGTCAGCCCATGGGAGCCGCTGCCCTGCCAGTTGGGCAGCAGCAGCTCCCGGGTCGTGTCTTCTTCCTTCTCCATCTGGGGTGAGGTAAGGAAACGTGGGCTCAGGACAGTGGGGGCTCGAGGGCATGAGGAGATAAGAAAGCCAAGGATCTCTGGTGCTGTGAACTTGCAGGGAGTGCAGCGTGTCCCAGGTGCCCATTTCTGCTGTGGAAATGGTCCCCGTGGAAAGTGGACACTGGCTCATTCCTTACCCCCGGGGCCCTGCCTCCCGATGCCACCCACCCTGGGTCCCCCCCTCCCCCGCCCCTCACCTCCGTCACACCCTCCCTCCCACGGACCTTTTGCAGGACTCAGTTCAGGAGCGGATGCCTTGCCAGGAGCCCGCCCCTCCTGCCTCTCTTCTCAGTCTCTCTCGTCAGGAATCTCGGTCACACAGCCTAGGGAAAAGTGGACAAAGATGCTCACGCTCAACAGGCAGCTCGCTCAAAACCCCGACTGCAAAAGGTGGCTGGCTTGCTCCTGTTCCGTTCTCGGGGCCACACCGAAACCCTAGCCCTCCCCTACTTCAGCTCCATACATACATGACTGTCCAAGCTGGGATCGCAGAAAGGGGGCTTAGGGGAGTCCAGACCCAGATATAAACCCTGGTATCAACCCTGGCTCTGGGGCCCGAGTGGCTCACTCGGTTAAGCGGCTGCCTTCAGCTCGGGTCATGATCCCAGAGTCCCAGGATCGAGTGCCGCATCGGGCTCCCAGCTCAGCGGGGAGCCTGCTTCTCCCTCTGCCTCTGCTCGCGAGCTCTCTCTCACTCTCTCTCTCTCTCTCTCTCTCTCTCAAATACGTAAATAAAATCTTTAAAAAATAAAAAGAAATAAACCCTAGCTCTGCGTCCTCCCAGCTGTGTGCATGTCCCTGGCCAAGTCACTCAACTTCTCTGAACATCCATCTCCTCCTCTGTGAAAACGGAGCTGATACAGGATCTCCCTGAAGATGGAAGGAGAGCGCGCGCGAGCGTGTGTGAAAAAGCTCAGGCGCACACGAGTCTCACAAAACACCCATTCTCTTTAGGCTCTTTATAACAGCTCCAGGAAGGAGACGTTGCTGTCCCCATTTTACAGATGGAGAAACTGAGAGCTGAGGTCCACCATGAGCGTGCCACTACCCTTGGGCTCTGAGTCTGCAACTCTCTCCCCTACAGCACCTCAGGTCTGCAGCTTTAACCGGCGTGAGACTCCACTTCTCTGTGTCTCCAGCACTGAAGGCCTGAAAGCAGGAATGGTGGTGCCCTCCCTCCCCTGCTGACAAACAGTGACTCTGAGTCACCTGATCCAACCCGGTCTTTAGGACCAGGGGGACTCTCAGCAGCTGGGAGCTCCAGATGCAGCAGGCTGAACCAAAGAAGCCCCGAGCCCCTCCGGGGCCAGTCCACGCCCCAGATGCTTGAATGCAGCTGAGCTGCCTCAGGGACACGGGGAGTCAGGGCCCATCTGGCTGCCCACGCAGGGCGCTGGGCCAGGCCCCCTGAGGAGCCGGCACTCGGGAGCAAAGATGCCCTCTGGCCACAGGATGAGCTGTCAGCTGCAGAGGTGCCCTGGGAAGACACGAGGCAGGACTCTGAATACAGCCCTGGCCTACAGCCACCCACGCAGAATGGCAGGGGCAGAGTCATCCAGAAGCAGGTCTGTGAAACCGTGTGGGGGATGCTAAAAATCAGGCAGAGCCTCACCCAAAGCCCCACCCTAAAGCTGTTTACATTCAGAAATTAGTCAACCGATCAATAAATACGTGCATACTGATGGCCTCCTGCATGTCCAACACTGTTGCAGACACAGCAAAGAAAACCAGCAAGGGACAGGCACAGCCCAGCCCAGCCCTGCGCCCACTCGCAGCTTTAGATTGTCACTGAACTTCACTTGCGTGTCCTCCCAGCATTTACTAAATGCGCTCCATGCACCAGATGGGGAGATTTTAAAGACTTAAGTTCCTGTCCCGGATATAAATTATGAGCAAGGTGCTCTGGGTGTGACTCATTTAGCCTCAGAATGTTCTAGAAGGTTGGGGAGCCTCCTGGGGGGGGGGGAATGAAATGTAGAAGGAGAGAATGGGGCAAAGAGAACCTATTATTTGCCAGTTCTCTTGAAGGCGTTAGAGTTTGCCTCTGAGCACAGGATCGTGTCCCTCGGAAATTCACGGGCGCTTAGCAGCTCTGGCGAAAGACAGCGCCTAGATACCAGTCCTCCACACACTGAACTCACGCATGCAGTATTTAGGACATGGGTGCTGCCTAGGAGGCGAGCAGAGCCACTGACGGTGAGCAGCCTATCAGCACAGGTGTGAGCTAGGGAATCGCCTCTTCCCCTCCCAACAAGCAGCCCCTATGGGAAGTCACACCGACCCCAGCGAACAGCACAGCTGCGACTTTAAGGCGCCTTCCCCCAGCGTCCAGCACCAAGAAGCCAGCCCTGCAGACAGGGAGCCAGGCAGGGCAGGGGAGGAAAAGGCTTCCAGCCTGAGGGCTTCTCAGCTCTCTGAAGCCACCAACCAGCCTAGCACCCCACTCTTCCTCCTTGAGCAGGCCCCCCCTTTTCTCTGCCCAGCAGAGCCAGCAGGCAGCGAGGGGTGGAGACGGAGAGCCAGCTCACCCTCGCCCACAGCTCGGCCCCACCCTCCCTCCTTCCCCAATGAGTCACTGAGGCTGCAACAGCTCCAGACATGCAAAGGGTCACGCCTAAAAACCCATCGATGAAGTGCTTCGTTGGCCAGAGCCCCGGTGCCAGAGGGGCTGGGGCTCCGGCGCAGATGGGCAGTCAGCTTCCCTCAGGATGGAGCCCCAGGCCAGGAGTCCCCAAAAGCACAGCTCGGAGGCTCAGGAGGGACTTGCTATGCACCTCAAGCCAAGCAGCTCAGAAGGAGGGGAGAAAGCCATCATGAGTGGTGAAGGGTCCACAGCCCGTGAGAACAGGAGCCGTGGGACCAGGGGCTGCAGGTTGGCCCCAGCAGGGCACCCCCTGGATTCCTGGCTGGGAGGGGCTGCCAACCACCCTGCCTGCCCCGGCCTAGGGCTCTCCTTCTAGCGCAGCCAGGAGCAACTCCCCTCCCCTCTCCTCTGCTCTGGGCCATTGAGGTGGCTGCACATGGGGCTGCTACTGGGGGATTCGAGACCACGGTGGGAAGGGTCTGTTTACTGCATCTGAGTCCCAGCGCTCAGTCTCTCCCACATCTTTGGAGCCTGTACCAAGCCCATATGGGCCCTTCTTCCCCTACATAAGTCAGGTGATGCCAGGCTTCCCTGGGGCCTGAGGGTCCTGCCCTGTGGCTACCCAAAGGAGGGTCTTTGGAACTCCAGGGAATTCTGCACATTCGGCCCAAGTGTCATAAGTCTTTGGAGCTAGAAGACACCTTATAGCCATGCTGTCAACATGGTAGCTATATGTGGCTATTTAAATGTATATTAATTTAAATTAAATTGAATTGTTAGTTTATTGCTTGCAGTAGCCGCATTTCAAGAGCTCAACAACCACATAAGGGCTACCATATTAGGGCAGATGCAGAACATTTCCACCACTGCAGAAAGCCCTGCGGGACTGCACTGTCCGGTATTTACAGATGGGGAAGGCAAGGTCCAGAGAGGTGAGGACAGGAGAGTGTCGGGGTCCCAGAACCCTGGTCTGCCAGCTCCCCACCCCGAGGTCCACCTGACCCTGGCTCACAGTGTCCTTTATGATGGGAGGGACTGGAGTGGGGACCCTCTAGGCAGAAGGCTGCTTAGAGGGCCGAGAAAGAGCGAGATGGGACGTCCACTCCACCCGTGAGGCTGAGACTGCAGAGACACCATAACTCGGGCTAGAAGCAGCGAGAGAAGAACAGGGCTGTGCCAACAATTCAACACTGCGAAGAGCGGGCGCCTGGGTGGCTCAGTCGGTTAAGTATCTGCCTTCGGCTCAGGTCATGATCCCAGGGTCCTGGGATTCAGCCCCAGCCCGCCCCCGCCCCCACCCCCGTTGGGCATCTTGCTCAGCGGGAAGTCTGCTTCTCCCTCTCCCTCTGCCCCGCCCCCTGCTCCTGCACACACTCTCTCTCTCAAATAAATTTATGTATTTATTTATTTGAGAGAGAGAGTGCACATGAGAGGAGGGAGGGTCAGAGGGAGAAGCACACTCCCCGCTGAGCAGGGAGTCCGATGCGGGACTCGATCCTGGGACTCCAGGATCATGTCCTGAGCCGAAGGCAGTCACTTAACCAAATGAGCCACCCAGGCGCCCAATAAATAAAATTTTTTAAAAAGCCTTCAAAGAGGAATGTGCAGACCGGAGGGGGCGGGGGTTGACATGCGGGCAGATCCGGGAGGCAGACTCCTTGCCCAGGGCAAAGGGTCTCTGCCAGGGGTGGCGTCCAGAGGAGCATCTTTCCCACCCTGCCCTTAGGGAACAGAGCCCCTTCGTCCCCCAAGAGCGAGTATGAAGTCAGCCGGGGGGGGGGGGGGGGGGCCCAGCCTAACCGCCGCTGCAGCCAAAAACAGCCTCGCAGCCAGTGTCAGGGTCAAGATGACAGGAACTGACAGAGGCCCACTGCCCGAGAGACATGGCCGTGGGCCTCTATGCCTTCTGTGCGCCAAACCTGAAGCTACATACCAGAGGGGCACAAGTGTGAGCACATGCCCAGCACAGGATGGACACGGGAGGTGAGGCTCCAAGGGAGAGAGAGGCGCTCCCACCCACTGAGGAGACAACACCAACAGCACTGGGACTTGTACCCAGCGCAATGGCAGGTACGGGACGGATCAGACCCACCATACACACAAGCCAGGGAGAAGCACCTCCCGAGCCCAGGAAGAATGAAATGACTCACACCCCAGGTAGAGACCTCCACCAGAGGGAAAGTCCCCTTATAAAAGGACGAGCGGGTAGGATATTGAAAGAAAAGGAAGACACACCCAGAGGGGCAATCCGCTCTCATAAGCACCAGACAGCAAAGAGGAAGGGAAAGTGCTGCGTTGAGAGAAAACCCCCAACAGACTGAGAAAAGGAGAATTCTGCCGAGCTCCTGTGGCGTGCTGTAGTTCCAGGCCTGGGGGCTCATTCGATCCCGGACAACCCTCCGTGATTAATAATTAATGTCCTTATTTTAGAGATGCAGCAGCAGGCCTCCAGAGAAAAGATGACTTGCCCAAGTATGAGCTAGGGTTTGAGATGTAAGCCCGGGCTTCTAGGACTCTGTGGCTCCAAAGCAAACAGCCTTTACCTCGGTGGAGGAATGAAAGCGCAAATAAATACACACAGGATGAGAAACCACAGAGAAAGATGCACAAGGGAGATACACAGAAGAGAGACCTACACTGGAGGAGGGCCAGAGAGACACCCACGGGAAGATGAAGGGGCCTCCATGCTCACCTAGAGGGAGACATGGTGCGGGGGGAGGCCTCAGCAAGAGGGGCTGAGATGCCCCTAGGGGACCCAAAGACCCAGGGAGTGCAGGAGACCCGCCCAGAGAACCTGACCCCTTTCAAGTGCCACAAGCAGCAGGAGGGAGGGCCGGCGCCCACGCCTCCCGTGCCCACACACCAGCCACTTCCCGGCCAAAAGGGGACAGCAGACCTGGATGAGCAGAGTCCCAGGAATCCTGGGAGCCAGGATCTGAGGGGCTCGTTGAGGCCATGTCCCCAGGAGTCAGATATCCTGAACCATACAGACCCCCAGCTCACCTGTACGCTCTCTGGGACCCCAGCAGGTGAAGGGTCCCCTCTGGGGCTTGGGGGACACGAGACCCACTCCAGAGAAAAGCACCAGTAGGGCAAGGCAGCTACTTCTGCTCACTGGGAAATGGGAACAACCACAACAGGGCTGATGCTCATCCCACACGGGGCAGGCATGGCTTCTGGGGCCCAAGCCTCCAAATGGACCTCCATGGAGGCGGCTGCCAGAGCTCTGCCATATTCTAACTGGGGGAGAAGAGCACGGTAATCTCAAGAGTCTAAGCCGGCATCGAGAACGTTTACACTCCGCTCATCCTGGGGGGGGGGGCAGCCCAAGGGGGCCTGTTGTGTGTTGGGGGGAGGGCGGGATTATCAGGGAGAATACCACTAACATGCTGCAAGACACAGGCGATCTGGGCACTGGAGAGACATTCCCAGAAGGACACACAAGGACGGGCACCCTCCGCGTGCACACAGACACGCTCATCAGCCCCGTTCCCCGCTCTTCCCAGCCCTGAGAGGGCCCACAGCCCCGCCTTCCCCAGCTCCCAACAGACACCTGTCCGGGCAGCCCCAGGCCCTGCCCATTATGGAAGGCGCCTATACCTGCCAACCCGGTGCCGGGAGTCAGTGTCTCCCTCTACCCGTGCGCCCCTATCTCCTTGTTCCCTGGCTACCTGGGCCACTGGCCCAGCGCACAGCTCCCACCAGCAGGAAGTTCCTCCAGCTGGGTCACTCCAGCCCTCTCCTCCTGGTCAGCCCCAGCAGGGGCCCCCCACCTCAACGTCCAGGGGAGTCCCGCTCGCTCCTACCCCACGGGCCTGCTGGGTCCCTCCCTTATACCTTTCTCCACCTCTCTCCCCTGGCCCTCTGCGCACAGCTTCCTCCCACCCCCCAGCGAGCTCCAAGTTCTCACTTCCAGCAGGGAGGGAGATTCCCTCTTCCTCCCATGACCGAGAGGGACTCCCCTCCTCCTTGCCACAGGGGATGGGGGCAGCAGCCCATTATCCAGCCCCAAGTCCCCGCCTCTGGCCGCACAGCCCGGGAAGAGAGAGCCTTTACCCAGGACCACGGGGACTAAGACACCAGCTCTGAGGGTGGCACCCTCCATGGGGCAGGGGCGGTGAAGAGGAACGCTCCATCTCACCCCGGGGGAAGGTGACAGCCCGGGAGCTGCCAGGGGGTGCAGAAACTCCCCAAGCAACAGGCGAGCTCTCCGCCCAGCGGTCAGGCCCCGCTAGTGCAGGGGCGCAGGGCCAGGCCCCCAGGCTCAGCCGCCAAAGAGCCGCCCCCCAACCCAGCCGGGACACGAAGCCGGGATCAGCTCCAGGCACTTCCCCTTCCCCTAGAACCTCCGCTCTGGCCCCCAGGGACAGGGCAGGATGTCCCTCCCTGACCAGCCGTGTGCAGCGCCTCGCTCGGCATCACTCAGCCGGGGCTTCATTCCCAGAGCTTATCCTCACCCTCCCGAGGGCCTCTGGATATGAACTCCAGGGCCCGGAAGCTGTCCAGGATGCAGAAACTGACTCTAGTCCTTACCTGCAGCCCCTATGAAATCTCCACCACCAGGACAGAGTCCCACTTCTGTCCCCTGCCCTGTAAGCCCCAGATGCAAGCAGAGTGACACATCCAGGACCACCATGCTCAGCCAGAAGAACATCCTCCCACAGGGAATAACACACACCTCACAGCTATGACGCCAGCGGTCACAGGGACGCAAGGCCACCGTGAAACGGCGCCGCCTGGACGCAGGCAAGACCCACAACTACAACAGCCCAGGCCTCCTCCTGGGGGAAACTGAGGCCAGGGGTGAGGAAGAGGGGCTCTGTCAGAACTCCTGCGCACATACACATTCCTGCTGAGCCCCACTATGGCCCACCCACGCAGGCCCCCACCCCTGGCCCCGGCCACCACGCACAGAGGAAACTGAGCTGGCCCGAGAAGGCCTGGGAGCCCAGCGGGATGGTCCGGGACCAGGGCTATGCCAGCTCCCGGCTAGCCTGGATGAAGCCTGTGGGGGCCGAAGAGAAAGCAGAAGGCCCTAGACATCGGCCGCCGCCACCACTTGACTGAAACCAGCACATTCTAGACCTTCTCCAGCAGCCACCTCCCTTCCTGTCCTCAGGCACCGGCAGAGGGTCAGCCCAGCTCCAGGGAGAGAAACTTGGGGGCGTTGGGGAGTGGTGGGGGGGTGGGGAAGAGCCAGCAGTGGGAGAGTTCCCATCAAGAGCAGGATTAGCTCTCCTGGTATGCCTCTGTCTGTCCCCAGGCGGTTCCCAAGTTCTGAGGAAGGTGGTGGCCACACCCCAGAGCCCCACACACCCCTCCACCCCCACAGCTTTGCCCCAACCTCTCAAACCAGCTCCTCAGGCTCTGGGCAGTGTGCTCCACCAGCACCAGCCAGCTAATTCCAAGTTAAGCCAAAGAATCTAGTCTGGCAATGCCTGGGCAGCTCCACCCAGGGCCTCCCTGGGACTCAGGTGACCCCGGAGACCCCCAGCCCATTCCCTGCCCTTGTCCGCTGCTAGCCTTCTCCCTCCACCAGTCTTCCGTGGTTTACTCTCTCAGGTGCACCCTGGGCCCTGGACTGTAGCCTCACCACCCTGAACCAAGTCTGGCTGGTCCAAGTCCCCAGCTCTGTGGGGTTAGCTCTTCAAGGGGCTGCCCAAACCAGGACCCCTGAATCACTGCTTAAGGGCCTCCCTGTCACCAGCACGAAGCCCCGCCTGACTTACGTGGCGCCCTATGTGTCCTTGTTCGATGACCAATGTTTCTGCCTGTCATCTCTTCAGGAAAAGGCTTTAGAGAGGGGCTTAGACACCCTCCAAGCCCCATTTTGAAGCTGGCAGACCCTGTGTCCTATGCTAGCCCAACTCTCATTGTCCCAGGTCCTCTCCCTCCCTGCCCCACCCCACCTCCTTCATACCCCAGCTCACAGCTCAGAGCAAGGAAGTACCCCCTAAGCCTGGGGCGCCCTTCGACTCCCCACTCTGCACACTCTGCCTACCTTGTGCTGGCCCAACCCATTATCCCTTTGGGTCAGGAGAAGGAAATCTCCCCATTACGCTTGGGAAAGGAAGTGAGTGCCACACCCTGCCGCAGGGATTTCCCTCATGGCAGGGCAAAGGAAGAGACGGAAAAGAAAGCAGAATCTGCCCCCCTACTTTAGACGCAGCATAGGTGCAGGGCCTGAAAATGCCTTCCAAAGCACCTTCAATCTCTTCCTCTTCCCCACCCCCCCCCCCGCCTCCACCTATCCCTACAGCCCCTGTCACTAGGTCCCATAACACCAACCCAGTCCCCACCAACGCTGGACTGTGCAAGGAGGAGCAGGTGATCCCTGCCTCCGGGAGGCTGGATTCTAACAGAGGAAACTATTTCAAAAGCAATTATTGGGAGCCCAGCGCTGTGCTGGGGACACAGAGGTAAATACCCGAGTCCTTTTTTCTCCCAAACTCCAAGTCATTCTCTAAGAACCCCACTACAGGGGATGGTCCCACTCTGCCGTTCCATAAACCCACTGCACGGAGCAGCGCTGTCAGCAGCACCCCGCGGGCTCCCTGGGGGCACTCGCCACCACCTCTCTGCAGCCACACCCAGTGAAAGGCGAGAGCACACACCACGCACACAATTCTCTGTGGCCACGTTGTGCAAAGGCGCCAGGGCCGTCCCCCACCTGGTGCGAGCGCCCAGCTAGAGCTGTGAGTTGCCCCGTCTGCCCGCTCGGCTCCCCTCCCACGCAAGGGGCACAGCCAGGCCTGCTCAGACCCCACGTGTCCCTCGCGGCCAGCGACGCCCACGGGCTGCGCCCCCCACACCCCGGGCCCTGGCACTGCAGGGGGCGCCCAGGCCAGCCAGGGGAGGGCCAGGCCCTCCCACGCTGCACTCCCTCTCCCTGCATGGGAAAGCCTTACATAACACCGCTCCGAACACACCCTAAGCACTCTGCCTTTCCAACTCCATGGCAGGACCTCGTTCCCCCAACCCTGTCTCCTGGAGCGCGCGGCTGGAGCGGAGGGTTCCCGAGACGACAGCTAAGCCCTCCTCCTACGCGGAGCCGGCTCCCGCCCCCACGTCCCACACACAGCCCCTTCCTCCCCCTCCCCTTTGCCCCTCACCACTCCTCCCCGAGTTCTGGTTTGAATTAGTCAGCGGCTCCAACCACCACATTCCTCAGGCCGCTGGCGCCGTGCCAGGCGCTGGGGCGGGGGCCATCCCGCCCTGACGGGTTTGGGAGTGGGGTGGGGGAGAGCGCACCGCCCCCGAAAGGGAAGGGGCGGTGCCGAGGGCCGGGCCGCCGCACAGTACCCCCCCTCCCCGCCCATCCCCCCCCGCGCTGGAATCTCCCTAATTACGCCCCCCACCCCCACTCCCACCCGTCCCGCCCCGAGGCGCGCTGCAAACTTCAGGCAGCACGGCCTTGGAGGAAGAAGGGAGACTTCTGGAGCGGGGAACGCGGCGGGGCCAGACTAGGGCGGGGCAGCTGGAGAGGGGCTGAGAAAGGGAGAGGCTGGTGGTACAGAACTGGGTGGGGCCGGGAAGACTCCGGACGCACAGTTAGAGGCGGAGGTGTGGGGAGCGGGGAGGGACAGCGGAGGGGGCGCGGGGTGCGGGGGCTCCGGGAGGGGCCGAGGGGCCGCGGCGGCGACCTCGGAAACTTCTCCAGTAAACACGGAATAGGAGCGGGAGCAGAGCGCTTGAGCCACCGCCCCAAGGAGAAGGAGGGGATGGGACGGGGACCCACAGGGGCCCCCAGGCCAGGAACGGGGCCAGCCCTCGAGAGAAATAGGGACTGGAGCAAAACACGCTTCGGAGCGATTTTCCAACTTTGCCCAACTTGCGCCCCAACTCCGAAGGCACAGTTTGGCTCCCAGGGCGCGACGCGTCGCCTCCCCGCGCGGCCCCGGGCTGCCCAGCTTGCTCCACACTGTTTGAATCCTCGCAGTGCGCCCGGCCCAAGCGCCTGGTCCAAGCCCCTGCAGCCCCCCTCCCCTCACCGGTTCTCGGAGTCCGGCTCACGCGGCGCCGCGGCGCGCCCGGTGCCCCTACCTGCGCGCTCAGCCCCCGGGCACAGCCATAGCCCGCGCGGGGCCCCAGGTCGCGGTGCTGCGGCTGCTGCAGGCGGCGAGCCCCGGTCGGGGCGGGTCCGGCAGGGCGGGCGGTGCAGTCCCCGCGGCGGAGCTGCTCCGAGTGGCCGGGCCCCCGCGCGCGGAGGCGGCTCTTGTAACTCCGGCTCCGGCGGGCGGGTCTGCCCGGAGCAGTGGGGAGAGGGCGGGGCCGGGCGGGGCCGGAGCGGGGCTGGGACGGGCGAGCGGGCCGACTCGGCACGGACCCGGGAGCGGGCTGCTGGGGGGGGGGGCGGGCTGCTGGGGGGGGCGGGCACTGGGGGTCGCGGGGACGAGGGGGCGCCGCACGTCCGAGGGGCTGCCTTCCCCCGCCCCCCTCCAGTGCCCCCTGCCCTGGCCCGCGCCTGGATCTACCCCCCAACGTTTTCAGTGTGTGGTCTCCCCGACAAGAAACTCCCCGAAGCTCCCTGAGGCTCATCTTCCCAGCTGGAACTGCGAATCAGCTCATTTTGCAAGAAGGGCCAAGAAGTTCAGAAAGCGGCTGGGGGGCTTGGGTGCTTGGGCCGCGACCTCCTGCCTGACGCGGACCTTTGAGTTTTCTCTCAACCCAGGCATCTACACTTCAAATCCCAGGCCCCAGGCTCTTCACTTGGTTCCCAAGCTTCATGCAGCCGCGCCCATTTCTCGCCTCCCCACTTTCGGAGGGCCCCCCCAATCCCTCCCCCCTCAAAACCGGTCTGTGGACGCTGGCCCCACCCCTGGAGTTAGGGTGCCCATGTGGAGTCCCCAGTGCCCCACGCACCACGGTGCAGCTCCCGCCGCTGCAGCGACACGGGAGTCAGGCCGGCAGCCCTTGGCGGAGCAGAGCCGGAGGCCCACCTTCCTCTGCGGACTCCGGAGGGAAGCGTGAGCTCCAGCCTTGCCTCCACTTACCCACTTCTTATCCGAGCCCCTCCCGCACCTACCCACTTGCAAGGACGCTATTTCCAAATTTACTGCCATTTCCCACAGCTACTTCTAACTCCATGAGATTTTATTAACCGTTTAATGATGGGGTGCGGGGGGGGCCTTCTGACTACCCAGCCCCCCTTCCATACTCCCATTCTCTTCTCCCCCACGAATCCTCTTATCCTCCCTCCTAGGTGGCCACCCACTACCCACATCAAGGTGGTTTTCCTTCCTTCCCAAATGCTGAGGAAGGAAGACCCCAGGCTGGGGCCCCGAGACGACCTGGCCCCAGGCGGGAGCACCCTCCTCACGGCAAGATCATGAGTGGGCTGGGGCTGAGACCTGCGGCCCTGTCCTCTGAAATGGCAAACATGTTTACAGGCTAAAAATACCCAGCAGTCAACTCTGCTGCCAGCCCTGGGGGCTGTGTCCCAGGTCCAGTTACCAGCACAGGCCATGGGGGAGGGAAGACACGGCGAAGGAGCCATAGCTGTGCAGAGACTCACACAATGGACGCAGAAAGGTGGAGACACATGTGTAGACATTCAGACAGGCATAGACATGCAAAGACAGACAAAGCAGAGACTTGGGCACCAGCATTCTCTCTCTGTCTCTTCTCTCACTCTGTCTGTCTCTCACTTGCTCTGGTGCGCAAGTGCGTTTTCTCTCCCCCCCCCAACCGCACCCCCCACCTCTCTCTCTCTCTCTCTCTCTCTCTCTCTCTCTCTCTCTCACGTACACACACACACACACACACACACACACACACACACATACACACACACGGAGGCACCCAGATAGGGACTCAAACCCACGGCAGAGGCAATGGCAGGCACACACATCACAAACCCAGGCTTTGGAAAGAACCACCTCCTCTATTTTGTTCTGTACCCCTTTTCTAGAACCTTATTAAAGAAAACATCTAGGGCACCGGGTGGCTCAGTGGGTTAAGCATCTGCCTTGGGCTCAGGTCGTGATTCCAGGGTCCTGGGATTGAGTCCCAGCATCGGCATCGGGCTCCCTGCTCAGCGGGGAGTCGGCTTCTCCCTCTGCCCCTCCCCCCTGCTCATGCTCTCTCTCCCTCAAATAAATAAATAAAATGTTTAAAAAGAAAACATCTAAACTGTTCAACTTTGGGATGCTTTTAAAAACAAATACCGAGAGCTCATTATTCCCTTTACTGATGGCTTTTTAATTCTTAATTTCATTTTCAATGACATTTATTCAGCTTTTAACAAATGCAGCAAGAATACAGAGAAACTAAAGGGGCCCGTCATGCTGCGAGTCAGATAATCCCTGTTGACATTTTTTAAATAGAATCAATGCCTCCACCTGCTGAAGAATGTAAACAATACAGAAAGGTAGAACGATAAAAAGTAAATGTCTCCCTCCTCCCCTACCCAGTCCCTCTCCCCAAAAGTAACCACTGTTAACAGTTGACCGAAGGATTTTTAACTTTATGAATCACCTGGTTCCTTAAAGTGCACGTTTTCCCGGGACATATTTAAAAGGGGAGTGGATTTACACCTAGGTTTTCGGAAACATCGATGATGCACCACAGAGACACAGGGGAGCTGCAGAAGGTCGATGGGAGTTTGGAGGGAGGGGCTGGAGCAGCGGGAAAGGACCAGTGGGGGAGGGTGTGGATGTTGTACCCTCCCCGCAGCATGGGCTCTGTCAGCCCCCCCCCACCCCCCGCGAGTGAAAGAGCAGAGGCTAGTGTCCTGGGCTCAAGGCCAACTTATCTGCTCCACTGTTTGTTCTGGCCACCCTCTTGGTCAACAGAAAAGAAGGCAGGAGAGTCTGCTTTGGGGAGCAGCTATGGAGTAGGGATTACTGTCCAGGTCCTTCATTCAGGGGTAGGAGTGTCATACCTGGTGGCGGGTGGTCATGGGGACTGGCTCCTGCCCCATTGCGAGCTAGGAGAGGAGAGGAGGAGTAACCTAGACCCTTGGCCCGTAAAACACACACACACACACACACACACACACACACACACCCCACAATCCGTACCCACTGGAATGGGGAGCTGGGCTTTCCTAGGTCAGCCTCCTCGGCCCAGGGGAAGGGAATATATTCAGCAATTTTCTTTTTTTTTTTTTTTTAAGATTTTATTTATTTATTTGACAGAGAGCGACACAGTGAGAGAGGGAACACAAGCAGGTGGAAGGAGAGGGAGAAGCAGGCTCCCCGCTGAGCAGGGAGCCCGATGCGGGGCTCGATCCCAGGACCCTGGGATCATGACCTGAGCCGAAGGCAGACGCTTAACGACCGAGCCACGCAGGCGCCCCGATTCCGCAATTTTCAGTGGTGTAAGTGGAGACACACACCCTTTTGGAAATGTCTGCCAACCCTTCTCCTGCCCACTGCTGTAGCCCCCCCACCCCTCACCCCTCACCCCCAGAAGCTGTAATGGTGATTGTGTCTCAGGCCACTGCAGGTACTATCATGTGTTAGATCATTTAATCCTCACATGCTCTGGGAAGAAATGGTCTCAGAAAGGGTTAGTGATTCACCTAAAGGCACACAGCCCTCAGAAGCAGGAGTCAAAACTCCCCCTGGCATCTAGGCTCCATGAGAGTGGGGATTTTCTTGTTCTTTGTTGTCTGCCCTGTGCCTAGAGTAGTGGCAGGCATATGGCAATCGCTGAAGAAGTTTGTGGAATGAATGAATGAATGAATGAATGAATGAATGAATGAATGAACTACAGGGATAACTGGCCCCAAAGTCCATGTCTTTTTCACAACAGCATCCTGAACCCCACACTTCCTTTTACTCTCAGCCTCCAGGGAGCAATTCCCCCACTTACCGGCGTCTCATGCCTCTGCACAAACATTTATCCTGTGTGCAGCACTAGGCCGGGGGCCTCTGCTGCTGGCGCTGGTGGTGCAGGGGATAAAGACCTGACAGGATGGGGGCCTGGGTGGCTCAGTCGGTTAAGCGGCTGCCTTCGGCTCAGGTCCTGATCCCAGGGTCCTGGGATTGAGTCCCGCCTCAAGTCCCACATGGGGCTCCCCGCTCAGCGGGGAGCCTGCTTCTCCCCCTGTTTGTGTTCCCTCTCTCTCTCTGTCAAATAAATAAATCTTTAAAAAAAAAAACAAAAAACCTGACAGGATGGAATCCCTGCCCTCACAGTGCTCCGTCCTGAAGGAAATGTATTCTGAGCTCCTCGCAGGTCCTATGCATTGAAAATGGGACATTATCTTTTCTGCCAGATCCTTTACACTGATACCTCACTCCCCCAACATACACTCGTGGATACACACACTATTTTTTTTTTAATTATAAGGATTTCCCCCACCACCGTCTCAACTTTGCAAAGAAAACCTTTCTCTTTTTGAAGGTTTCAGATGCCTCTGTCAAAATCAGGGCTGGTGGGGGGGAGGGGGCTGTTCCGGGAGGACTTCAGGCCTCCTGCCAGCACGCACGCCCTCACCTTTCCGAGGTACCCGACCTCGCGGGCCTGTGGATTCATTGGCAAAGGTAGGTGAGTCCTAGGACTCGTCATCACTGGGATACCCCAGCTTCCCCAGAAGTTTTGCTCCCTCCCCCCCTCAGCCCCCCCCCGCCCCCCCCCCGCCGCCGGGAGTTCCCTGATATACACACGCATAGTGTGTGTGATGAACCTTGGGCTTCTTTGTTGCCAGGCAACGTGCCTCTGTTTTGTTCCTATTATGCCTGTTTCCATGGCAACCACAAAGGGAGCTCTGTGGACGGGCCCCTTGCCAGGGGATTCCCCTTCCCCTCCCTCCTCCCCACAGTCCCCTTCTCTAAAATCAGTGTATTACAGGGAAGACAAGACGCCGGCTGCTCAGAGAGTAATCATGGCTTTTAAACTGTGATCCCAGCAAGGAAGTGAAGTGTGCAATCTGTTTGCAGTCTCTTTGAAAGCGGACTCCCCGCCATTCCCATGAGGGCCCTTTGGCGTGTCAGCCTTGGAAGCAGAGAAATGACTATTACCCCTTCTTTGAGCCATCTGGGATCTCCCCGACCCCACCTCCACCCCACACACAAACACCCAGAGAGGAGCATCTCCGCCAAACATCAGGCCCTTCGATGTTCCCTTTCATTGCTTCCTAATCTGTCTTCCCCAGTGATGCTGGGATCCAGACATTATTGCCTAAGCAATTCTGAAACCCCAAACTCCTAACCCAAACTCAAAATATGAAGCCAAGTATTCCAGCTCAGTTCAAACCCCAGCCTGTACTTAAACCTCGGACTTCAAATAAGGAGTTCCTGAATCACTCAGATCAGACAGCCGGGATACCGGAAACCCGCCCATTATACTCGGTCCTAATTGAAATCTTCAGGCCAAAGCAGAACCTAAGTTAAAGCTGACTAGAGAACAAGAGACTGCACGCAGGGCTCTGAGTACAGACTCTGGGAGGAAAGAAGGCACAGAACGAGCGTCCAGGCAAGAGAAAGGAGACAAAGTGGGCAGGGAGCGCAGGACAGGTGGACATGGTGAGAAATGGCCTGGAGGCTGGGGAGGTGTGGGTGTGCAGATGCGGGGAGAGCAAGAAGAGAGGGGAAATGGGGAGCTGAAGTTAAGGAACACAAGGGGGCGGAACACGAATGAATAGGGCTGTGAAGGGGAGGGAGGGGGGCCGAAAAGCAGAGCTCAGAACTGAGCTGGGGACGGGGCAGGACGACGGTAAACAGGAGCCAAGGGAGGGAGGGAGCCGGAGGGAGCGGAGGGAGCAGCAGACGCCCCTGCCCGCTCCCCTCCCCAGCAGGGAGCGGGGAGCGGGCAGGGAGGGGAGCACCAGCCTCCTCTCCCCTTTTTTGGAATCTGCCTTTCCGCCACCCTTTCCAACTTCCTCTGCCTTTCCTCCAGTTCCGGGGGGTATGGGGCACCAGCCCGGGTTTCCCTCCCTCTGCCGCTTGCACTTCCCAAGTCCAGTCTAAGGAGATTAGACTGAGCAGTGAAGGCAGGGCCTCAGCTGCCCAGAGCCTGAGTCACCACATAGTTGAGGTTCCTGTCACCATAAGTCCCGCCTCTGCTACACCCTGCGCCCTCTGCCCGCCCCAGGACTTGGAGGACTTGGAGCGCGGGGTGTTGACCTGCCCTGGGACCTGCTCTACTTCTGTGCTCAATACCCAGCCAGGGCTGCTGGCAGCCTTGGATACCACCCTCTGTCTGCCTCGGAAACCAAGTGTGCTTGGTCCATCATAGTCGCCCCGCAACTTTGGGAGAAGCGCCGCCCTCCTGCTCTTAGGAAGCAAAGTGACTCAGTGAATGGCTTCGCGAACTATGGAAAGACTTGCATGCACCCTTGATAAGTCACTTCCCCTCTCTGCGCTCGTTTCCTCCTGGCTACAGTAAAGGGACTACCTAACGGGGTCTCTCGGGCAATCCTGCATGAGGTACCTTCTGTAAGTCTGAGTCCAAGAGATGGAGTGTTCCCACTGAGGAGGGTGGGATAAAGTAGCATGTTTGCTCACCCCTGTCCTAACAGGAGTGGGTGGGGTAGGGCCCAGGCACTGCCACAATAGGGCAGCCAACACCCTTGGCAACTCGGTGATTCAGACCCCACAGAGAGTTGGCCTGGCAGGAAAGCACCCGTGGCTTCCCTGTGACTCAGGGGAAATGCAGATCTCCCTGAAGAATGACTGGCCAGGGACCCGTTATAACCAACTCATCTCCCCTGCACCTAGAAAGTTTCCGGTCCCAGTGTAGCCCTAAGCTCATGGGACCGCCTCCCTGGCCTACTCAGCTGCTTCCAGCCCTCCTACCTGGCCCTGGCAAGCCCTCTACCCTCGGCCTTCAACTCCATAGCCTTCCCTGCCCTGCCATGTCCCCTCAGTCACCCTTTGGCTCTGCCCAACCTCACTATCCACCCCCATCCTGGCAGAGCCAGCCAGATGATTGCAAAAGGGCTGAGCCAGCGAGAGAGGCCCTCACATGACACCTGTTCCTGCTTCGGAGGGGAGGGGGCAGCTGGAAGTAGAGGGAAGCACATTCCATGGGAGATCCGATCAGAAATAGCCCCAAACCCTGACCGTCTGGCCCCTGCTCTGCACATGGCCAAGCCCATCGTGTAAACAAGCTCCTGTCAGTAGGCGCCCCCTTTGGAATCCTGAGGAAATGAGGAAAGCAGAGGGTAGGGGGAGGTTCCCCCGAAAGGGAGGGGGCCACAAGAATGAAAAGAGCCCCAGGAACACCTAGAGACCCAGGGTCACCAAGGACACCTTTGCCACTTAAGCAGCCCCACGTGCCCATGGCATTCTGCCTCTTCCGAGACACTCAAGTGACTACAGCACAGAGCTCAGCAGCCACCTTGACCGCCATTCCAGCCATCGCTTGGGTGCTGAAGCACTGGGACACCCCAGTAATTCCACTGGAGTAAAACGACAGCCTCCCCCGGGAGCCGTGCCAGCCTGATTAGAGCAAACAGACAGGAGCAGGTGACTGTTTCCCTAACCTTTCAGGAGCACTGGCATTTTAGCTCCACGGCATGGGGGGTGGGGGCACGGAGAAGAGGGTGAGGACCCCAGAACGGCACTCAAACACACAGACGACCAGAGCCAGCTGGGGAAGTTACCCTGCAGTGTAGGTACGGCTGGTGGGGTGAGCCAGGGAAGCCACAGTCACCCAGGAAAACCCACTTGACGTGTGGAGGGAAAGTTCTGGGTTCCGAGGACAAAGAGTGCTGGTTGCCATGAAAACCACAATATTGATTTCAGAAATGACTGGGTGGATCCTCCAAAACACTTCATTCCTCTCCCTTCAACATTCTAGAGCCTTCCCCCACCTCTCAAAAGGGGAAGTGGCACTTCTGGGGCATGTGGGCAGCTGGTGGGATGGGTCTGACCCAGGGTGCCGAGCAGCTGTCCAGCTCCAGCTCAAACAGGACAGGAAAAAAAGGAGACAATCTAGGTCTTTCTTGGAAGAACTTAAGGCTTTAGGCGTCTTAATAAGTGACGTAAGCAGGAGGGCCAACAAAGCTAAAATAAATAGCTGCTCATAACCAGTATCTACCGGTTTGTATACAGGCTGAACCAAGTCTCAGGCATTCCCATTCATGCGCTGGGCTCGGTAAAGACTTCCTCTGCAGCGGGGACGATGGATGGAGCTACAGAGTCTTATGCTGAGTGAAATAGGTTCGTCAGAGAACGACAAATACCGTATGCTTTCACTCGTATATGGAATTTAAAAAACAAAACAAATGAGCAAAGGGAAAAAAAAGAGACAGACCAAGAAACAGACTCCTAACTATAGAGAGCAAACTGGAGGTTCCCAGAGTGGAGGGGGTGAGGAGATGGGTGAAACAGGGGATGGGGATCAAGGAGTGCCCTTGTCCGATGAGCACTGCGGATATATGGAAGTGTTAAGTCACTCTATGGTACACCTGAAACTAATATAACACTGTATGTTAACTACACTCAATTAAAATAAAGATTTCAGGGGCGCCTGGGTGGCTCAGTTGGTTAAGCGACTGCCTTCAGCTCAGGTTATGATCCTGGAGTCCCGGGATCGAGTCCCGCATCGGGCTCCCTGCTCAGGAGGGAGTCTGCTTCTCCCTCTGACCCTCCCCCCTCCCTGTGCTCTCTCTCTCTCTCTCTCTCCATTTCTCATTCTCGCTCTTTCAAATAAATAAATAAATAAAATCTTTAAAAAAAAAAAGAAAATATTTCTTTAAAAAAAATAAAATAAAATAAAGATTTCATCTTCAGTCGAAAGCACCTGAGCCCAGACCCCTCTCCCTTCTCCACCACCTCTTCTAGACGCTCTAAGATTTTGCCCAGTAAGTGGATAAAACGGCTCCCTCCTTCCATCTTACTCTAGTTCTCCAAGATCACGCCCTGTTCTCAGCCCCGACCCACTCACAAGGCCCCCTTCCCTTTCCTCCCTGCGACTCCGGCCCGGGCCCCAGCAGGCACGCGCTGCAGTGTGGGCGCCGGGATGCCAGCTCTAGGTGGTGCGCGGGTGGCACGAGCCTCCCGGGCATGTCAGGAAATGGGCCCAACAACCAGAGACGGCCCCCTGGCGCAGGCGCTCACTGGCCGCCGGGGCGAGCCGGGCGGGGCCGGGAGGAGCAGGGCAGCCGGGCCAAGCTCCAGAGCTCCAGCAAGCGCGGGGCCCCAGCCAGGATCGGGAGGGCGCGAGTCCCAAGCACAGCCCCAAGCCCGCGGCTGTGCGGTGACTCAGGCCTCCCCGGGGCAGGGCGGGACCGAACCAACTCCAGCTGGACCTCCCCTTTCCCCCCGCCCCACATCTGCCGCTAGAAACTCCTGCTGTTAACCTCTTTCTTGCCCACCAGGGCAGGGCAAAGGCCCTCTAGTTCCAACCAGCTTTGGAGGCCAACAGCTACCCTGCCCGAGGCCACACACCCTCCCCCTGGGCTGCCCACCCCACCTCCGTTTGAGGGTCCTGGCCCTCCCCCAAGCACAGGCCTGGCCTCATCCAACAACCTGGCCAACTCTCCTCTGCACCAAACCACCAGCACTTGAGGCACCGGAGGCAGGACGTGCAGATGAGTCACCCTTCCTGCAGTCTGAGGGAGGCTGAGAGGCGGGATCCCCCAGACCCGCCCAGTCCACGTTGGGGTGCCAGGCCTGCTACTGCCCAAGTTCTAGCCCCCCCTGCTGAAACCCCGTTTTCTGCAGCAGGGCCCCACACCTGGTCTCTGGCCTGCCCCTTCAAACCTTGTAGAACTGGGGTCTCTCCCGACTAAGTCCTCAGCTACTGGGAAGGTCAAGGATACTGGGAAGAGGGTGAAGATTACACAAGCGAAGGAGCAGGGAGGTGTGGTGGGAAACGGAATTTGTGAAGGGAGTCTGACAGGTTAGGTGAGGCCCCGGCACCCAGCGCAGGGCCCAACCCAGCCAGCAACTAGCACTTTTAGATTCTAACCAAGAGCAGCCCGGAATGTTTGGAAGCAAGACAGGTGGCAAGTTTGGATCCAACTCAATATGACCTGCCAGGGAGCAAACCCTGAGCAAGAACCAGCCCATCCTCACCCAGCTGGATTCCACACTGGGACTCTCCTCCGCCCATTCTTCCCAGAACCCCAACTGTAGTCCAAGTACCCAGCTAGATGACTGCCCTACACTCTCCCAAGCTACCAGACCATCTGTACCTGGAAAGATCACCTTCTTCCCCTCCCATGCTAAGCCCTTCTCTGTGCTTGGACTAAGGGTGGGAGAGAAATAACACGTATAAAACCATAAACTAGAGACCAAAGGTTGAATCGTGACTGTTTCTGCATCTGCCTCAAAATGTGAATCAAACTGGAGCTTTCCAACTTCACCTGAACTGGTAATACACAGGGAGACCTTCAATGCTTTTCAGAAAGACAATAGAAAAAAAAGACAAAGTAGGAACAAGACCCTGTGAAGAAAGGGCATGATAAAAATTAAGCTCAAGAGAGAAAAACTAATACCCCCGGTCTGAGTGGGTTCTTGGGTGGCAAGTCAGACTGCTCCACATTCCAGGAAGCAGCAGGGCACATTTCCAGTACAAGCTCCAGTGACACCCACTGGGGTCAAAATCCTGTCTCCAGAGGCAAGCCACTTACATCTCCGAACCCCACTTCCTTATGAGAAAGTAGGAATACCCCAGAGATGATCCGCAGCCAGGTTAGTGCCAACAGGCCGGTCCTGTTCTGAGTAGTCTGTGCCTGATATTCCTGCCTGTTTGAAATATTTCAACTAAGACCCTCGATGCCACCTCCCTCCCTCCCAGGGCAACTGTGAGAAATAACGTGAAGTTCCTCCAAACACTGTGCGCTTTCATACCTTAGCAATCCGGTCCTGAAGAATTGGGTAGTTACCAAGCTCCATGTCACCACCCACCCTAACTGCATCCAGTCTTTCCCAGCTAGGCTAGAAGTCAGTCATCACAGTACAGGCAGAGCAGAGGCCTCTCTTCTGCCCTTCCGAAGACTCCTCTCCTGCAAAGGGAGGTACTGCAGGCCCAGAAAATACCCTGCTCCAACGTATCTATACTCCCCTTTGAAGAAGCCATGACTCATAAAGGAGGCAGGACAGCTAAGGGTTCAATGTTCAGTTTCCTTTAATGACCCCCATCTCCCTGAAGGGCGGGTACAGGCAGCTAGGCGATGGCAAGACATGTTCACTTGAAGATCTTGCCCTGATTGAAGGTTTTGCCCACATGCTGGAAGGCCCCCTCCCAGGAAAAGTACTCTCGAACCAGCGTCTGGGTCTCCTCGCTGCCAGGATCCAGTTTCCGCCATGTGTACGACTCGTAGTCCACCTGCCAGTCTGGACTCAGCTGCGGATAGAAAGCCAGGTTAAGCAGCATGTGGTCAGTTACCAGACACTGTCCCATAGCTGTTACTTCCAGCTCAGACCCACGTCATCAGGTCCTAAAAGGCAGTGACCATGGCAGTCCTTCCTGTACACACTCCCTTAACTCTCCTGAATGCCTACAAGCGCAGGGATGCCGGCGGACTTCCCATCCCCTTGCCCCACCCTGAAGAGACAGACTCCTCCCCTACACCTTTCCTCACCGGAAAGGCAAGCTCCTGGCCTCGGAAGACCCAAACTCCAGAAATGGAGCTGCTATTGTTGGTTCCAAAGAGGATGACACTGGCAAAGGCATTCTTCCTCAGCTTGTCCAACCGCTGGAACATTCCTGAAGGGTCGAGGGAGAACACGCAGCCTTTAGAATCACATCCCCCACTGCCTCGTCCTCCCCCTTCCTCTTCCTAGACCCACCCCCTTCTCACCAGTGATGAGGTTACAGCTCATGAAGGTCTGGGTGAGCTCCTCAGGGAAGCGGTACTCAGCGTACCACAGAGACCAGCCATCCTTATCAAAGTGCTCCCAAAAATACGGCAGCGCCACAGAAAGTGTGTCCTCGTTGGAGTACTTGCGCTTAAATTCGTCCAACACAAAGGTACTGAATGGAGAAAAAAAGCAAGGTCAATGGGCAGAAAGCCCTCCTGAAGCAACAAACGGTTGCCAGGCTAAGAGAAACTAAGGGCAAATTTCACTTAAAATATACTGGTTTAAAGGAGGAGGTCACTGGATCGGCAGGTGGGTACAACCTTGTAAGGGAAGAGAGCGAAGGGCATATAAAGAGGGGCATAGGGCACTCCTCTGCTCCCTATCTGCAGCCTAAGTCAGCTAAGCTTGAGGAGGGTGGGACCCACCGGGCTGGGGGGGAAGGGGGCGCAAGAAAAGCACGGAAAACTGCTGCCCCCTGGTGGAGACCCAGAATGAACGCTCCTCCTTCGAGGGCCTGCCCCCTTCAGGGCCCTTTCCCACTGAGTCACACTCAGTCCCTGACTCACCAAAGTCTCTTCCCCGACCACAGGCCTCTTGGGGTTACACACACTACAGTGTGACAGCAATGTAAGTAGCAAATGCTATCAAAGGGCCTCCGCCCCAGGCCCCAGACCTTATACCCGTGGCCTTGAGTCACTCTGCCCGGAAACAGGCCCCAATGCTGCAAAGCCCTTAGTTCAGATATTTGAAGCAACCTGGCACACGGAAGGCTCTGCCCTGTAGAGAGTCCCTCCCCTCGTGGTAGGGTGCGCTTTCTTTCTTTTCAGTTATAAAAAACCACATGCTGACTGAAGAAAATCACCCACAATGCCAGCAAACAATAGAACGGATTAATATGTTTATGTCCTTCCCGCTGGTGGCTTCCAGAGCTGGTGGCTTTCCAGAGACGATGTGTGGAGTTCTGTGCCTTCCATGATTTGTTCATTTAATACTGTCACCCCATCAGGAATTCTTTTTTACAAGTGTTTTAAGAATTTTTTATTTATTCATTTGCAAGAGAAAGAGAGAGAAAGCGAGAGCACAAGCAGGGAGGAAGGTGAGAGGCAGAGGGAGAAGTAGACTCCCCGCTGAGCAAGGACCCAGATACGGGACTCGATCCCAGGACCCCGGGATCACGACCTGAGCCGAAGGCAGATGCTTAACTGACTGAGTCACCCAGGCGTCCCTTACAAATGTTTTAGTGGCTAAATAATCCTCTACTGTATGACTGTGCCATAAACCTATTTTAAAAAACCTTTGCTAAATGTTTAATTGGCTGAATCATTCATTAGTATAAATAATGCCAACAAACCCTAGAGTTAAAACCATTCCTTTCCCTCTTTCCAGATAAGGTTAAGTGGTGTGACCTGCCCACTGTCACAATGTAGCAAAGGAGAAGCTGCCCTTGAACCCTGGGTCCTTCGTTCCTTCCCAAATCTGTAACGGAGACCTCGTCTGAGGAGTTTCCACCTCAACCACCCAAAAAAGGGACTGGGGATTTTTTCTTCACCCCCTCCTGAACTGTTCGAACTTTATAATTTATGACCATGTTGTATCCATTTCTCCCCAGATGAGGAAAGGCTCTGAATGGCTCCTGAAACAAGTGTAGCTGGAAGGCACTAAAAGAACTAGAACTGGGATGCCTGGGTGGCTCAGTCAGTTAAGTGGCTGCCTTCAGCTCAGGTCCCAATCCCAGGGTCCTGGGATCGAGCCCCATGTGGGGCTCCCTGCTCAGCGGGGCACCTGCTTCTCCCTCTCCCCCTGCTCATGCTCTCTTGCAAATAAATCTTTAAAATAAATAAATAACTAGAATTAACTCTTGACAAACAGCAGTCTTCATCTTTGAAGACATTACCTCTGTGGCGTTAAAAATCCTGGGGAAAATCATCTTGGCAGCCCAAGAGAGCACCATGGTAATACAGCAAATTGGTATTAACTGATATTCCCAAAAGGATCTAACTTTATTAACGATTTTCAGTCTATTGGTGATTTGTTTTCTGCCCAGAATACACAGACCTAATATACGTGAAAATCTCTAGCTATCAATTAACTGGGTCTGTGTTACGGCAGCATATGTAACTGGGCTTAGTTATCACAGCTTATGTGCACGCACCAAAAATCCTGCTCACTCCTGACCTGTCCCTGTGTTAGGTTCAAGATCAATCACCTCAGTTCAAAAAGAAATACATCTGTAAAGAGCAGCTGCATCTGGAGACTTCCTTGGTCTTGTACGAAGTGCCTGGGCCTAAGAACTACACTCCTTGCTCCCCAAACGGGGCGCCTGGGTGGCACAGTCAGTTAAGCACCGGACTCTTGATTTCGGCTCAGTCACAATCTCAGGGTTGTGAGATCGAGCCTCATTTGAGCTCCACACTCAATGGGGAGTCTGCTTCTCTCTCTCCCCCTCTGCCCCTCCCCCTGCTCATGCATGTGCCCCCCCAAATAAAATCTTAAAAAAAAAAAAAACACAACCATTACCAAATGGGGGAGGGTGAACCCTGTTCAACTCCAACAGACCAACACAGTGCAAGGCTGGATGGCTTTAGGAAAGGCAAAGTGAATGGGTGAAAAAAGCAGAGAGCAAAGAGAACCAAGTGAAGTAGCTCCGGACAAGACAGGTCTCATAATGCTTGCAATTCTAATGAAACGACCCAGGGCAGTAGCTGATGACGAGTATAGAATAGCAGGCAAGTACTAGATGTCCCGCTTTTTTCACACCAGAAAGTTTCCTCTTCTTCCAAAAACCTCAACCTTTACTGAAAAGGTTGGCAGTGGATGGGGTGATGACCATCCCATCTACTTCCTCCTTGAGAAGTTTAATTCCCCCAATCTGGGAAACAATGAAGCAGACAGGCACTGTGGAGTCATGGTCAGCCTCCCTTCTCAGTGAGAATGTTTATACTGTCTGTTCATCAAAAGAGTAAAAATACAGGGCGCCTGAGTGGCTCAGTCAGTGGTGTCTGCCTTCGGCTCAGGTCATGATCCCAGAGTCCTGGGACGGAACCCCACGTCGGGCTCCTTGCTCAGTGGGGAGCCTGCTTCTGCTTGTGCTCGCACACGCGCGTACCCTCTCTCTCTCTCTCAAAATAAAATCTTTAGAAAAAAAAAAATCCACCCAATTTTTGAGTATAAACTCAAGAAGTTGTTTTCCTTGCAAATAAAACATCATACATTGCAATTTTATACAGACAACCTAAAACGGCCCTGGCTGTGAGAGGGGAACACACTAGGCGAAAACCGGCCTTCTTTAGTCCCACACCCCCTACCCTCCAATACCTTTACCTCTTGGGCAGGTGAGCAAAGGGGTCCTTGGCCTTCGGCTCAGCAGCCAGTGCCTGCTCACATTCATCCATCTCCTCCTCAGGAGCAGGGGCAGCAGCCTTTTTCTCCTCTTTCCGTTCAGCCTGGGGCTTCTGCTTCTCTTCCCGAGAACCCTTCTCTTTCCGTGGGGTGTCCTTTTTAGGCTGGCTCTCTGCAAACTTTTTAGCTGGGGCAGAGAAAGGTAGAAGTCAGTGTCCTGCCTCTTCCCATATGCCCCTAAAGGCAGGCAGCGAACAAGGTGATGGAGGAAACTGCTGGGTGGGACGACTACGGGATCTAGGCCCTGCCGTGCTCGGCCGCCAGCTCCCGGTAGGTCCTGGAGCAAGAACACAACACTCGGCAACACACACACGGGCACCGCGGTTTGTCTGTTAACGCCAACGAAGGAAAGTCTGTGCGCGTATCAAGTATTGGTCACTATGTGGGATACCCTACACTCTGTGGGTCCACATAACCTGGAGGCTTGATGGGCAATCGAGGGGCGGAGACCAAGCCGGGCCACGCGCTCCTCCCCGAGCAGACTCACCGTCAAACTGGGCCATCTTCTCGCAGAGCTTCACCTCCCCCAGGATGGCCCGGAACTGTGGCTGGTTGATGCAGGTGACGAACCAGCGGGTGGTATTGGGGAAAGCCTGGCGGAAAGAAGGCTCCAGGACCTGTCAGAACACAGAGCAGAAGCAAAGGTCTTGAGGGGTTTCAAGCCAGAGACCTTTGTCTCTTTCTACACCAAGGCTCCATCTCCCTCTCAAGCCCGAGAGGGCAGCTCCCTAGATACCATCTGACCCTGGAGGGCTGCTTCTCATTGACCTTCCTCATTTATAGGACAGTCCAACTTAACGCACACTTGATCCCGTCTTTCGTTTACAACAAATCTACTTGATAGATATGTTCATATGGAGCCTTACTCCTTTTACAAAACCATTTCACACCTACACATTCTATTCTTTTAAATGTCATGTGTCAGGGCGCCTGGGTGGCTCAGTCGGTGAAGCGTCTGCCTTTGGCTCAGGTCATGGTCCCAGGGTCCTGGGATTGAGCCCCCTGGGATGAGCCCCCCTGCTCAGCAGGGAGCCTGCTTCTCCCTCTCCCTTTGCCCTACCCCCGTGTTCTATCTCTTCCCCTCTCACATACATAAGTAAAGTCTTTAAAAAAAAAAGTCACAGGGGCGCCTAAGTGGCTCAGTTGGTTGGGCAACTGCCTTCGGCTCAGGTCACGATCCTGGAGTCCCGGGATCGAGTCCCACATCGGGCTCCCTGCTCAGCAGGGAGTCTGCTTCTCCCTCTGACCCTCTTCCCTCTCCTGCTCTCTCTCATTCTCTCTCTCAAATAAATAAATAAAATCTTTAAAAAAAAATAAAAATTAAAAATTAAAAAAAGTCACACGTCAATAAAACTAAAAGCAAAGGTGGGCAACACAGCTACCAATACTCATTTTGCCAAATAAACAAGATAACAAAAACATTAACAACACGATATGTACTTTTCTTCCACCAAACTTCAGAAATTAAAGAATATTCAATAACCCCAAAAAATTAAAAATAAAAAAATAACTATTTCAGAGTCACACACAGTCCTTTAAACTAAACTTAGCTTTGTGATGAACTTATTTACCATCTTTTAGTTTGCTAAGACCAGAGGGAAACTAATTCTGTCACAGAGACAGACCAGAGCAGTCAGTTCTATAGTACTGGTTCTGCAGTACTTGGGTTCAAATCCGACGCCACCACTTACCAGCTATGTGCCGTTGGGCCAGGTTCCATTTCTCCTCACCCATACAACAGGTAAAAACCAAGAGGATCCCTGCAAGGCCTCTGGCACAGGGTCTGACACAAAGTAGGTGCTTTTTTTCCCCCCAGTTATTAAACTACCATTCTGGACTAGTATCAGTCCAAGAGCTGCTAGGATGCCTGGGTGGCTCAGTCACTTGGGCTTCTGCCTTTGGCTCAGGTCATGATCCCAGGGTCCAGGGATGGAGCCCCACACTGGGCTCCCTGCTCAGCGGGGAGCCTGCTTCTCCCTCTGCCATTCCCCCTGCTTATGCTGTCTCTTTCTCTCTCTCAAATAAATAAATTAAATCTTTAAATTAAAAACAAACACACACAGGGGCGCCTGGGTGGTCGGTTGAGCATCTGCCTTTGGCTCAGGTCATGATCTCAGGGTCCTGGGATCGAGCCCCGCATCAGGCTTCCTGCTCAGTGGAGAGTCAGCTTCTCCCTCTCCCCTGCTTGTGCTTTCTCTCTCCCTCAAATAAATAAATAATCTTAAAAAAAAAAAAAAAAGTTTAAAAAAGAGCTGCTGCTCTGCAACATGTCATCTTCTTTGACCCAGTAACCTCAAGACTAATTATTACCTCGCCGGTTTTACAGCTTACAGAGAAGAAAAAGAACTAAAGGAATTCCTTCTCCCCCTCTCAAACACATACACATCCCTCTACCTACAACGCTAAGTAATGAAGCCAACTGAACCTAGCCTGCCTCCCAAACATCTTGATACTGAAGCTACCAGCCCTACCTCCGTCTTTACAACTAACCACAAGCATAGCTGGACTTCCCAAAAAATACGGAAACAAACTAAACATCTTTGCTGCCAAACAGAAACTTAGGAAACAGAACGTTACCAAACTTCTCAGAGGAGAGAAAGCAGTCACTCAAACTTGGGATCCCTAGAGACCAGCTGTTACCGGACACTCTCTCATATCCAAGTCCTCGGCAGAATTCAGGGTAACCTGGAAGACTCATCAGGTCGTTTCTAACCGCCCCCACCCTCTGCCAACCTGATCCTTTATAAACGTCACCTGTTTATAGAGCCACAACAGGGTGCAGACGACTGTGATGTCAGCCAGTGTCACACGTTCGCCCACCAGGAAAGTCCTAGTCTTCAAGTGAGCATCCAGTAGCCCCAGAATTCGCCTCACTTCCTCCTTTGCATTCTCTGTGGCCTATTGATTTAAAATGATCAAAAGCTTAATAGTAGGTACCCATCCCTTTCCCTGCTCCCCTCCCCCAACAACAGGACAAAGGTAGCTATTTCATTTACTAAATTCTGGCTCATCCCCATCCTCTTTCAATGGAGTCAGATCCTAGGATCACTCCAAATGTATCACAAATGAAGCTCTCCATGTCAAATTTCCTCATGGAGCAGTCTGGATTAATGTCCCACTATACTGACCTACTCCTTTACCTTTGGATTTTAGAAAGAACCTTAGAAGTCATTTGGTTTAACCACCCCCCTAGCCATTTGGTATGGCTTTTCTACAGCAGAAATCTCTCTTCTGACCACTCACAACAGGCACCACTTCCACTGGGTCTGTGTGACAAAGAACCCAGATATCATCAACTGCAACTCATATTCACACCCCAATGATGAGGTCTTTTATTACCCACATATTCTTAGCATCCCCTTCTCTCAATCTATTTTATTTCTTACTTCCTGACGCTCAGGAGCTGATGCCATCCCTGCCCTTGGCTTCTCCCCCAGTTCCAAGGCTTACCTGCTTATTGTGGTGCATGATGCCCAAGGTGGGGAACACCCAGGTACTGGCTGGGGGCACTATGTCACTATCAGCAAAGCTCACCCACTGCACCACCTGGGCTGCTGCCTCTGGAGTACTTCCCCGCAGCTCCTCATTGCTCACTGCAGAGGCAGAACACAAAGGTCAGAACTTTGGGGTCATGCCAACATCAATCCAAGTCCATGAAAATTCCTCTCCTGTCCACTCCAGTTCACCCTCATCCTCTCCTACCTCCTTCATTCCAGATCTTCCCATTCCCACACCCACTGCAAATTACCATAGTAGGCAATGGCATTGCTCTCGAACACACAGAATCCATCGTCACCCTCAAATGCTGGAACCTGGGACAAAACAGTCAAAAGATAAGTAAAATTCAGAAAAATAAGTGAAATACACAGGAAGTTCTCACTAGCCAATCCCAGGAAGTGAAATCATTTTGGATAAGAGTTCTTACATAAGGCTGACAACCCTTACTCAGCAAACTATTGATACAAACTACTGGTACTACCGGTAACCCAGGAACGAGAAATATTTAATTTTTTTCCCCTTACAATCTAAACTCACATTAAGAAACCCCAAAGATTTAGATATTTTCAAATGTTTATATAAAATCCCTCAATCAAATAGACAAAAAATCAAAAACCAAGGGTCATATCTCTGTCCATATTCTTTAAAGTATGG
Organism: Eumetopias jubatus; assembly: GCF_037043125.1. Classification (NCBI taxonomy): domain Eukaryota; kingdom Metazoa; phylum Chordata; class Mammalia; order Carnivora; family Otariidae; genus Eumetopias; species Eumetopias jubatus. Next base: position 9,285,270 of record NW_028274819.1, on the reverse strand, counting down.
CTCCCCAGACTACATTTCTCTCTTCTCCGTTTAGCATGGTTATTTATCGATCTCTATAAGCCCCTTGGCTGGCTCATGGTAGATATCTGATACATTTGCACTGAAAATCAAACCTCACTCCCACAAATACAAAGAAACCTGTGAATTTTGTAACAAGTCACTGGACAGCTCTGAGTTATTTCTAACTACATGTAAATCTACATTCAGCTCTAAATAAAAAGAATTTTAAGTCACTGAAATGCAAAGAAAAAAGATACTTATACGGAAAGCTCCCTTTTAAAGATGGAGACCAACTTCATTTTTTTTTTTAAGATTTTATTTATTTATTTGAGAGAGAGAGAGAGAATGAGAGATAGAAAGCACGAGAGGGAAGAGGGTCAGAGGGAGAAGCAGACTCCCTGCTGAGCAGGAAGCCCGATGTGGGACTCGATCCCGGGACTCCAGGATCATGACCTGAGCCCAAGGCAGTCGCTTAACCAACTGAGCCACCCAGGCGCCCTAAAGATGGAGACCCATCTGCAGAGTGAGACAATCTCAGGGCTCCTTGAGTTCTCAGGACCTAAGACCCCTCTCCACTTTCCTACTTACCTTGCCGGCAGGAAATTTACGGAGAAATTCAGGGGTGCGGTTGGTTTGGCCGAAGTGGAAGTGGGGTGGTGCGGAGAGCACGCGGACCTGAGCCCCACTGTACTGAGCAGCAATGAGAGCCTTGAAGGCCCTCCAGTTTTCAGGATATGTGTACAGGGTCTATGGGAGAAAGGGGGGAGGGAATATTAATGAGTAAAAAGGTCCCAGTCCTAAATGTCACCTCCCAAGATAAATTCCCTGAGTTATTCCCAATCTGTTCAACTCACTTTTACTCCCCCTGGTGAACCAAACTCTCTAGTATTGGTCATGTGTAATCAGAGTCCTCTGAAATACCAAAGACAGAACTACACACCAACTGCTAAATAAAGCTTGTTGACAGGCTTGACCTTCCCTAAGGACAGCTCCAGAAGCATTCTCATCTCGAATACATCGTCGAGAAACCCAGAACCTGTAGCTCCCTCAGACTCCACCTGCCGACACACACACACTCCTCCCTTCCCGGAGCCCTGGTTTCATTCATTGACGGTGAGCGAGTACCTGCCTACTCCACTGCGGAGCCGCTCACCCCTTCCAAAGCATCACCCTTGTCTCTCACACACACCATTTCCAAGTTACCCTCAGAAGAGCAACGGAGAAACCGAATGGCATCTTCTCTTCCTAAATCAACTCGTTCTCCCCAAAGAACCCCTCCTTCTTGTCACGCGTACCGTCCCTCCGGTTGTCCCGCAGTGAGTTCCCTGGCGTTGGCTTCTCCTTCTATTAACCTGGCCAGCACGTGTGACTCCACCGTCCGGAGAGTCCTCCCACTCCCAAACCTCCCCGCCAGACGACCCTTAACCGGAGGCAGCCGTACCTGCCCACAAAGACCCTCCTCTTCACCCCGTCCCTGCTGCTGCCCCACAAAACGGTCGCAAAAGTTCTGTCAACCTGCCCGGATCCCACGTCTCGAGGCGGCAATGAACCCGAACCCCTTTCTCAGGCCCCAGACGGCCAGGACCCAACATCTCTTTTCTCCTCTACCCCAGACCCTTCCACCTCTTTGGCCTCCTAGAGTCCCAGCCTCAGTTCCCCTCCGGGGCCTGGAAGCCTTGCTCTTCAACGGTACGGTCTCTAGACCCCGGATCAGTTCCCCACTCGGCTCCAGAACTCCTCTGACGCGGGAGGGCCCTACTCGGGCAGAGGATGGCGTCGGATACGGTGACCTGGATCGCCGGAGCCGGCAAACTTACCCCAGCCGCCATGGTGATTCCGCAGAGAAAGGGGGTGGGGCTCTCCGCGGTGCCGCAAAGTAAGCCGTCAGGGAGAGGAGGGGGGCAAGGGGGGAGCCGTGGAGAAACAGCAGCCGCAAAGCGAGGACGGCACAGAAGGCATACGCACGACAGTTCGGTCTCCCGCGGCGGCTGAATTGGAGAAAGAAGGGGGTGGGGCCTGCTGGTTGGCGAGGCGGAAAGCTCGCGCCTGCGCAGTGAGGCTCTTGGCTGGCCCGCCCGGCCCTCCCGTCCAGGCTTGGCCAATGCGAGTCCCGACGTGGAGGTTGAAGGCGCGGAGGATAAACTGAGAACGAGCTGGAAAACCTCCCCTTGTCTGCGACGTGGCACAGCTGCCAACTCCGCGCCGCGCCGGCTCCCAGAGGCGTTCCCCTCCAGCTCGGGAACCCACGGTGACTTGACGGAGATCCTGCCAGGCCCCTAACATCAGGATTGTGGGACACTCACAGGAGCGGAAACAAGTCCGGCGTGGATAAGTCCATTAGAGGAGAGGATGAGGATCTAACCAGAGCCCAAGTCAGAAACCCTGCCAGAGTTAGGTTTCCTCCCATTAAACCACTCTATGGCTCCGCGATGCATTCGCTGCAATAAGGGCCCTGGTACCGGGCCTGCAGCCGGGGAGAGCCGAGAATACACGGCGGATCCCTTCCACCTGTCATCCTGGAGGGGCTGCCAGTTACCCATGATGGGCTGCCCTTTACCCACGCTCAGGTCGGAAAATGTTTCCCCCATTTTAACCAGAACAGCATGAACTCGGTTAAGTGAGACAGTGGATGAAGAAACCTGAACCCCAATTTCAGGCCATCACCATATAAATCCCGGCGGCAAGGTAAATGTGGAGGCAAACTTGGTTCTTCTGCCAGGTACTGCCGCCCAAGCCGTCCACCCGGCCCTCCATCCTTCGGGAACCCTACCGAGCGGGCTCCGGGTGCAGGGACACACACACACACACCATTGCAGGCGCTCGCTGCAGGTTGTGATAAACGGTAGGAAGGAAACAGGCTGAGACCTATTTTAGGGTAGCCAAAGAAGGCATGGCTGAGAAGAGGCAGTAAGGTCTGGGAAGGCCAAGTACTGGGTGGAAGGAGGATTACTACCAGGTGGAAATCAGAGGAAACTGTCGTGTTCATTAAACTAGCAGCTTTATTGCCCCTTAGGGTCCCTGTCTTCACTCAAGGAGGTTCCGAAGTGCTTGAGGGAGGAAAACCTGTAAGAAATGATAGAGGTCAGGGAACAGGCCTTGAGAATCCTGGATTGGGGTGACGGTAAGAGTCTGGTCAGCCTGGGAGGCAGATGCCACAAAGGTGAGGAGCGGCTCAGCCTCGGGCCGCCGTGCGGCACTGCTCAGTGCTCTCAGCTCCTGGGTGACCTGAGCCTCAACTGCCAGCCACTCCGCGGTGCCAGCACCGCCTCCACCTCTTCCCTTGGTTTGCTGCTGCAAGCGTCGCCGGGCCCGCCGCCGCCCCTGCCACACTCGGTGCCACAGGGCACAGCGCCAGCTCTCTGAGGAGAGCCCCACGCCCTTCCCTGTCTCACCCCGGGACCCTTCTCGGGCTGCCTCGGGTCCTTTGGGCCCCTGCTCTGCCAGTGCTGCAGGGCCCAACTGCACCTCTTCACCAGGGGCTAGCTGCTTTCCGGGCGTCTGGGGTGGCTCCCCTGGCCGCCCAGGGCTCTGCACCCAGTCCTGCACCATCTCTCCAACCTCTACAACCATTTCCTCCACCCCGTCTTCACTGTGGTCCCCGATACACCCCTGCTGCTCCTCCTGCCCTTCCTCACAGCTTCTTTCCTGTCCATCTAGTTTCAACCTTTTGCTCGTCCCTCCCTGAGGAGACTCCTCAGGTCCCCCTCTGTCTGACCACAGTCTCTTGGTTCCCTGTTCTATATGGCACCCCAGTGCTTCCCTTAACACCTGGGCCAGGGCAGCAGTGAGCTGGGTGAAAGGAGCAGGGGGTAAGGGGATGGGTGTTGCAGACAGCAAGGAACTAGGGGAGCTGGGCTGCAGAAGGGGGAGCAGCCCCCAGTCCCGACCCCGGCAGGAACGCCGCTGGTACTGGAGGCTCCGGCAGTAACTGGCTGCCGCTCGGCAGCAGTTCTGTAGCCGCCCAGCTACCCGGCTGGTCACGTTGGCTGCCACATTGTGACTCAGGTCAAAAGGGTCCTGGAGATTCATGGGGCCAAGGCGCAGACCCTCCCAGCGATTAGAGAGCAGGCCCCCTGCCACAGGCAGTGCCTGACCCTCCCGCAGGGACAGCAGTGAGCCACGAAGATCCCAACAAGAGACGCAGGAGAAGAACTGGGCTAGCAGAGAACCTGGAGGAGGAGGAAGACCAGGCAGAACGGGTTACTTAGAGGCCGGGACTGAGACAGGCCTGCACTAGAGGCATTCTCTTAGAAGGACTTTCTTTTCCCTTCCAAGTAGCTCAGAAGAGTGCCAGAAGCCAGACTCCTCTGATCTCTACATAAACAAGAGGACCGGCCTCTCTCCCCGTGCCCCCATTTCTATCCACAGCCAGCCCCAAAGGCCCCAGAGTCTCCATCTTTGGACTTGGCCCTTGCATCACCACTGGATCCTCAAGCCCTGGCCTGTACTCCGACTTCCCCCCCAGATGCTGCTCCTTCCCCTCACTAGCAGTGTAACCTTGAGCAAGCCGCTTAATTGCTCCAAGGCATGGTTTCTTCATCTGTGAAATGGTATTAACCATACCAGCTATCCCAGGAGGCTGCTGTGAGAACCGTGCCTGGCAAACGGTAACTGATGGATATAACCTACAGTTGTGATTAACATCATTTATTAATCCTCTCCCAGGCTCCCCAGACTCACTGAGGGGCTCCTTATTGGTGCTGGGCTCCAGTCTTGAGGCATCCCTGGGGAAACTACAGTCCCAGCCATCAACCTCCGCCTGCTCGCCCTCACCTGTGAAAGAAAAGAAGGTGAGGGTCAGACCGGAAGCAGGAGCAGATTTGGGGGTGACAGCAGAGATCTCATTCCTGGGGTAGCCCAGTACATCTAAACGAGAAAAGAGGAAAGCCGAAGCTAACAAGACAAAGAGGGTGGAGGCCGGGCCGCTGTACCTGCTTTCTGGGTGAGCTGGGACGCACTGGGCAACACAGGAGGGTCCCTGGTCTGAAGGAAATAGACCACGAGCAAGGTCAGGGCGTAGTTACTGAGGAGGGGGCCACTTCCTGGGTAAACAATTATTCCAATTAGATTGGAGGTGCATCTAACAGCCTGCTTGGATCTCCCAACCCTGGTTCCTGTACCTGCCTCCCCTCCCCTCCCTGAACCCTTGCCTTTGCCCCAACACCAGCTCAGCCCCAAGTCTGTCCTGATTCACTCTCACCTGACAGCCCTCGACCTTGAGCCCAGCAGCGGAGGGTGTACACGAGGGGCCGAACTCGCCCATCCAGCTCAGAGCAGAGACTCAGGAAGCGAGAGTTATGCAGGGCCAGCCTGGAACCAAGACAAGGATGTCAGTGCTGGGGAAACCCTCTGAACTATCACCCCAGCCCTTGTTCCAGGCTTGCAGAACAGGGGGCCGGCTGGAATGAGGCCAAAAGAGGGTTTCCCAAGTGTTTGCTGACACAGTCATGTGAAGAGGCATGCAAAGAAAGGGCATGCAAAAGGATGTCACGTGTGTTGGGGGGGAACACTACATCCCATATGCCCATCCTGGGTAGGATATTCAAGAAGGGTTTTGTTACAAGACTGCTCAAAGCCTTTCATATGCAAAGAAACAAAGACCAGAAGGGAGGGAGAAAGAGGCGGAAAGAGGAAGTGGGGGAGAGGGTGGGAAGGGAGAAACTGATTTGCATCTAACTTAGCATTTCCCAAATTTATTCAACCCTGGAACTCTTTTCTAAATCCCCTAAAAATAGTATTCCCAAGAACAACACACTTTACGTTCAAGAAAATGGATGCCAGACAGGAGACAAATGGCAGGAGGAGGGATGGGACCCAATAAGAATAACCTTGAGGTTCAGCCCAAGTACAGGAGCTTCCCACATCAGGGCTCCCTCCTCACCCACCCCAGAATGCTCAGCTGGCCTTCCCCAACCACCCCCCTAAACAAAGGTACCGGTTACTGAGGGAGACGTCACCGTGAAGACCTGAAGGCCGATGGCAAAACTTGACCACAGGGCGTCGGGCAGAGGGCACAGTTTGGACTCGATACACTCCAGGGACACAGCCCCGAAGAATGGATCCCACTAACTCTAGCATGGCTACCCCCTCTGTTTTCTCCCCCCTTAGGGCCTCTGCTAGTTCCAGGGCCTTCCCCAGGTCCCCCTCTCCTCGGTCCTCCTGCAGTGGTGAGGCTGGAGGCAGGGACTGGGGAGAGGCGAGGGTCTCAGAGGCCAAAGCAGAGTCCGGAGTCTGGGGTGCCAGGGAAGAGGAAGGAGTTTCAAAATCCAGGGCTTCTGAGTCTTGCGGAGAAGGAGGCTGTGAGTCTGGGGGAGAAGCCGGGGTACAGGCCAGGGCTTGAGGATCCAGTGGTGATGCAAGGGCCGAGTCCAAAGATGGAGACTCTGGGGCCTTTGGGGCTGGCTGTGGATAGAAATGGGCTCCGTGAATATTCGCCTCTCCTGCTGTCCCCCATCTGGGCAACATTCCCCAGGATATATCTATTACTGCTTATATGCCAGGTCCCATTCCAAGGGTTTTATATGTATTAACTAAGTTAATCCTCACAACCCCTTTTTAAAATTAAAAAACAACTTTGTCACTGTCATGAAAGGCAAAAAAAGGCAGAGGAACTGTAAAGGAGACAGAGGGGCCAATACTAGCCTGCTGGCGGGCAGCTGATGAATGCAGGGAATGAGCTGCAGACCAAAATCTCATAACATTTTTTTTTTTAAGATTTTTATTTATTTATTTGAGAGAGAGAATGAGAGGGGGAAAGGGTCAGCGGGAGAAGCAGACTCCCTGCTAAGCAGGGAGCCTGATGCGGGACTCGATCCCGGGATTCCAGGATCATGACCTGAGCTGAAGGCAGTCGCCTAACCAACTGAGCCACCCAGGCGCCCCTAAAATCTCGTAGCATTTAACACATCTGCCCTTGCTAACGGTACTGTGGCTGTACCTGAGGATGCCTTTGTGTTTCCCTAATAGACACTGGACTATCATGGGCATCATGTATGCATCCTGCTCTCAAATGATTCTGAAAATATAAAGTGTGTGTGTGCATGTATGTCTATATGTAGGGATAAAGAAAAAAAAGACTCATAAAACAAATTTTTTTTTAAGATTTTATTTACTTGACAGAGAGAGACACGGTGAGAGAGGGAACACAAGCAGGGGGAGTGGGAGAGGGAGAAGCAGGCTTCCCACCGAGTAGGGAGCCCGATGCGGGGCTCGAACCCAGATCCCAGGACCCTGGGATCATGACCTGAGGCAGATGCTTAATGACTGAGCCACCCAGGCGCCCCCAAATTTATTTTTTAAATAACCCTTTTTGTGGGGCACCTGGGGGCTCAGTCGGTTAAGCATCTGACTCTTGGTTTCTGCTCAGGTCATGATCTCAGGGTTGTGAGATCAAGCCCCACATGGGGCTCTGCACTCAGCGTGGAGTCTTCAGATTCTCTCTCCCTCTGTCACTCCCTCCACTCGAGCTCACTCTCTCTCTCAAATAAATAAATAAAATCTTTAAAATAACCCTTTCTGTAGGGGCGCCTGGGTGGCTCAGTCTTTAAGCGTTTGCCTTCGGCTCAGGTCATGATCCCAGGGTCCTGGGATCGAGCCCCGCATCGGGCTCCCTGCTTTGTGGGAGGCCTGCTTCTCCCTCTCCCACTCCCCTTGCTTGTGCTCCCTCTCTCACTGTGTCTCTCTGTCAAATAAATAAAGAAAATCTTTTTAAAAAATAATAATAATAATAAAATAACCCTTTTTGTAAAGTAGGAAGTATAGAAAGCTGTACTTTTTGTTCAATTTTGCTGTGAACCTAAAACTGCTCTACAACACAAAGCCTATTAAAAAAATACTAACAACCCTTTCCTATTCCAAAAGCAGAGTCTGTACATTAGATGTTAGAAAATACAGATAAGTAAAAACATAACCCCAAAATTACTTTATTGTATGTCCTTCCATATTTTTTTTCCCAAAATACAGTATTATATACACCGTTTTGAAATCTGGTTTTTTCCTGTTACCAATGCCACGTATCCTGTGTCGACTCATATTCATCCTATCTAATACCCATCTAATACATTCACATTTCTCCAATTGTAACAACCCTTTCAGGTTCCATTATCTGCGTTTTACAAATGAGGAACGAAGGCCTGAGAGAGACCGTGCTGGCCCAGAGTCCCATGACCATTCCCACTGACTCTTCCCAGCTGCCTCCCCGGTCACTCACCTGCGACTCTTCCAAGTCACCCAGATCCAGGAAGAGGTCAAGATCACAGCCATGGACATCAAAACTGTTTATGGAAGAACCAAAAGGATGGACCACACAGCCTGGATGTCAAGCAGAAAATAAAGGTCGAGGGCCATTAGAGAGGAGTATGGGGTAGAAAAATACGGTGGGGCACAAAGAAGGAAGAACAGCCAAATAAATGCCTCTAGCTGCAGGAGACCTGGGGAATGCAGACTTGGGGGCAGGGGAAGGAGGGAGGATGGGGACTCAAACATGGTAAGGGAAGTGACTCACCAGGGAAGAACTCTGTGAAGACCTCCTGCATCAGGGCCACCACGAGGCTCCGTAGCTGCCGCTCAGCCTCAGACAACTCCCTCAGCCCCACGAGTTTCACCATTTGTGCCCCCACATCTGGGGCCTCAGCTAGTGCTTTGGCCAGCTGGTGACTGTCAGGGGCCGCTCCTTTGGGGGATTTGGAGGCTGGGCTCTGGAACTCTTTCTGCTCCCGTGGCCGGACCCGCAGGCGATGTCCTCCCAGGCTGTGCTGGGCCTGTGACAAGACAGCTTCCCGGGCCCCAATGTCCCCCATCTCCACGATAGCAAACACTCCCTGGCAAAACACAACCGGGGCAGGGATCATGGTTTTGGAATAAAAAATAAAAACCGAACACATGGTTTGACAGTGGGTGAGATTCTTTGAAATGGGGACCACCCTATAAATTGGGAAATCTGCTTACTGTTTCTGGAACAGGGAACATATTTAGAAAAACAACTCTCTCCCTCACTCCCATCCCACACAATTACTCTCATCCCAGTCTGCCTCTGAAAATCCCATTTTATTTATTCTATTCTCCCCTACTCTTGCCAATGACATGATTTCACCACTTATACTCTGATGCATCACCTAACTTTTCCTTCTAACTTAATTAGACCTTTTAGCATTGATTTGGAATCCATGTAACTGTGCTAGGTGGAAATATAAACATACCCTACCTTGAAAAGACTTCCTATCTAGAAATAACAACAACATGACAGCTATGATCTGGTTGAGTTCCACAATATTCACTGAGATATATATATATATATTTAAGGCAAAATGTTAGCAGGAGCGGGAAAAATATGACTGCCTCGGGGCAAAAGTCCATATTCTTTTACATTCTCTTCAGTAGTAAAGATAGAGCCTCATCCTGCTTATAACAAAGTATGCTACAATAACCAAGACAGTGCGATACTGGGGCACCTAGCTGGCTCAATCCCTGGAGACTGCGTCTCTTGATCCCAGGGTCTTGAGTTCGAGCCCCACGTCGGAGGTAGAGGTTACTTAAAAAAAAAAAAGGAGAAGAAAAAAGGGTGGCACTGGCACAAAGACAGTTATTCAGATGAAGAAAATGAAACAAAGACTCCAGAAATTAAACCCATACCTCTATGGTCAACTGATTTTCAATATAGTTGTCAAGACCACTCAATGAGGAAAGAATAGCCTTCCCAACACATGCTGCTGGGACAACTGGATAGCCACATGTAAAAGAATAATATTGGGGGCGCCTGGGTGGCTCAGTCAGTTAAGCGGCTGCTTTCGGCTCAGGTCATGATCCCAGGGTCCTGGGATCAAGCCCCACATCGGGCTCCCTGCTCGGCAGAGAGCCTGCTTTTCCCTCTCCCTCTGTCTGCCGCTCTGCCTACTTGTGCTCTCTCTCTATCTCTGTTAAATAAATAAAAATCTTAAAAAAAAAAAAAGAATAATATTGGACCCCTACCTTACACCATATAAAAAAATTAATGAGGGGCGCCTGGGTGGCTCAGCTCGTTGAGCTTCTGCCTTCGGCTCAGGTCATGATCCCAGGGTCCTGGGATCGAGTCCCGCATCCGGCTCCCTGCTCAGCGGGAAGCCTGCTTCTCCCTCTCCCACTCCCCCTGCTTGTGTTCCCTCTCTCGCTGTGTCTCTCCCTGTCAAATAAATAAATAAAATCTTCAAAAAAAAAAAAAAAAAGGAAACTTTATTTAAAAAAAAAATTAATGAAGTGGGGGGTGGGGGAGATAGGGGGGAGCAGCCTCACCAGCACACAGGCTTGAAAGACACATGAGGAGTGATAAAACATTCTGGAATGATGCGTGCAGAACCTTGTAAAATATACTAACAACCCTTGAATTGTACACTTTAAAAGTATGAATTTTATGCTGTGTAAGTCACATCTCAATCAAAAATACCAGCCGGGGGCGGGGGGGGTGCACCCCTCCTACCCTCGCTTCCACCCATGCCAAACACGGCAAAGAACCATAGTGAAACCAAGGAGAAAGGCAGCCACTTGGACCTGCCCAGGCCAATCTTCTGACTCTGAGGAATCACGCTACTCACCAGACTGCAGTTCAAACCCAAGTATGCAATCAAAGCCCCAGCTAGAAATTAGGTGTCTCTTTGCCTGGCCTTGTCTTTGAGTGCACAATTCTCTCAAGAAACTAAAACTAAGAGAAGTTAAATAACTTGTGACTGCCTCCAAGTAAAGGCTTAATCCCCCAAATCTCCCAACTTCCCAGTGATGCTGTCCCTCAAGGAAATGTGGAAATGAAATGAGATACTGTATGTAAACCATTTCACTCATGATTGGGGCGTGACAATTGCTCAATAAAAATTTTAGTCATTATTGTCAAAATAATTAAAAGCCTCAGAAACGTGAGGTTTAAGTTCAGAAAAAAGGTCATTCCCTACAACTGAAACGAATCCGAACAAAAACAGAGATACGGAGTTTTCTGAAAAAGGAATCTGGGGCAGACACTGCCAACTGCCCTCCCAATATACATTCTCCTTTTCTTTCTTACTAACAGAATTCCAATTGTTCATAAGGGCAAGATGTCCAGCTAAAAACTTCATTTCTCAGGCTCGCCTACAGCTAGGGGTAACCATGTGATAGAATTCAGGCCAATGAGAAGTCTAATGAAGAGGCCCCTGGGAAAGATATTTTCCTGGAAAATAAAGAAAAGCAGGGAAAGAGAGTCAGACTCAGCTGGCACTAGCCTTTTATACTCTGTCCCTCAGCCTGCCCCCTTCTCTTACCTCAAGATGTACAAACAGCATTATCACAACTAGGAAGGGAGAGCCACGTGCCAATGACAGAGCAGGAAAACAGTAAAGTGCTGGAGTGCCCAGGTCTGGACTTCTTGTTAATGAGAACAATTAAGCCCCTTTTGTTAAAGCCTCTGTGGGTCAGTTGCCGAATGTGATCTCTAAGAAGAACACACCCCAGCCCATCCTAAGAGAAGACATGGGCTTCCAAAGCCATTTGGGATCACCTAAGCCACGCCTACACAACCAGAGCACAGTCTCAGAACTAGAACATGACGATACAACACAGCAGTACAACAGTGAACTTTTTTCAAAGGACTAAAGAGAAACTGACAAAAGCCCTGCCTGGAAGACAAATAGGATCACAAAGAACAAGCTTATTTGTCTAGCACTGTCCAGAAGACAGGGTATTTTGACCAGTTAATTTCAGTACCTCTCACCATAAGTTAATAAACTGCTAGCAGTCTCTTGTGGGGTTAGGATAGATCTGCCGATGGTGTGGTCTTAAAGCACCTACTTCATTGTAGTTACTCATTTAATTGTCTACTTTATAGTCACTAGACTATAAGCTCTGTGCCTGCACAGGCCACATCTATCCTATTCACTATTGAAAATGTAGCTCTGACGCACCTGGGTGGCACAGTCAGTTAAGCATCCGACTCTTGGTTTCAGCTCAGGTCGTGATCTCAGGGTCGTGAGATCGAGCTCCGTGTCAGGCTCCCCCGCTCAGCGTGGAGTCTGCTTGAGATTCTCTCTCCCTCTCAAATAGATAAATCTTTTTTAAAAAATGCAGCTCTACACACAGTGCCTAGTACAAAGTCAACAGCTAATACTTGGCAACTAAAATGAAGACTGACTGACTAAACTGATGACCAACAAGTCCCCCAATGACTAACTCTAGTGAACTGATAAAATCCAAGCAGGGGCCGGGGAGGTGGGAGAGTAGGGGTTGTGGGGGGGTGTGGGGGGTACGGTTCAGGGAGGCTCACAAAGCTGGACTCGCCCGAGTACTTGTGGTGTCCATCATGGAACAAGGCACCAGCTGAAACAGGGCTGCTGGTTTCTCTCTCATTTCGTTTTGTATGTGGCACACCTGACTCATCCTTTACCCCAAGAGCCATTCACTCTACCTTGTCCTTGTCCATGACGACACTGGCCACGGGTCCAAATGCCTGGAAGTACTGAGTGAGCTGAGCAGAATCCACATCCCGGGGAAAGCCACTGACAAACACACTTCGAAGTCCCTGGGCCTTTCGGGCAGCTCGTAGTTCTACCAGGTGCCGGTGCTTCCGGCCCCCCAAGTGGGCATCTAGGCTGGGTCCTGCAAAGACAAACGTAAAACAGAAAACATACAAATCACTCTTCAGTGTACTTACCCCGACTTTACCTAAATGCACTCCTAAATCCTACTGATCCTTCCAAGCCACAGAAAGCGTGACCTCTGAATATACAAAGTCCTGGCTCTTTTCACCTTCCTCTCTTGGCCACGTGTCCATGTAAAGTATTCTAAGTGGTTCCCAGGAGAACTAGCTACAAGTTTTTCTTAAACCATCTCTAAGTGCTAGGTAGAGCAACACCAGCAAATTATAAAACAAATTAACAGGAAACTTATCCAGGTCATATACAGAAGAACTAAATAAAGCAGGACCCTACACTATTCCCTCAAGGATGGTCTCTAGGTATGGTAGAGAGATTGCAAGGGCAAGATTTGAGGTCACACTGCCCAAGTTTAAATCCCGGGTCTGGCAAACTGTGCGAGATCTTGGGCAAGTTACTTAACCTCTCTGTGCATCAGTTTCGTAGGACACAAAATTAAGATATTAATAGTACTTACCGCATGGTTATTATGCAATATAGAGTACCTGGCGGTCTGATACATGTTGAACATGGGAAAAGTTAACAATTATTATTTTTATTAAATTCTGGGTCAGCTGTTTGTTGTCACCAATGTATATGCTGGGCCAGGGAAGACTATGCTGGATTTTTGGCTTGCCCTACAGGACAAATAGTGATAGTGCCATTCACAAAGAAAAGGAACAGAAGATTCTGTTTAGGGAAGATCGTGATTCCAGTTTAGGGAAGATCACGATTCCAGACTTCAGAAGTGGAATTTGAGTCCACCTGAGTGGCTGAGTCAGTTAAGCGTCTGCCTTACGCTCAGGTCATGATCCCGGGGTCCTGGGATCAAGTCCCGCATCAGGCTCAGAGCCTGCTTCTCCCTCTGCCCCCCCCCACACACACACTTGTGCACTCTCTCAAAAATAAATAAAATCTTTTTTTTTTAAGTTGAATTTGAGGTTTCATGTCCCCTGCGCTGTCATACAAGAACCCTGTCCACTTTGCCAAACCCATCTCCTTGTCACGCATGCCATGCTCCTTCGTACACCTCTGCCTTCGGGAAGCTCCTCTGTAGGGCTTCCCTGAGTTAATTACTACTTTCTCTGTGATCCTACAGCTCTCCAAACATGTCTATTGAGCATCGGAATTGTCTCCACCTCTCGATGGTGAGTTCCTTCATCTCTGAATCCCCTCACCCCACCCGAGAGCCCATCAGAGTACCAGACACAAAGGTGGCGTCCAACAGATGACCGTTAAAGAGGGAAGAAACTTTCGTTGTGGAGATTTCGGACACCAGGAAGGAGGGAGTAAGGTGGCGGGACTTTCGCCACTCTCCAATCCCTTCGTACAGACGGCGTGAAAACGGAGGTGAGTGACCCTACCAACCGACTTGACAAGAACTATGACCTATAACCCTAACTTTCGCTAGGACCCAAAGACGAGAACTCACAACCACCCCCTCACAAGCCACCGCTTACGGTTGGCTGTAGTAACGTGGCAGAGACAGCAGCGGAAACCCCCACGGGGCAGCGATTGGACATCCGAATCCACTGCCGCCATCGCAACTCTCCAGCACCGGCAACACAACCACTTCTGCCACCACCGGAACTCACGCCTACAAATCGCAACGCGCTTGGAAGCAACTTCCGCCAGTCCGACAGGAAGTGACGCACATCGACCAATCGCTCAAGCACACTCCTCGGGAAACTGAGCTCCTTGGACTCAGGGTTCCGTTTCCACCCCGCGTTGAGTCTCTTCCACCAGCCTCAGGAGAAGCCGCCCATCTTTGATACTTATCTGCATGCTGTAAGCCGATTGGTGTGCTCTGAGCCATTCAGGCGTTAATTGGCCCAAAGTCATGAATATCCATGAGGGCGGCCACAAACGCCGGCGCCGGGGCCCTTTGAAGTCGACCGGCTGTTTCCCTCCTGCTGGTTGGTTGAGGGAACGGGGTAGGCACCTTCCCTTCCCTCTGGGCCGATAGGGACCCGCGGCGCTCCATCCTCAAACCCATATTTACCCGGCGAATAAAGGCGGAGGATGAGCCGACTTCACGAAGCTCAAGGCTGTCCCTGGATTCCCGAGTTCCTTAGGGCCGCTACTCTCTCCCTCTGTCCTCGGTCCTCCCCCAAAATGCGTGTTCTGCGACCACTTCCCAGCCCTGGTTGGGGAGCTCTGCCCCGCTGGGCACCTCCCAGACTCCACTCAACCACAGCCAGATCGCTGCGGCCCCGTGAGTCAGGCTTTCCTTCCGCAAGAGTGGGCTGCGTGGGGGCGCCTGGGTGGCTCAGTTGGTTAAGCGACTGCCTTCTGCTCAGGTCGTGATCGTGGAGCCCCGGGATCGAGGCCCGCATCGGGCTCCCTGCTCGGCGGGGAGTCTGCTTCTCCCTCCGACCCTCTTCCCTCTCGTGCTCTCTATCTCTCATTCTCTCTCTCTCAAATAAATTTTTAAAAAAATCTTTAAAAAAAAAAAAAAGAGAGTGGGCTGCGTGGAGTGTAGGCCACGAGGCGCTAGAGCCACCAGCCCACTCCAGGCATGCGGTGGGACCTACCACGGTGGCAGCAGAGTGAAGACTGTTGGAAGAAAATGCTGCTTTCCCCTGACTGGTATAGTGGTCAATTCCTCCCGATGCTGCCCAGGTGTAAGCTCGGAATGGGGAGAGTGAAGGAGCTGGTGGGGAGGCCCCAGGGGCAGAGAACAGGAAATGGAGATAACTCTCAGACGGGCTAAGAAGCTCCTGCTGTAGTTATTGGCCCGCAGCTTTGGACTATGAAAAGCACACTGGACCTGAGGCAGACATCTGAAGGTCTGTAACCTTAAGCAAGTCCCAACGGCTGAGGCTGTTCCCCTATCTGTAAGGAAGTACAGAAGGAACACATAGTAGGCCTAACTTCCTGTACATTCTTCAAGGGTGCTCCTCCTGTTGGGCCCTGCCCAGGCTTCCGTTTCCCAAACCCAAGAAAGCAGGAGACAGTTCTAGAGCGGGTCTGGATATCAAGGCAGGCGCTGAGGCTGGTCTTAGGAATCCTTGAGCAGCAATCTGTGCAAATATACCACAAAGCTGGGTGGCAAGAGACTGCAGTATCCCCAAGGTAGGTTACATCTTGCCCTGGCCTCTAGCAACTCCCAGAATTTCCTGAGAGGTAAGGGTTGGGAAATAAAAGGAAAAGCACCTTCACACCTCCCTCCCTTCCTGTGGAAGCCAACCACCCACAGTCCTCTCGTTCCAACTGTTCTGAATGAATCTGTATGTATCTAGAGGAGCTTGGGTTCCAGCACCACAGGGATCTGGGGAGCAGTTTGGGCCCCGGCAGAAAGCTAGCTGAACAGGCCGCCTGTCCATGCTGCCTCTCTCCTAAAGCCGTTCCCAGGGCAAGTCCCATCTGTATCTCCTTTATTATCCTTTGTCCTTTATTTTCCCAATTAAGACACCACTCTCCCCACTACCCCCACCCCCACCCCCACACCCCCATGGCAGAGAATAGCTGAGCCGGGAGAAGCTGAAGAAAACAGCTTTTTATTTGTTACTATAAGAACCAATTACAGAATCCGAGGTTAAAAAAACGGACAAAAGATCTTTATTTCTGAGAATTGGCGTACAAAAGGCGGAGGGGGCACAGGGAGGGAAGGAAAAGAGAGAGCATGGGCTGGGGTTGATGCCAGCTTAGGGGCCTCCAACTCCAATTAGGAAAGTCCGGACACCGGACAGGAAGAGAAACCCCCATTAGAAAAAAAAAAAAAGATAGACATGGCAGTCATGGCAGTGCACGCCCCCCTCCCCCAACCACCACCTCCTATGGATTTACTCTTCCCCTCCCCCATCCCCTTTCACAAAGGGAGGCAAAATTTTTAAAAAACTAAAAAACCCTCCCCCCAAAACTGTCCAAGACAACTGTGGGTCCTACCCCCCAAAACAGGCTAGGTTCCCACAATGGGTCAAGTTCCTGCAGTGTGCCCTCCACCACCAGGTGTGGAGAAGCGTGCGAAAGGGACAAGCCTCCAAGTGGTAACACCAGAGGGCGCCCAACCCCTCCAAAGACACACTCACTTGCTCCCTCCCTCCCTCACTCCTCATTCCCTTTGATATTAGAGGGAAGGGAGGTTGGATGCCCTGGGCACCCACCCTCTAGCTTTCAGCCCACCTCCCTTCCCCCACAGATGCTCAATCCTCCAGGACAATGGGCTCATTGGTGCTGGCAGGATGTGAGGGTGCAGACAGTGGGACTGGGGGCCGCACTGCAATCAGTGGTGGCTTCACCTTCAGGGGCAAGTTGGGCCGGCGGGCAGCTCGCCGCATTTCCAGATGGGTCAGAGCCTTCCGCAGGGCCCTGGCCAGGAAAGAAGAATGGAATAAAAAAACGAAGACTCTCGAGGTGAAACCCCACATTTCACATTCCAGTTCTGCCTTCCGGCCCATTCTTTCCTGACATCCCCATCCTGCACCCAGTCTTGCTGGAGGCGGTCTTGCTCAGAACTGCTATTATCCTTACCCACCAATCTGGGTTGTCAAGCTCTCAGCCCCTCCCATGGTGGCCTCCCTACCTGGTATCCTTTGTGGCCACAAACACCACAGGATTGGGGGCATCAGCTGGGTTTAGTTTCTGACGCTTGGCTGCTGGCTGTGAGCTTGAACGAATCCCTGAGGCCAGAGGCCTTCCATTGGCAGAGAAGGGAACCCCTGCTCCTGCCATCTGGGGGGGGGGGGGTGGGCAGCACAATGAGAGAGGACTCACAGATTCCAATCAGAAATAAAAGCCCACCCAATCAGCCTGGCCCACTCCAGCTGTCAACTCACAGTTTCATAGGCCCGTTTCACCATAATGCCCCCCAGACCCCGGTTCTGGGTCAGCTGGTTTCTGTTGATCGGTGTCTTGGTACCCCGAGGTGTTTTTGGTTTCAGAGGCGCCTGGGCCACTGCCATGAAAAATGTAAGAGAAAACTCAGAGAACTTTCATGCTTTCTCTTCTCTATGTAGTTTCTTTCCCTGGGCATCCCCAAAAGCAGTGATGGGGGGAGGGGTCTGGCAAGCAATTAGCATGAGTGTGACCTTAGCATTCACTACGGACAGCTTATGAGAACCGTTATTCACGTACAAAAGTACAGGCTGTTAGACTAAATCTCTTTGGACTTTGACAGTGAAAGGATGACAGAGAACCTGACACCGCCTAACGGGTTCCATCCCCTACCCAGATCTTTGACGATGGTTGCCAGCGGCAGCCGCACCAGAGGGTGAATCTTCAATGGAGTCTTCGCAGCCTTAGGAAGTCGAATGGAGCCTAGAGAACAAAGAAGGCGGCTCTTGAAGGGGCTTCGCTATTCAGGCCTCTCCTACGGCCAGGAGACACATCTACTCTCCTACCCAAGCGCTGTGGCCTGCTATCCCTGCTGTCATTAAACATCCAGAGAAACACTGGTCTCTGCTCCGCTTTCTGGCCAGAGCATCCCGACCTGCCACTAGCCCCACCACTCCTGCCCTTACACTCCGCCTTGATGGCATTGGCATTGATAGGGGCATAGGGTCGTCGGGCAGCCCTCCTCGGCTGTAACAGGTCCCTGCACATGCGTCTGGCCAGACGGGTCAGCTTTGTGGTCTGGAGCAGGAATGTTTGCCTGTTCTTAGCCAGCAGCTTGGCCCGGTTGGCGCTGGTCGTATAGGGGGAGAGACTTTGGGCTTCAGGTCTAGACAAATGACCCCTCGAGTGTGGCTCCTGGAAGAAAGACATGGGAAAAAGGGAGAACCCAGATGGGGCACTGAGGCTCTCCTTTCTTCCATTCTCTGCAAAAAGCAATTTATTCCTGCCTGATCTCTTTACTGCCATCCCGGCCTACCTGTCTCTCCAACCATCATCGAGCAGCCCCTCCCCACCCACATACACATCACACCATCACCCATCCATCACCATTTAAGGGGTTGGGTATTCGTGCCTTCACCCAAAGCTCACATCACTATGCCTACTGCTCTCCCCTACCTATTCCCCGTCAGTCCTTACTGTTGTGCCCCGAGCAGCCCCCTCAAGCTGGGTCGGGGTCTTCAGTCCCCCATACTTCTTCCAGTAGATCCAACAGGAAGCACAGAGGCGGCACTGCATGTTGGGTGGGCCCCAGGCATACCACTGAGCAGACTGTGTGGCTGCAGGAGCATGGAGAGAAGGGGGGAGGTTTGGGAAAAATACGCCACCTGAGCCCCTCAGGTCCTTGGGCCAGAGAAGACCTCTCCCACCCCCAACATCCCTATCCTTCCCTGGAACTCACTGTGGCAGCTCTCGCAAGTCAGGCCCTTCTGGAATCCAGCCCCGTTCATGCCAGGTTTCGAGCCCACAGAGATGATCTGGTTAGGATTTGGCTTAGTACTAATGGGAACAGTGTGGGGAGAAACCAGGAACTGGTCAAGGAAGAGAATCCCATTTCCACCTCGTCTCTATCATCATTTGACTCTTTGACCCTGACTCCTGCCCACTGCCAATCACTGAGAAAAGCATGAGTTGGGGGAGAAGGGAAAAAAAAGAAAACACGCCAGCCTCCCCCACCTACCACACTTACTAGGTAGGGATATAGACTTGTTTTAGTTTGCTGTCTGCTTCAGCAGCTTTCAATCTTTTCTGCAGAAGGGAAAAAAGAAAAAGAGAAGGATCAAAGCATCTCCGCAGGAGGATGTCATCAACTCCCAAAAGCAGAGGTGAGCAGGAGGCCCCTGGTCCAGCCTTCCCAGCCCAGCCCGTACCTGCTGAATATAGCGGTCTGTGGTTTTCCACATGTAATAAAACTGGACTATGCTGGCGAGTGACTTCCAAGGCAGCTAAGGAGGCAGAGGAAAGAAAGCAGAACTGGCATCTGACCCCAGGTCCTGGTTCCCTCACCTGTCAACTCTTCCACCTCTCCTCCCAGCCCCATCCACTTACAAAGTCCTGGCGAATATCATTGAAATCCTTCCCATACTTCTCCAGGGCCTCCTCAAACAGCATGGCCTCTGAGGCAGACCACTCCTCCATCTCATCCCGACATAGCACCGGGCCCCCCTGGGGCACCAGGGTCGACATGGCTTTAGCCAAGTCATAGCCATTCCTCTGCAGCGTATCCATGGCATGGAACTACAGGAAAAAGGTAGGAAACAACGCTGATGGCCCGAGCCCCTCCGCACCACACTCTCAGAGACCCTTCTCCTCTGCTGTCTCCGGGCTCTGCAGGTCCCCACAGAGCCCAGCCTGTCCGACTGCCCAGCCGCCTCTGCTTACCAGGGTGATATCTCGGGAGGCGGCGGCTGCGCTCATGTGCAGGCTTGGCTGCCGAATGGAGCTGCTGCAATCTAGGGCTCTTGCAAAGGTGCCCACAGCTCTGAGGGAGAGATTGAGAAGTCAAGAGGGAAAGAAGAAGGCATGAGTGGGCTGAGGAACTAAGCCAAATAAGGAAAACACCCATGCCCAAAAAAAAAAAAAAAAAAAATCGAGTCCACCTCTGAGAATTCGGTGCAAGATGTCCACACCGCCCCCAGCCCATCTTCCCCATCCACCCACCCCTCACCGGGCCACCACGAGAAACTGATCAATCTGCCGGTCTGTGAGAGGGTTGTCTGGGTCCCAGACCTTCATCTCCATCTTCTGTTGGTTCCGATTATCAGATTCTCCTGGGGAACAGGGCGATGGCAACATCAGGGACAGGGAAAGGAGGGTAAGTGTCTTGACACTCACAACAGCACCTCGTTCCTCCTTGTCTCCTGCCTGGACTCCATCAGCCATCTCAACTCTCAGACTTCTCTTCCCAACTGTGCTCATTTGCCCCTCTCAGGCTCCCAGGGTCCCATCCCATCAGGGTGGCAGCACAGAGCCATGAAGACTGTGCAACGTGCAACTCCATGGCACACCATTCACAGACACTACCATGTTCAATGACCCGGTAGCCATACAGTCTGTCCTGCTGCTTACCCTCTGCCAGGCGATCTGGGATCTCAGCTTGGTATTTGCAACCAACTCTGATCTCCCCCTGATCAGCTAGAAGTGTCTTCTGCACAGGGTCAAACACCAGTGAGTAAAAAAAACAGTCCTGGAGATGGGAAGAAAAGGTAAGCAGGCAGCAGTCCTCAGAGGCAGGGGGCAGTGGGGAGGATCCAGAGTTCCCAAGACAGGCAGTCTGTCAACCTATACCTCATCACAGTTCTACTTTCCTCTGGCCTCCTCTCGGGGCATACCCACCCTGCTCCTTCTCCCAGCACCTCTTTCTCACCTCCTTTTCCAAGTACTGGCTCAAGATGTCAGTCTCATTCAAGAGGGTCACACTGCATTTCCCCCTACAGAAGAGAGGTCCAAAAACCCTGGGTGAGCTCCTCATTCCCCGGCCACAGCATCTCCAATACACCACCCCCTCCTCTCCAGCTTCTAAAGAAGTGCATGCAGGCCACAGTGGCCCGGACTGTCCTATACCGTATGTGGGTGGCTGGTAATGATTCAAACTGCCGAGAAAGAAAAAGCTCCCGGTGCTTCAGCTGATGTCGCTGCTGCTCCGACACCCCGGGCTGCTTTGATTCCTCCTCAAACTCCCCTGGGAGATGAAGGAGAAAGAAGCCAAGTCAGAAACTAATTCAGAAAGAAGCCACCTTGGAAACTCTAACCCAGGGAAAACACTTCCCATTCCAGCTGGCTTCTTCACATTCCCCGGGCATCTGCCTCTCATACCCTTAGCCCACCAGCTTTCCCGCTTAGCCCTCTTCCCCATTATAGTGCTCCCAACTCCCCATCGCTAATGCCTTGGGAATAGCTGCTGAGAGTAGAAAGGATGCCACAGATACCCATCCCAAGCCCAGGTGCCAATGCTCAGACGCCACTCATAAAGCACAAATCTGCCTACGTTAGGCCCGGCAAGAATATTACACTCGTCTCTCTTGCTAAACCAGCCTGAGGTCCAGAAACCCAATAAGGTGAAAAATCATCACACAAGGTTGTGTTTACCAGTTCTTCTTTTCAGATTTCAGGAGTCTCTTTGCTCTTAAAACAAAATGCAACCCTAACTACCCTTCACTGTCCACTTGGCTAATGATAGTTTGTTTATGGGGCTTCCAAGGACAGTACCTCTCAAGCCAGTGCCAATACCTTCTTCCCCAGGCACTGCAACTTTGCCCTGAAACCTTGGTGGAAAGGGTTAACTTGGCCGGGGGCCAACCAAAGAGGGAGGGGGCAGGACAGCCACGGGCCCAGGCTCATTGGTGCATTGTTCCCAACCTCAGGGAGAAGGGGGGGGGAGGTGGGGGTGCCACAGGCTCCACCCCTCGCCTGTGCGCTCCGGAAACCCTGTGCTAAGGCAAGGGGGGGAACCACACCCCCCCACCCCTTCTGATTGGACAAGGCCAAGGTCAGCCCCTGCCAGACGGGGCTGGAAACCCCAGAGGACCAGAGAACTTGGTTGGTAGGCCTAGCTCCTCCTTAACCCCTTCATGCCCAAAGCCGCCTGAAAGAAGGAAAATAATCTCAGAAGGAGAAACAAGAGGAAGAGGAAAGAAAGCCAAAGCAGGAAAGGAAAAAGAAACAAAGGAAAACTGAAGGAAATATGTTTTTTAAAGGAATATGAAGGCATAAAAAGGAAGATAGAACAAAAAGGAAAGAGGTAAAATGGAGCAGTGAGAAAACAGAACAGGTGAGAAAGAGGAAAAAGGGCAAGAAAACTTCCCTAACTGCCTATTCTCTCCCTTCAATGTATTCTCACTACCTTGTGATCACAAAATTAGGCGGCTTCCCTGTTACGCAGGCTTCTAAGTACAAGCTCTTCCTCTTCAACCTTTACCTTTACAGTCACCACGCATTGTCTCAATGTACCCAAAACTGTGCCCCAAGGGTCTTGCTTCTCTAAACCCCTTCCTCATCCCCTATTTGAATACTATCATCTCTTTTACACCCATCATTCAGATACACACAGTCACACACAGGCCATTTTCTGGCTTTCCTTATCTTGGTCTCTCCACCCTGCTTCCAACCCCAACGTGTAAAAACAGGCCTCCCTCCACAGACCAGGCATTTCCCACCCCCAAACTCACACCCCTGCTTTGGGCATGCTACCAGGGGAAACACCTGCAGGGACATGCCCCGTCCTCAGATCATGGGGAGGGGGAGTCGGGGGGGGGTGGGGGTGAGGTGGGGGTGCGAAGACACTCACTGGCATTGCTATCAGCCAGGCTGTTGAGGCTACTAGAAATGTCCCTTCGCCGGAAAAGGCACACAACCTTTGCCTCCACGTTTCCATTTGCAGTCTAAGGGGATAAAAAATGGCAGTTAAAATTGGTCATTTAAAGGTGGAAACATATAAAGGAGAAACTAACAACAGTGAATAAGGTTCTAAGAGGTGTAAGTAGAAAAACCCAAGAAATTATGGATAAAGAGACTTCCACTTAAGGACAGACTTCCAAACTTTTTTTTCCCCAGACTGTCCCTTTCCTTAACCCCCAAGAGATAGACCAGGAAAGCTCCCACTCAACTCTCAAAAGCCTTTCCTGAATACATCCAATGAATGAATGAATGAATATGAATGGGCAGTTAGGATAGGGTTGGTTCCCCACCCCCACCCCAATGGCTTCCACCTGAAGTTAGTGACCTCAGAAGAAAAAAAGACACCCCCCCCCCCCGGGGAGGCAGGGCAGGACAGGGGTGGGACTCTGCTCCACTCACCTTGTTGAGCTCCTCAATCCGTCTAACCAGGTAAGGATTGCTAGAAGAATTTTCAAAATAGACGTAATCTGTAGGAGGAGGTGGGGAAGCGTCAGTAAGATCAGAGGTGATGGGAAAGCCTGAGCACCAGGGTAGGAGAGAAAAGCAGGCCCGCAAGGACGAAAAGGGTAAGGGTCCAGGTAGAGAGGACGCAGAAATGTGGAAGAGGGGAGACTGCGAGAAAACAAGGGGTTTCCCCCACCACCACCCCTGACCACCTAGTTCTTTTATCAAATCCTTCACTCAAAAGTGAGCCTTAGGGAAGAGACGAGAAGCAGGGGGTCCCCCTACAGTCCCCACAACTCATTGGTGGAGTTGCACCCCAGTCTCGGCCGAGCGAGCAGTTGTTGACTCCAGCGCAGGGGCCCTCACCTTTTAGAACCCAGGCGCACAATGACGCCCGGGGAGGGGGGGAGAGGAAACCTCCCGTCGGCTCCCGCTCAGGTGGCAGAGCGGTCGCCTCGGCCCCCCGCGCCCCCTGCCTGCCCTGTCAGTTCCCTCCGAACCACTTTCCCAGGCCCCACTCGCCGACCCAGGGGCCCCCGAGGCAACCCTGAGAGTGCCGTCGGGGCTGCCCGCAGCCTCTCCCGGGGCCGCGGCGCCTTCCCCGCACCCTCGCTCCCCGTGTTCCCGGTTCCGGTTCCGGTCCGCGCTCGGGACCACGCCGCCCCAGGCGCGGCTCCCCGCGCTGCCGGGTGCCGAGCCTCTCCGGCCCCGGACCCCGACCTCTCCCGCCCCAGATCCCGCAGCCCCTGCGCCCGGTACTCACCCCCCACCCGGTACATGTTGGCCGCCATGGCCGTTCCCGCCGCCGCCTCCGGCCGCACAAAGGGGTCCGGGAGGCTCGCGGGGGCAGGGCTCGGCTCGAAGCGAAGCCCCAAGCGCGGAGCTGGCGCTTCGCGGAAGTCTCGGTCGGGCCCGCGCAGCCGGCACCTCCGCTGCCTCAGCCGTCGCGGTTCATCCCGGCCCGCGCGTCGCCGCCGCCGCTACCACCTCACGCCCGGGACGCCGAGGCCAGCGCCGGTCCGCTCGGCCTCTTCCGGAACGAGCTCGGTTCCCGCCGGACCGGAGCCAAGCTCCGGCTCCCCGCCCCCCCCCCCCCGCCGCTCGCCGAGCCCCACCAGACGTTGGGCTCTGCCGGCCGCCGGGAAGGCTTGCCCTGCCCGCCTCGGGGTTCGCCTCCTTCCGGAACACCTTCGGCCGATCCGGAGAACAAGGCCCGGCTCTCGGCTCAGGTCGGAGAGCGAGACCCCAGAGATCGGCTACTTCCGGAAGAGATTCGGCTCCCTCCGGCCAACCGCGGCCCGGCGCTCGGTTATTTCCGTTGCAGCTCGGCCCCTCCTCCGAGGGCGGGAGAAGAGTTGGGCTTAACCCTCTCCTCGCCGGAGGCCTGCAGCTCCTCCTGCGGCCCCGAAAGACTCGCGCGCCTTTGCGCTCGGCCGGGTTATTTGCAAGCGGCTTTAACTGTTATTTGCATGAGTGGCCTACGCTCCCCTACCCTTTCCAAACTCCTCTTTTTCTTCATCGCCACCCCCACAGGGCCCCGGAGGCGCCCAGCCGCGCCCCACAAAAGGACTGGGAGGCGACTTTGCTTTTGGTTTATTGCCCCTCAGCAGGCGGCGGGAGTCAGGGCCCAGGCTGGGTCGGCCCGGCTCAGCCAGCGGGTCTCTACAGTGTGTGCGGGGGTGCCATTCGCCCCCTCCAGGGAAACGCGCGATCGGGAATGTCTCGAAGTCCAGGAAAGGTCGGCCCCTGGTCCTGGGGGCTTCGGGTGGGGCGGAGCCGCGCCGCAGGGCCGGTGGGTCCCCTCCCGCAGCGGTCAGACGTCGAGAGAGGAGGCGGGGGACAGGGAGGGGGTTCGAGAGGGCGTGGCGGGCGCCGGCCCCGCGCCCCCAGCGCCCAGCACTCGCCACTGGAAGATGCTGGCGTCCTTGCCGCCCAGCGAGATGAGGTGCGAGTCGTCGTGCGTGAACCGGACGCTGGTCACGTGGCTGCCGTGGCCGCCGTACACGAGGCTCGGCGCCTGGACGGGAAGGAAGACCGAGTTGCGGCGGCCGCGGAGCCCCCGGCCCGCCCGGCCCCCAGAGGCCCCGGGAGGCCTCACCTTGGCACGCGCGCACGGGTACTGGAACAGGTGCACTTTGCAGAAGTCGTCGGCCACGGCCACCACGCGTTCGTTGTGGGAGCGGCACAGGGAGTTGATGTCGGTGCCATCCGAGCCGTCTGGCCACACGCCTAGCACGGCGGCCGTTCTCAGTGCGGCCTCCTCCCCGTGGCCACCCACGGCCCAGGGCCGCACGGTTTCCGACGCTCAGGCAGCCGCGGCCACCCACCGGCCGCGTTCCAGGCAATCCTTCCCAGTCCCGACAGCCCAGGGCCTGAGGGGCCTCCCCCGCTGGATCTGCCGGTTCCTTGACGGCCACCCCTCCACACATGCTCTGCATTCCGAGCCCAGGGCGGGCTCCACCTTGCCTCCCACCCCATCCCACCCCACCCCACCCCTCCCGCAAGGTTCCAAGGCCCTGCTCACCATAGACGTGGAAGCCTAGCACGCAGGTATAGGTGGCCCACTCCCGGTCTCGGCTGTCATAGCGATTCCTCAGGAGCTTGCAGCCTCCAACCACGTCCCCTGGGGAGAGAGAGCCCACCCAGCTCAGCTCAAACCCTGCCCTCAGTCGGGAAGACACCGGGAAGGGCAGGCTGGAAAGACCAGCTTGAGGTAGTGGCATGTGATCTGGTCACCCTGGCAGCCCTTAGCCCAGGACAAAACCCAGCCCCATGTGCTTCCTGAATTCTTGCTGAAGTTCTCCTAACAGCTTCTCATCAGTTCTTCCTCCCTAGATAAGTCAATCCCTTCACACCTGCCCTTGAGACCCTTGTCCAAAACAACCTCTTCCTAGTACATTTTTCAACTCCCTCAAGTCCTCGCGTGGAAAGACACGGTGTAAAACTGTGTGGGGGTTTCCCAAATCACAGTATTTCTCCTGTGTGTACAATTCCAACCCCATCTCCCCCTCCCTACGTAACAGCCCCTCCACCTGGAGTTCCCTACATACTCTCCTTCAACCGCTCCCAACCAGCAGCTCCCCTCAAACAAATAAAACCCACCCGGTTACCCGTTCCCCATGCTCTCCCCTACTTTCACTCACAGTAAAGGATCTCATAGTCCCCGGAATTGGACATGATGAAACTCCCATCCTTGGACCAGTCAAGATGAGTGATGAAGCTGGAGTGACCCTAGGAACAAGGGTCAAGAGACTAAAAATGTAGCTTCCGTTTCCCCTCCCCAGATCTCCCTTAGTGCATCAGACCCCTTCAAGGAGTTTACCTGCTATGGCAATGCCCCACCCTCCACCCCAGCTTCCTCACCACACAGCGGCCAAAGCGGCTGGACTTGGCACCATCACTGGAAACGCTATAGATGTAGATCATGTTGTCATGGGAACCGATGGCCAGGTACAACCCATCTACAAAGACAGTCACTCAGAGAAGGAAGGGCCAGGGACAGGTCTGGGTCCGGGGTCGGGGAGGCTCCCACCTGGGCTGTACCGGACCACTGAGAGCTGCTCATTGCCGTCAGTGATGTCCGACACGATCTCACGGGTCTCTGTGTCCAAAACCAGCCACCTGGAAGGGAGGGGGTGGAAAGCAGGTGTGAGGTTACCTGTCCTGGGCAAGGTGGAGGTTGCCAAGTTGGAGAGTCTCAGAGACACTGGCAGAACAGCTGTGATGAAGACAAGTTGCCGCTGCATCTTTTTTTTTTTTTAAAAAAAGATTTTATTTATTCATCTGACAGAGAGATAGAGCACAAGCAGGCAGAGAGGCAGGCAGAGGGAGAGAGAGAAGCAGGCTCCCCGCTGAGCAGGGAGCCTGATGTGGGGCTCGATCCCAGGACCCCAGGATCATGACCTGAGCCGAAGGCAGCCACTCAACCGACTGAGCCACCCAGGCGCCCCACATCTTTTCTTTTTTTTAAAAAGAGAGGGTTGGGGCGCCTGGGTGGCTCAGTCGGTTGAGCCCCTGCCTTTGGCTCAGGTCCTGATCCCAGGGTCCTGGGATCGAGCCTGGGATCGAGCCTGGGATCGAGCCTGGGATCGAGCCCAGCATCGGCATCGGGCTCCGTGCTCAGCGGGAGGCCCGCTTCTCCCTCTGCCCCTCCCGCTCCTCATGCTTTCACTCTCTCTCTTCTGAAATAAGTAAATAAAATATTTAAAAAATAAAAATAGGGCGCCTGGGTGGCTCAGATGGTTAAGCATCTGCCTTCGGCTCAGGTCATGATCCCAGGGTCCTGGGATCGAGTCCCGCATCGGGCTCCCTGCTCCTTGGGAGCCTGCTTCTCCCTCTGCTTCTCTCTCTCTCTCTCCCTCTCTCTCTCTGTCTCTCATGAATAAATAAATAAAATCTTTAAAAAAAATAAATAAAAAATAAAAATAAAAAATAAAAATAAAAAGAGAGACGGAGAGTGGGGAGAGGCAGAGAGAGAATCTTAAGCAGGCTCCATGCCTAGCATAGAGCACACGCAGGGCTCCATCTCACTACCTTGAGATCATGACCTGAGCTGAAATCAAGAGTCGGACGCTTAACCAACTGAGCCGCCCAGGTGCTCCCCGCCCCCCCTCACTGCATTCTTAGGCTAGGAAACCGGAAGGGGCTAAGGAGAAATAAAGGCTGAGGGGCCGAGATGCCTCTAAGAAAGGAGTACAAGGGCCGAGTAGGAGGACCTTATAGAGTTGTAAGCCTGTCACTTCCCCTTGTTAGTCTCTCCCATACCCCTCCTATCCACACTGCTACTCTATCCTAAGCTGCCACCTCCTCCACTCCGGGCCCGGAGGAGAGAGTGGTTGAGTGATGATGGTTGCCACAGGAGAGCAGGGGAGGCCCGGGCTGCAGAGAAAGGCACTGGGAAGGTGCCGCTGGGGCTCCTGAGCAGGCAGCAGCCACACTCCTCCCTGCCCCCCCCCACACCCCCATAACCGGGGAACCCTTCCCATACCTCCCGCTTTCCCCTCCCAGGAATCCTGGCTCCTCTCACCTCCCTGTGTTCAGTCCTACGGCCACAACTGCCCCACTGGGGTGGAAGTCAGCACAGAGACCAGTCTCCTGGGAGGGGGGAGAAGGTGAATTCAAGAAGATGCCTTTCTAGTGAAGGTTCCCGGATAGACACCTCGTCATGTTGGTAACACCAAAGCCTTCTCCTCCCAAGGATGAGACGGGGAGGAGAGGGACAGTAGACCTGGGGTGGAGGCAGGGTGTCACTGGAGCCTAAATGAGGCGATACTCAGAATATTTAACAACCAGAACTGAGCTGGGAAGCTGTGCTGGAGAGTAACCATTTGTTGCTGGATCGAGGGGAGGTCGGGGGCTTCAGGGGCAGTGCTCAGGGGGCACGGGAGGCATCTGCACAGAAGGATGGAGATTTTAGTAGCCCGTATAGCCTATACCAGTACAAACTGGCGGCCTCCGGGGAGAAGGGAAAAGGATGCTGGGGAAGGAGTGGCGGCCACAGAAGCCATGGTGGGCGTGGCATTCGGGAGCCAGGGACGCGGGGCTCTACCTTGAGGTCAATGCTCCAGGCCAGCGCATGGCCCTCCCCATCCCACAGGCAGAGCTGCCGGTCGTGGCCACAGGTCAGGAAGCGGTTCTGGAAGGGATGCGTGCAGAGCCCCCAGAGCTCATCCGTGTGGCCCTGCAGCAGAGCGTGGGCTGTCACCTCTGCCCCGCCTCAGTAGCTCCTCCCCCACCCCAGGAGCCCTCGGCCCCCCAACCTGGATTACAGGGGAGAAGCCCTGGGCCAGATCTCCCCTCAGCAACGCATTCTTCGTGGTTCCCACCAGCAGCTCGGAGCCCAGCCCCTCCGCAATGGCCCGCACAGCCCCGAAGTGTTCAGGAATCTGTGGGATGGTGGTGGGAAGTCAGGGGCCCCCTGGCCATTCCTCTTCCTCCTCCCTCCCCCCGACCCCAGCCTAGCCCTCACCTCAGCCTCCTGGAGGGCCACCAATCCCGGCCCCCACTGGACCAGCCGGCGGTCCCGTCCACCACCACTCAGCACAGTCCCGTCCCGCCGGAGACAGAGGGCAAAGATGGAACCTTCATGAGCGTGGGCCTGGGCTACAATCCCGTAGGTCTCTGTTGGAAGACATGAGTGGTTCATGCTGTAGGGGTGCCAGGAAGTGGGGAACTCGAGCAGCCCTGGCCGTCGCAACAGAGTAATAACTCCCAGCTATTGAGTACCTACTGAATACGGTCTCTGATCCTCGGCTATTCTTTTACCCAGTTTACAGACCGGACAACCGAGGCCCAAAGACGTGAGATAACTTCCTAAAGGCCAAACAAGCAGCGGCAAAACTGGAATGTGAACCCAGGATCTGGCAGACTCCAAAGCCCCAGCCCTGCCCCTTTGCCGTGGTGTCCCTACCCTTCTAGACGGCCCTCCTCTAAGAGGGCCTCCTTGGGGCCCACAGACAACTATCAACTCTCACGGTTATAAAAAAAAAAAAAAAAAAAAGGAAAATCCTCCTCTCTGTTCCCACAGACCCTCTGGGGTACTAGACTTCCCAGCAGCCACCACCCCCAACCACGTACCTTTGGCCCCACCCCTGCCTGGGGTCCTGGAATCTGAGAGGCTCCGCCCCCAGGTGAGAATGTTCCCCTCTGAATCCCCAGTGAGAATGTCTCCATCCCGGAGGAACACAAAGCAAGGGATAAACTTGGGTTTCTTGTATTTCTGGGGGAGAGTCAAGCGGAGAGCAGGGGTCAGGGGGAAGGGCAAAGACTGAAAGTCACGGACCGTCGCCGGGTGGGGAGTAGTAGGGTCTACAGCACTCGGACCAATCCTCCCGCCTCTGTCCTGTCCTCCCGCACCACCCCGCACCCATCCACGCCTCACCCCAAAGACACCCTGTTTCCGGGTGAGCGTCCCGTTCCCAGGAAGCCCTGCTCCTCCGCTCCAGTTCCAGAAGTGGACGTGGGATTTCCCGCTGGTGACAATGCAACTGCTGTCACGAGGGCTGAAGCCAACGGCCAAGACTGAGTCATTTGTACTCTGAAGGGAAGATAACCAGATTCAGCCACCCGAAGCCCTGAGCACCCTCACTTTACGCGACTCTTCAGTGTGCATCCTGACAGCTGGTCTGCTGAAGGCCCGAAACCCCAGGACAAGGCTTCCTTCTGGACCCAGACCCTGGTCCCCTAAGAGCACCCCTCCCAGTCACTCATGATGCCAGGCCCACCCTAATGCCTAGCACGCGATGGGTCCCTCGGGAGGCCAGAACTTCCAGAGCTCCCTTTCACAGCCTCAGGGAGGCTAAGAGCCTCGCTCCAGGTGACCCAGCCAGAAATGAAGTCAAGGTATGGGGAAGTCTGGAGTTCGCTGTGCACTCCACTGCTCTTAGCTCCCTAGCCTCAGTGCCCCACCAGGCCACCGGGACTCGCTCCTCACCTTGATCTCAGCCAGCTTTGTGCCTCGGCTACAGTCCCACACTGACAGCATGTGCTCATTGGAATCATCCACCACACAAAGAAAAGCACCCTGATCCTGAGAACGGGGGACACATTGGAGGGGCTGAGTGAGGCCTAGAGGTCTGTGGGCTCACAGTCATTAGGCACGGGCTGCCATCGCGGGTTGAGTGGGCAGAAGTGGACACCTGTCCCTTTCTCAGGAAAACCGGCTGGGCGGGGCTCAGGAAGGCCAGAACTTCGGAGGCGTCCTGGTGAGGTGCAAGAAGGAGGTTCCTGGGCAAGGAAGATGGCGGGGGGGGGGGCGCTCTAGGGAGGCTTTAGGGCCAGCTCACCGCCACTGAAAAGGCCAGGGCTCCCACACCCCGCTCGAAGGCCCCCAGTCCAATCTCCTGCAGCTTCAGCAGGGTCTCTGAGTCCCAGACGTGAACCACTGGCTGCAGGGGCTGGTGGAGTCAGAGAAGGGGTCAGGGACGTGAAGGAAAGCCAGGCTGGAATTTCATCCTGTCTGCCTGGTGTTTGACTTTGGCCTTACCTTTCCATCTTTATCCACTCCAGCTGTCTGTCCTGAGGCTACACGAACACCATCGGGGTGGACGGCCAGGCTAAGTAGGGGAGGAGACGCTCTAGGGGAGGGGGTCGGTCTCTCATGACCCCCCAGGACACTTTCTCCATGCTTGGAGAGCAGCAAGGTGGCAGCTTCCCTCCTGCTTCTCCACACCCGCCCCGACCCTGTTCCTGCCAAGCCCACCATCCCCACGCCTAGGAGCTGCCCACTCCCAGGCCCCAGGCCCCAGGCCCCTCACCAGCGAACGCAGTCCGTGTGGCCCCGGTAATGTCTCTGGCCGCCACCTCCAGGACCCCCTGGGCCTCCCTCGGGCCGGTACAGCACCACCACACAGGCGATAAAGTAGACCACCTCCCCAGAGCGCAGCACAAACAGATTAGAGCGGGAGTCACGACCCCTGTACCCATAACTGGAGTGGGGATCCCGGTCAAGGAAAGGGTCAGACCAAGGGCAGAATGAGGAAGAGAGGGAGCAACGAAAGAGCTTCTGGCTGGCAGCACCGTCGGCAGAGGATGGTAAGGGAGGGGTCAGAGGGCTTCCTGATCCCGCAGACTCAGGGGGAAACCATAAAGAGGGGGTGGGGGGTTCCCAAGATGGGGAACGTGGCTCCCGTGGGACTGGAGGGGGCAGGATACACCCAGTCAAGGCTGAGGGTCTCCGGGGGTGGGCCGCTGGGCAGCTCCTCAAGGCTGCGGATGCCAGACGGGATGTACATGGTAATGGGGCGGCCACGAAGGAACATCTTCACTGAGATGCCTTCTACAGAGAAAAGGGGGGTGTCAACCACCACCCTGCAGCCTCCCTTTCAGGAAAGCCAGAGCAAAACTCTACCCACCACACCTCACAGGTCCCCAAGTCCGTCCAAGTCCAAACCCCAAGTCCGTCATCCCAGTTCTTCCAGACTCCTCTGTACATACCCAAATTATAGTTGCTCCTCCGAGACCCAGGACCCCCGGGGCTGGAGAGGGGGTCTTTCCCCCCACGGCTGTTGGGAAGAGAGAAAAGCAGACGGAGGGGGTCAGGTCCCAAGACCTAAGTGGGAAAGGGCAGGACACAAGAAAGGAGGTTCCTCTAGAGACCCAGTCACCTCTGCTGGCTTTTAGTCTGCATTCGGAGCATTCAGGGCCCCAGGTAGATGGGGACTTTCAGCCCCATGTAAGAGATGAGAAGGTTTAGGCTAAAGGGGCAGAGCTCACGGCACGAAGCCCTAAAGCCTGGTGAGAGGCAGGGCGGCATGGCAAGGAGGGGCCCTTTCCTCTAGACCACCAGCTTCTGGCTGGCCTTTTCATTTCTCCATCTGTAAAATGGGACCAAAGTGAATCCAGAATGTACACCAGCCCTGCCTTTCAGGGATCTGGGAGGTAAGCAAGAAAGTCCTTATCTCGCCAGAGGACAGCAATAGGTGAATTCCACAAACAGCTGTCCCTAGATTATAAGGTAGTAACATCTCTTCAGAAAAATAAAGGAGATCAAGGACAAAATTCGAATAAACACTCAGGTGTCCTGGGGCCCGTAGGCACTCCGAGACAACTACACTCAGCCACCAGAATCTCCCCTTGCTCTCTAGAAATAAAGCCTGGTAGACTGGGGCAGGGGTTGAGGGGGGGCGCGGCGAGCTGAGGGGTAGAGCTAAAACTCTGAAAACAGCCATCCATGAAAATGAAAATCATGAGAGCTTTTGGCACCTCTTAGAATCTTGGAAGGTACGTGGTGAAATGGTAGAACCAGAGTCAGGAGGAGTAGGGTTCAAATCCTAGCTCTAGCTGTGTGACCCCAGGCAAATGACTTACCCTCTCTGAGCCTGCTTCCTCACCTGGACAATGAACCGCATGAGACCACCTACCCCCCAAGGATGTCGTGGGAACTGAATGAGGTGGAGGAGGTCGAGGGTTTAGCACAGAGCCGGGAACACAGCAGGCGCCCCAGGAGTGCTTGTTCCTTTCTTCCTGTTGGGCAATGAGGTCCCCCCACCCCACCCAGGGAAGTGAGGTGAGGGATGTGGAAAGTCAAGAGCCTGTGCCTGGGGTGGGGCGGGGAGGGGGGCGGGGGGAGCCTCGCCCACCTCTCTGTGCTCCCTGACCGCAACAGCAGGTTGGCTGAGGAAGCTGCCTTCCGGGAGAGTTTCTGCCGAGGCCGCTCTGAGGGGGATGAGGAGGAGGAAGAATTTCTCCGTGGCCTGGTAGGAGCATAGTGAGCAGGTAAACATCATTCCCTCTGCTCGTGCTCCCCAGTCCTCCACCCCCCAACCCCACCCCACCCCACCCCACCCCACCCCCCGGCCAGGCTCTGCCACAGGACACTTACGTGTCAGCACGCTGTGGGGGCTGCACAAGCCTGAGGACCCCCGGGGGGCCGGGGGAGCCAGTGCCACTGCTGCTGCTGCCCCCTCCTTCAGACTGGGTCCCACCAGGCTCTTCGCTGCCCCCCTGGGGGGCTGGGGGCCCATTGCTCAGGCCAGGGGGTCCAGCGGATGGCTCCGTCTCTGCCTCTGTCTCGGTCTGGGTGCCCCGGCTCACCAAGGAGGGGCCACATGTGGGTGGCAGTCCTGGGGGCGCTGCAGGGCTGCTGGGGAGACAGTGAGTCAACCTGATGCCCCTAAGAGGTCCCTGGAAGGAAGAGGAAGAGGGTGTGTGACAACAGGCATACCTGTCCCGTGGCATAGCGGGCGTGCCAGGGTCCTGCAGGGGGGTGGGGGGCGTGTGCAGCCGCAGCAGGCGGAGGGCCTCTGCCAGGGCTGCCTTTACCAGCTCCATCTCCTTCTCCTGCACCTGAAGCCGCCGGCTCAAGGACTGCAGGGCCTCCTGAGCAGGGGCCTCACCTGGGAAAGGGGCAAGAAGCACTCAGAACGGGCCCACCCCCGAAGAAAGGGGTTGAGGGGATTGTCTTCCGCCAAGTTTGCATTTGTCCAATAGGACTACCCCCTTCAAGCAGCCCCAGGCTTGGAGGCTGGCCCAGAGGGGAGGAGACGGGTGGTAGAGGATCAAGGGCCTCCTTCTGGCAGGGCGGGCGAGGAGCCTGGCAGAGCTCCCTTCCTGCTGCTGTCTCAGCCTCCGCAAAGGCAGGGAGTACCATGGAGTACCAGGGGGGAAATATGGAGTACCGCCCAGGAACGTGGGAACCACAGAGGGAGGCGCAGTGCGGGTGAAGGATGATCGCCCACCGCAGAGCAGACTCAGGTCTCCCGGGAAGGCAGAGAAACTGAGGAGGGGGAGCGAAAGAGGAGGGGGACACGAGACTACAGTCATCTGTGGGCTCAGAGGACCAGGAGAAGAAATAGAGAATGACCGGACAGGGTATCAGGGGAGACGGAGTCATAGTGAAGGTCCCAGGGTAACGGGTCAGAAGTAAAACGACCCGAAAAACCAGGGGAAGAGGCCCAGAATAACACAGGGGACAGAGAAACATCGAGGGGCCCAGAGTAACAT
The DNA here is from genome assembly GCF_037043125.1 of Eumetopias jubatus. Taxonomy (NCBI): domain Eukaryota; kingdom Metazoa; phylum Chordata; class Mammalia; order Carnivora; family Otariidae; genus Eumetopias; species Eumetopias jubatus. Next base: position 9,250,528 of record NW_028274819.1, on the reverse strand, counting down.
GGGGAGTGGATGACGTTGAGGAAGTTCGAAATGACAGTAGGAGATCCAAATAACTAGGGAGAGCGACCTGAGAAACAGTGGAGGATGCTCAGAGCCCCTGAGGCCGAGGAGCACGCGGGGACGCCACCAGACAGCCGTCGGGCACTGGCAGCGGCCGACCGGCCGGCGCTCCGGGAAGGGGCACGCCGCCCGCCCCGCCCCGTACTCACCGGGCCCCCCGGCCCCGTCCATCCGGCCCCCGGCTTGCTCCGAGCGGCGGCGGCGGAGGAGGCTTCTAAGCCGCCGGGGCCATGGCTAGGGAGAGGGGAAAGGGGAAGCACCCCGGGGCGCGCGCGCACGGGTGCCGTGCCACCCCCCGGGGGCGCTGTCGGGCGCGGGGAAAGGACCTGGAGGGGGCGCTGTGGGGCGGGGGCGGCAGGCTCCGGGGCCCGCCGGGGCCTCGGACTCTCCCGGGGCCTCTCTCGGCTCCCGGGGGTGGGGTGGCGGGGCCGTCCCGGGCCCCAGCGCCGCGGCACAAACAGGCGCCGGACGCGGAGCCGCCAGGAAGCGCGGGAGGGGGGGCGGGACGAGGGGGGGGCCGGGCCGCCTGGTAACCCCTCCCTGTCCGGGCCCCGCCGCTCGGGACCCAGGCAGGGCCAACCCGCTGACCCCCGGGCCCCTCCGGGCCTCCGCCCTCCAGGCCCTTCCGGAATCCCCGCCCCCGGACTCCCTGGGGTCCTCTCTGGTCTCCGTGCCCCCAGCCCCTAGCCCCTAGGGCCAGAGCCGACCGGCCCCTCCCCACTTCCGCGAGGGGGCAGGGGCGGGGTCACGAACTGGGCCCCTTGCCCGGGGGCGGGGCTTTTCCTAAGGGGCAAGGCCAAGGCATCTCGAATTGGGGCTGGCAGGGGCCGGGGCAGCGGGTTATTAAGACTGGCGGGGGGGGGGGGTGCGGATTCCCAGGGTATTGGGGTCAGGGTGGCATTAGCCCAGCTCAAGCCGGTCTGGGCTGAGTCAGCGTCGTGCCGCGGCCAACCCTCGTCCCTGACAGCTCTGCTTTCCCTTGGGCGGAGATGGGAGATGGCCCCGGTGTTGCCCCTGGTGCTGCCCCTCCAGCCTCGCATCCGTCTGGCACAGGGCCTCTGGCTCCTCTCCTGGCTGCTGGCGCTGGCCGGAGGCCTCGCCCTCCTCTGTAGCGGGCACCTCCTGGCCCAGCTGTGGCACCTCCACACCTTCTTGGCTCCGTCCTGCCCATTTGCTGCCCTGCCCCACGTTGCCCTGGCAGCCGGTGCGGTGGCTCTGGGCACAGGGCTGGTGGGTGCGGGAGCCAGCAGGGCCAGCCTGGATGCGGCCCAATACCCTCCCTGGCGAAAGGTCCTGGGCCCACTGCTGGTGGTTGGCACCGCTGGGGGCGGGGGTCTTCTGGTCCTCGCCCTGGGGCTAGCCCTGGCTTTACCTGGGAGTCTGGACACCGGGCTGGAGGAGGGCCTGGGGACTGCCTTGGCTCACTACAAAGACACAGAGGTGCCCGGACACTGTCACGCCAAACGGCTGTTGGATGAGCTCCAGCTGAAGCACCACTGCTGCGGGCGCCACGGGTACAAGGACTGGTTTGGGATCCAGTGGGTCAGCAGCCGTTACTTGGATCCCAATGACCAGGACGTGGTTGAGTGAGTGTTTTGTTTCTCCCCTCCCTCCACTTCTCCTGGCCTCCTTCCCCTCCTTAGCCTCCTCCTCCCTTAAAACCCACCTCACCCCACAGGCAATAAATAGAGCGTAGCGACTGAGAGACTTGGTTGCAGTTACAGATCTGCCGTTTATTAGGTGTGTGACCCAGGGCATGTTACCAAACTGCTCTGGGCCCATTTCCTCCTCTGAAGAATGGATATAATAGGACCTAGCTTACAGACTTATTGTGACGATAAAGGAATTATGCATGCCTCGCACACGGTAAACCCGTCAGCAAAGGTCTTTCAAGTTTCCCTTCTCAACTCCTGAGCCGCGTAGCTTCTCCCCCAGGCCTCTATTTCCAGACATCCTAACATCCCTGCCCCTCCCTTTGCAGCCGGATCCAGAGCAACGTGGAAGGCCTATATCTGATCGATAGTGTCCCTTTCTCCTGCTGCAACCCCCACTCGGCCAGACCTTGCCTGCAAAGCCGGCTCTCAGAGCCCCACGTCCACCCTCTCTTCGATCCCCGTCAGCCCAACCTAAACCTCTGGGCCCAAGGATGCCACAGGGTGCTGCTGGGGCACCTGCAGGGCTTGGCGAGCATGCTGGGCAGCATGCTGGCTGTCACCTTCCTGCTGCAGGTGAGTTAGCAAAGTGTCTGAGGGCTCCCTCCATCTGGACCCCCTCACTGCCTCCAGCCCTGGCCCCAGGAGCAGTTGACCCTCCCTGACCTCTTTCCCCCTGCCTTCCCCACAGATTCTGGTGCTCCTGGGCCTGCGGTACCTGCAGACAGCACTGGAGGGGCTTGGAGGAGTCATCGACGGGGAGGGAGAGACCCAGGGCTATCTCTTTCCCAGTGGGCTGAAGGACATGCTGAAAACAGCATGGCGACAGGGAGGGGTGGCTGACAGGCCGGCCCCTGAGGAGGCCCCACCAGAAGAGGCACCTCCTAAGGAGGGTCTACCTGAGGCCTAGTGGCCTGAAGCTTCTGGTGGGGACTGGGGGAGGGGGGAAGGGGAGGGATGGACAAGACCGAAAACCTCACAACTCCTTACCAAGGCTCCGGGTCGGGGAGGGGTGTCCCTGGGATTAGAGGAGGGGTTAAGGATAGTCACGGAGCTGGACTGGCGGCGGCGAGAAAACTCAGTGTCCAGGGCCTAGCCCTGTGGCCAAGAGCCACCGGGGAACAGAAGGCACCTAGGGTGATGGGAAGGTGATGTGGGAAGGACTGGAGACTGGTCCTGGCACACAGACTCAATAAAGCTTTTGGACTGAAGCCACTGATCTTCCTCTTCCAGGGGGTGGGGGGCCCTGGGAGAACTGATTTCTGTCTGATAGAGAAGCCAGGACGCCTAGGTGTTGATTCTGGTAAGGATCAAACGCGAGAACCAGACACGCGCAAGGAAGGAAACCAGAGGCCCCTCCAGCTTGAGATCTTTTATTCTGGAGGTAGGACGGGGGGTCCGCATGCTCAGGTGGGGAGGGTCCAGCCCAGCTCCTCCAGCCCCCCAGTGCATGCCCAGCCCCAATAAGTTACCCAGTTGCTCAGCAGCCCTCCCTCCTGAGTGTCTGTCCTTCTGCTCCGCCCCAGACGGGGCTAACCTGGCTCAACACAAGGGCCGCTTGTCCCCCCGCCCCCCCCCCCCCGTGGGCCAGTGCCACATGGCAGGCTGGGGGAGGGGAGAAGCAGCTGGGCCACGCCCTGGGGCTGAGGGGGCAGAGGGGCCGCCCCTGGCTCTGAGGGGTCAGGATTTGGAAAACTGCATCCTGGGCAGGCCAGGGGCCCAGTCCCCCAGGTTCGTGCCTGGCGCGGTGGTAGTCAGGGTGGGGCTGCCATCACACCTCAACGGCTGGGTCTGAGCCTCGGCCCTGCCGCTGTAGCTGCTCTTCCTGCTTCATCTTGGGCTTCTCTGTCCGCGTGTGCCACACCAGAACCTGTCCCGGGAGCGTTTCAGTTAGAGCTGGACCCAGCTGTAATGAGGCTTCTGGGGCCCTCAGCGTGGAACGGATTCTCCCACCCCCTCTACACACGCAGCGTTGGCCGCAAAGTGTGAAGGGCAGGGGCCTTTAGTGCCTTCAAACGGGGCCTCATCCCCTTACCCCCTCTGCGCTACGTGGGTGCCCAGGAGACCTCTTTCCTTCCCTGGCTCCCAGCTTCCCCTACAGGAGAGTAAGCAAGGTTGAGTCCAAGCTCTGGAGGGTCCCTCCTGGTTCAAACACCCATCCTTTGATCCTCCTCCCCCAAGCCTTACTCCGCTTCCCCCATCACCATTCCCTATCCCAGATCCAGGTTTCTGCCCACCTCCAGCTCCTTACCCGAGTGCAGTTAGCTGCCCGTGGCTCCAGGTCCTTGGGATCCACGAGGTGGCTCAGGAGACTGCTCTCCAGGTGGCCCCGGGGAGCAGTGGCGTCAAACTGGGCACTGGGCTTAGCCAACAGCAAGGGCAGGGCAACAGCAAATCCTGCCATATCCACTGGGAAGGGCCTGCTGGGCTCCCATGCTGTGTGGAAGCCCACAACCCGGCCATCCTGTACCCGAGGGCCCTCAAATCGCAGGCCGCCCACCAGCCCCACGGGCCACACTGAGACACCACGGGTCCAGCGCATCTAAGAGAGGTCAGGAGAGAAGAAACAGACAGGGGGTGGCCCAGGGGAAGGGAGCAGCAGGAAGGGCCGCTGAGGCCACTCTGCCCCACTGCTCCCCCTCCTCCCACCCGTAACCAAGGCAACCGGGGCGAGGCTGGCCCCCCCTGCCTCTTTCCCCATCCCCCCACACCACGGCTCACCTCCTCAAAGAGTTCCCGGCTGTAGGTGTTGTCATCATCTGCAAAGTACACAACCCCCCGCGAGCCGGCTGGAGGGGGGTCCTTCTCTCCCCCCACAGCGCCCCCTCCGCTCCGCAGCCAGTCCAGGGCCCTGTTCCGTTGCTCTACACCACGGGGCCGAACCCAGCCGGGCTCACCCTCCCTGAGCCGCTGGGCCTTGGGGGTGAGGACCGCCAGGTGTGTGAAGAGGAGGCCCGAGGCAGCCAGCAGCCGGGAGACCAGCGGGGTGGGGCCCTCGGCATCCTCCACCAGCAGCCAATGCAGCCGGGGCACCAGGCTCAGTGTCTGGGACAGCCGCACCAGCTCCGCTTTCTGCACCAGCCTGCAGGGGGAAAGATGGAGGGGAGGGCGAGGGGTCGGCACCATCTGCTCACTCCGGCCCCTGCATGTAGCTTCTCCTGGGTCCCTTCCAGTAACCCCCATGGTGTTTCCCAACCAACACCCAAACTCCCCTTCTTGTCTGTCAACTTCACACTGTGCTCACCTGCCCTGTTCCTGCCGCCCATGTCCGGCAGCCCCCTCAACCTCAGGGCTCTGGCCGTGGGAGACTACAAATTAAGGGTACAGGCTTTGGAATCAGACAGATCTGGGTTTGAATGCCAGCTTGGTAACTTAGTAGGTGAGACACTGGGGGAAATGGGTCAGATCTCCCCACGCCTCAGTTTCCTTGGCTATGAAAATGAGAATAACGGCACTTTACAACAATGTTGTCTTAAAGATTAAATTATAATGACTTTCTAAAATACCAGGAGGGCCAGGTCCTCTTTCTGGGTTTCCAGGTAGAGAGATTTAGAGGAGCCCTTTGCCTCATTCCTCTCCAGGGGAGGATTTGCCTGAGTTTAGACAAGAAACTGGGAAGGTGTGGCCCAGTCTCTTCTAGGCTTCTTTCTCCTGCAGTTTGGTCTGTCTGCCCCAGGGCTGGTGCCGTGTGTGTGGAAGGGGACAGGGTCTAGAGCTGCCTGTGCCTACATGGGTCAGCCACCTGATTCCAGGGAGGTGTTGTAAGGCTCTTTAGCTATAGATCCAAAACCATGTTCCCCAGTTGGTTTGTACCCAAAAAAAAAAAAAAAAAAAACTACAATAAAAAAAAAAGTAAAGCCCTTAGCACAGTGCCTGGTAGAGAATAAACACACTGTAAATCATAGCTGGTGTAATTATTTCTAGACCCTAGTATGACTGTAAGGCCAAGCCCTTTCCTATTTCAATTTAGTCAGGGATCCTCAAACTTTCTCACCAAAGGATCCCTGAGAGAGAGAGTGAACTCATGGGCAAGCTCAACATTTCTTTGAAACTTTATTGTTCTATGTTAAAATTTGTTAGGAACTGTGTATTCTATTTCAGAGTATACCCCTGTTTTACTAGAAAAACAACCCTTTTCCCACAAATCTTTGAGGAAAGAGAGGTGTGGTTCATTTATCCTGTCATTTGGCGTGCCCTAGTTTGAGGTACATCACCTGGCCCAGTGCCTCCCCAAACTCATCATCAACCCCAACCTCCTGGCCCATGCAGGCCTCTGGGATACACCAGAGCCCATACCTGGCGTAGGTGGGGGTAACAACATAGATAGTAGGCAGGGCCTCAGGTTCAGGGGGCTGGGCAGGGGCAGGGGGTGGACGGCGGAGATCGGCTTGCAGCTGGGAAATCCTCAGATCCTTCTGCCGAAGCTGCTCTGCGGCTGCGCGCAGGGGAGGGAGGCAGTCACATGGCTGACCTGGTCCCAGGAAGCAGGAATGGGGGCAGAGAACCACAGCATGTTGAGCATCCCAAAGGGGCATAACCTTCTTGTTCAACTCCTAGCCAGTGCAGGAATCTCCTGACAACCTCCCGGACAGCCTCTTCCACACCCCTGATTGGGGGGTGGGGGGAAGCTCCTGGCCTCAATCAGCAGCCCCCTCCAACTGCAATCAATTCCATCTGTTACAGCTTTCACTCGGATATTGAGCTAATCATCTGCATCCATCCCTTCTACCTGCTGATCCTAATGTTGCCTTCTGGAGCCATAAAGAACAACTAGATCTTCTGAAACAGGGCTGTCTTTTAAATACCTGAGGATCAAGCCCTAAGCCCTGTCTCTCTGTGTAAGAGGCAACGTTCCATCTGTTCCCTTGGCTGTGTGACCAAAGACTCATAAAATTCATTGATTCTGTTATTGGATAAATATTTATTGAATGCTCCACGTGGTAGGCACAGCCTTAGGTGCTGGGGATGCAGCAGGGAGCAAAGCAGACACGGTCCCTGCCTTCATGGAGCTTTCAGTTTAGTGGCGGAGGCAGACACTGAGCAAAAAAACAAATTAGTAAAATCATTACGAATTGTGATAAGGGCCACGAAGGAAACACGTAAGACAGAGAAAAAAGAGAATCCAGAAAAAGAAGAGTTACGCTAGCTAAGGTGGTCGGGGAAGGCCTCTCTGAGGCGGTGACATTTGAGCTGAGACCTGAAGCATGAGAAAGCGGCGGCCAGGAAGAGCAGGGAGAAAAGCACCGCAGCCAGAAGGAAGAGGTTAAGAGCTTGAGAGAGCAATGAGCGTGGGCTTTCGAGAAACTGTCATGCAGCCAGTGCGGCCGGAGCAGAGCGAGCGAGTGGGAAAGGGAATGGGGTTGGAAAGGCTGACGGCCACAGGATCATGCGGGGCCTTGCGGACTCTGGGAAAGAGTCTGCATTTCATCCGAGGTGCGGCGGGAAACGGCGGTGCATCCTAGAGAGGGGAGAGCGCCGGCGGCCGCAGAGGGCTGTGGGAGGGCCGAGCCGGCTGAATGGTGTCTGCGCGGGGGTTCATCCCCAGGGCGGGATGCACGGCGGCGGGCGCCCTCGGGCTGGCCCGCCGCACCCCCGCCCCGCCCCGCTCACCGAGCTGCACCAGCGCGTAGAGGAGGCCGGCGATCGACACCAGGAAGTAGGCGAGAAACACGTTCTTCAGCTTCAGCTTCATGGCCGTGTCGCCGCCGGGGCAGGCGGGGTTCGGGGGGACTAGGGGGTCCCCGCCCCCCACCCGCCAGGCTGGAGACCCCGCCCCTGCAGCGGCCCCGCCCCGTGTCCCGCCTTCCCCACGCTCCGCTCCACCGGCTCGCGCGAGCTCGGGTTCCGCGGCGCCCGCCAGGGCCCACTTCCGGTCAGTCTGCACCCCGCCCCTCGGGTTAATTTCCGGTCCCTCCGCCTAGTTCCGAGAACCACGGGAGTGGGTGACGTCACATCCGGCGTGGCGAGCTCGCGTGGCGGGCAGTGAGAAGCCTCGTGGGAGCGACTTTGAGATCTTCCCCTTGAACTCCAGTCCCTGTGCGCAGATTTCCTTATTTTCATTCATTCATTTTTCAACCACAGCACCCAGTAACAGTTCCCCAAACGCTTGTTACACGAATGAATGAAATCTAGGACTTCTCCCGTGCCAGGCCTGTGCTCTGACGCATCGCATTTCTCACTCTAATCCTGAGACAGGTGGTATTGTCCCCATTTCACGGACAAGTAGCCAAGGTTGACAAAAACTATGAAATTGCCACTATGTAGTTTTCTATGCCCCTTCTAGATACCTGTCTCCAAAATCTGTACCGTTTCCTCCGACCCACGTTTCTCAAACGTATGACAATAAGGGTGGCGGTGTATGGGGGGAGGGGAGGGAGCGGGGGAGCCAAGGCAGTGGGCTACCTCCCAGGAAATTGGCAATATTTGAGCTGAGAATTGCATAACGACATCCCCTAACTACTCACGGGCACAAGCCTTCCTGAGCATTTTCCCTAAAAAAAAAAAAAAAAAAAACCCTCTTGTTCCTGGTAAAATAATCTCTAAAACTGGTGGTCTCCAAAATGGAGAAATCTATTTTCTGTCACCAAAACAATGGGGAGTTTTAAAAAGTGATGCTAAGGAGAAGCAGCCTTTTGCATGTGAACATGACTATAAAGCTGTTTCTATTCAAGAGGGACCCCATCAGCTCTGGTCACCACTATTAACTAGGCCTCCTAAAATATGATGAACTTGCTGGACTCCTCTATGAAAATATTGGCATCTAGCAAGTTGAGGAAGACTTGCACTCATTCATTTTGCTGAACTGATGAGGCTCATGCTGAAGTTAGATGAAAATGTCAGGCCCTTAGGCTTCTAAGGGTCTGTGGTTCAGGCCAGAATCAGAATCCGGACATCAACAGTTATTTACTGGTTTCTCTCTTTATTGTTTCTCCTTTTATCAAAACCTGTCGCAGCTGGGGGCCAAGAGGAAGTAAAAAAAATTGCCACAAATATTCCCCCTTGTCCCCAGTTAGTCCTCCCCCACCCCCCACCCAGGGCTTCAAGCCGACCCTGGGCACACATGATCATCTCCCCCCACCCTCAGCCTTCTCCCAGCAATAAATACAGGTGACCGTGATTTGACGAAACCACAACTGATTTCTCCATCTTGAATGCCCCCCGAGGGGACAAAAAGGGGGCAAAAGAAGTTTAATGCCCATCTCCTCTTAAGGAAGAGCGGAAACTTCTTTCGCCCAAAGGACAGGGGAGACAGAACTGCCCCTGTCAGAACTGCAGCAGCTCTAGAAGCAATCGGGGAGAGGAAAGGTTGGGGTGACAGGGAAGAGGATGTTCTCCAGCAACCTCACTCCTTTGATCCATTCATCCCTTATCAGGTAAGGGGTGGTCCCAGTGTATCAGTGGGGCATAAAAAGGGGAGGGCTGACAGAGAAGAATCGGGAGAAAGAAACAAAAGGAGAGCAGTTTGGTGGGGAGGGAAGGGGAAGGAGAAAAGGAGCCCTAAAGCTCACTGCCCTCTTCTTCTTCCAAGAAATGGCATCAACACACAGGTATAAATGAAGAGGGTCTAGAGGAGATTCAGGGCCCCCAAAAGAAAGGAAAAAGAAGGGAAAGCAAGGGTCTCACGGTCCCCAGGTCTTCACAGGTGAGTGTGCTCCAGTTAGAGCAACAGAGTGTTGAGGGACGATGGGAGACTTGGTGTCAGCGGGGTGGCAGAGGTCAGGAGGTCACAGGAAGAATTCAGAGTGCAGGGACAGCTTCTCATCCTGCCCAGATGTTGGCAGAATTTGAGTCTTCAGATAAGAAAGGTGAAGTCTGGGGACGGTCAAACTCCAAGGCAGAAGGAAGAGGAACTCTCATCACCACTGCGCCCTTCCCACCCCCCAACATCCCTTGTGTTATCGCAGGTGAATGCTCCAGTCCGATGCCACGTTGACGCCAGGCTTGCGCAGGATCAACACAGAGGTCTCAGGGTCATGCTGGAAGGACAGGCGGCTTTCAGGCGATCCTGGTGGAGAAAAAGAAAGCGTTCCATGGTCACAGCAAGAGGCTACGGCATAGCAACTGCTTTCCTACAGGCAAGGTGTCCCAGCCCTGCCCCTACTTCCCCTCTTTCCCCCGCCTGGGGGCCAGTCTCACGCCTCACCTTTTGTCTGGAGGACCACGGCTGCTGGCTTTCCAGCCCCTATTATCACCACCCGCTCAATCCAGATTGGTGTCTCAAAGTGGCCTTTGGGGTCTGCTGAGCTAGAGGGAACAAAAACAGATGCCTGTCAGGGAGAAAGATGTCAGAGTAGAAGGAAGGAGGAGACCCAGAGCAAGGTCATATGCAAGAAAAGAGCACAGTGCACTGTGAGCATCCCTGAGGCTACCAAGGACGAATGAGCACTTCCTTACCTGGAGACAAGGCTGTTGCCAGAGAACGAGAACCGACGCAACAGGAACTCATGGCGAGTCTGATAGTTGAATGTGTGCCCATCATCTAGAAAGAGCTCTCCTTGGGCCGTACCCTGAGCGGGAAGTGGGATAGGGGAGAGCCTGAGCCCAAGAGGGAGTGGGGGGCACTCCCCCCAGGGACTGAATCCCGGGAAGGCCGGCAGAGGGCTGAGGGGGCTCCCTGCCCACGCCCTCACCTGGGGACTGAGAGCAACGAAAAGAGTGATGGGGTCATCCTTCATACAGTCAGAAGAGCGCCGCACTCGCATCCACCGAGGGATAATTGTCCCTCCACGCTGGAACACAGGGATCTAGGGCAAGACCAGGGAATGAAGTTGCCCCACTGTCCAATCTTGGGCCCGGCAGTGTCTTTTGCTCTTGCCCATCTATGCCCACTTACATACTGGACTCCAAAGCACACACTCTCCCCTTCTGGAAACTGACAGGCAGATGGAGCTGGCAGCTGGGCCAGGCATACTCACACTGCTCAGGGTTACAGGCAGGTACAGGGTCTGGGGACCGTAATGCTTCTGGTAGCTCTGAATGTCATACCACACCTGTGGGTGGCAGAACACACAGTAGGTCACTGCACAGGGCCCCCATCCTATTTACCCTCGTTGGCCTTCACCACCTTTCCCCATCACACCCTTTCTTCCTTAACTCACCTCCCCTTGGCCAGGCAGATAGACCTGCACACCATGAGCCCCGGAGTCTGATACAGGGTGAACCAATAATGCATCCCCTAAAACACACCAGAATCAGCTGTGAATTGAGGGGACCAGTTCCCAGGCAGGGAGCACCAAAACGCCTGCCGCCTTGTGCCACCGGCCTCACTCACTCCTCCCTCCCGGGGCATCCACAGACCCCTCTCCCACAGGTGCTTACTTCTCCTCAGCCCTATGCCAACCCACCAGCAACTGTCCCCTCCATTTCTCACCAAGCAGGAACTGATCGTCTATACTGAAGGTGGTCACATCCTGAGGATAATGTACCCACAGGGGCCTAGGAAAGAAGCAAAACAACAAGGGAAGACACCTGCTGTCCTGGCAGAGGTCAAAGACGCTAGCCCAGGAACCGGAGATAAGAACAGCACAGGGGACAAGCCAGGAGCTTGCGCCAGGCAGCCCGACTGCATGGTAGGCCTCAGCTATGCAACCTACCCTTGGTCTAGTCATTGAATTTCCTAATCCATCTGCTTGCCTCCTCCTCCCCCACCTCCTCCTGAAACTATTCCACACAGCAACATTCCAGTGGCCATTTCATTATCCTGCATCAGGTCCAATTTTCCTCTCCTACGTCATCTCCTACCTCTCCCTCTGGGTCCTTACCCTGAGACACACTGGTCTTTCTATCTCTGGAACACAACAAACTCATTTCCACTTTAGGATGTCTGCACTTGCAATCTCCTGTGCTGGGAACTTTCTTCCTCTAGATCACAAAAGTCCATCTTCCTCATTAGTCAGGCCTCATCTCACATGCCCTTTTTTGTGTGTTTTAAGTAGGTCCTACACCCAGCATGGAGCCCAATATGGGGCTTGAACTCATGATCCTGAGATCAAGACCTGAGCTGAGATCAAAAGTTGGACGCTTAACCAAATGAGCCACCCAGGTGCCACTCACATGTCCTTCTTCTTAAAAAGGCCATTTGTAGAACTAAATTACATTACCCTATTCAAAGAGCTTATCACTGTTGACAATTTTCTTTTTTTTTAAACTTTTTAAATTTTTTATTTATTTTTTAAAGATTTTTATTTGAGAGAGAGAATGAGATAGAGAGAGAGCATGAGAAGGGGGAGGGTCAGAGGGAGAAGCAGACTCCCTGCTGAGCAGGGAGCCCGATGCGGAACTCGATCCTGGGACTCCAGGATCATGACCTGAGCCGAAGGCAGTCGCCCAAGCAACTGAGCCACCCAGGCGCTTTTTTTTTTTTTTTAAGATTTTATTTATTTGACAGAGAGAGAGACAGCGAGAGAGGGAACACAAGCAGGGGGAGTGGGAGAGGGAGAAGCAGGCTTCCCGCAGAGCAGGGAGCCCGATGCGGGGCTCGATCCCAGGACCCAGGGATCATGACCTGAGCCGAAGGCAGACACTTAACGACTGAGCCACCCAGGCGCCCTGGCAATTTTCTTATTTGCATATTTGTGTACTTGTCTGTTTGTCTTACTCCCAAGGATGGAAGGATACTTGTGGGCCTTGTTTTAGGCTCTGGGGACAGTGACGAACAATGCCAGGCAGCAACGTTTACTGCTACTGCTACTCAGTCTCTTCTTACTCTCAACCTTGAAACCAGAATTTCCCTCCTTTACAAGGCCCCGGTGAGTGGCAAAAGAGGCCTAGAGATGGAGCCCGGCCCCACTGTCCCTCAGCCACCTCAGCCCACTCTATGCAGACCCAGCTGAATGCCTCACCTCATGACAGGAATGCCTTCACGATGGGCCTGATAGAAGAGAGTGTACCAGAAGGGCAGCAAGGAGTATCGCTGGCCCAAGGCATCTCGGATGATGTCATGGTACTGAGCTGGTAAGAGCCAGGGCTCTCGCCGCCCAGTGTCCAAGTGTGCGTGTGCCCGGAAGAATGGCTGGTAGGCACCCATCTGGTACCAGCGCACAAGCAGCTCCGGCTCTGGATTTTTGAAGAAACCGCCCACATCCGCTGGGAGAGGGGAGGCAGGAAAGAGGTTGGAAAATAGGGTGAAAAGAGAGCTGCTACCTAAGGAGCTCCCCCAGGTCCCACCCTAGACTCTCAGCTCTGTTTGCGCCTGGGTCCTGTGCCCTCTACCTGGCTCCTCTCCCACCAAACCAAGACCCCCAATTCCTCCCCCTCTCACCTCCACAGAAGGAAAGTCCCACCAGCCCCAAGCTGAGACACATAGGGATAGAGATCTTCAAATGGTCCCACTCAGCAGTGTTGTCTCCTGTCCACACAGCTCCTAAGGAAAATGAGGGAGATGGAGCTTGCCAACAGTGACGGGGCTCTGCTTTTCATACAGCCAACTCCTCTGACCTGCCACATCTGTTCTAGGGCCCCCGGGGTCCTGTCCAAGGTGGCAGAATTCACAACAGCACTTGAAAGGGGACTGGTCCTCCCCCGTCCCTGGATCCCCTTAAAGTGCGCAGGTTCGGGGGGGGAGCGGTGGAGATGCAGCCTGCTGCTCCTGGAGGACAGCCGCGTGGACAGACAGTGCACCACTCTTCCGATCTGGCCTTTACACCCTCTGTCACAGCTCTATTCTCCAAATCTTACCAAAGCGCTGGGAGCCAGCGAAGAAAGCCCTGCTCAGGACAAAAGGGCGCTCTAGGCCCCCAGAGCGCAGCACCAACCCGTCTGCCGTTGCCATGTGCTGGGTGGACAAAGGAGAGAAGGGGTAGTGAGGAACAAAAGCCTGCTGTCCTGTGCAAGTTCCCCAGCCCACAGGCTCTCCTCACTCAGCCTCTTACCACGTAGAAGCCATAGATGTTATGCACGTCTCGGTGCTCCCAGCCCCCATAATGTTGGGCATCCTTGAGCATGGTAACCTCTGGACCATTGAACACAGACGGTTCGTTCATGTCGTTCCAGACATAGAGGTTGGGAGCTGAGCCCTAGGCACACGAAGCAGAAAATGGGACAGAGGGGAGGAAAAAGACAAACTCTAAGAGCAGAGAACTCCTAAGAATCCAAAAAGCATTTCTCAGGGTCCTCTGAGGAGCATGATAAATGTTCCTAATAAATACAGGCAGCCAGGAGCACCTGCGGGGGGCTCAGTCAGTTAAGCACTGACTCTTGATATCGGCTCAAGTCACGATCTCAGGGTGGTGGGATCAAGGCCAGTGTCAGGCTCCACCCTCAGCGGAGAGTCTGCTTCTCTCCTCTCTCTGCAACCCCCTCCCCGCACACTCTCTCTCAAATAAGTAAATCTTAAAAAAAAAAAATACAGGCAACCAACAACAGCAGGGCTGGCTGGCAGAGAATGACGGACTTAGGGAGGCAGGGTGGGAGAGACAGATGCAGGTAGGGGAGGGGCTGCCGTACCTCATAGTTGTCAAAGCTGAACATGTTAGCCCACCAGGCCCTCATTGTGGGATTGGTAAAGTCAGGGTAACCAGCAGCGCCTAGGACAAGTTAAGGCTGGCTGTCAACCTTCAAGGGGCAAAATGGCTCCCATCCTACCTCCCTGGTCTCACAATAGCTCTCCCTCAATTCTAGGCCCACCTACCTGGCCAGCACCAGCCCTCGTAGTCAGAGCCATCCCGGGTTTTCACATACAGACCCCGGCTCTGCAACTCTTCGTGCACACGGTAGCCGGAATCCACCTTGATGTGGGGGTCCACAATGGCCACCAGCTGCAGGCAAGGAACAGGGGTGCTCAGAGCTCTCCAGGGCTGTTGTGCCGGAGAAGACTGAGCATGGCCACAGCCCTCTTACCTTCCGCCTCTTGGAGGCCAAGTGTTCCAGCATGGTAAGGGGTTGGGGGAAACGGCTGGGGTCCCAGGTGAAGTACCGCTTGCCATCAGCATGCTCGATGTCCAGCCAAATGACATCGCAGGGCAGGTTGTGATCATCGAAGCCCTGATCGACTTCCAGCACGTCAGCCTCATCCCGGTAGTTCCAGCGGCTCTGGTGGTAGCCGAGGGAGAAGAGCGGGGGCAATGCCTGGGTCCCTGCAGGCACGGGGGTCACAATGGGGTCAGGCCCAACCTGGGGCCATCGGGAACACCCAGAAATTGATGGAGGCTTGTTGGGGGGGTGAGGGAGAGAGGAAGAGGGGGGGGGGAGAGAGAGAGAGAGAGAGAGAGAGAGAGAGAGAGAGAGAGAGAGAGAGAGAGAGAGGGAAAAGGTACTGGACTAGTAAGCAGGCTGAGGCACAGAATTTTTGAAAACGGAGTCACCCCTCTCAGGAAGACAGGGCCAGGGGAGGTGGCTGCTGGCTGGCAGAGAGGGGACGCGCGTACCTGTGAGACTGGCATACTGCCGGAATACATCAGAGATGGAGGGCCCGAGCAGCAAGAAGACATTGATGATGCCGCTCTCCGACATCCAGCGGACATCTGTCTGTGGGGTCTCCCCGGAGCCTTGCAGGTAGTCTAGCATCTTCCCAAACAGGGTCTACAGAGGGGACCAGAGACACAGGTCCGACACCCACCTCTTCTTCCCTGACCCAGAGACAAAGCAGCAATGTTCTCTTCAGAGTCCTCACACAGCTGGGTCCTAAGGAGTCAGTCAGGGCCGAGGTCAGGTATCACCTCCTCAGTGAGGCGCTCTGGACCACGCCGTCTCAGACAGCCTGTCTCTGTCCCCACCACGTGATCACTGCACTTCCTTTTCACCACTTACCACTGCGGAACTCAGCCCGCCTCCTTACCTGTCTTCCATCTGTCTTCCGCCCCGAGAGTGAGGACCTGTCCTACCTCAATGAGCAATATATCCCCAGCACCTCCAAGAGTGTCCAGTACATGACAAACGGTCACTAACAAACGTACTGACAACAGATGCAAAAGAAGCAATATTTTCTCCACGAGTGTGTGTTTTCTGGGAAGGACCAGGGAACTCAAATGCTGCTCCCAAGGCTCAGGGCCCCTTCTCCCACCCAGCCCCTAAACAGT
Organism: Eumetopias jubatus; assembly: GCF_037043125.1. NCBI lineage: Eukaryota > Metazoa > Chordata > Mammalia > Carnivora > Otariidae > Eumetopias > Eumetopias jubatus. Next base: position 9,234,801 of record NW_028274819.1, on the reverse strand, counting down.
ATCCCCCGAAGAGCCTCCAGCCAGCCTCTTCAAAGTAAACGCCCCTGGCATACGCATTTGCCTCAGGCCTGAAGACTCACTCTCTTACTCCTCCCTGCACACGTGCTCACCTTCCCTGCAGTGTTGGAAGATATGTCAATCCAGGTCTCTGCAGCATTGAGCCAGAAGATGCCCAGGTCCCGATGAGGGCTGTGTGCCAGAAGCACAGGCACAGACCCATAAAGGGCCATGGGGTTGTACAGCTCGTACTGGAATACATCCAAATTGTAGAGGCGATACGGCTCCCCACCCCTGCAGGCAGACAGACAGACTGGCCCTAGGCTGTGGCACCCACAACCTCCATCCCACAGATACAGGTGAGTGATAAAAACTGGCCCCCCTGCCCTTTCTCAAAGGAGAATTTTTTTTAAGATTTTATTAATTTATGAGAGAGAGAGAGAGAGAGAGAACGCGTGCGCACAAGCAGGGGGGAGGGGCAAAGGAAGAGGGAGAGGGAGAAGCAGACTCCCCGCTGAGCAGGGAACCTGATGCGAGGCTTGATCCCAGGACTCTGGGATCATGACCTAAGCCGAAGGGAGACGCTTAACGACTGAGCCACCCAGGCACCCCTGAAGGCAGATGCTTAACTGATTGAGCTACCCAGGCGCCCCTCAAAGTTGAATTTTCTGATCATCAAAGGTGATCTGGCCACAGGAAGTGATCCATGCTTGTCTAGAGTATCCAAACTGCATGGATACCACCCCACAGCCCTAAAGTCCGACCCCTCTTTCCCCCCCATTTCTTGATGTCACCATGGGACTCACTCAGTGACTTTTAGCCTCAGGTTGTCTGCATGCTCAGGGATCCCATACACATGCTCCATGCCTGGCAGAGAGAAGTCCAAACCCACAGACGTGGGGCCTGGAAGGAAAGCAAAAGATGGGCTTTAAAGCTTCTGTTTGACAAGGAGTCCCTGCGTCCCTGCCCAAGGCTCTCCCAGTCCCTCACCATATGGCTTGCTGTCAGAGTGAGTTTTGAATGTCTCCTCCCAGGCTTCTGGCTCATCTTTCTCTGCTTTCCCCTGGGTCTCCTCTGGCTGTGAGGAGGAAAGCAGACCACCTCCAATCACACACTAGCTCTCTCTTCCCCCACCCTCTTCTAAGTCCTGTCCCCAACGGGGAGACTGAGCTCAAGTTTCCTGTGGACCTTTCCCCTCCAACCTCCCAGCCAGCCCTGTGCCCAACCACCCAGCCCACCGACTTGCCTTGTCACCATCCCCAGGTGCTTCCTCGGGCTGGGCCCCACCGCCCTCAGCTGGGTCTTTTGATCCTTGCCTGGAAGGTAGGAGAGCTGTCTGCTCCAATCCAGAGGGGGCAGGGACGAGGGGCTAATGGAAGGAGGGGTAAGGGAATAGAGAGCCAAGGGTCCAAAGGAATGAAGGCATTGGAGGAAGGGACTGAATGTTAAAGCTTGGTGAGGGACCCCAGTGAGCAGATCAATATGCAAAGGACGGGGAGAGAAATGAGAAAGGGAAATGATTAAATGCCACCAGGAGGTGCCTTCCACACACAGGACTAAATCACTAGCCTCTGCCTGCATTCCAAAAGAGACAGGCAGGACGGTTCAAGTGCCTAGACTGGGAATGTCAGTGCTGGCTCTGCAGCCTCCGAGAGAATCTGGCCCCAACTACTCTCACTGGGCCTCAGCCTCTTGGCCTGACACCAGGGTTTTACAAAGGCAAGTGGGTCATACCATAGTCAAACCTCTACAGATATATGCAGGGACTCAAACAAGAGGTTCTGCCAAAGAAGACTTTCAAGGGCAGCTGGCAAGCAGTTCCACCTAGAGCCTCCGTGTACTCCCGCTAAGAGCCAGAAACCCCAGCATCAGGCGGCATCTCTCCACCCCTTGGCAAAGCAAGAAGCACCTTACATTCCTTAAGGACTCCCAGCATTTCATCTTCCTTCTCCTAGGGGGCTCCCAGCCAGGGGAACAGGGACCAGATACCACGTATCTGGGGAAAGAAGGGTGAGTGAAGGGCAGGGCATAGGAAGGTCTGGGGCACCTTCCCCTGGGGACCAGAGTGAAGGGCAGGTAAGGGCAGAGGAACAGATACAGTACCAGTGGCCATGGATTTACCTAGAGAAAAGGTTCTTGATCTTATCCCAAATGCTACCGAGCGTGAGACTAACTTTATCCGAGAAACTGGGGCAGGAGGAGATGGGTAGGGAAGGGGAAAAGGAGGCACAAAACCAACACAAAAACAGAAACATAAAAGTGAGTTTCAGTCGACAAACTTCCAGAGATGGGGGGTGGGGCGGAAAAGAAACCAAAAAAAAAAAAAAAAAAAAAAAAAAGAAGAAAATAAACCTGGGAAATGTGATGGTGTGAGAAGGGGAAGAGGGAAAGGCAGACCCAGGCAGGCCTCCCAGAGGAGGTGCCCAGGGTACAGCTGAGAGACAAAAGTGACTTGCCTCCTGATCTGTACAGGAAAGGGAGAAAACCGCAACCCGGGTCTGCTTCCTACTCTCCCCGAGAGCAGCTTCTCCCAGCCCCAGCCCCTACGGTGGTCCTGCCACCCTGTTTCCTCCCAGGGACCCGGGGCCAAATCCACCACACCCCTGGGCTCTTGCACACTAGGTTCTCTCTGGTCCCAACCCCTGTACTCACGGGACCCTGGGGGCCCTCTGGTGCTCAAAATCCAAGAGTCCTCGGGCATTGACACTGAGCAGAAGACTGCGGTCCTCTAGCAGGTCCAGGCGGAATGGCCGCGCCGTCAAGATGATTTTATAGGGTCCCTCAGCCACGGTGAGCTCCACGCTGTTGTCATCACGGCCAGAGACGGAAAGCCTGGGAAAGAGATCGAAAGGGATACAAAGCAGCACAAAGGGCGAAGAGTAGTGATGACACTTCAGGGGTGGCGGGGGGGGGGGGGGGGACTGCTAAGAGCTATTGGTGTTGTGGGGACAGTGCCAGGGCGGACAGATTCACCAAAGGAACCAAAGAAGAGCTTAGCAGTGGACCCAAGCATACTTAGAACTTAGAAATGTAACAGAGGTAGCATGGCGGTTTGGTGAGGAAAGGAGAACTATTCAATAGTGAAGTCAGAAAAACAGATTTCCTAAACAGGAAAAAAAGAGTACCAAATCCCTACTTCATACCAGATACTAGCATCAACTCCAGACAGGTTATTACTTAACATTTTAAAGTAAGATTTTTTAATTCTTTTTTTTTTTTTTAAGTAATCTCTACACCCAACATGGGGCTCAAACCCACAAACCCAAGATCAAGAGTCGTATGTTCTGGGGCGCCTGGGTGGCTTAAATGGTTAAGTGTCTGCCTTTGGCTCAGGTCACGATCCCAGGGTCCTGGGATCGAGCCCCACATCCGGCTCCTGTCTCAGCGGGGAGTCTGCTTCTCCCTCTCCCTCTGCCTCTCCCCCTGCTCATGCTCTCTCTGTGTCTTGAATCTTTTTTTTTTTTTTAAGATTTTATTTATTTATTTGAGAGAGAGAGAGAACGAGAGATAGAAAGCACGAGAAGGAAGAGGGTCAGAGGGAGAAGCAGACTCCCTGCTGAGCAGGGAGCCTGATGCGGGACTTGATCCCAGGACTCCAGGATCATGACCTGAGCCGAAGGCAGTCGCTTAACCAACTGAGCCACCCAGGCGCCCTCTGTGTCTTGAATCTTAAAAAAAACTTAAAAAAAAAAAAAAGGTTGTATATTCTGTTGACTGAGCCAGCCAGGCTTCCCTAAAGTAAGATTTTTAGAAAAAAATATATTTTTCTGACCTTGAGATAGAGAATTATTTCAACACAACTTAGAGGGGCGCCTGAGAGGTTCAGTTGGTTAAGCGTCTCCTTTGGCTTGGGTCATGATCCCAAGTTCCTGGGATCAAGCCCCACATTAGGCTCCCTGCTCAGCGGGGAGCCTGCTTCTCCCTCTCCCTCTGCCTGCAACTCCCCCTGCTTGTTCTCTGTCAAGTAAATAAATATTTTATAAAAAGTATATAAGAAATTAAATTAAAAATATAAGATTATATAAAATATAAGAAATATAAAAATTAAAAATGATATTAAAAATTAATAATAAACACAACTCAGAAAATGCTAACACCATGGGGCGCCATATGAATATATATGGCAGTAAAAATGAATTTCTAAAGCTACATGCAACAGTTATATAAAGTTATGTCAAAGACGGAAGTTCCAGAAGCCCACATTCACTAGAATACTTACCCTATAACACTCAAAACCAAACACACCTACATAGTTTATGGCTTAGGGACACAAACACAAATACGTTTGTGTATACCTGTTCTTATGTGCATACATGACACAACTGTAAGAACAAGACAAGGGAATGAACTTTAGAGTAACAATCACCTCTGAGGGTGGTCAGGACCACAGGATAGTGAGAAGTAAATGGTTGGGCTGGGTAAAGGGTATACAGGGAAGAGGGTTTATCATATCATTTTCTATAGATTTTCTTTTTTAAGATTTTTATTTATTTATTTGACAGAGAGAGAGAGACAGCGAGAGAGGGAACACAAGCAGGGGGAGTGGGAGAGGGAGAAGCAGGCTTCCCGCAGAGCAGGGAGCCCGATGCAGGACTCGATCCCAGGACCGTGGAATCATGACCTGAGCCAAAGGCAGGTGCTTAACGACTGAGCCACCCAGGCGCCCCTTATCATAACATTTTCTAAATTAAGTACTTAATAGAGAGCCATGCATGGGGCGCTGGGCTGGTTCAGTCAGCAGAGCATGCGACTCTTGACCTCAGGGTTGTGGGTTTGAGCCCCACGTCGGGTGCAGAGATTACTAAAAAAAATAAAATAAACAAACTTAAAAAAAAAGAGAGAGCGCCACGCATGGAATACTCATAATGACACTGTGTCATGATTCAAGGATTTGAGTAATCATATCATGAGCATCTGAAGAAAAACAAAGAAAAAGAGAAAAGTAAGGGGAAGGGAAAGGACGGGAGGAACCAACCACAAAGACACTAACACTGGAGGGCAAGACCTGGGGCCTTGTTTATCTACTCTTGCATTGTCAGCCCCTAGCCCAGGCCTGGCACAGAACTGGAAGAAGTATCTGTTTGCAGAATGAAAGAAAAAGGGCAGAAGAGAAAATGCGTGAAACAGAGGGAGAAATGGAGCAAGGTTAGGAGAGGGACGAGATGCTAGTCAGCTGTTATCCCAAAGTGGAAAAAAAAAAAATCAACCAAATAAAGGTTAATCGGGAAGAACAAAAGGACCAGGGAAATGGATAGGTTTCTCAGGAAAAATTTACCGAGACGTGGGGGGCTCGGCCACCAATACATCTGGCACCCGGTATCGGGGCCGCCGGGGCTCCAGTTCATCAATCCTGATCCAGGTCATATTCTTTTGAAGCCCCTGGAGCTCCAGCACCAGCACTACCTGTGGGGGCAGAGGTTTGGATCTGGAGAAGGGAGAGGGCTACACCATGGAATGCCCTCTGAACCCACTCCCTCCTGAGGGGTCTCCTCCTTCTAGCCCCTTACCTAAGGGATCTGAGATACGAATCCCTCACAAAATCCCAAGATGGCTGGGATAGGATGTTGGCTACAGGTTCACCTCTGCCGAATTACCCCTTAGCCATTTCCCCACCCCCACCAGACTCCTCCTTTTCTCCCCTGACCTTGGTGACCTCGTTGATCAGATGGACTGTGAGGGCATCAGGACCAATCTGTAGAGAGTCCAGCAAGGCTCGGTACGGAGAGAGGCCTGGACGCATGCTTCGTTGCCTCCTGCCAAGTGAAATGGGAAGGAGGGAAGGTTCCCCAATGTTCCTAGGACCCTCTACCACCTGCAATGTCCCCAGGCTACCCCCCATCTGCCACAGCACCTCCCACAGTACCCTATTTTCCAGCCCACTCTCCAAGAAATATCATACTTGCAGAAGGAACTCTCTTCACAGGTCTTAAAGTTGCTTCTATCCACAGCAAGGGTAACTCCCAGGCAGACCCCTAAACAAGCGAGTACCAAACCTGTCCCAGACCTAAGGAGGAAAAAAGACAAAGAGGGAACAATCAGCGCAGAGATCAGAAAAGGCCCCACCTTCACAGGGAAAGGCCCCTTCCCACCACAACCCTAAAAGGGGAGAAAAATAGAGTCTGGTCAAATAGAAGAGAAGGCACAGTGGACATGGGGTGAAACGTCAGGCCTGCGGAGTTGGCTCACTCGCACCTTCCCTTCAAAAGGCAGGGGAAGTGGACAAAGGATCTTTGGCCTTCAGAGGCCCTGGTATTGACTCTGGTTACATCAGCTTCTCAGAGGAAAGGAGCAGTAACAGCCAGTCCCAGGGGAAGCGGTGGCACCATGTGAGGAACAGAGAAACAAAGCGAGCCATGCCTTTCCACAGGCAAGGCATCAGGTGGAGCTACGGTGGAAAAATTAAAGATGTACCCTCAGCTAGCCTGTTGTCACAATACCCAGAGTCCCAACATCCCTAGCACCCAGGCACCCTGCTCCTCAGACCTCCACTCCTAGGGATTCGAAATAAGTCGCCAATACCACGACCTAAGCCTGAAAAGAATAACAACAGCCACATGTCCTGAATCCTAACATACCCCGAGGGGCCGGGCTAACTGCCTATATCCCTAGTTTTCAACTCAGCCTGAAGTTTTTAGAAGTGCCAATCTCACCCCGAGATTCTGATCGAACTGGCACACAGCGGGGCCTGAGCATCAGAGTTTTTAAAATCTCCTCAAAACAACTCTAATTGGCAACCATCATTCAAAACCACTTCTTGATACATACTACCTCTTTTTCATTTCTTTCGTTGTTTTCTTGGTGGATGTAGGGTTGGGATTTTTCCCAGATGGGAAAATTGAAGCATGAAAGGTTCAATAATCCATCCAAAACTGAACTGCTAATAAGGGGTGAAACTGGGATTGAACTCAGCTCTGCCTGACTCCGGGGCGCACGTACTTCATGATACACAATACAGCACACTACCTACCAGCAGGGCCTGCCTCACTGAGGACCATTACCCCAAGGTTACCATAAACTGTTAGTTCCCCAAGGTGCTATCAAATGACAGACAAGGGACTAATTGGCTAAACAAGTTAGTTTGAAAGATACATTCATCCATTCTCAGTAAATCCCAAACAGAGGTTCTCAAACTTCATTGTCTGTTAAGAATTACCTGCAGTGTTTAGTAAATGTAGATTCCCGAACCCCGGGAGAAATCTTCATTTTAAACATGCTTTCCCAGAGGCTGATGTGGGTTGTCCAGGAGCACACTCTTAAAATGTCCCAAATAGGAAAGAAAACAAACACAAGCTTCTCTTCTTCTAAGTCTTAAAACTTTGCAAACTGCTAACTAGAGACTATATACATTGTACCCAGCATTAGCCTCAGCATCTGCCTGAAAGCTAAAGGTAAGGAAAATTCACCAGAAAGGAGATGGCAGAACACAGTAAGCCCTCCAGTTCCAGAAGAATGTGCAAAGCAAGCCAGGGCACACAGAAAAGTGAGGGAAACACCAGGCACTGTCTTTTGATAGGCCAAGCAGGAATAATTAGTAGCAAAACAAGCAGAAGAAATGCTACCAGAAAACTCAACAGCAAGCCTTGTGGCCCAGGTCCTGAGGAGTGACTGCAGCAGGCACCCTGCACCACTGACTCCATGTCCACCTGCCCAAAGCAGCAGTAATCAGAAGTACAGTGAGTTAAACACCCTCTGGAGTCCTATTTGCACAATCTATGCAATGGGCTTGGGAGAAATGCCAACGAGGATAAGATTTCTAAAAGATCTTTCAGATGTGACCTGTTGGAAGGCCCTAGGAACTCAGGAATGCCTTGAACGCCCGAGAGCAAGAGGTGGTCACAAGCCAACGTCAGGAATGAGCCACAGGTAAGGTGCACCCGTTTATTGTTTCAGATCACAGGCTTCCAGAGAGTTGAGTTTACAGTCCAATCTTTTTTTCTCTGCTGGTGACAGTACATGCCTCTCCCACCCCAGTACATCCGTTATGTCCAGGTAAACGTTTTGTGGCGCTGGTGATCGTTTCGAACCGTTTTTTGTTTTTTTCGGTAATAGAAACTCGAAAGCGCAGACCAAAACATTCGACTGCATGTTGTGTTTGAGCACCATCATCCAGGCAGACCGTGAACTTACGGGATCCTGCCCCAACCGTGCCCAGCGACCGTGAACACCGAACAAGCCATGGTTGGTGTCCACGTGAAGACAAGGGCAGGGCAGGGTCCGGGACTCTGGCGGGGGAGGGGGGGCGGCGGGGGGTAGGGCAAGAAGGGTAGTGCAGGCGGGACAGCAGGCCGCGGGGCTTCCCGGCTGAGGGGCCCGCAGGACAGTGGACTGCGTTCCCGGGGGCCCGGCCGCGTCTAGTCCCCCGCCCGGATGGCCCGCACCCTGCAGGAAGGAGGCGGCAGCGTTAACCGCCGCGAGCCGCCAAGGGAGGGGGCGGCTAAGAGCGGCCAAGACCAAGAAGAGCGAACGGTTGCGGCCTTCTTGAGCCGCCGGGCTAGAGCTGGGAGCCCCCAGAAGCAAGGGCCCCCAACGCCGCGCAGATGTACCGCGAGGAAACCGGGGGAGCCTGAGGCCGCCTCCAGAGGGACAAAGGGTGCTCACGAGGCCGGGGGATAACAGAGTCTCAGGAGGACACACAGGAAGGAGAGATATGGGGTTTGAGGGGCCTTGGGGCGTCCCGGGCGTGCCCCCGGGTTCCGGGCTCCTCACCGCCTCCTACGCGCCGCCACTGCCGCTACCGCCGCCATCTTGTGCCGGGTTTGCTCCTTGACCCCGAGCCTCTCCTCCCCCCCGCGCGCGTTGAGCCACGTATCTTAGCGCCCGCCCCTTCCGGCCTTCTGATTGGCTCGACCGGAGAGCGGCCGGGCGGCTGTCCCATTGGCAGAGCGCGCACAATAAATGCCCGCGGCAGGCGGGTCTAGGGGCGTAGCCTGAGGGCGGGGGGCGGGATTGTCCAGAGCCAGGTGCTGTCCGACTTTGTCAGCTCTAAGCATCAGACAGAGGCACTGGACTCTGCTTTTCTCAACTCGGCAAATTTTATTTAGAAAAAAAAAGATGGGGGAGGAAAAAAGTGACAGCGCTCCTTAGGCCAAGGTTTTAGAAGAGAAACCTCCACCTTTCTGCAGCACCTTAGCCCCCTAGCTCTCTCACTGCTCAACCTCCCTTGGCTTCCGAAGCTTGGAAAAGGCTATGTTCCCTGCCGAAGGAGAGTGGACGGTGAAGGTGCCTGGAAACGGCCAGAGAAAAGGCCCAGGCGGTCAATGTTGCGGTGGAGGACACTGTGCAGCACAGCGAGATGGGGTCCACCCTCACCCCCGCCCTCCCTGGAGAAGTCCCGGATGAAGCGGCCACGCTCCGACTGGAAGATGAACTTCTGGGGCAATGGCCCATGCTCCCGGAGAAAGCCCCAGACACTGAGCAGCAGCAGACGCACTTCAAAAGGTGCCAGTTGGCTAAATACCTCGTGCATATTACCCAGGGCTGGTGGCAGGAGGCTTCCCTCTGCCATGACAGCTACCAGAGTGCAGGATGCCTCCAGGTGCCAGGGGGAGTGAGCTGTATCAGGGTGGCGAGAGGCTTCCCAATGACCCAGAAGGGCGGCTAGTAGCCCCCGCAGGAGCACGGAACAGTAGCACAGGGCTGGGGGAGCAGCTGCCACCAGCTTTAACAGCTCAAAGAGCAAGGGCTGTTCCCGGAAGCGCCGGCCAATGCGGAGATCCCGCTCCACGGTGGCCCGGGCGTGCTCCTCAGGGGGCCAGGCTAGCTCAGCACCAGCTGCATCAGGACACACACTCTCCACCAGGGTCACTGCCACAGCTTTGGCTGCCTCAGGGCTCAGGGTGGGAGCCCCCCAGCAGCCCCCACATTCAGTACCCCCAGGGGCACTGCAGCAGTGCACCAGGAGGCTGAGGAGGCTCTGGGTGTTATAGATCACTTCCTGCTGATTGCGTGACCGGACAAACTTGGGTGGCTTGAGGCCACAACCGATGACTCCAGCGTGGAAAACTGACCAAATCCCTCCAGGCCCTGGCACAGCTGCAGTGTGCCGCCGGTTTGTGTCCAACAGGGAGGCAGAAGCCAAAGGAGCTGAGACAACTGAGAGAGTCTCATTGTCCCTATCCACTTCCCCTCCAAATAGTTCTGCGTTGCCCCGATGTAAGGCTCCCTCAACTAGCAGCTGCAAGACAGCTTTGAGCCCAGCTGGAGAGGTCTGAGAGAGGCGGGTAAGAAGCTGAGAGGCCGAAGCCACCCCTGGGGGGCCATGTAGCCTCAGAGACGAAAAGAAGCGATGTACTCCAGCTCTCACCAGTCCCAAGAGTTGGGAGGGGGACAGGGCTTCTTGAGGAAAGGGACAAATGGCCAGGAGGGAGGCAGCAGCTTCAGCTACTTCCTCCTCAGGATGTAGCAGGAGAGGAGCCAGGTCAGACAAATGGGCTGATGCAGACTCCCCAAACCGGGCCCCTAGGGCTGCAGGGCCCTCACCACCCTGCTGTTCCCACCCCACGAGCAGTGCCAAGTTGCGCAGGAACCGGGCAGTGAAGGGAGGCTGCAGAGTCCCTGCATGTACCCGAGCCAGGCAGCTTCGGAAAGCCAGAGGCAGGAGGCCAGAGAGGCTGACCACCAGCCCTGCATATAATTGGGTGGCCAGACTCAACTCTTCAGGGCTTCGGGCCCGGCTCAGGAGATGGCCCAAGGCCTCGGGTCCACAGCTAGGCCGAGTATAGACAGAGAGCAGCCCCAGGAGCTGGTGTTGCCAAAGGAAGCGCTTCCGTTCCAATCGTAAGGTCTCTCCACACAGCTCTCCAACATGGTTTCTTAGCGCATCTAGAAAGGGCACAGGGCGGGGGGGTGGGGGCGGGCCCAGCACCCCTTCCCCAGGAGACCCTCCCCGGTGATGAACCAGTTTTTGCAGATGCAGCAGCAGCAGCTGGATCAGCCGGTCACAGGCCTCACGCACCGTGTCCGGCACAGCCAGGCCTTGGGTGGTAATGACTGAGGCAGGCATAGCTGTGTCCACCAGGAACTGCAACAGGCGGTAGGCACCTGCCCCCGAGGCCTGGCTCACCAGGTGCACAGCCAGATTCAGCATGTTGTCCAGCTCCTCTCGGGGGAATCCCTGCAGGTGTTGCTGCAGCTGACTCAGCACAGCTGGAGGCTTAAGGCAGTCCACCAACTCTCCAGAGACTGTGCCCAGCAAAGCTGGTGACATGACCGCCAGCTGCAGTAGGAAGGGGACTGTGGCCTGAAGGGACGGGTCCCCACTCCGGCCCCCAGAGCCCCCTGCCAGGCTATCATGGAACATTCGCAGAAGCTCCCGGCGGATGCTGTCTCCGTGCCGGGAGGCCAGGTGCCCTAGGATGCCTACAACCGAGGCAATCTTGGGCACCCTTTTCTCCCCAGGGATAGCAGGAGATCCAGGGAAGGGGTCTATAGAGGGGGTTTGAGAAGAGCTTGCACCACTGCCACCAGCTCCGCCTCCAGCCCCACCGTGAACACAGAAATCCTTAAGGCCACAGGAGAGAACTCGGGAGATGATAGTGCCAGGAAAAGAGGAGCCAATATGGGCCACAACCCAGTCGAAGTGTGGGGAATGCTGGACAGAGGTATCCAGCAAGGCATCCACGCAGGCATCTGGGCAACTACCAATGAGAGCTGAGAGACACTGAACATAGATGTCCATTAATGTGCGGGTGGCCCGACAGCCCATCCACAGCTGCAGCAATTCGTTGAGGGAGCCAGTGGCATGGGGCACACGCTGGTGCTGGCCTGAGTATGTGCTGCTCAGTTGCCCCATGAGGTCAATGGACCATGCGCTAATCACAGGTGCCCAGGCCTTTGGGTTGGCCCGGATAAACTCAGACAGCACCTGCTGTACTTCCTGCACCACATCTTCGAGACCAGGTCCCCCAGCGGGGACATGGGAGGGTGGGGGTGGACGGAGGTGAGGGGGGCCAGCCACAGGGCTTTCATCCAGGGCAGCCAGGTGGGCCCGGACACTCTCATCAAAGACACCTCGCAAGTGGTCAAGCACGGCAGCCCGAGCAGGTGGCAAAGAGCGGAGCAGGAGAAGACCACAGCGAGCATGTTCCCGGGCCGAGAGTTGGTGGCCCAGAATAGGGTCCACGCCAGTCAGAAAAGCCTTGATTTCCTGGGACAGCTCTTGAGCACTAAAAGGAAGCAAGAGAAGCAGACTTAGAGCATTGGGAGATGTGAGGCACATTACATTCCCCTTGTGAACTTTGGTTTCTTTCCATGTAAAACAGGGGTAACTGTACCTCCCTCATAAGATAATGCACATGAAACACTTAAGCACCGTTATCAAGTTCACACTAATCACCCAATAAATATTTTTTCTTTCAATAATAACAATACTATCAATGTTAGGTAACTCATGTCAGGTACTCTTTAAGTACTTTATGTATATTATTTCAATCCAGACAACAGCCCACTTTAGGCTGTTGTCTAATAAGGTATAAGCCCACTTTACAGATAAGAAAACCAATGTTAAGTAATCAGACTATAAACTCCAAAAGGGTAGTAAACATTTCTATTCTCTTCAACACTGAATCCCTTTTTATTGAAGTGCCGGGCATTCGGGAGGTACTCCATGAGTATTTTTTGAATTGAGTAAATATACCTTGTGTGGCTACAACATCTGCTTTTAAAAACACCTTTCCAGCTTGACTACCCTCCCCCCAAAACACAAGCACTGGGGATTATGCTCTTAAAGAAAATCCTAAACTCAACTTGTCCCTCATTAAGGCCTCCTAGTACCTGTTTTTTCCCCATATTCTGCAAGCATCTTAACCACCCACCACTTGAACTCCACATCAACAACCAACTCCGGGCATCCTCCTGGCGCCTAGGCATCACAGTGTCCCAGGATACAGACAAGGTAATGTCTGCCTTTCAACCCTTCCCCTCCCAAACAGATGGCTTCAGTCTTAGGCGTTCAGAAGCCGGTGTTATGGGAAGAGGCAAAGTCCACTGCCTTTTCTGCCAAAGAAGACCGCATCCTCTAGGGGCTGATAGGGCTCCGACTGTGCCCTCTCTGATTCCTTAAATAAATAAATAAATAAGTAAATAAATAAATAAACAAACAAACCACCCTAAGTTGAGAGAGAGTAACTTAGTTGGAGGGCAAGGCAAAGGCTAGAGGGAAGCATTTGGCGGGTTTCCGGGACTGGGTTCCCAGAGAGTCTCCATAAAGTCAGGGGACCCTGGGTTCTCTCGGGTCTAAAAGGGGCAGGACAGCTGGGTTCCCAAGAGTTCTGATATCCCCAACTCTTGGGAAAACAAGGCCGGGATCTGGGGTAACTAGGCGTTGGCGTTAGGAGGAGGCAGGACCGAGATCTCAGGAGTGCGGGCACTGGAGCCCAGAGCTTTGGTGAGGCATTCCCTGAGGTCTGGGAAGACCCGAGCAGGAATCCCTGAGAACGCTGACGCGAGTTCTCGAGGTAGGATCCGGGTTTCTGCCGAGAAGGCTGGGGATCGGCGCAGGGCCGCGCGATGGGGGAAGACGCCAGGGGCTCTGACTACCTGAGCGGCGCGGGACCGTGGGTGGCCGGGGCAGGCCCGGGAGGCCCTGGGGCCCCGGGAGGGTCGCACAACGCGGACATCCCGGAGCCCGAGCCCGAGCCCGAGGCGGGAGCGGCGAAGCGCAGGCAGCGCATGCGCGCTGACGGGACACCCAAAAGGAACCAGCGCCTGGGCTTCTCAGGAAAACCCGTCCGGCGACGTCCGCGACCCTCATACATTGGTTCCGGACCGCGTCGGGATCCCAGAGCAGGACTCCGACGGTGACAACGAGAATCCGACCGGCCTCAAAAAAACCTTTTTTTCCCTCAAAGGGTTTTTTTTTTTTTTCAAAGGGGTTTTAAGACACAAACTAAAGCTAGCTGCGGCTATTCACAGTTGGATTTAATTATTTTTTCCGAAAGCCAAAAATTCAGTGTTCAACTCAGGAGGTTTTTTAAAAATGAAGCACTAGGAAACATTTTAATCAATAAATAGTGACGATATTAAATAAACAAGTAAACAAACAGTGACAATGGAAAAAGCAGTTAAAAGAGAGAAGGGAAGGGGAAAGCGGTAAGAAGACGGAAAGAAAGGTGGCAGGGGCACCTGGGTGGCTCAGTCGGTTAAGCCTGGGAGTCTGGATCTCGTCTCAGGTTTCAATCTCAGGGGCGTGAGTTCATGCCCCTCGTGGGCTCCACAGTGGGTGGGAGCCTGAGAGAGAGAATGAGGAGGGAGGAAGGGAGGGAAAACTCCTAAGAGAGGAAAAGGAAATAAAGGGAAGGAGAAAAAGCCCAAAATAAATTGGCCTGGCTGGGCTGCAGGTGTTCTCCCGGTCATAAGCTGGCACTTCGGTCCTTCTGTTAGTCTTCATTGTTTAGGCTTTGCTCTCTCCCCACCCTGCCAACTCAGGACCTCTCCTCTCCCTTGCAGAGGGGGAGTGTGGTAACTATATGAGGAGCTCATATGCACCTCTTGAAGAGCCCCCACAACAGCCAGTCTGTCTAGATCAAGTTCCAGCTATCTCACTTACTGGCTGGGTACTCTGCTCACCATCTCTATGCCTACTTCCTCTTCCCCAGTGAAGATGATAATAGCACAACTCCCTCATAGGGTTTGTTGTGAAATTGAAACCAGGGAATGAATATGTTCACTGATGTGAAATGTTGGGGTACCAGAGTGAACGGTCAGGAAAGAAATCTTGAGACGTCTTCTGTGCAAAAAAAAAAGGTTTATTAAAGCACAGGGACGGGACCCGTGGGCAGAAAGAGCTGCACTGCGGTTCTGAAGAGTGACTGATTATATACTTTTAAGTTGGGAGGGGGTTAGGGAAGAGTGTTAAGTCTCTAAGGTTTCCAGGACCTTGAGGGGTCATTTACTACTGTCTAGTAAACTTTAGTCATGAGACCCTTCAGATGTAGATTCGTGGCTCATATGCTTGGAAGATGATTGTTAACATGTATCTTGAGGGGGAGGGTAAGAGATGAAGGATGTTTCCAAAGGGATTTTCATATGTTAAAGGAGACTTGGAGGATCCTGGAGGTCGGGCTAATGTCAAACAAAGGTTGCCTTTTGCCTCTAGCGAAGTATTAACTTTGAAGCAGTTGAGTTCTTGGAGGAAGGTCACTCTGCCTGTCTCAAGTACTTGTCAATGGGCTATAGGTTGTAAGAAGGTTTAATTTTTTTCTACATTTCTTTAGCCTTTGTTCCCCACATCATTCACTGTATAGCACTTCGTGCCTGCAATGGTTAAGTAAGTACTATGTAAGCATTCACTGCTTTTATTATATTTGTGGGTTTTTTTAAGTTGATGGTATTTTAAAGATTTTATTTATTTATTTGACAGAGAGGGATAGAGCCAGAGAGCACAAGAGGAGGGAATGGCAGAGGGAGAGGGAGAAGCAGGCTCTGCACTGAGCAGGGAGCCCGATGAGGGGCTCCATCCCAGACCCCTGGGATCATGACCTGAGCCGAAGGCATACACTTAACCATCTGAGCCACCCAGGCATCCCTTATATTTGTTGAATAAACTCCAGAAAAGAAGCTCTTTGACAACAGGAACTTTCCCTATTTTGTTGAAGGCTATATCCTCATCTCCTACAACAGTGTTTGCCTAGCACGTTGTAGTAGGTTCTTAGTAGTTGGTCGAATGAATGAAAAGGAAAATTGGTTCTGAGGCCAGAAGGCTTACTGCTCTCAGTGGAAGTGTGAGTTAGAATAATAATACCAGTTGGCAGTTCCTGAAGATACTTTTGAAACCACTTAAAAACATAGAATTGGACAAAAGTCAAAACGGCTGCACTAATGCTTCCGTGAAGCTTGATTTTATTTTATTTTATTTCTTATTCTTTTTTTAAGATTTTACTTATTTGAGGGAGAGAGAGAATGAGAGATAGAAAGCACGAGAGGGAAGAGGGTCAGAGGGAGAAGCAGACTCCCCGCCGGACAGGAAGCCTGATGCGGGACTCGATCCCGGGACTCCAGGATCACGACCTGAGCCGAAGGCAGTCGCTTTACCAACTGAGCCACCCAGGCGCCCCGCGAAGCTTGATTTTAAAGTAAACTTTTCCCTCTCCAGCAAACCTCCTATCCTCCTTTTTTAGCCTTTTGTTTCAGGAACCTGGTACCGCCCTGAAAAGGACTAAGGAGGCTGGCAGCACCTACACAATTCCTGTAGAAACCAGCTAGATCCTGTATTTACCTATAAAACCCCCCAGCACCTTCCTCTGAGCCCCTTCCTCCAGGTAGGCTTACAGTTTTTGAGGGCCATAGCTTGCTGCCGGCTCTTTTGCCCGGCAAAGCAATAAAGCTATTGTTTGGAGCACCTGGGTGGCTCAGACGTTAAGCATCTGCCTTCGGCTCAGGTCATGATCCCAGGGTCCTGAGATGGAGCGCCACGTTGGCCTCGCTGCTCAGGGAAGAGCCTGCTTCTCCCTCTCCCGCTCCCCCTGCTTGTGTTCCCTCTCTCGCTGTGTCTCTCTCTGTCAAATAAATGAATAAAATCTTTAAAATAAATAAATAAAAATAAATAAAGCTATTGTTCCTCTTTATCCCTAACTCTTGTCTTCCTGCTATATTTTGGCTCTGAAGCACGGAGGTCAATTTTCCAATAACAGGGCGCCTGGGTGGCTCAGTTGGTTAAGCGACTGCCTTCGGCTCAGGTCATGATCCTGGAGTCCCGGGATCGAGTCCCACATCGGGCTCCCTGCTCAGCAGGGAGTCTGCTTCTCCCTCTGACCCTCCCCCCTCTCATGCTCTCTCTCTCTCTCTCATTCTCTCTCTCAAATAAATAAATAAATAAAATCTTTAAAAAAAATTTCCAATAACACTTTTGAAGTGATTGTGTTTTAAAAGCTAAATGACTAATTATGGCTTTTTTTTGTTCTTACATTTTAGAAGTTCAATCACTTACAAAGCATATATACTACTTACTAGCAAAATCTGTTCTAGAACAGTAATATGAGACAATTTCTGCTCCTAACACTGCCTCAAACTTGGACCCAACACTTCCCATCTCAGAGCCTCAACTTTAGCTCTGTAAAAGGACTTTTGAACCAGATAAGTTCTCTAGCAATGAGACTGTTATGTGGTCTTTGCTCTTAAGGATTTCATAACCTACATGATCCCAGGGTCCTGGGATCGAGCCCCACATTGGGCTCCCTGCTCCGCAGGGAGCCTGCTTCTCCCTCTCCCTCTGCCTGCCTCTCTGCCTACTTGCTCTCTCTCTCTATCAAATAAATAAATAAAATCTTAAAAAAAAAAAAGGATTTCATAACCTAAAAGTGCCTTGTTTTGGTGTTGGACAGATTTAGATTCATATCTGCTATTTATCAGCAATGTAATCCCGAGACAGTGACCCAACTGTTTGAAGCCCATTTCCTCATCTGTAAAATGGGTATGATGTCTCCTATCTCACACGTTTTACGAAGATCACTTTAAAAGACTCAGCATAATGCCAGATACAGAAACTTCTTTGAACACAGCAAGCTCCTTCTGCCTTAGGTACGGGGGCAGAACAAAATTATGAAGAATGGGTATACCGAAATATTAAAAATGTCTTTTCTGGGGCACCTGGCTGGCTCAGTCGGTGGAATGTGTGACTCTTGATCTTGGGGGTTGTGAATTTGAGTCCCACGCTGGGTGTTGAGATTATTTAAAAATAAAGACTTTAAAAAAAAAGAATATTATTAGAACTAAGGAAATTAGAATATGAAAAACTCAGTATTAGCCAATGTTGTGTGACAATAGTATTTTGGCTGTATAGAAGAATGTTCTTAGGGGTAAAATCTCATCTGCAATTGACTTTCAGATGAGTCAGCAAAGACAAAAATATAGACACATACATATTTGCAAGTGCATATAGAACAAGTGTAGGAAAATGATAAAAACTGGTCCATCTCAGTGCATATGTAAAGGTTCATTGTACTAATTTCTTAACTTTACTGAAGGTTTGAAATTCAAAATATGAAGCTGGGCTGGGAGGTGCAACACTGGGCCCAAACCCTCCCTCTTCCAGGAAGCCTGCACTGATTAAACAAGACAGACAGAATATGCTTTTCCTCTGTTGAACACACCTCCACACAGGCAGCTTTTTACTTTAGACATCCCAGCCCTAGCTTCCAACAGAAGTTCTGAATGTTAAATGGGAAAAATAATGCTTAGTTTTCAGTTTATTAAAAGTATAAGCCTGGGATGCCTGGCTGGCTCGGTTTGTAGAGCATGCACCTCTTGATCTCAGGGTCATGAGTCCAGCCCTGCGTACAGCTTACTTAAAATAAAATTAAAAATATAATCCAGTAGGGGTGCCTGGGTGGCTCAGTCAGTTAAGCACCCAACTCTTGGTTTCCACTCAGGTCATGATCTTAAGAGTTGATCTCAGGGTTGTGAGATGGAGCCCCTGTAGGGCTCTGCACTCAGCAGGGAGTTGACTTCCCCTCTCCCTCTGCGCCCCCCCCCCCCGCAAACTCTCTCTAAAATAAATAAATCTTTAAAAATAAATTATATATTAGGGCGCCTGGGTGGCTCAGTCGTTAAGCATCTGCCTTCGGCTCAGGTCATGATCCCAGGGTCCTGGGATCGAGCCCCACATCAGGCTCTCTGCTCTGCAGGAAGCCTGATTCTCCCTTTCCCACTCCCCCTGCTTGAGTTCCCTCTCTCGCTGTGTCTTTCTCTGTCAAATAAATAAATAAAATCTTAAAAAAAAAATAAATAAATAAATAATATATTTATAAAATCCAGCAAAGGAAGTGGAGACAAACATAACATAAAGTGACTTGCTTCCTCTGGTCACACAGAGGCAATGGCAGAGCTGATATCAGGACCCATATCTCCTCTACCATCTCTGCAATAAGCTGTATTTTTGTCAGAAATGGAGAGTTGGGAGTGTCACCCACTAGGGACATAGGATCATCACAGAGCCTGGCTTCTCACTGCCTTAGCTCAAGTGAGCTCCGGGGTCTTAATTGTCTTGTTTCCACACCCATAGCCCAATTCCCGTGGCCCATTCCCGGTCCCACATTAAATCACACGCCTCTCCGTAAGAACTCTAGGGCTTTATTAAAAGTGGAGCTGACTGCGAGGGAGCCCCATTCTCCAGTCTTTCTTCTCCACCCTCTTCCTCTCAAACACATCCCTCTGGGGCAGGTTACTAGGCCATCAGGGAAGGGGAGTCTGAGGAGAATGAAAAGGGGCAATGCTTTCTCCAAAGTCCTCTGAAACAACCAGAGTCCTTCTGGCTCCAGCTGAGAATCTTCTTGTGGAAGGGGTGAGAGATTCAGTTATCATCTTCAAGGTCCTCCATGTCTACATCCTGGGGGGCTTTTGTCTTCTTTTGCCGCTTCGGCCGTGGTTCGCTAGTCCTGACTGGCCTTGTGGGGGCTTCCACTGACCAAAAGGAAAGAGGAAGCATTAAAGAACCCCAACGAATCCAGGCTGCCCCCTTACCCCTCCTCTGTGCCTGGGCCTCACCTTCCATGGCTGCTTTCTCCTTCTGGGCCAGCCGGATCTGCTGGAGGAGCTTTCTGCGCTTCTTCCCAGAGAGAGTAATGTTGGCACGTGCACTGGACCTGAAGGGTCGGTAGGAACAAAGATATCCAGTTTAACCTGAACCAAGGTAGGTTGATTCCGGCTATTAAAAAGGTCTTTGGGGGAGTCCCTCTGACCCCCCCCCCATGCTCGCTCTCTCTCTCTCTCTCTCTCTCTCTCTCTCTCTCTCTCTCTCTCTCTCTCGCATGGAGCAGGACTTGATCCCAGGAGCCGGATACAGGACTCGATCCCAGGACCCTGGGATCATGACCTGAGGTGAAGGCAAACCCTTAACCGACTGAGCCACCCAGGCGTCCTGTGTGTGCTTTAAATTTACTTATAAAAATCTATGTGGACGTATAATGTTACTTGGGGAGGTGGGTGAGTCGACAGTTCTTACATTCTCAGTGGGGTCCCAGACCCAGAGAGGTTGTGAGCTACCGGTCCTGAGACAGGATAGCGAAGTGTAGGCACAAACACAGCTGACAAACGCTGCTTATATAAAAGTCAGTGCACACGGAAAGCAGAGGGGATACTTGCGGTGGAGCTCGGCAGGAAGGAGAAAGGGGACTCGGTGGGGAGGAGCAAAGCGAAGAGGGTCTGGCACTCACGCCCGCTTCTTCAGGTGGTTCCGCGTGATCAGCCCTTCGTCTATCACAGCCCCGATCACCCGGTGCTTCAGTCGCCTCTCCCGGCTCAACACCCGCCGTCGCTTGAACAGCTTCTTCTTCAGCTCCTAAGGGGGAGGAAGATGCTAATCAGACGGAAGCCGCGACCTGGGACCCCGCACCCGGCGACTCCAGCCCATAGATTCCCATCTCTGGCGAGATTAGAGGGCTCCAGGACGGTTGGGGAAACAAAGTCGGGGCGCCCACACGGTCACCGTTCGTGGCCGGTTGATCTTTCCGCCCGGAGCGCCCATGCTGGCTCCACCACCGCGTCTTGGCTCTGCGCAGCGTCAGCGTCGGCCCCGCCCCTCACCCTCCGCGAGCCAATCGCAGACCGGGGGCGGGTCCTGAGGGCTATATAAAGGCGCTCGGCATCTCTGCGCGTCTTTTGCGGGACGGCGGTAGGAGAGGTACGCTAAGCGGGTTGCTCGAGGTGGGTGCCAGGGTGGGGTTCTGGGCGAGGCCTACGCACCCTCCTTTTCTTGGCGGGGGTCGGGTGTGCGGTCCCGGTCCCCGTAATGTACGGAGGCAGAGGGAAAGGGCTCCGGCCCCCTCGGCGTCATGTCTTCGGTGCCCGCGGCTTCTGGTCCGCCGGTCCTATCCTCAGACGCCGGGACACGGGCTCCGAGAAGCGTGACGGAACCACGGTTCTGCAGGCTCCTCTCTGGTGTGCTAATTTAGCCTTCTCCTTTGATTTCAGGTCCTTGGAACCGTCCCTGGAGCCGGAGCTGTCGTGTCCCCTCCTCTTTTCACTGCCCGTTGCAATCAATAAAGGCCGTTCTACCCTAGTAGGTGTGTGTCCGCGTTCTTTTTTCCGAGGTGGTTGTTAGGGAGGCTGTACGCGTTATTCCACAAAGCGGAATTTGCAGCTTTTCTGTTGGACTTCAGGCTCCTGCGGGAGTGCGGGCGACATTTCGCAGAAGGTTCTCTGGCCGACCTTGCCGGGATTTCCAGATGGCCGCGCTGCGCCGAACCCTCCACGTGGCGACCCTGGCGGCTGGGGCGCGCCGCGCTTTGGCGGGTAGGGAAGGTGGACAGAGTGGGAGGGAGGGTTCTTAGTGACCTGGGAGTCTAGTCCCCGAAATTGTGATTCTTCAAACCCCAGGGTACATAGCACCGTTTCTGCAGGATTTGGATGGAACTTGGGCGCTGGGTGACACACGTACTCCACTCGTCCACAGGCTCCCTGGCTGGTAGCTGCCTGGCCGACCGTCGCCTCTGGGATAAGCTCCATGCCGATGCCGGTAGGGGCAGCGTCCCCACGTTCGATTGGTTCTTTGGGTATGAGGAAGCCCAGGGGTTGCTACTTCCGCTGCTGCTGGAGTCAGGGGCTGCCTGCCCACCAAGGGTGTTGGACGTGGGCTGTGGGACCTCCAGCCTGTGTACAGGCCTCTACACCAAGTGCCCACATCCCGTGGATGTGCTGGGGGTGGACTTCTCTCCTGTGGCTGTTGCCCACATGAAGAGTCTCCTGGAAGGTGGTCAAGGCCAAACACCCCTCTGTCCTGGGCATCCTGCTTCCCAACTCCACTTCATGCAGGCTAATGCCCAGAATCTGGAGCCAGTGGCTTCCTCAGGCTCCTTCCAGCTAGTGCTGGATAAGGGCACCTGGGATGCTATTTCCCGAGGTGGTCTGCCGGGGGCTTACCAGCTTCTGTCAGAGTGCCTCAGGGTCCTAAGCCCCCAGGGGACCCTGGTTCAGTTCTCAGATGAGGACCCTGATGTGCGGCTGCCTTGCCTGGAGCAAGGGTCCCCAGGCTGGACTGTGACTGTGCAGGAGCTAGGCCCTTTTGGGGGCATCACCTACTTTGCTTACTTGGTTCAAGGCTCTCATTAAAGACTTCAGCCCTGACCCGAATTTTTCTGTTGGGTGAGGAGAGCGTTGGGTAGCTTTTCAACTTTGTAAGATGGCTGGGAAGCAAGGATTTGAAGCCTGGCCTCCACATTTATTAGCTGGGTGCACAGAGTATTGAATGTTTCTGTGCCCCAGTTCACGCTGTAGCAGCAGGGTAGGAATTAATACCCAGAGTCAGAGGATTACATATGATGATGGGTGAAACATGGAGCATTTAGCAATGCCAGGCACAAGACGGAGTGCTGAGCAGAGAAGGTGCAGTGGCTCATTCCCCAGCCCCAACGAACGGGAACTCCTAAAAACACAGGAGTTCTGTGGGGTTTTTTGTTTGAGGAGTTTAGGGTTTTGTCTGTTTTTAGATTTACTTTTTTTTAGAGAGAGTGAGTGAGCAGGGGTAGGGGCAGAGGCAGAGGGAGAATCCCAAGCAGTCTCCATGCCCAGTGCGGAGCCCAAATCAGGGCTCCTCCCTGAGATCATGGCCTGAGCCAAAACCAAGAGTTGGGGTGCTTAACCGACTGAGCCACCCAGGCTCCCCTGTTTGGGGAGTTTTTTAATAGAGGGGTCCTTAATCCAAATCCCAGTATTGACTGACTTGTGGGAGCCAGTGGCCTCACCTCTAACCCTCTTGTCCTCACCTGTAAAAGAAGACTGAAAGAACCCATAGAAGGGCCTCATAACAAACCACAAAACGTGGAGGGAGGCAGTACAATACTTACCCTCCAAGCTCCTGGGAGGCAGGAGATGTGAATATTCCACAAAGTAGCTTCTACAAACCCGGGAGCTGGCAGCTGGGTTCCAGAGAGGACAGGGGTTGGAGGCTTCCTGATACTCTGTATCCTCAGGAATCCAGGAGACCTCTTGTTCTCCCTGTTCCTGCCCCCAGCTGAGTTCTGGGTTAAAGGTTCTTAAGGGAGATCTGGGGTCCAGTGGGCTCCAAGTCCAGCCTGGGGGAGAGAGGAATTGAAGAGCCCATTAAGAATGGAAAAGTATTAGCGACTGCCTTCGGCTCAGGTCATGATCCTGGAGCCCCGGGATCGAGTCCCGCATCGGGCTCCCTGTTCGGCGGGGAGTCTGCTTCTCCCTCTGACCCTCTTCCCTCTCGTGCTCTCTCTCTCTCAAATAAATAAATAAAAATCTTAAAAAAAAAAAGAATGAAAAGTGTTCCTGATCTATTACTGACTTTTTAAAAGATGAAACAAATTTGTGTATTTCTTTCCTATTGAAAAAAGTAATACAGCAATTATAATTAAGAGGCTAATTTTAGGGGCGCCTAGGTGGCTCAGTCTATTAAGCATCTGGCTCAGGTCATGATCCCAGGATCCTGGGATCGAGCCCCACATCTGGCTCCCTGATGCTCAGCAGGGAGTCTGCTGCTCCCTCTCCCTCTGCCATCCCCCCCTGCTTGTGCTCTCTCTCTCTCTGTCAAGTAAATAAAATAAAAAATCTTTTTTAAAAAAAAGGCTAATTTGAGACGCCTGGGTGGCTCGGTTAAGCGTCTGCCTTGGGCTCAGGTCATGATCCCAACGTCCTGGGATCAAGCCCCACATTGGACTCCTTGGTCAGCGGAGAGCCTGCTTTTCCCTCTGCCTTCCTCTCCCCCTGCTTGTGCTCTTTCACTCTCTGACAAATAAATAAAATCTTAAAAAAAAAAAAAAGGCTAATTTCACAGCCTGTTTCCTCATGAGGATGAAAGGATCTCCCTCACTGGGTTCTGAAAATCATGAGATAAAAGCATTTAGCACACTGTAAATGCTAATAAATAAGCTTCTAGAACAGTATCGGACATGGGGGAAAAGTCTGGAAGAAAAGGCATCCAAAATGTAACTTATCTCGGGGTAGTTGATTTGGGATAGTTTTATTACTTTTTCCCCCACAACAATGTGAATTTTTTTTAAAAAGATTTTATTTATTTATTTGACACACAGGGAGAGAGCAAGCACAAGCTTGGGGAGCAGCAGGCAGGGGAGAAGCAGGCTCCCCACTGAGCAAGGAGCCGGATGCGGAACTTGATCCCAGGATCCTGGGATCATGAGCTGAAGGCAGACGCTTGACCGACTGAGCCACCCAGGCGCCCCAAACAATGTGAATATTTTAAAACATTAAAAATAATTAAAAGGCATCACCCTCAGACCCATCTGAGCTCAGAACTTCCCTCTGAAGTTCAACGTTGCCAGACACCTTGACTTTTCTCTCCACCTCTACTTTTTCCCCACTACATTTACTAAGAACCTACTGTGTGCTTGTACTGCTTGGCGTGGGGGACACAGCTGAGGTCCCTATCTCAGTCCTGCCCAGAACATCCAGGTCACAACGACCCCGCTGAAGCAGCTGCCTCCCTCACCTGGCTCTTCACTTTGGTCCTGGAAGAAGACCTCAGCCTCCTCTTCCTCATCGGTGAGCAGCAGCAGCTCCTCATGTGGCCAACCAAGCTCCCCGCTGTCTTCACTCACCTCAGAGGCTTCCACCACAATGGAGGGCAGGTGGGTCTTTTGAGAGACAACCTGAATCGGGATAGCAGGGTGCTTGGACCAAGTTGGAGGATGAGCCAGCAGCCAGACACAGGGTGGAGAAGTACTAACCTGAACATCCTGATGGCCTTCAACCCTGACAATTTCTCCTCCGTCCATCCACAGAGGGCTGGTCAGCTGAGGACTTTCTGGGTGCTGGGAGGAGCCTGGGCTATCTCTAGGCCAAGGCCCATCCTCACTGCTCCCTGGCACAAGGGCCATGGGTGCTAATTCTTAGAGTACAGAGTGGTTGAACTCCAAGTGGAGTACCCCTGCTCAGTACCCTCCACAGACTGCTCCTTTAATCTTTGGAGCCTGGCCCCTTAATCACTTCTGAGAAGAGAATGACAAGCTAGGAGATTATGGGCCTTCCAGGGGAGGGGAAAATCCCAAGAGGTGGAATAGGAGCTTTATGTCTCCTCACTCCCTGGGTGACACTGAGAAAGGCAGGAGGGATAGGAATCAACAAGGGCATCTGGATGAAAGCCCTGTGAGTGAAGAGCTTTGCTAACAAACTTAGAATTTCCTGATTCCTTTGCTTACTGGGTCTCCTGATTTGACATGTTTCTTTGTGTCTTATTTAACGAATATTCATATGGTGTTAACTATTTGCCGGGAACTGTTTTAAATGCTTTATATATAAACTCATTTAATAATCCTGTAACTATGAGATAGATACTGTCATTAGCCCTATTTCCTGATCCAGATGCCCTGGGTGGGCACAAAGAACTTAAATGACTTGCCCAGAGTTACCCAACTAAAAGGTGCTTTGTTCTCCAAACTAGAATTCAGTATGTTACTCCAAATTCAGAGTTTTCATTGGCAGGGGGTGGGGGGTGCCTGGGTATACCATGATGAGAAAAGCAACAAATTTACTTTCTTTTTTTAAAAGATTTTATTTACTAGCGCCTGGGTGGCTCAGTTGTTGGGCGTCTGCCTTCGGCTCAGGTCATGGTCCCAGGGTCCTGGGATCGGGTTCCACGTCAGGCTCCCGGCTCATCCGGAAACCTGCTTCTCCCTCTCCCACTCCCCCTGCTTGTGTTCCTGCTCTCGTTCTCTCTCTCTCTCTGTCAAGTGAATAAATAAAATCTTTAGAAAAAAAATGGTTTTTTATTTACTTGAGAGAGCACGCGCAGTGGGGAGGAGCAGAGGGAGAGGGAGAAGCCGACCCCAGTTGAGCAGGGAGACCCAAGTTGGGGCTCCATCCCTGAAGCCTGAGATCATGACCTCAGCCAAAGGCAGACGCTTAACCAACTGAACCACCCAGGCGTCCGCAACAAATTTACTTTCAACGCGTTTATTTAACAAGTAAAATAGGGTGTCTGGCTGGCTCCGTCGGTGGAGTCTGCGACTCATGATCTCGGGGTCCTGAGTTCGAGTCCCACATTGGGTGTGGACGTTACTTAAAATCTTTTAAAAAGTAAAATAAAGAAAAATAAATAAATATATATATACCTTTGTCCTCACCCAGTACACCTGGCTTTGAGTTTTTGTTCATAAATTGAGGGAATCTGGAGAGGGTCAGTAGATTGAGGTGTGTAAGCATCTGGATGTCCAGTATGTGCTGTACTGAAAAAGCACAAATCATTGTAGGAAACTACAGAGCACAGTCCTCGCAGGAGATTTCGGAACTGGGCAACTGCAAAACCCACAGCAACCAGGCTGACACGCACTCTGACACGCACGCTCCCTTTAGCAATCCCACTTGGAATTTCCTGACAGTGGGTCCGGGGCTCGGCCCTCGCCGCCAACACTTCGGGACGCGTTCAACCTTCCCTGCCAAACCCAGTCTTTTAAGACGCAGGCGCTCTAGATTCGGAGCGCTTGGCCGATCAGGCCCTCTCTAGCCCGGCCCCTTCTCTATGGTTTCCTCTACGCGCCGCTCTAGCCCGCGCGGGGGGCGGTGAGACGTCGTGGCCGGCTTCCCAGGCTGCGGGAGGCTTCAGAGGGCGCCTCGCCGGGCGCGCGGTCGGCCATGGACACCTTGCGCAAAGCGCTGATCGTGGGTGCCCTCCTGGGCGCGGGGGCTGGCGTGGGCTCCGCGCTCTTTGTCCTCGTGACCCCGGGAGAGCAGCGGAAGCAGGAGATGCTGAAGGTGGGAGTTACTGGGGGTGCGAGGTGGGACGGGCGGGCGGAGAGCCCCCGGCTTGGGGGGGGGGTCAGAACTGCGAACCTCCCTTCCTGCTCGCAGGAGATGCCCGAGCAGGACCCGCGGCGCAGAGACGAGGCGGCCAGGACCAAAGAGTTAGTGCTGGCCACTCTGCAGGAGGCAGCGGCCACGCAGGACAACGTGGCCTGGAGGAAGAACTGGACGGTCGGCAGCGGCGGGAGGTCAGCGTGAGCCCGGACCTCCCTCGTGGGCGCTGGGACCTTGCTCCCGCTCAGGAGTCCGACCTGGCTTCTCCGCCGTAGGCCGGGTAGGGAGTCCGGACCCGGGATACCGCGCCCAGGCCGCCCTGAGGCCCTGGGAGCCGCTGCGGGGTGAGCACGTCCCCCCTCCACCCGCAGACGCTGCCCTGACTGCGCTTTCACGTCCTGCGTCGCGGCAGGGGCGTCGGATGTGAGAACTGAAGGAGCCAATAAATCACGTTCCTCCGTCCAGTCAGTGAGCCCTGCGGTCTGACGCCTATGTCTAGAGTGTTCTGGGGTTCCGTGCAGGGGACGTGGAAGACTGTGGCTCCCACTGCCCAGGAGGGACCACATTTTCAAAACACAAATCAGGGCATGTGGTCTGTTTGAGTGTACTTTTGGTGATAACCAGGCGACATTCTCGAAATCAAAACTATCCTGGAAAATCTTGCAGCAATAGATGCCCATGGAGGACGCTTTGGGTTTCCTGTTCTTTGAGTGGGGTTGGAGAGGGGCCGCTAGCATTTAGCATGTGCCATGATGCTTTCTGGGGATACTAGACTGTTGGAGGCCAATTTGCTAGGAGTGAAAGAAGCGTGCTTTGAGTCAGACAGATCTTGATTAAAGTCCTGCAGATTACAAAACCTCTCCGAGCCTCAGTCCTGTTCCATAAAGGGTGTAATTATCTTGCAGGTTGTTGTAAAAAGACTAACTTGGAAATGTAAAGTGCATTGCTTGGCACAGAGCAGCCTTTCAATAAATGTAGGGAATGGTTTCCCCTTCCAAGGGATTTCAAGGTAGTTCACAATCTCTGAATCCAGTCATGGGATCTCTTGCAGATGCCACCGAAGTAATGAAGTAAAGCTGGCATTTGGGTCACACCCTACATCCAAGTCAACCAATTCACTCCCTGTTGTCTTTTTTTTTTTTTTAATTTATTTGAGGGAAGCCTGGGTGGCTCGGTTAAGTGTCTGCCTTCGGCTCAGGTCATGATCCTGGGGTCCTGGCATGGAGCCCCGCACTGGGCTCCTTGCTCAGCAAGGAGCCGGCTTCTCCCTCTGCCTGCCACTCTCCCTGCTTGTGCTCTCTCTGATAAATAAATAAAACCTTTAATTAAAAAAAACATTTGAGAGACCCTGGTGGGGAGGAAGAGAGGGAGTCATAAGCAGACTCTCTGCTTAGTGCAGATGGTGGGAGGAGTGGGGCTCAGTCTCATAAGGCCGAGATTACCTGAGCAGAAACCAAAGAGTGGGACCCTTAGCCAACTGAGCCACCTGGGTGCCCCCTTGTTGTCTATTTTACATCCTGTGGTGCCAAGCAAGATTTCAATTGAAGGGGGGAAAAAAGCGCCTGCTTTTATTTAAATAAAGCCAGAACAGTAAATACAGCTTGGTAACACAGGTGTAAACCCAGATGGGAGCACTGGTGCTGTTTTCAGCTGCTGAATGGTGAAGCCCTAAGCCAAACACATTTGTTTTGTGTGATCTTTGGTTTAATTGTGGCCTTTTTCCTAGCCCGGGAATGACAGGGAAAAGGTTAGCAGCTCTTTGAGGGAACATGAGGGTGAGGTGATCAGCAACAGTGAGGGGCTATGATTGCAGGAGCTTGGAGGTTGAGAGCCTGAGCCCTAGAGTCGGACTTCCCCAGGTGTGTCCAGGTTCTACTGTTGGTTACCTGTGTTGGTTTCAGCAAGCCATGTGCTTTGGTGTCCCAATCTCTAAAATGGGATACTTGTACTTTTTCCCAGATAACTGCCTTCTTATCTCCGTTAATACGTATACAGCAGTTAAAACTGTGCGGTGCATATTAAGTACTCAATACTTTTTAGTGAAGAAGAAATGCAGTTGTAAAGGTCACTGCAATGCTCCCCTGGCCACTTGTGAATGGCTACATTTAAAAAATTACCCTTTTAGGGCGCCTGGGTGGCTCAGTCGGTTAAGTGTCTGCCTTCGGCTCAGGTCGTGATCCCAGGGTCCTGGGATCGAGTCCCACATCGGACTCCCTGCTCAGCGGGCAGTCTGCTTCTCTGTCTGCCTCCCCCCCACCCCGCCTGCTCATTCTCTCTCTCTCGCAAAAATAAATAAAATCTTTTAAAAAAAAGAGAAAAACATCTAAAAAAAAAATCTTAAAAAAAAAAAAGAAACTTAAGATGAAAAATAGGGCCTATCCTAAATGCCTTCCCTTTGGCTTCTTCCCCTGCCTCAGTTTTGTCCCTACCAGCCATTCAGGAAGGAGTCAGGCACATACAGAACTCAGAGGGTCTATTTATTAGGAAGGAGATGTCAGTGCTTTATCAAAGATGAAGAGGTCAGAGAGGGATGGTGGGATAAAGGCCTCTCAGCTGGGACATTTCTTGGCCACAATGAGGACAGCAGAAGGCACAAGTCCTAAGATGGAAGAAAACAGCTTTGACCACAAAGATCCTTGCCTTCTGCCCCCCAAAGTTTCTGGCCGCATTCCATCCCCACAAAGTCTCTTCTCCTGGCATTCCTTCCTTTCTCAGGCATCCCCCTCACCCCCCCCCCCAAGTCCTCTTTCTGGTCCCAGGTGTCATACCCAGCTCCTGCAGAGGCCGTTCCATGTCAGCCTCTGAGAAGGCCCGCCGGGGGAAGCCACTGAGCAACTGCACAGGGTCCTGGTCTCCCCCAGGCTCTTCCCCGCGGTGGAGCTCCACATAGAGCCTCACAGCTGCTAACTGTTCCCGAGCCCGGAATGTCTGCGTCAGTGAGGTCCCATCTGGCAGCCTGACCTGGAGGGCAAGCGAGTAATACGGTGTTGGGAGCATCAAACCTGAGGAGGTGCCCAAGTAAGGAAAACAAGAGCTGCAAAGTTGGCTTCTGTTTCCTGTTCGAAAGACTGAACCAGCATAATTACTATTTGAAGCACCCTGATGAACAACCACTTCTTCTCTGCTTTACTAAGCAGTGAAGAGAGACTCCAGCTTCCTCACATTTTAACAAACACAAGGATAAGATCGTAACAAAAATACCTAATTTACCCTATTGTGCAAATAGCTGCGTAATAAACTAAATGAAAACATGAACAACTAAAAAGGTAACTGCTGAGGTAAAAGGGAGGAATGGATTTAAATTAAGAGCAGGGCAAGAGAAATTTGATATCTTTCCAAGAGTAGAGGAGATAGGATTTCAAAAGTCACTTACAAAGAAGGAAGAGGTTTGGCAAAGAGAACCTGACTGAATAAAGCTCTGAGCCAGGTATCTTACAGGCCAACGAAGGGGTCCCAGAAGCAAGACAGGAATTAGAATCAGTACCTGTATGCGACACTGGTCATACTCCCGCTTGGTGGGAGGCTCCTGGCTGGGAGAGGAGGGAACAGCACCCGGCTCTGTTGGTGGAGAAGGCCGAGAACCCACACTCCCACCATACTGGAAGACAAAGGGAAAACCGATCAGGCCCTCACCCACTCTTGAGAGGAACATCGTATGCCAATCCTTTCCCTCTGAAGCTAGAAAAGGGAATTTTTTTTTTTTTTACTAGCCCACCTACTTCCTTACTCCAGCGTCTTCCCAATCACCTACCTTCTTGGCTCTCTCTGCTTTGTCTCTTTCAATCTTTTCTCGGACTCTCTGTCTGGAATGTAGACAGGAAGAAAGTAGGTCAGACATTGACAAAGCAAACCTAGCTTCCCGTCTCCTCTATTAGCCAACATCCCCATCACCCAGACCTGGCTGCTAACTCTTCAGCCTTTTCCCTCCTCCGCTCCTCAGCAGCCCGGCGCATCTCATCTTCCTGAAGCCGCTGTCGAGCAGCTGACAACTCCTGCCCTTGTTTCCTGCGCTGCCGTTCCCGTTCCAAAGCCTCTCGCTCCTCTCTTTCTTCCCGCTCCCGCTGCTTCTGGGCCATCAGCTCCAACATCCTGTGTTGCAGAAAAGAAGGAGCTCAAAAGAAATGAACACAGATCAAGAAGGTGAGTTTATAACCGGGATTCAAAATGAAAGGCGGGAACACGTGTCCAAAGAGAGATGAAAGAAACAGAAAGGAAACCGCCAAGGCAGGACAGAGGGAAGGTGTTAACTTCCAGGTTCTTTAACCAGACTTGTGAACTGTGGACAGGTGGAAAGTGACCCTCAGAAACGTGCCACTGTTCCTTACTATACCTCTTAGTCTGTTCCTGTCTCTCCTCTTCACTCAAAGTGGGTTTGCCTTCTCCGGCTGTAGAGCCGGGTCCTACAAACAAGCAATCAGTATTATTGCCCGTTCATCCTCCTCGAGCGCACGTGAATAACCACAGTGCCCCTCAGTCAGGACCTTCGGGGCCACCTTGCTCCGAGGCGGTGGGTTCCCTTCCCAGGACATGTCCGAGGGGGGTCGCGAGCGGCTCGTCTACATCGGGGTCGTCTTCGTGCTCCATCAACCTGGCAGGGAAAGTCGGGAGGGAGGTTAACCCTGACGCTGGCCCTCCCCGCAGCCCCCCAGGCCCCTGCCACCCGGTCTGAGCGCTCACCAGTCCATTGCAGCCTCGATGCCCTGGTTCCCTGTGAGGGCCAGAGCCTTCTCCCTGGGGGCAGAAACACCGTGAATAGCGCCCGCGAGCCATGGTGCCGGTCAGGCTGGGGCGTGGAGCCTGAGGCCAGGCTGGGGGAAGGGCCAGACAGGTCCGCGATCCCCGCGGGCCAGGGTCTGGGGGGCTGCCTTACGCGCGTCCCCTGGGGAAGCCCATCTCGATGAGACTCTCCAGAGCCGTCAGCTCCGCCATGGCGCCGCCACCGCCGCTTCCGCGGGGACCTGGCGGAGGGCGAGAAGGAGGGCGCAGGGGCGGGGGTGAGCGCGGGGTGCCCCCGGGCCGCGCGCGGTCCCGCCCCCGACGCCCCAGCCGGCCGCTCTCTCACTTACCCGGCTCTGGACCCTCAGCCGACACTGACGAGAAGAAAGCCGAGGGGAAGCGGAAGTGCCCGGATCTGTTTGGGTCACGTGGCGGCGGGCGTGGACGGGTGCCGCCGCGAGCCAGAAAGCACGGGCCTGGCCCCGCCGCCTGGGCCCGGCGCGGGCGGGGATGGGTGGTGGCGCGTCGGAGTCGCCGACCGGGAGGCGCCCCCGAAGCTGGGCCGCCCGGCGGCGGTGGGGAAGAAGGGTGGTGCGGCCCTGAAACCCGTGGGCGGAATGTAGCAAGCTCTCGATGGGGTCCCTGAGCGCAACCAGTTGGAATGTTATTTGGCAATGTTGATCAGGAGCCAGAGAAATGTGCTTGGTCTTTGACCTGCTCATCCTCTCCGGGGAATTGAGCCATCCTCCGCCCCACTGCCAAAGGGATTTTTGCAGAACACAGTTATCTGATCCTGTCATCACCTCCCTGCTTAAAAATTCTCCATAAGGCCCCAGTCACTTAGGATGAAATTTAAGTGCTGGTAGTCTGGCTTCCTCCGTTTTATTTGTTGTTGTTGTTGTTGTTTGTTTAGAGCCCTCTCTGTAAAACTGAGAGTAGCAGTAAGCACTTGCCTTCGGTGCCTGGCAAGACTGTACCGTGTAAATGTTAGTAGTGCACAGTGTCGTCTCCCACCACTTGCTAACTTGTGCATATTGCAAAACAGGCCCTCTTGCTCTTCCAGGCCTTTGCACCTACCAGTCCCTCTGCCTGGGATGTCCCGCCTCTTCTGTGGGATTGGTTAACTCCCAGTCTTTTTTGAGACTGGACCCCAGGTTTCCTTTCTAAGGGAATCCTGCTTTGACCACCCCCTTCCACCTCCCCGCTCCACTGGAGACTTAGGTGATTAATGCCTATTCAATCATCACAACAATCTATATGATTATACTATTATTAGTCATAGGAAACTCAGAAAAAGGAGATAATTTACCTAAGGTCACAAAGCTGGTAAGTAGCCAAGCTAGGATCCACACCCATGCGGTATGCATTCACCAAACCACTATGTTAATTTGCCTCTCCATAGCGGAGTGAAGAACATCTACTTTGGAGTTGGGCATCCTAACTCAACTCCTTACTTGTAGCTCCAAACCATTTAGAACTTCAAATTTCTCATCTCCTCCCAAGTGATTCTATCTCTTGGAAAGACTGTGAAGAGTAAATGAGAATGCATGCAGAGCATGTCTTGAATAATGAGATTGGGCCCTCATTTGTAAATGAATAAATGTTGAGGAAATACCGGAAGCAAATAAAACAGGGACACAGCATTCACTACAGCGTGGTGTGTTAGAGAGGTTAAGTGTTATAACACACTAAGTTCTTAGTATGTTAGTTCTAACACACCTCATTTATCCTGAGGTCCAATGATTAAAAAAAAAAAAATCAGGAGGCGCCTGGGTGGCTCAGTTGGTTGGGCGACTGCCTTCGGCTCAGGTCATGATCCCGGAGTCCCGGGATCGAGTCCCACATCTGGCTCCCTGCTCGGCGGGGAGTCTGCTTCTCCCTCTGACCTACCCCCTCTTGGGCTCTCTCTCTCTCAAATAAATAAATAAAATCTTTTAAAAAAATCATTAATTGTATGGTACTGTCTTTTTTTTTTTTAAGACTTTTTATGTATTCATTTTGAGAGAGGACAGTGAGAGCACAGCAGGGGAGAGGAGCAGAGGGAGAGGCAGTTTCCCTGCTGAGCAGGAAACCCAAGGTGGGGCTCGATCCCAGGACCCTGAGATCATGACCTGAGCCGAAGGCAGATGCTTAACGACTGAGCCACCCAGGCGCCCCATACTGCATCTTTCATCTACTTCCAGGTAAGCACCCTATAGAAATACACAAATGTGAGGATACATAAAGATGCCCATAGCAAACACTGAAGACAAATGTGCCACTAAAGAGCGATGGCTTCTATCAGTCAAAGAGCATCCTTCTCTGGAAAGTTACACCGCCTTTAACATCACCAAGGAGGCTATGATTTACCAACATGGAATGCTGTCCATCATCTATTGAGTGAACAAAGAGAATATCGACATTGAATAAAAATCTGCTCTGCAAGGGGTAATTACCTCTTGAGGAAAAGAGGAACTTTCTTTTGTATTCTTCAGCAGTATTTGAAATTCATATAAATGTTAGTTCTATAATTTAAAGTTGTAGGACCAGGGGCGCCTGGGTGGCTCAGTCGTTAAGCGTCTGCCTTTGGCTCAGGTCATGATCCCAGGGTCCTGGGATTCAGCCCCGCATCGGGCTCCCTGCTCAGCTGGAGGCCTGCTTCTCCCTCTCCCACTCCCCCTGCTTGTGTTCCTTCTCTCGCTGTGTCTATCTCTGTCAAATAAATAAATAAAATCTTTAAAAAAAAAAGTTGTAGGACCAGCAAAAATGAGGATTATACTCTGTAGCAACTCAGATTTTTCTTTCTTTTTTTTTTAGATTTTATTTATTTATTTGAGAGAGAGAGAATGAGAGATAGAGAGCACGAGAGGGAAGAGGGTCAGAGGGAGAAGCAGACTCCTTGCTGAGCAGGGAGCCCGATGTGGGACTGGAGCCCCATGTGGGACTCGATCCTGGGACTCCAGGATCATGACCTGAGCCAAAGGCAGTCGCTTAACCAACTGAGCCACCCAGGTGCCCACAACTCAGACTTCTCTACATCCAGTTGATTTGTTTTTTATTTTTTAAAGGTTTTATTTATTTACTTGGCCAGGGGTGGGGTGGGGGCGGACAGAGGGAGAAAGAATCTCAAGCAGGCTCCACACCCAGCTCGGAGCCTGACGCAGGGCTCGATTTCATGACCCTGAGATCATGACCTGAGCCAAAACCAAGACAGGGAAATGAAAAGGGTCAGGAAAAATGAAAATATCTTCGTTTTATATTTCCTTTAATGTTGGTACAGTGAATATACAAAAGACACAGATTGAGGGAAAGTGGGGGAAATCCTTGGACTTGGGAAATGCCCCGGACAGCAGTTTTAGGCAGTCCTTGGTTCTCCACCCCATGTCAGTCATTTATCTTCACCCACGTCAGACACAGGTGGCTTCCGACTCAGGTGTGCCCATCTTCAATATCGAAATGAAAGGTAAAAGAGGGAGTGGTGTTGCCCCAAACTCCAAATTGCCTGAAGCAATTTGTTCTCGAAATCCCACCGAAGCCACCAATGTGACAGGGCCCTTTTGAGGGTCTATGACCGGGATTGGGATCAGCTAACTACAGCCAATAGGCCTAATATGGCCAGAGCCTGATTTGAAAAGAAAAGGCCCATGAGCTAAGAATGGTTTCTACGTTTTTACGTGGTTACATGGCCATAGAAGCACCTACATATTATCTTTGATTTTATCCTCTGGAACTGCAAAGCCTACGTTATTTACTCTCCGGTCCTTTAAGGAAAAAGTTGCCAATCCCCCTCTGTTCCTTTCAGCCTGGAGCAGGACGGAAAGTTTGGGACCTGAACAAGCTCTCAGGCTGAGCACCGAGACTCAGCTGGGGCCCCAGGCGCCTGGCCTTCTACTTTGGCGCCCGGGCTGCCCAGGGGAGTCTGGGCAGAGCTCTCCTCTGCAAGTCTGGGCTCAGCTGGGCCCGAGAGGCACCCGGGCTGCTTCAGAGCCCTGCTGTTGGTGGGGAGGCTGGCCGGTGGGGGCAGCCCCAACGCTCGCGCAGGCAGAAGTGCCAGACCAGAGCAGAGCAGGTCAGCAGGGCCAGGACCGTGCCCACCCCTACGGCCGTGTGGACCAGGGTAACGGGCCTGGGGGGCATGGCCAGCCTGCCGCAGGGCCCGAAAGCAGGGCCACCCACCCCCTCGAGGCCCTCCCCACCTGCCCCCGGCACGCTGCTTTCTCCAGCCCCGTTGGCAGCCACCACGCAAACGACATAAATGCCCCCAGGCTTTAGTCCCTTCAGTTCTGCTCTGCGGACCGTGGCGTTGAGCGGGGGGCCCTTCTGGGTAGCCCCACCGCCTTCCCAAAGCAGCAGCCAGTACTGGTGGACCGGGGAGGGGGGTGCACACCAGTGCACCAGCGCGCTGCCGGCCTCGGCCACCACGTGCACCTCTCCCAGGCGCGGCGGGGCAGGAGGCTGGGCAGGGCTGGAGAGCCCGGGGCACAGGCAGGCCCCGGGCCCAGCCCTCTGCAGCTCCTTGCATGGCACCTGCAGGTGGCGGCAACTGTCGTAGTCACAGAGGACAGCCGGCAGAGGTGGCCGTGATGTCTCATCTTCCTCCTCTTCCGTAAGGTCTTGAGGGGCCAAGGGCCGCGTTCTGGGCACTAAGGAGAAGGTGACAGCCAGGAGCCACAGAAGGCAGGGAGAGTCCAGCATGGGGTCTGGAAGGGAAGGAGGTGAAGAGGAAAAGGCTGTCCAGACCCCGTGCCTTCGAGGCCCCCTCCCTCAACAAAATCTCTGGGGACAGGGACACAGAGCTGGGGCCCAAGAAGAGAAGAGGAAAGAGGAGGAAAGGAGGTGGACACACTTATTTGTCAACCAACTTCTGAACAGCCTATGGACTCGGTTTCGGAGGGCCGGGGGTGGGGTACAAATGTGGGCTGCCCCGAGAGATGGGTGTGTGACCGGCAATGGTGAAGTCCCAGAAACAGTTAATGAATAAGCAAAGTGCTGGAGGGGAAAAGAAGAGGAAATGATTTACTCAGCCTGGGGAAGAAAGGTGGAATAATTCCCAGCTGCCACCCAAAGAAAAGATCTCCGTAAAACAATTATCAGTCAGCGACACACGCAAAAACCCGAAAGCGCACAGAAAGGAGAACGAAGAGATGGAATAGAAGGGGGAAACTTAAGGACCCTGGAATCCTCCCTACCTGTCGAAGGAACACCAGTCCCTGGCCGCCCCCCCCCTTTCCCACCCCTCCCCTTCCCTGGCCCCCAGGAGCCCCTCACCGGCGGGGAGGTCTCGCGGCAGTGCAAATCTCCGACCAGAGGTCTGTGGGGGTGCGGCCGGGGTGACCCCGGGAGCACAGGCTCGAAGGCAGGTCTTGTCAGTGTCTTCAGATTTCAATTCTGTTTTGGCTCGAAGCTTTTATACCCTTCCACTATGATGTCACCACCTAGGCCCCCTCCCCTACCCCCCCCTTTCCCGGTGAATGCCAAGAAGCGGGCTGGTCCCTTCAGAGAGCCTGAGTCACGGGGCCAGGGATGGGGGGTGGGGGGCACAGCAGCTGTTTCATCTGGAGGCCAGGATGCCTGGGTTGGGAGCCGGGAGTGGAATGTGGCCGGCAGCCAGGAGCAGAGGATCAGAGGGCTGAGGCTACGTGGAGGGGTGAGGAGAGAGGGCCACCTGGCTGGTATCAGAGAAGAAAACAACTGACCGCATGGGGCCTGGGCTACAAAATGCTGTTTCGGTAGAAATCATACCACATCCATGGCAGTCATTTCCTGTCTTCTGCCTCCCAATGGACAGAGAAAGGGAGGGGTGCAGGGGCCAGAATGATGCAGCCCGGCTCTCCAGACCCGCCCTACACGATCCCCCTCCCCAGAGTCACGTGGATGGAGTAGGCCGGGTAGGTTTTCTCTCCTTGGACTTTCTAGGCTTGTGAATGGAGACAGCTGTACCTAGGACAGTCCAGGTCTGGAGGCCTTCCCCGTCGGCAGGCAGCCCCCGGCAAGACAACCTCCTCCAATGGAGGGTGGCAGGGAGGATGCCCGGGGAGCACAGGGTTCTCAAATGGCCCTGAATCCATTTCAAGGAGTCAGGCAAGCAACTGGCATGAAAATAGTTTATTGGGGAAGGGGTCAGGTGAGAAAGGACTGGAATGTCAGGACTCTGCCCTGTTCTCTTCAGGAACTAGAGCAGGTGGGGCGCTGTCGGAGATTGCCCACAGAGGGTTCAGAGCTGCCCAGAGTCTCCGGGGCAGGGGCAGGGGCAGGCAGGTTGGCCTCCGTCAGCAAAGCCGCATCTTCCCAGGAGCCTGAACCTGGCCCAGAGGAGGGAGAAACAAAATCCCAAATGGGAAATTAAGTAACCAGGGGCTCTTCTCCCCCAACCAATATAATGTCCTCCCTTACGCCCATGCTGCCCCCACTCCACCAAGACCCGCACGCTGAGCGCCCCTCACCATCACTGGCCTCTGGCTCCAGCTCCTCCTCTCCATTCAAGGGCCGCTGGTCTGCTTTCTCCTCCTCAGGGAGCTGACCCTCTGCAGCCACAGGGGGAAGGCAGAGGTCAGATGAGACGAGGCTGAAGGGGACAACTGAGGACTTGTGGGGAGGGTGGGTGGGCAGGCTGCGACACATACCTGCCCCCGGGGGATCTTCAGGGCTCTCGCAGTCCTCTGTGATGTCTGACAGCTGGGTTGACTCCTCCTGGCCTTGGGGCCCTGTGCCCCCAAAGTGGGTAGAGGACGGGGCAGGGCTACCGCGGCTGCACCCAGGCAGCGGGGCCAAGCTCACCTCCTCCAGCCTGCCCTCTGCCCCTCAGCCCCGCTGTGAGGGCCTAAAGCTTTATACTGGGTAACACAGGCGCTCCCCTCCCGTCCTGTCTACCTGGATGATGGGCAGAGATCCTTCGCTGCACTGCCTTCCGGGAACTGTCTCTTTTCCGGATGTTGACCTGTGCGGGAGAAAGGAGGGAGCCGAGAGTGTGATCTAGGCACTCGGGGCCCCAGCCCTGGCCACGCCCCAGCCCGCTCCTCAGTCAAAGAAAGATCACGAAGGGGAGGGGGAGGAGGTCCTTTGTGACCTGCAAAGAGAAGCGGTGTCGGGGCCAGATGCCCCCCCACACCCACTGCATGTAGCTGAAGAGCACGATGATGCTGAGGAAGGTGAAGTTGCTGGCGACGCCTATGAAGGCACAGGTCATCGGGAAGTTGTACAGCAGGTACCTGTGGCAGGTAGAGGGTGGCAGTTACCGGACAGCACTAGCCTCTTCACGTCCCAGAAATTATTTCTAGGAAAATGCAAGCTAGTTTCACTTAAGGACAGCTCCCGCGGGAGCTGCCAAGTGCTGCCTCACCTGAGCCCGGTGAAGTGGGCATGGATGCGGAGGTAGGCCCCGTACATCTGGATGCGCTTGCTGTGGATCTCGATGACCGCTCCGGTGGTCGGCACGTACTGTGGACGGGCGGGGAGGGTCAGGCCACGATCGATCCTTAGCAGCCCAATGTGAAGCCCCACTCCCAACATCTCCGTGGCTGACCGAGCCCAGAGGCTCCTCAGGCAGAACCCTGGGCTCATGGAGAGAGCGGTCTCTAGTCTTCCTTCACTCCCTTACCGAGTTCTCCCTGTATTCCGAGTAGAGCTCCACCTCCAGGAGCTGCTTCTGCTCTGCAAAACCAAACAGCAGGAGGCTGGAGAAGACCAGCGTGTCAAGCATCTGGAGCAGGTCTGAGCGGTAATGCAACATCACCTGCCAGGGCCAGGAGGGAGAGGCTGGGGACAGGTACCCCCCCCCCGATTTCCACAGCCCTACCCACCCCTCAACCGAGGTTCCTGAGCGGTCTGTGAAGCCGGCTTCTTCCTCCGGTCCCCCGCTCCCTCCTTTTCACCTCCTACCACGCTCCCCCTACTACCCTTGGCCCAACCATTCCAGCTGCTTGAGTAACAGGCTGTCCTGCCTGACCATGTCTCCATTCCCCTCTTTGAAGAACCTGCACAGGTCAAGCCCCACACGGTCTCTGATCTTTCCCCCAAGCAGTTCTACCATCCAGAATGGACTAAGTTTCAGTGCACCACCTGAAATTTTCTCCATGTAGACATTCAGAGATTTGCTTCATCATGTGGCTCTGTTGATAATTCATGTAAGAATGGAATCGTAGTATTTATTGAAGACCCACTATGGGCTCATAAACACTGTACATTTCTTCATCGAATCCAAACTAGTCTTGCTACGGGACTATTACTAACATGCCCTGTAGGTAATGCTTTGTAACCAAGGGGTTAAAGAAGCTGTCTCTCAGCTAGTATTTTTCTTTCTCCCCCCCCCGCCAGTTGGTATGTTTCTGAGGATTCCAGATCTTTGGGGCCCTAAAGAACCCCATTTTGGCTCCACTCTTCAGACTTTCCCCCAAAGCTGGACACGCTCATCAGATATATAGGGTGTCTGTCTGGCTTGGTAAACTGACTCCTCTTTCCTGTCCTGATGAGTCTGTGACCTCAGAGCTAGGACGTTTTCTCCTGAGGCCCTACCCAGATGTTCTGACATCGGCTGTCACCTCTGCACCCTCCCAGACAGGCCAGGAAAACTTACGGAGCGTGAAGAAGTAGAGATGATTCGGCCACCTCTTGTGTAGCATGAAATGGTGACTAAGAACATGCCCAAATCTTGATTCACAGGGGACTCTGGAAGCTCAAGCTCTAAGGTAACGCGGTACGGCTGTCCATACATCAGCACCTGCCCAAGGTAGCCCCCATCTCTTTTCAAAAAATATATATATTTCAAATTGTACTGTCTCTGATCCATCTCCCCCCCTCCCTCCAAACACTGCCACCCCCCCATCCCTTGGCTAGCACAGCAGGCCGCTCAGTCTCTCATCCCAGGAAGGTGCTGCCCTCTTGTGGTGGCCGGGGTCCCTCCCACTTCTGAGATCAGCAGTATCCTGTGACTTGGCTGAATCAGAGTCGCTCTGTTCTGAGAAAAGGCTGTGTCACTTTTTTTTTTTCTCCCAAAAGTGAACCGTCATGTTGCCAACTGGGCCATCTGTGACTCAGGCCTCTGTCCCCATGAGGCCATACCCCTGGGCCCAGCCTGCCTTCCCTTACGTTATTAATTAACCAAGTTGTAGCAGTGCACACCAACTCCAAAGTCACCCTTCCCGGTCACCATCGCTGCAGATCAGCTTTGTCACTCTGGGTCCCTTACCTTGCTTCTGTTGATAGAACCCTGAGACTCGGGCGCCTGGGTGGCTCAGTTGGTTAAGCGACTGCCTTCGGCTCAGGTCATGATCCTGGAGTCCCGGGGTCGAGTCCCGCATCGGGCTCCCCGCTCAGCGGAGAGCCTGCTTCTCCCTCTGACCCTCCCCCCTTTCATGTGCTCTCTCTCTCTCTCTCATTCTCACTCTCTCAAAATAAAATGAATAAATCTTTAAAAAAAAAAAAGAAAAGAAAAGAAAGAACCCTGAGACTCCTAGTGGGAAGGCTTCTTCACTGGGATTAACCTCCAAAGGTTAAAGATTTGCCACGAAACATACCCTGGTTTTTCCTGACCATTGCTATATTCTTCTAATCCTTTATTCAATTATTCTTATATGAGCATGACCCTCCTCAGGGTGACACACAAGAATCACAGGGGCAAGA
The DNA here is from genome assembly GCF_037043125.1 of Eumetopias jubatus. Lineage (NCBI taxonomy): Eukaryota > Metazoa > Chordata > Mammalia > Carnivora > Otariidae > Eumetopias > Eumetopias jubatus. Next base: position 9,193,788 of record NW_028274819.1, on the reverse strand, counting down.
GTAAAGCTTTTGTTTTTAAACAGAGGGAATGGGGTTAAAAAAAAAAAAAAGCCCACAGTGAGCCACCCCCCAAATCCAGATATGGCTGCGGGTGCTCTGAGCACTATCACTAGGGTAAACAGTAGAAAACCACTGATTAAAGTCTTTTTTTGTACAGATTCTTATTTTCAGAATGAAATTATCTGTTGAAAAAACGGATTCCATGAGATTCTAAGCCCTGGAAGAGGCCAGATGAAGCCAGCTGCTTCCCTGAGTTCATTGAAACATTTTTTAAGGGCAGGGGAGGGCCACAGGGAGAGGGAGAGAGACGGTCTTAAGCAGGCTCCATGCTTATCACGAAGCCTGATGTGGGGCTCGATCTCTCAGGGCCCTTCTCAGGGTCATGACCTGGGCTGAAATCAAGAGCCAGATGCTTAACTGAGTCACCCAGGTGCCCCTGAAACATTTTAATAGGTAGTTCTCTCAGTGGGTTGGAGGAAAATGGGGAGTGACTGCTAGCTAACGGGTGGGAGTTTCTTTTGGAGGTGACGAAAATGCTCTAAAATTAATTGGGGTGCTGGCTGCTCAACTCTGTGAATACACTAAAAACGACTGAACTATACATTTTTAGTGGGCGAATTGTTATGGTATGTGGGTTTTCTCTCAACAAAGCTGTTTTATATAGGTTTTTAAACTAGTAATTCTGTCTAAACAAACATCATCTCCTCCAACAGGATCCACGGAATCAACCACCAGAAGCTTGTGAATGACTCCATGCCTTTGTTCACATCTGATGGGCAGATTCTCCTTCTGTTCCCCCATTACCCACACAACGTCCACACCTCCTTACAAGGTCCACTTTGAGCCTCGCCATCTCCACAGTCTCACACTGATCCCTCAAATTCTTCACAAATTCTTCTGAAATGCAGAAGCTGCGTCTTACACTTTGCTACCTAATGCAGCATATAGATTTCTCTATCAATCCTGTGAGCTCCTGGAAAGCAGGATCCCATCTTCTAGCAGTGTTACACATAAAATAGACATATTATTTCTTCTATTCCTTCCTTCCTAAACGTTCACTGTAAATGGACAAAATGATCAACCTGCTTTAATTATCAGGAACGACCCTGATCGGAGTCCCTGATACTGGATCTCCCCTCACCCTTCATCTTTCCCTTCCTTCCTCATCCAGCAGCTTCACACCCAATTTTTAGGCTCCCTGAATCACCATTAGGATCTCTGCAACAGGCAGCCACACAATGGTAGGTACCATTTCAGGGGCAGACATATTGTAGTATGTGGCTGGACTGTAGCTTTGTTTCTAGCTCCCTCTCAGCATAGTCTATTTATTATTATTTTTGGCCACAAAAGCACATCGAATCAGTATCTTCACAGAAGATTCTATAATAATCTCCAAACTCCGAGTAGCTGGATTAAAATGATAAATCTCGGGGCGCCTGGGTGGCTCAGTCGGTTCAGCGTCCGACTCTTGATTTTGGCTCAGGTCATGATCTCAGGGTGGGGAGATCGAAGCCCCTTGTTGGGCTCCAAGCTGGGCGTGGAGCCTGCTTAGGATTCTCTCTCTTCGTCTGCTCCCCACACCTCAAATAAAAAGAATAAATAAAAGGATAAATCTCTGTCTTATAATATCCAGCCTTCCACGTCACTACGTCCATTTGGGACCCAATTCTTCAGACCTGGTAAGTCTTCTTGATGGTGTATGGCTACCTCCTGGTCAAGTGGAAGCGGTCACAGGACACACATAGCAGGCTATTCGTACTGCCAAACAAGGCCAGTCTAAACACCAATCCCAGAGGCCCCCAGATGCTACAGCTTACACTCCTCCCTTCAGTGACCATTTAGGTCTATCCTGTGTCAGGCAGTGTCCTCCCATGAACCACTTAAAAAAATTTTTTTTTCAGATGATTTAAACATTCTTACTACGTGTGACCGCTGATTACTATGAATTACGTTGCTAATAACTCAAAAAACTCTGGTGAGCAAAAACGATGTGGATGCTCCAACGGTCCTTTGAAGCATGCAGGGATCCTCCTCTCTTCTCAGAGCCTCCACCAGCTTGCCTATTATAAACAGATGCACTCCCATTCTGCATTTCCCAGGGCTTCCGGGTTCGCTGAAGTCCTACTGGCATCTGGCCCATCCCCTGGCACAGCACCCTCTGTAGTGGCAGATCACACAGATTTGTCAAGAGTTTCATAATTTCACATACAGGCTTTCCAAACTCTTGGGTGGATTCCATCCTCGTCCAGTGAAATAGCAGATTTAGGTTCACTGAGGTCTAAAACCACATCTCCTGCCTGAAACAATCTGAGAAGGGCACTGCTAACATCTGCGGCAGGAAAGAATGATCCACACGGTTCAGACTTTTTTCTTTAACCTCCCTTTCCTTGAGAGCCTTCCTCTGAGTCTCTATTACTCAATCCCTGCTCGCCAGGTCTTTCTCAATCCCTCTGATTTCAAGTCTTCAAAGCGCTAATGAAACGTCTCTTCAGCTCCCATACTCACCCGATCACGTCCACCCTTAGCCAGCGAGACATTGGCAACAGGGAAGGAGCAGAGTAAGGAGGTGGAGGAATCACAGTCAGTCCTAGATGAGAATGGGGATGATACTCCACTAAGTTATAGAGTCTGCCTTACCTGTCCGTACACCTCCTTGGCCCCTAGGGCTCCCTCTTGTCCCCCATCCCTTCTTCCAGAACAGGTACCCTTCCCTCTGTCAGAGAGAGATGGAAAACAAATGCAGCCAGGAGATTCAAGACACCTGAACAATTCTTTCATTCTCTTCTTGCTACTTTAGCTTATTTCCTCTCGTTAAGAGTGGAAATTCTTACACGGGACTCAATGAACACTTAAGTTGCACAGTTTCAGATTGAAGTGTTTCTAAAGACTCACTCGGGAAGCTTGATAAAAATGCATACTCCTGGGGGCACCTGGGCGGCTCAGTCGGTTAAGCTCCAACTCTTGATTTCGGCTCAGGTCATGATCTCAGGGTCTTCGTTCGGATCAAGTCCTGTGTTGGGCTCCCCACTGGGCATGGACTCTGCTTGGGATTCTCTCTCTCCCTCTGCCCCCCCACCTACTCACAGGCATGCACGCATGCTCTCTCTCTCTCAAAAACAAAAAACAACAACAAAGCAGATTCCTGGGTCCCATCCCCAGATTCTGGGGCCTAGTTTGAGAAAATTCCTCCCAAGGAATCCAAAGATGGTCTTTTTTTTTTTTTTTTAAACTTAAATATTTTATTTATCTGAGAGTGAGAAAGGGAGAGGGAGAAGCAGGCGTCCTGCTGAGCGAAGAGCCTGACATGGGGCTCAATCCCGAGACTCCAGGATCATGACCTGAGCCGAAGGCAGACACTTAACTGACTGAGCCACCAAAGTGCCCCCACAGATGGTCTTTAAGAGGCTCACAAATCTCAACTTGTAAGCAAAATTACACATGGGCGTGCATTTATGCGTGTGTGTGTACACACACACACACACACACACACACACACACTTTTTAGTAAGCTCTACGTCCAACATGGGTCTTGAATTCACGACCCTGAGATCAAGAGTCAGAGTCATGTGCCCTACCAACTGAGCCAGACAGGTGCCCCCGTGCATACATGTTTTTACAGCAGAAGGGCAGAAGTTTTCATGAGATCATGCCTCCTAAAAGTTTAAGTAGCTGTGATTTAAGAAAGTACAATTCATGATCAGAGATTGAAGACAGGAAAAAACAAAAAAGGACTTTGGACCATTGATAACAATGCCCCTATCAGCATCCCTTGATTGGTCCTACTGCCACCGTTAAGAGAAAGGGAGAGAATTTGGCAAGGTCTGTAAAATCAGAAGGAACTGAGGCCCCAGGTGAGAAGCAGGACTCTGGGACTTTATGTACCCTCTCACCTTATGTTTCCATAATCTCTATTGTGCGGGTTTATCGGGAGTAGGAGAAAGTCATGTACAAGGCAACTTGCTGCTTTCCTAATACCTTTTCTACCGAACGCCAAGTTAGTTCTGAGATGACCCAAGGGATCTGGCTGGTTAAGAGGTCTACAGCAGCCCTGAGCGAGATCTGACCCAACGCAAACAGAACTGATCCTCACAGTGACAGTCTAGAAGGGGAATTTTCTTCTTCTTTTTATCAAATTTCAGTAACCAGAGGTAGAACTAGGACCTTAGAGCCCTACCAACCCAGAACTTCCTCAGCCTTGGGCTGTGAAAGGTAAGAAGTCATATAAACACACAGGGCTCAAATTTTCTCCTCTGGAAATGAGGGGGGTTGAACTGAGTAAGCTCTAAGGCCCTGACAGCAATTCTCTCAAAGAATCCCTCTACTTTGGTAGAAGACCCCTCTCACCTGTAGTAGAAATGCACGGGGCTGAGGTGGCTGACTGTGGGCATGTAGGAATAGTAGAAGGAGCCATAGAGGAAGACAGATACCCAGAGCAGGAGGAGGATGGTACAGAAGAGCACCCCAAACTGTAGCAGCAGCTTGCGGGCACGACCTGCCAAGATGTGGCCCACCTCCTGGGCCCACAGTAAGGCAGGGACTGGTGGGTCATTGACCATGGCAGGGAGTACAGAGTGTCTGGCCCCAGGTTCAGGCCTTGAGTTCCTAGCTGCTCTGCCACCTGGACGCCACCCTTGGCCATGGGATGAAGCAGCTGGTGGTTCCTGGAAAAAGACAGAGAGGGGGGAAGAATGGCTCTTTTCCCAGGGAAGGGGGAGACTAAAACTGGACGGGCTTTGTGGAACCAGAGATCGCCAAACCCAGCCAAATCTTTGTTTCATGTGGCTTTTCTCCAGATGACTGCGTTTCTCAACCAGTTACCCCTTCCCTTTTCCTTCACTGTGCTTTCTTCGGCCCCGCCGCCCCAACAACTCAGCTGAACTTGGCTTGTGGACACCTGATTCTGGGACAGGCCACCTTGATACTCATTCACAACAACATATAAAATACAGAGGCTGAGCACCTTAAAGGGCTTTTACACACATGACGACACCGAGTCCACACCGCCAGCTGGCTGCACCGACAGAATGCGCGACTGGCCTAGGGTCGTACCGCCGCACTCAAAGCCGGCGGCCTAAGCGCGGCCACAAGCACCTCCCGAGTTTCTCCTCTTCTCCCAGAGCTGCGCTCGCTCCCCGACAACAGGGCCGCGCCCGACGCCGGGCAGGGCGTCCTGCTGCCAACGGCCGCCCCCCCGCCAGCAGCCCCTCCGGCTGGCGGTGGGCGCGGCGTCCGGAGCCCCCACCTAACCGCGCCAGCAGGGAAACCTGCACGCCAGCCGCCGCGGTTCTGCAGACTCACCAGCTCGCGGGCTGCTGAGGCAACGGCGAGAAGGGACTTCCGCCTCCCGCGAAAGCCCCGCCCCCTTTCGCCGGCCGCCTTTGTGGCTTGGGGGCGGGACCTCATTCCAGGGCGGGGCCCGGCGCAAGGGGCGGGGCCTGCCGGGCGGCAGGTTTCCCACCTCGGCGCGCTGCGTACGGTTCCTCCCTACCGTCCCTTTCCCAGACCCAAGAGGACCGGCGCCTCCCCCCCAGGCCTCAAGATAGGCCCCAGGGCACGCTATGAGTCAGCAGCATCCCCTTCAGCCTGCCCCTCGAGGCCGCAATCCGGGCCCTCCACCCACACCTTCACCACCAGCCATTTAAACCCCCGCAAAGGGGGAGAAGGGCGGGCATCCAGCTGGCGCTGGTTTCTATCTCCTACAGCTCCTTGGACCCGTAGGCGTCCAAGGCAGAGAGCATCGCTGACCGGCTGGCTGGCCCCTATCACAAGAGTGACAGCATTTCAGCTCCCTGTTTTGTCTCCAGCATTTAGAATGTGATCGACCTCCTCTGAGCCTAACTGGACTCTCCCTCGGAATCCCCGCAGCGCGTTATGTACACTAGATTTTGGCAGACGGTACCTTCTATTTTGTATATGACTATTCACCCCAAATAAAATCTCTCAGGGGGTAAGATTAATATTGTGTACATCTTCGCATTCCACACAGCACCAAGCACAACCCTGCAGGCCTGGGATGTAATCTCTCAAACAAATACCCACACTCCAAAACCCACCCTGGGAGCTCATCTATTTCAAGAAACATCCAAAGACTTTCCCCACAGTGCCCCCTACCTCTTCTTTGTCCGATTCTTTGATCTGGTATCTGCACACCTCTTTTCCCCCAGCTTCTCCTTGTTCTTTAGGCATCTTCCTGACGTACCTTGTTGCCCCTGGATCTTCCACTCGAGTCACTTGTGGCTAGAACATGAAGTGGTTGGTGATCTAGAAGCTGATACCTGTAGCTCATCACATTTTCCTGGTTATAGGGAATGGAGGGTCCCTGGGAAAGAAAAGAAGATTCAGGTGCTACATGCTATGTCAGAGCGGAGGGAGGAGGGAGGAGGGGGGTGACTGCCCAGCTGATGTCAGATTTTCAAATGAGCAGGGTCCCCCGCAACCAGTAGACTCCACTGCAGGCGATGTCACAGGTCCAGACCACCCCACTTAAGGCGGGGGGGGGGGGGGGAGTCTGCCTGGACCTCAGCTCCTTCCAGCTCCGTCCTAGTCCGGATTCAGAATGCCTGCAATGGGGGAAGGGCATCCAGTGAGACAGTTCACAGTGGGGGGTGTGCGTAGGGGCTGCAGACAGCAGCCAGGCTCCCCCACTGGCCGGCAGTTGGTATGCTCCAGGATCTGAGCAGCTCCTTCTAGCATCCTTCATCCTTCAGGTACCAGCGTCTGGGCAGTGCTTGAGCTGCAGGAACTGGGACCAGCCCCCGACAGACCTCTGACCTGACCTCCCCAGTGGACTTCTTTGTATTAGCTGCTTCTGCTGCTGCAGCAGATACTTTCAGCTGCAACTCCCTGCAAGGTGGGGCACCCATCTCAGGCAGGTTTTGTGCACCCCACTGACTACTCCCCAGGGCTGCTGCTGCCTGTGGCCTCAGGTGAGTAGGGAAGATCCTGCTTTTCTTCCCCCTGGGGCTCAAGGGGGCAGGGGGTGTTATGTGTCCTCATCAGGGCGGGGCTTTTTCTGGCTGACGCTTTCAAAGCTGGGAACACACATGGCTGGAAGGGCTGAAAAGCCTTAAATCATTTTTATGCCTAATGATCTGTGGCCCAGGCCATGTGGGAGTTTGGGGGGCATTTCATCCCACCCTCTCCATTTCCTTAGCCCAGGAAGACGGGGATGGGCAAGGCCACTGGAAGATGGGGGTAAGAGGAACAATATATTGGGGTATATGATCCCAGTCTTGTAAAGACTGATGAAAAAGCACGGGGGGGGTGGTGTCTTCAGATGAGATTATGCAGCCCCTCACCCCCCCACATCATGCTCTGAGCTATCCGTCTCTTTTATCCAGGATGAAAGGGGAGACCCCTGTGAACAGCACTATGAGTATTGGGCAAGCCCGCAAGATGGTGGAACAGCTTAAGATTGAAGCCAGCTTGTGCCGGATAAAGGTGGGCGGACCCTGGGTCCCATTAGTTGGCCCAGTTGTGCTGTAGGTCCCCAAATCTCAGGTTAAGAGATGTTTTCTTTCCTGGACTCCCTGCGATCAGGGGAGGAGTCTCTGGCTCTGTAAGGACAGCTGTCCCCTGGCCTCTGTGGGGGGATGAGGGAAGAGAATACTGTCTTAAAGAAGCCCTAGAGATGGCAAAAGATAACCCATTTGGGGAGGGAGGCTGCAGTCCCTCTCAGGGGATCTGGCTAACAATTCCCCTCCTGGCTGTGCCCCAGGTGTCCAAGGCAGCAGCAGACTTGATGACTTACTGTGATGCCCACGCCTGTGAGGATCCCCTCATCACCCCTGTGCCCACTTCGGAGAACCCCTTCCGGGAGAAGAAGTTCTTCTGTGCCCTCCTCTGAGTTGCCCTGTCCCTCGGCACAAGCTCTGAACCTTTCCCTCTCCTAGGCCCTTCCTTAGGTCAGTAACTGTCGTGAGCCCCTGAGGGTCCCTGCATCCCATCCCTAGCCCTTGTCCAACCCTATGAGGTTATCTGAAGCACAAAGCTCTCCTTCACCATCTGTCGACCCCATTTCCTCGCCCACTGCGGCGGACCCCAAGTACCCCCTGACCCAGGGCCCCCTTAGCTCCATCCCCAGAAGGGCCGTTCAGACTCTGCCAGCGTCCTGCCGGCTTCTCTCTGTGACCCGCTCAGACAATGGAGAGAGGGATGGGCCGGGTGCTTGCTCTCAGTCTCACCTGGAGCTATGAGAAGGGTAAAGCCATTTGAAGAATAAAGTCATCCAGAGTCTCAGAGGACAGCTCCTGTGTTAAGCGTTCTTGGGGAGAGGATCATCAGTCTGTAGATCTGGGAGTGTGTGCGGCAGGTGAAAGGCTTGCCAGACCCCAAGAATAGGGCCAGTCAAATCAGGTTAGACATTGTCTAGGATCGGAGATCGCCGGGATTGGGGGGATGGCGGGCGCGAGAGGGCGTCTCAAGTGGAAGAATTAAGTTACAACAGACACTCAGAGGCTACGGAGAGCACTCACACACACACTCACGCACGCGCGCGCGAAAGCACTGAACACAAGTGAAAATGAAAACAGACCGAACAGGGTTGATCTAGGGAGGGGTTCCGAGGGTAGTCGCAGCCGAGGAACTCTGGAACGGAGGGGAGGAGCTCGGCTCCAGTTCCTGCGAAGGGGCCGGTTTTACTTCTAAGATGGCCGCGCCCACAGCGGGTGCCTTTCCAAGATGGCCACCGCCATGGGACCAGCGCCAATATGGCAGCCCCACGTCACTGGGTTTCACCGTACAGGGCTTCCGAGCTAGCCCCATATTTAAAATGGCGGCCCCAGGCAGCCAGAGTTCTCAGTTGGTCTCTTGTGTGCTCATCTGGTCTCAAAATGGCTGCCCCTGCCCTTGCCAAGTCGATGCCCATTCCTACCCACCCCGGAGTCTGAAAGTCGACGTCCCCCCCGATCCAGGTGATGGCACACGGGTGGCTCTAAGCAAAGATCATGGGACAAGAGGACCCTTGCAAGCCCAGCGTAGCAGGCGCTGGTCGCATGGATCTTGCGAGGGAATGTAGGTTCTACAGCTTGCCAAGCAGAGGCTCCCTTTGGGGTGTAAACAGAAGTGTGCGGCCAGTGTCCGGCGCTGTTCCTCGGTCGCCTCCTGGTCTCCCTAGGAGCTGGATAAGCCCAAAATTGTTTCAGTTTGGGTTTCCTGGTAGGGCTTGCTGTGTTCCCATTTCTCCCTCAGGCCCACTCTGTCACATCCGCCAGAAGCAACGTCCCCGCCCCTACTGTGCCTACCAATCTTCGTAGTGGTCCCAGCTTGCCATCTGGCCAGAAGCCAAAACCAAGGCTTAATGTCTCACGAGCGCCTCCCAGACTCAGACTTGGCGGCGGTTTACAAGCCTGGGATGCTTTTCTAGAAGGCTTTTCCTTCCAAGGGTGAACATATGGAGGTGGGACCGAGGCCAAGGCAGGGAAGGTAACAACAGTCCCAGGGTGTCTGCTCCTCATGCATTATCAACATACCCCAAATTCAGGGATAGATCCCTCCTGGGGGAAGCCCAGGCCAGCTTCTCTTTTATGTTGGGATACACTTTGGGCGGGGCACGTGGGTGATTCAGTTGATTAAGTGTGTGTCTTCAGCTCAGGTCGTTGATCCCAGGGTCCTAGGATGGAGACCCACGTCGGGCTCCCTGCTGAGGGGGCTTCTCCCTCTCCCGCTTCCCCTGCTTGTGGTCTGTCAAATAAATAAATAAAATCTTAAAAAAAAAAAAAAGATACACTCTGGGGGGGGGGGGAAGGAGCCGCCCAGCAGTAATATGAGGTATTAGGGATAGCCATCACCCCCAGTTTCCCCACATCTTTGCACAGGAGAAAGCAAGGGGAGAGGAATGCAGAGAGGAAACCAAAGGAATAAAGGGCATTCTACCAGGAATTGAACTTAGTCTTCTATGGATGTCTCCACAGGTCTAGGGACACCCAACGAACTTGGGGCATTTTCAGGAACAGCAGCTTTCCAGCTGTTGATGAATTTCTGAGCCCTAACAGGTCCTGAACGTCATCCACCTACCTCATCCTAGAGATGAAGAAACAGAGAAAGTAACCTGGTTGCCCTCTTGAAGTGGGGGCCTACCCCCATTCTGTTCAGGAGTCTCCATTAGTTCCTTCTTGGTGTTTCATCAAAATTCCTTAACGGATGGTTTGTTCTTTTTTATCCTTTTAAAGACTGATTTATTTATTCTTGGGGGGGGAGGGGCAGAGGGAGAGAATCCCAAGCAGATTCTCTGCTGAGCGCAGGGGGCTGGGCGAGGGGGGGGGGGGGGGGACGCGGGCCGGGAGGACTTGGTCTCATCAGATCATGACCTGAGCTGAAATCAAAGGACTGAGCCACCCGGGTGCCCCAGGATCAAGTCTATTTTAATCCCTGCATCCTTAAAGTGTCTGGCACATAGCTGGCATGCAAATATTTAACGAATGATTGTACTATATATGCTTAAATAGCAAACAATACAGAGCAGACACTAAGAACCTCTTTTTCTACTGCATCACAGTGTTGGGCGAATGCCAGGACAGTAAATGAAAATTTCCGTATCAGCTCAGACTTGGTAAAAAGCCAGAAAAGTAGTGCTCAATAAGTGTAATCTTGATATTAGTTGTTTTGTTTTTTAAGCCTCTGCTCAGTTTTTCTGCGCAATTTTCATACTCATCAAATTGGGGGTGAATGGTTGCAGCCCTATTTGGGCACAAAGGGGGCTTAGGAGGTTACCAGATGGGTGGCTCAGTCAGTTAAGCACCTGCCTTCGGCTCAGGTCACGATCTTAGGGTCCTGGGATCCAGTTCTGCATCGGCTCCCTGCTCAGCAGTCTGTTTCTCCGTTTCTCCACCTCCCCCACTTGTGTGCACGCTCATGCTTTCTCACACAAAGATAAATAAAAAATCTTAAAAAAAAAAAAGGTTACCAGAGACCAGGCATTAACTATAAATAACCATTAAAAATGATTAATTAGCGGGCGCCTGGGTGGCTCAGTTGGTTAAGCGACTGCCTTCGGCTCAGGTCATGGTCCCGGAGTCCTGGGATTGAGTCCCACATCGGGTTCCCTGCTCAGTAGGGAGTCTGCTTCTCCCTCTGACCCTACCCCCTCTTGGGCTCTATCTCACTCTCTCTCAAATAATAAAATCTTAAAAGAAAAAAATTAATTAGCTCTAAAACTGACTTTAGGATGCCTGGGTGGCTCAGTTGGTTAAGCGACTGCCTTCAGCTCAGGTCATGATCCTGGAGTCCCGCGATCAAGTCCTGCATCGGGCTAACTACTCGGCGGGGAGGCTGCTTCTCCTTCTGACTCTCCCCCATCTCATGCTCTCAGTCTCTCAAAGAAATAAAATCTTAAAAAACTTAAAAAAAATAAACTGACTTTAAATATTCCAGAGAATGGGCAAACACTGAAATCAAGGATAGCCTCTACCTATACAAAGCTGTAAGCTCCCGGGGTCTGAATCTGTGTCCCACAGAGAGAGGAGTTAGAGCAGGATCTGTATCTTTTATATCACTATCTTTCAACACACTGGTTGTGAGCCTGTGGCATCTCAGCCTTAGTAAGTGCCTGGCCATTTATTAGAAATTAGTTAGGATCAGTTCAGTGCTAGCAACACAATAGTGCTTTTGTTAAAGTTACCTTCTCATTCTCCAAATTTACTATGAAGTAACCCCCATCAACCATCTTCCATGGAGTAAGGCTTTTCCTAAGTGGTAATGACTCATTAATAAACTTATTTGGGGTGCCTGGGTGGCTCAGATGGTTGAGCGTCTGCCTTCGGCTCAAGTCATGATCCCAGAGTCCTGGGATCGAGTCCTGCATCGGGCTCCCTGCTCCTTGGGAGCCTGCTTCTCCCTCTGCCTCTCCCTCTGTCTCTCATGAATAAATAAAATCTTTAAAAAAATAAAAATAAAAAAATAAATTTATTTGGCCCCCAAATGGAACCTTACATTTAGCTTTAAGCATCCAACTGGTTTTAGTATAGGCCAAGTACAGAGAGGTCATGACTTACAATTTATTTTCTTCTACTCCAATGGCTCAAGCGCTCAGTGAAAGCAGGCCACTAAGGGAGCTAACAACCCTCAAGTGAAGGCATGGCCGGCTCCCAAGTGATTTGTAGAATAGGAAGGGAAGAAGAGCCATGCAAGAGGAAAGCCATTGTTGGTTGGACCCAGTACAACTTGAGAAAGCAGCATCAACAATCAGTCACTCCCCCCAGATGACACACTCCGCCCCAGTCAGTGCAGCCACAGGAGATAGGGTGAATTCAATCCAAATGGTTATTTATTCTAAAACTGGAAGCTACTGTGCCTACATTTTCGCCAGGATGTAATGAGAACAGGGGAGGAAAAAGTTACAGATGTAAACAATGACACAGTTACATTTTTTTTTTTTTAAACGGTAAAACCCTTTTTTACTGGCCACTTCCAAGAATGCTTTACAGGTTGTGCAAAAACATTTACAGGCTCCATGTGGTGTGCGTTTCCATCTACAACAACTACAACAGACGTCTGATAAAACACTAAACAAACCCTCTAAGGAAAACAACGCTAGGGATCCCTCCTGGTAACCCACATCTCCCCCCCTTAACATCGTTTTTTCACAATAAAAAGACATAAACAAAACCCAGACATCTACTGTTGTTGTAAGTGATCTCTTGGGTTAAACCAACAAGGATGTGGCAGTTTCACTCTCCATCCATCAGAAAAACAGCTTTTTTTTTTTTTTAAAGATGACTTTCTGGTGTCAGAAATTAACAGCAAGTCCCTCCCCTAGCCCTCCCCCACCCCCGACGACCTCCAAACGGCTTGAGTTTTGGCCCCCCCGCCCCGAGGGCCCAGCATCCACAAACCACGTCGGAGACTAGAGAGAGATGCTATTCGCTGGAGGACGGAACATTTGGAAAAGAGATGGCAACTTCGGCCTCAGATTCGATTTTCTATCGTTACATAATCTTGCCCTACGGGAATTTCTTTGGGCTCCAGTTTTTACCTCCGTGCCTCACACTACGAGCAAAGCTTTCTCAGGCTCCCTTAATAAGTAGTTAGTGGATTACAGCAAAGTTCATGCAATCACTCCACCCACTGCCACACGCAAATCCATGAGGGCACAAGGAAGCAGGCACCAACAGAAAGGACATCATTAGGAGCAAGCCGACGTCCTACCAGCACCCCTCGCCAGTCTCGGGGGCAGAGGTACTTGAGGGGCAGAAGGGTGTATGGGTCAGGGGTGACTGGAGGACTAGGGTGTGGGCCTGCACGCCTAGAGGAGGGCTGCATGGAGGGAATGATGGCCAAGGGAGAGGAAGGTCAAATCTCAGCACAAAATTTTAACCCGAGAACTGCCCAGGTGAGGAAACGGCAGTGAAGCCTCGGCGGGCAGCCCAAGCCGGGCTGTACGTGGTGTTTGCGGAGTAAGCTCTTGGCTGACACAACGCTGGGCGGGAGGATGACTTACAAGTGAAGCGCGGAGCGCTGAAAGAGCATTCCCGTACACCCCCCCCCCCGATTCCTGAGCCCAGCCACCTAAAGCTGTTTGTCAAGAACTGGGAGGGTGTTGGTAAAGTCACAAACAAAAACTATCCCAACTGAAGTCTCTTGGCTAGAGGCCTCTCTGGGGACACGCAGGGACAGCACCCCTGGAGGAATCCGGTTTCAAGGAAGTCGGGAGGGGGTGCCCCCTTCTCATGCACACGGTACACACACTCCCATTCTCGCTCTTCCCCTGTTTCGGCAGCCCCACTGAGCTGCCTCCCACCCCCCACCCCCCTCCTATCCACTCTCTACCTGTGTATCAAAAAAACCAGCAGGGCTTGTGCCCTCCACATTGTATAAAATAGTTGCTATTCTCAGCACCTGGGCCCCGGAGCCCACACCACAGGATTCACCTATATACATATCCTGCTGCAGCAAAAAGAATCCTGCTTCGTTTCTGTGTGAGCTGAAACCCTGAGAACCGTTCCTTCTCTCGCACTAGAAGAGGACAGATACTCTAACAGAGATGATTTCAGAGACTTCCCGCCTGTCTCGAGCTTGGAAGACAGAGAGTAGAGACTGGTAAAATCACAATCTTCAGGCTGAAGGCGGCAATGCCCTTCTCCCTCGAGGTTCTGTAGGAAATTCATTACGGGGCGCACAGAGGGAGGAAGCTATTCTGCTCTGCGGTCACGAACAGTCCCCGTGCTTCCTTGGCCTGGGAATGCCATCTAACAGAACCACCCAACTGGTAGTCTCCGCGCCTCAGCCAAACAGCACGAGGCACGGGGAAGTGGAGACAGGGACACTTTGGCCTCCCAGCCCACCAGACCAGATATCCCGAGAGGGAAAGGTCGGTAAAGAAAATACAAACGGTTAGTTGGTGCAAGTGATTGATAAGAGCCAATCGTTTATTTTCACTGCCCCAGTCACAAGCTGTCCGTCTGTCCCCGCTCCTGCCTGCTCTGGAGAGAGTGCCCTCACATGCGTGCCCACCCTCTCCGCGCCACCTCATCACTCTCCCTTCCTTGGCTGCCAGGCCAGCTGCCTCAGAATGTCAGAAGGGTGACATTTTCAGTTCTTTTCCTGTCCAACCGCAGGATATAGGACAGGCAGCCCTAAGTGCCACTTTCTGCGCAAATGTTTTTTGATTACAAATATCTAACTAGGTTTGAAATGTTTTATAGAATAAGACAATATTCTTTTCAACAAACTTTTAAAAAAAATGTACAGTTTTGTTGTTTCCGCCTCCCCCCTCCCCTGCCCCCGCTTGCGCACCCTCCCCCCCCACCGCCCCTCCCCGGCAGCTCAGCCCCACCCGAACAGCCCCTGTTTTCCTTGGTTGTGTTTTGGGGGGTGCCTGGCACCCCTAGAGATTCAGCTTCACGGCTGACAGGCGAGAACAGCAGGGGCTTCACCGGTACCCTTGGTAACCGTAGTAGCTCCTGTAGTATCGGTCTCTGTCCTGGGGGTGGTGGTAGTAGTAATTCTGCCACTAGAAGAGAGGGGAAACCCCGTCACTCAGAGCCACAGCTGGCCAAGGACGGAGACGCATGACACTCGCTCCTCTAGTCCTGCCACCCCCACTCTCTCTCCCCAGAAGATACTCACATCCCGATTGTACTGTCTGTAATAGTCTCTGTATCTGTTGTACTCATAATCTCGCCCGTAGAATCGATCATAGTCCCCCCTGTATCGATCGTAGAAATTACGGTAACCCTGGGAAAGGAGGAGTGAAGATTTATGGCTTGTCAGGATCATGATCCACTCCTATCCCATTTTAAATGAGACACACGTCATAGCTTGGTGTTATCAACACGCTTAATCTTCCCAGAATAAATTCTTCCAGAGGAACACATTAAATGGGCAAAACCCTAAGCCCTGAGAAAACAGCCCAAACCACTCTGCTCCCCCAAGCCAATAGGAATGGCCATCACAACCCAGAGGGAGGAGCAGGAGGAGAGCTGCACTCACCCCTCTGTTTCCAGACTGCCCCCAGTACTGCTGCCCGTAGGCCCGGTTGTCGTAGCCTCGGCGCTGCCCGCCCACTGGAAGAGAAACGGAGAGCGCGCTCAGACAGCTGGCGTGGGGTCCTGGCTCCACATCTGGGTGGAAATCAAAAAGTCGGAGCCAAAGGCAATTCTGGGAGAATAGGAAGCCTGCTTCTGTCAGGCTCACACAATGGCAATTAAAGCACCAGCCAGGAGCTTTTTAAAGAGTCTGAAGGGGGAGGGCAGAGGAATAGAGACACAAGAAAACCAAGCCACCTTGCTTTTGAAGCTCCCCAATTCCTGCAAAACATCTAAGATGGCAAAAGGATACATGGCAGAGTTAGAAACAGGAGTAAAAACTGCCATTCGTACAAACACGGACCTTCAGTCTTGGAAGGGACCCCAGATATCCTATATCCTGGATGCATTCTTTTATACCAATGAAATCAAAGTCTAAATACTAAGCTCGTAGTCTACGGGAGGAAGTTGGTATTCCCAGTGCCTAGCGCACAGCAGGCACTCGAGAATTTTGTTCACTTATACACACACACCAACATTTTTAAAGGGCAGTGAATGCACACTGTGGGGTTCACTGACAAACAAGACATTCAGGAGGGGAATTAATTCTACTATTAGCCTGACTTTGTAACCCCCCAAAATTACTGAATAACAATGCATTCACTCTCTGGTCTACACAGCTGGGTTGATCCAACAGGCAAAGCAGCAAGAAACCTTAAGTTGAGAACCCAATTTCATTGCACACATCCTTAGGCTACACTGCAACAGTGAGTAGGAAACAAAGTGGGGCACTCGTATGTAAAAATGAAAACGACACAGAAGAGAAGGTCAAGCACCGCTTTTCAAGGAAACAAGCATTCCTTAAGCAAAAGGAAGGATTATGGGAAATTTGGCTAAGATCAAGTGAAGCATAAGAAGGTGGGGGTGCAGGACATAGGAAGAACGAGCTCCATAAAGAAGATACTTCCTTACTGCCTATGACTTGACTGGGTGTCCTCGGACTCTGCTGGGGATCCCGCTGTGCGCAGCACCAACAGCACACAGAGGGTGGGGGCTGGCAGGTCCCCAGGACTCACCGTAGCCTTGGCCTCGGCTTCGGTTCTGCCGGTTGCGCTTGTTTCGATTGTTTCGGCGGTTTGTCCGCTTCTCGGAAGGGGGCAGCAGCTTCCTTGCCTCCTCCTTGTACTTAGTGACAATGGGCTGAGCTTCCTCCTTCTCCAGCTCCCCGTATGTCACCTCATCCATGTAGTCGCATTTTTCAGGCAGAGAGAAGTTGGCTGTAAGAGGAAGAGAGAAGCTTGTGAGACCTGGAAAGGGCACGTATGTGCAAGAGCTCCCCATGAAAAGCCCACTATGGGAAAAATGGGATTTTATAAGCCTCATCTACCAATGCACGCTAAAGTGCTGGGTGCATACCCACTCACATTTAAATGGACAATGCACTTTCCCTACCAAAAGTGTTTCCCCAAACTGTAACAGCCCCAGGCCAATGGCTATCTGCAAAGTACATTTACAAGTTCTCAAGTGTTCCAGAATAAATTAACAGTGAATTGGGTTGAAGTTTCTTATCAGGGCAGATGCAGGTAGCCAGAGGCTAAAAATAACTGAGAAACTTGTGGTGTTGATTAGATAAGACGCTGAGAAATACACTTTTAAGAGAGACTCCATGAGAAACTGACCCAAACCAAAAGGACTTACTTATCTAGATGAGGGGAACAGGAAACAAAAGAGTACAAGGGAGCTCATTTACTACCTGCGCACGATGTGCCAGCACATGAGCCGACTCTCTAGACATCAAGGTCAAGGGCTGGGTCTCAGTGGAAGTCAGCTCAATGGGGCTCTCTCGATTCTAAGATGAATCCAGTTAGCCCTCAGCTTCACAAAATTGAATTAAACTCCTTCAAGTGCCTGAATATCAGTTATGAACTGGCAGCGTTCATTCTGAGTTAACTTGGAGACTCCAGCTCTTAAATGTGTCATCGGCTCCCAGGCCTGGGCATTATCATAACTCACAGAGCCAGCAGTTGATAAGACAGGCAGAATGCCAGAAGGTGAAGGCAGCAAGGGGGGAAATCACACTCTGAAGGGAACAACTGGAAGTGCCATCAATCAAGATGGAGATGCTATAAGGCTTTGGATCGCATTAAAAATTTCGGGCACATACCAAAAATCAAACCAAAAGCACAGTCCTAATGTGATACTAGAAAGCAAGGTATACTGATGAGATTGTTCACTCCAAACACCAGAGGTTCATTTGAACCGTAATAATCTCCCCCCTCTAGAATATAAATTCAACGAAGGCAAAGCTTCATTTCACTGACTATTCCCTATGCCTAGAATAGTACTGGACAAACAATAAACACCCTTGAAGCTTTTACTAAATGAATAACTGACTCAGCAAAGCTTCTGCCTTGAGTTTTAATCACCCTGGGGTCTATCACTACCTCCCTTTTTCTATTTTCTCTGAAATGAGTCAAGGAATTACTGCCTCTCCAGTCACCCTCCTCATTCATTCATCTACAAGTGCTCATACCTATTAATTTAGTCTTCAGATTTACACTTTTTTTTTTTTTTAAAGTAAGCTCTATGCCCAACGTGGGGCTTGAACTCATGACACGGGAGATCAAGAGTCACATGCTCTACTGACTGAGCCAGCCCAGCACCCCCAGATTTACTCTTTAGATGTGGAGAAGCACTCCAGATGCTAGGAGGTGCTAAGAGGCCCTGGAAAGGTGTGGATGGACCAAGGACAGGGTCCCTAACTTGTATCATGTTAGCCCACCTTTCATCTCCAGCATTATAGACTCAGGCACATCATCTCCCTCCACTTCCTTCCTCAACTCCAGCCTCTTCTTCCAATCTTCCTCATTAGGAACAACCACCACCACTTTCCGAGAGAAAGTCTTGAACAGCAACAGCTTCCGCCGTTGGCCAGAGTTGTACACATTACACTAGGGACAGGAAGGATAACAGATGTTTTAGGAATAAAAATTGCCGCTCATATGTAACCAAAACACTTACTGAGCATCTTTTACAAGTGAAGCAAGAGATTAGGGATCTTACAGACACAATTTTCTCTAATTCTTAAAATTCTACCTAACAGATATCATCCTGTTTTGCACATCAGAAAAATTGAGACTCAGAGACCAAGACTTCTCTGAAGTCATAAACCTAGTAAGTGGTGGAGCCAGAAATCCAAACAAGCTCTTCCCATTACCTCTATTACGTGTTTTATAGTCTGGGTCCATACACTCTCTGGTAAAAACACTGATAAAAGACATCTCTGAGTTCAAAAAACATTAAGACCACAATATACCACGCGGTCATAATTAGTAACTTGGTTCTGATCATTAATTCAGTCTCCCTCTACATGTGCACCCCCTTGGGACTGTAAGCAATTTTATCAGATAATTCTTCATCTTTGGACCTTCTGTAAAGCTAGATTTCTTTCTTTCCTTCTTTCGTTAAGTAATCTCTACACTCAACGTGGAGCTCAAACACACAACCCCAAGATCAAGAGTTGCACGTTCCACTGACTAAGCCAGCCAGGTTTCTCAGGTTGTTGTTGTTTGTTTGTTTGTTTCAACGTTTGAACAATACCTGATCAAGAATAAAATTCCTCTTTGTCCGGGAAGCAATCTGGACCAGCTTACTAAGGCACTGGGAGGCTTGCTGAACTAAAAGGTCTCTGCTTTTGGGATCCATCTCTGGCTCCTCAAGCCCCTTCATCTGATGAGTTTGAGAGTAAGTGAAGAGAAACACAAGAAGTTATGCAGCAAGTTAAAACCCAAGAGTCACCGGTAAAATCCACCTCTTTAAATGCCACCAAAACTATCACAGTAGTTCACTCCTATTCCTCAATGCTGTGAACATACATTGTCCATTTTCTAAAAGTTATTTCCAGTCTTGATCTGGATATAGTCCAGATTTCACCTGCTTTCAGCAATTTGACAACACTTAGCAAAGGAAAAAAAACCTACTTTAAACGTATACTGAGAATTCATTTCTCTATTTGTGGGACTCTTGTTCTCAGACAATTAAAAGACCCAACTCCACCAGGAAAAGGTTATAGGCATTTCTTGGAACCCTCAGAGCAAATACCACGGCTAACCTTCCCTAGCAACTCACCCTCATTTGATTGAGCACAGTCTCAGCTCCCAGGACATTGTATCTTTTCTCAGGGTTTTCTTTTGCGTATTTCAGTGCCCACTGGGTCTTTCCAGATCCAGGCAGTCCTACCATCAGAATCACCTGTAAGTAAACAGAACCAGGAATATCACTGAAAACTAGAGAAGGATCATGTTTACAAAGCCCTATTTAAGAACATCATCACCTGCCCCAGTTCGGTAAAGCTTTGAGAAGAAACTTTAAGAAAAGCCTGAAGACCAACCACTCCAAAGCACAAGTACCAGGGAGTTTCTGCATGTTGTTTGGCGTACCTCACACTCCTCTCTGGTCTTGGGAGGGACTGCAGTGCGCACACGCTCCTCAACAGGCACAGCATGAATGAACACAAACTCTTCTGGTGGTGGGAAGAAGGGCTCCTCCTTCTGACCAAAGTTTAATTCTACAACACAATTTTTGCAGAGGACATGGGGTAGGAGGGCCCGTTCTGCCAGGGATTCCTTGTTGATCCGGAACGCCACACCTAGGTCTTCACCGTTCTTGGAAAAGGAAAGTTCTACTTCTTCAGTCTCAAAATTCTACAATGACAACAAACAAGATCATTTATGACTTACAGGATTCGAGACATTAAATCTTACAATTTAATTTTTTAAACTCAGACTGCTGAACACAATTAAGCAAACAACGCATCAAATGCACAAAAGACAGGAGCTGACAGGAAGCAAACTGAGGGGTGCCTGGGTGGCTGAGTGGGCTGAGTGTCCAACTCTTGATCTCAGCTCAGGTCTTGATCTCCGTCATGAGTTCAAGCCCCACACTGAACTCACTGATATATTCCAGACTTTACCTGCTTTCAGAAATTTGACAACACAGCAAAGGAAGTAGGCTCCCGCCTAGCATGGAGCCTACTTGGGGGGGAAAAAAAAAGGGAAGCAAATTGAATTCCAATGCCCTCTATCCACTCCTTGCTCTGAATCCACAACTCTTAGGAGCACTTACAGCAAAGCAGCCAATGACATCATTCTCCCCAAAAGTCTGGCCAAATTCTTCAAACTGCCCATTCTCTGCCTTGAGTCCTCGTCCATCGAAACCATAAGAGAATTCATCCTCACCTAGAACGGTGAACAAATTAGTTACCTACACCCAAACTTCCCATGGAGTAAGCAATATAGCAGCAAACACAAACGATTAAGTTAAAAATAACATTACCAAGCTGTGGATGGGAAAAATCAACAGACCATCCAACTCGAAGGAGAGAAACCTCTGTGCAGCCTTCTTTCATTGGGAGATTCTGGGTTACCTGGCCAGGTCAGAAAAGGAACTCTCAGATACTCTAACCAACTCAGGAGCAAACTCTTGAGTTAGAAAGACAAGACTTGCATATAAACTGAAAACAACTATCACAACTCAACATCAGAATAACAGTTGTCAGGGGCGCCTGGGTGGCTCAGCCATTAAGCGTCTGCCTTTGGCTCAGGTCATGACCCCAGGGTCCCGGGATCGAGCCCTGCATTGGGCTCCCTGCTCGGCGGGAAGCCTGCCTCTCCCTCTCCCACTCACCCCGCTTGTGTTCCTGCTCTTGCTAACTCTCTCTCTGTCAAATAAATAAATAAAATCTTAAAAAAAAAAAAAAAAAAGAACAGCTGTCAGTGAACTTAAACCAAAGCCATAGGGGTCAATTTCTTGGTTACTGGAGCTAAGGTTACCATTAAAACATGGTGCCTTTTACTGCATTAATAAAATACTGGTGGGCAGGAACCCAAAACACAGTTTAATAATGAGTAATTTAATAAATGAATGGTCTTAATGAGCTGCATATACTACCTTGGCCTCAAAACAGACTTTCCCCTTTGTCACGCCGTAAGTACTCCTTGCCCCAGACCAAAGGGTGGGGAACTTCTCTGAGAAAAGTGGCTGCCCTCCATAGCGGTCTTTGCTCACTTGAAAATGGAGATCCGAGGTATCTGTTAGAAAGAAGCAATCTGTTTATTCCAAAGCTCAACACTTGAAAGCCACCAACAGAATACAAATATACCTAGTTATCAAGAACGGATACAAAGTCTCCGGGTGCTAAATCTCTTAAAAAATTGCAGGCCATGGAATTTTAATATTCCAAATCATGTGTGACTGGCTGAAAACCCCAACCTATCTGCCTTATACATACATGTGTCCAGGTTCACGAGAGTCTGATCCTCCTCCTCATCTTTTGCCTCTTCTTCAGGGGGTGGTGGAGACTTTGAGCTGTAGGTGTGAGAGAAAAGCGAATAGTGTATCCAAAGCCCTCTTCTTTGAGGGGTGTCTGTGTCTGTAAAATGTTTTAAACGATCAGTGAGTATAAAACTCGAGCAGACAGCTTCTTTCAGCAAATGAGAAGATTCGATCTAAAACTTATGCCTATAAAAACCTATTCCATTTTCAATCCACCCCTCTTTCCAAACTCTCCAATCAACATCAGGTATACCAAAATCAGAGCAGACACTCCTTTCAATGAAAGGGACTGTTTCCCTCACCGGCTGTGGTAAGCCTCCTCTCGGAATTCATAGTAAGCTCGGCCATGTTCATCCTTCTCATCCCGCTGTCTCTTTACCCCCCGCCGCTCACCATCTGAGCCTGCTGGTTTTGACTTTTCACTATCTTGGTCATCTCCTACAAAAAGGAGGGAAAGAAAATCAGCGGTTTTCATTTTGGAATGTAGAATAACCTCAGAACCAATAGCAACTAAAGGGGGAGCTGAGTGTCTAATCAGAACAGCCAGATTATTCCTACTGCAGCCACAGAACGTTTCATTTCTAAAGACCATCTTCCTGTCATTGGCTGGTATTTTATTTTAGAAAAAAGAAAGGATGGACATTATGGGCTAATTACAGTCAAGCAGTAGATAAAAACTGGACAATTTTTACATTCTAAATTTACCTGCTTAAATCAGGTCAAACTTGCAGATTTTCCCACCAATATGACATCTTTGAAAATCCCCTAAGTCTTTAAAACACTTCATAGATTTAATTTTGATTCTTGTCAGATTTGGATGTAAGCTGGACACTTAATACACATTTCCCAACACCGTTCCACAGCTTCACGATACAGACGCCTCAGTATGTGTGTGTGCATTTTAAAGAGTTTGTCTTTCTAGCTTAGGATGCACAGCCATTCACAGCTTTTACTTATACAGCAAACAGACTCAGGTATGTATACACAACTATATTTTTATCATAGGTTTTTACTGAAAGTCGCCAAGAGCAAACCATTAAATCACAAGTGACCCATAAATAATACTGCATCTTTACTGCACGTAATTTGGGGCAGAAAAGTGTTGTCATATATTTAGCAACATTCTCTGCAAGAGGGGAAACAATTGGAATTATTCCTTAGGCTTTGTTAGTTTGCAACACGGAGATTTTTCATAGTAATTTCTTTAAAGCAGTCCTTTATCTCTCAATCTTTTTTATCTGCTATTTCGGATACACGTTAAGTCAAAGGTTATGTAATGGGATTTTTGTTGGAGGACACAGAACAAACAATCTGTAAGTTGCATGTGACTGACTTAGAATGGGTTCCAATTATACCATGATTACTAATAGCAGCTTAAAAAAAATCTGTTATAAAAACTAAGGCAACCCACTTCATAGTAAGACTTGGAAGCAGCTCCAGTTTTCTTGCCTACTCTGACAGACAGGTATGGATCAGTTCTAACCATCCTACCACTTCAAAAAGAAGAAAGGTCACTAACTCCCCAGGGCGATTCTACACATTCTCTTCCGAGGTTACTCAAATGGAGCCAGTAACACCTCAATCATTTCAATTCAGGAAGTCAGGGATCTAAAATGTAAAAGGCTGACCAAATGTACAGCAAATCCACAAATTTGCCCATCCACGGACCCAGTGGGAAGATTAAAATTTAATCATAAGAATTCAGGCAAGATAAAACCAAGAGGTTGGCTGGTTCTAAATGCACTAGATCAAGACCTTCTCTTCACTAGTTAACTATTAAACTCCACACCCTCACACACCACAGGCTGCTAAAGCAGGAGCAAGGTTAGATTTCCAGACTCACTGTGTGGCTCAAGCTCCAGCCAATGGATGGAGCGAACTTTGGCGAACTTAGCTTATTGCTTAATATTTTTAAGGCGGAAATGTCAATAGTCAGGTAACCCGAAGGCCAAAACCTCCAATAGTCCGGTCTGGCTGTCGGTGTAATCGCCAATTTCTCAGCGCATTCCCGCTTTAGGAAAAGATAACCAGAACCGCGGGAGGCTGCTCCACAGGTAGCTCACAAGCAGTTTGCATGCAAAATCGCTCACTTCCATCCACTACCACCAAGGAACCGAGTTAGGCAGGAACCTCCCTCCTGCAGAGAGCGGGGCCACCAGAGGCAGCCAAACCCCCCAGAAAGGTGGGTAGAGAATGAAAACCACCTCCCCTGGGGAGTCCCACCAAAAGGCGACGGGAATCTTGCGCTTTCGGGCAAGTGAGAACAAGGATTCGGACCCCGCGGTGCACGGCTGGGTGCTGGGTCGGGGGCAGTTTGGAGCCCGGCTCCGCTGCCAGCTCCTCACCCTGTTCCTCTGCGGCCTTGTCACCCGGCGCCTCGGATCCCGGCGTCTCGTCCCCGCTCCGCTCCTCCGGCTCGTCTTCCTCCCCCTTGCCGGTGCCCTGCTCTTCGCCACCATTTACCCCACCTGACCCGGCCGTGGCCTCCTCCGCCGGCTTCTCGGAGGCATCAGGCTCGGCCGCGGCCTCCATGGCTGCCGCCTCCGGGGGCTCCGGCGGCGGCTGCGCGGCCTGGCCCGAGGCCTGGGCAGGGGGTGGCTCTTCGTCCTCGTCCTCCAGCAGCGCCTCCTCGTCCTCCTCCTCCTCTTCTTCGTCGTCGTCCTCGTCCCCGCCCGGGCCACCGCCCGACGCGGCCACAGGCCGAGGCTCCGCCTTGCAGGCCCCGCCGGGCCCGGCCCCGCCACCGCCGGCCTCGTCCTCGAGCATCTCGGCGTCCAGCGCCTCCTGCAGCCGCTGCGCCAGATCCACCTTTAGGCCGCGCGAGTCCAGGCCCCGCCGCTGCAGCTCCGACCGCAGCTCGGTCACTTTCAGCCGCTTCACCTCCATCGCCGCCGCCTCCTCCGCCTCCCGCCGCCTCCTCCCCTGCGAACCGTCGACCGAGCCCGACCGCGCAGGCGCCGCCGCCGCCGCCCGCCTCCGCCTCACGCGCCAGCACTGAGCCCGCGCGAGCGAGCGCACGCACGTACGCACGCAGGCAGCGAAGGCCGCGCGCAGCCTCCGCTACGTAGTGTTTGTTTCTCCCTTCTGCTCCCCTCCCCCTTTCGCCTCACGGAGCCCAAAACAACGCAGCGGGGAATTGCTTCCCTTACAGCCCCCTCGGTTCCCCTGTCGCGGGCGGGCGGGCGCGCGCCGAGGACGACGCACTTCCCTCCCCTTACCTCCCGCCCCCTCTCACCCCTGGGCCAATCGCCGCCAGTAGTTTCACCGCGCAGCCGCACCGGAGCCGGAGACGGGGAAGACTGGCTACGGTTCAAGTGCCTCGTAGCACGGAGGGGTGTGCGCGCCCGCCTTCCCGTACTTCCAGCCGCGGGCTCTGCGCAGCCGCCGGGAACTCTCTTCCCACACGCCCCTCCCACCCCGTCACCACCCTTACTCCCGTCTGGCTTCCGATAGCGCTGTCGTTTTAGGGCTTGCTTGCTAGTCTTTCTTCTCTACTACCTATATGTGCAGCAGCTTCTTGAGAGGGAAAAAAAAAAAAAAGCCAGGAGGGAAGCTGTTGCACCTTGAAAGCCTACTAGCGATTGTCCTTCTGCTTAGTACGCAAAGTGCTTCCCCAAACCAAGGAATATACAGTGACCCCCGGGCCCTCTTCTCGCAATCCTTCAACTTCTCTACCCAGCAACAGACGGCCGGACTTCCCCTTTTAGCTTTCTTATTGGCCAACTTGAATCGACAGCTGCAATTCTGATTGGTCATGCGTGATCGTCCGGATTCTTCCAATTGGCGAAGCTGCCGGGAGTTTTTTTTTCCGGGTTGATCTGCAGAGGGGCTGGAGAGGCGGGGTCGTTTCTGCGGGATTACTTTTTCGAGGCCGCCTTTGATTGGGCGCCGTGGCGCAATGCGCTCGACCCTTTAGACCCCAAACTGTCGGGACTCTGGCGTCGGTGCTCTAGGTGCTTCCGCCCGTAAACCGAAGCCGACGAGGAGACTTCCGTGCTTGGGCATTTGCAGAGGGCGAGCGGTTGGTCGTGGGGCTTGATGGACTTGCAGCTGAGCTGCTCTGCTGCCGTGTCAGTTTATGCCTGTGGTTTGGGTGCACGGAACGCATTCAGCTCGGTTCCCAGCTTCTGACACAGACATAAACAAATGCTTGTTGAATACGTGCAAATAAAGAGCAAGGGTGGAGGCAAGCGCGGTAGACCTCTATTAGCGGTTGTCCCCGCCTATTCCCTTCCACTTCCGGGTCAGGGAGGTGTGTCCAAAAGAAAGGAGGAAGCAAAATCCGCCGGCATTCCCACGCCTGCTACAGTTCCTTAGTACGGCCTTTGATTTTTAGCGAGGGTCTGTTCACCCCGCAGTCTCTTTAAGAAATCACTTAATCTCTGGCTTTACTATTCCCACATCCTCTCCCTGATTAGTCCTCTACTTCTAGAGATTGAAAAATACTGCAGAGAAGAGAGGAAGGGGCTGTAGAAGAAACAAGCAAAACTCATTCCCTGGGGGGCGTCCTGGAGAAGGGTAATTTCCTGCATTCCTAAATCGGCTACCTAAATCAATTATTTTGCTCCTATCTCCAGACCTTCAGTTGCTCTTTCACTTCCCAATTCCACAAGAGCTCTGGGCGGCAGAGTTATGGAGAAGCGCCTGAAGGAGGCTCAGCTGTACAAGGAGAAAGGGAACCAGCGTTACCGAGAAGGGAAGTACCGAGATGCTGTAAGTGGGTACCATCGAGCTCTGCTTCAGCTGCGGGGTCTGGATCCAAGTCTGCCCTCCCCGATACCTAATCTAGGACCCCAGGGCCCGGCCCTCACACCTGAACAGGAGAACATACTGCACACCACCCAGACAGACTGCTACAACAATCTAGCTGGTAAGAACAGGGCTGAGGGGCGGGTAGAGTCTCAAGGCAGGCACGTGGAAATCTGTGAACATTGGGAAAAACACGGGCGTGCTCTTCTGCCATGTAATTATTATGCCATGAATTGAAATGTATTTCCAGTCTCTAGGGTTCTAAATGAGTTTCTACAGGGCCGTGTTTCTCAAACTTCACCTGGAGAGTTTGTTAACTGAGCCCCACCCTCAAGAGATTCCAATTTAGTAGGTCTGAGTTGTGGAGTGGGGAGAACTACCAATTTGTGTTTCTAACAAATTCCCAGGTGATCCTGATAGAATTAGGGAATTTTGCACGCTCTGGAGAAAACACTGAACTTACGTTTACGGCATTGTTTCTTTAATATGTAAAATATAGGAAAGAAGGCACTTGCTTTAGCTGGTGGTGTCAGTCATTATTAGATGTTCTGGACAACTTTTCCCCTTTTTCCTCCTTCCTTTAAGTCAGCTCTTAGGGGCGCCTGGGTGGCTCAGTCTGTTAAGCATCTGCCTTCAGCTCAGGTCTTGATCCCAGGGGCCTGGGATCGAGCTGGAGTCCCGACTCTGCTCAGCTGGAAGTCTGCTTCTCCTTCTGTCCCTCCCATCACTCATTCTCTCTCTCAAATAAATAAATAGATAAAATCTTTTTAAAAAATCAGCGGGTCACCTGGGTGGCTCAGTCGATTGGGCATCTGCCTTCGGCTCAGGTTGTGATCCCCCGGGGTCCTGGGATCGAGCCCTGCGTTGGGCTCTCTCTGCTCAGTGGGGAGCCTGCTTCTCCCTCTCCCTTTACCTACTTATGTGCTCACTCACTCTCTCTGAATCTTTAAAAAAAAAAATCAGCTCCTGGATAACTAGTGTCATCCATCTCCATATGGCCTTGGATGAAGAGACAAATGCCAGAGTTAGTATCACTAAGATTAATCTGAAAAGAAAGTAGACTTCTTAGGTCTGTTCTGTGGCGGACAAAATAATCATAGAGGCTAATGAAATTATTTTGAAATATATTAAAGCATTCTAAATGGTCCCAGCTGAGGCCATGGAAATTATTAGGATTGGTTTTTATACTTCGTGATGGTTGTTTAAAAGTGATTTTTTTTACTACAGTAGTTTTCACCTATGATTTGGTGAAAATCTAGCTTTGTTATAGTGTGTGTCCAGCACTACTCTTAGACTCAAATACCGATAATAGTAATTATAGTAGCTAATATTTCAAGTCGTTCAATTCAACATTTATTTGGTACTGAGGATATGGGAGGATAATGAGACAGATAAAAAGAGCTGCTCTCATGGAACATATATTCAAATAAGGAGATGGACAATTAACAAAGGTAACATCCATAATGTATGAGATGATGTTAAGTGCTGGGGAAAGGAATAAAACAGAGAATGGGGACAGTGAGTGCCACAAGAGAGTGGCCAGCCAATATCTTCACTTTGTAGGTGGACCTGATGGCAAAGACTATGGCTTAGCCATCCATAGAGCCTCTGCTTGGAGGTGCTTGGGAGATGCTCCATAAAGACTTACTCAATTAACCATTTTCACTCATTGAATGCCTGTAACATATGGGCCAGTTTATTTACAATATTTCTCATCTTCATAAAAATTCTGCTAGCTACTTGTGATTATTCCCATTTTGCAGATAAGGAAATGAGATCGTGTCACTGCCGAAAATCCTCCAGTGGTATCTCATTACACTTAGGAAAAAACCCAAACTCTGACGCTCACCTGTAGGGCTTGACATGGTCTGGCTCCTCCATACACTGAATTTGCAAAGCACATTTATTTCTACCTTCTAGCTTTGTAGGATTTCTTCTTCTCTCGGCTAGAATGCCCTATCCCTTGAGTGACCCTGGTCATTCAGATCTTGGTTCAAAAGTTACTTTCTTCGAGAGGCCTTGTATAATCAAGCATCACTCCGACCCCATTCACTCTATTCCTAGCATAGTTCTGTTTTCCTCAAAACACTTCTAAAAATTCAGGGCGCCTGGGTGGTTCAGTTGGTTGGGCGACTGCCTTCAGCTCAGGTCATGATCCTGGAGTCCCGGGATCGAGTCCCACATTGGGCTCCCTGCTCAGCAGGGAGTCTGCTTCTCCCTCTGACCCTCTTCCCTCTCGTGCTCTCTATCTCTCATTCTCTCTCAAATAAATAAAATCTTTTAAAAAAAACCAAAACACTTCTAAAAATTCATTTGTTTATTGTGTCCTCCTCCTACTTGGGGGCTAGGATGCAAGTGGTGTTTACTCATCAAGATGTCTGTCTGGTTCCTCTTCCCTGCTGCTCCTGGCTCTGCCTAACATATGGTCAGTGCTGCATAACCAGTTATCAAATAATGAATGAAGCTACAGTGATGGATTAGTTAAGTATAAGCCATATGACCACTTGGTGGGGATATTGTAGAAGGGATGCAGATGTAAGCCTGGGCCCTTTAATGTCCTCAGAAGCCCTGATTCTCCTTTCTTCTCAGCACCATGATTAAATAATACTATGTTTAATTCCTACAGTCATGAAATAGGGAGCACATTTCCCTTCTTAATTATAGAAAGGCTGAACATCGCCTCCTAAACAGATTTGTATTTCGAAGTCCCCTTATATAATCCAAGGTAATAGTGAAGTAATATATTATCAAGAATGATGGTTTGGGAATTAGAGAGTCCTTGGTTCAAATTTCATATTCCACCTAGAAGCTGTGGGATCTTGGACAAGTTATTTTATCTCTCTGAGCCTTGATTTCTTTGTCCAATACATGGAGAAAGTAACACCAATTTCATAGAGTGGATGAGAAGATTAAACGAGATTATGTTTTGTTTGTTTTTTTAAAGATTTTATTTATTAGAGAGGGTGAGAGGGATAGAGAAAGGCAGGCAGAGGGAGAAGCAGACTCCCCGCTGAGGAGGGAGCCTGACAAGGGGCTCAATTGCAGGACCCTGGGATCATCACCTGAGCCGAAGGCAGGCGCTTAACCCACTGAGCCACTCAGGCGTCCCTAAACGAGATAATGTTTTATCAACCACAGTGCTTGCTATTTTCTCACACAGTTGATGGCAACCGTTGTTTATAAAGCTGCAGTACAGGGGCACCTGCGTGGCTCAGTTGGTTAAGCCTCTGACTTTGGCTCAGGTCATGATCACAGGGTCCTGGGATTGAGCCCTCCTTCGGGCTCCCTGCTCAGCGGAGAGTATGCTGACTCCCTCTCCCTCTGCCCACCTTCCTGTTCCTGTACGTGTGCGTGCTCTCTCTGTGTCTTTCTTTCTTTGATAGAGAGCAGGAGGGCACAAACGGGGAGCGGCAGAGGCAGAGGGAGAGGGAGAAGCAGGCCCCTGGCAGAGCAGGGAGACTGATGTGGGGCTCGATCCCAGGACCCCAGGATCGTGACCTGAGCCGAAGGCAGATGCTTAACCAACTGAGCCACCCAGGCGCCCCTCTCTCTTTCAAATAAATAAAATATTTTATTTTAAAACTGCAGTACAATAATTGTGGTTAAATGGGGGTTCAAGATGGAGAGCCTGGTGTAGAAGAGAAACAATGAAGAATTTTAAATACACTTTAATGTATGTTCCTATCAGTTTTATAGCTGGACTTAACCCAGCACTAGGCACATAGTAAGCATTTGGTAGCTATTAAACTCACTTATAAGGTACATAAAGCTTCTGTTCGCTGTTACAGCCCCAGTGCCTAGAAGAATGTCTGACACATGGTAGACAGTTAGATGCATTAGATGAGTGAATACTGTCGGTATTGTCCTCTGGTGCTGCCTCCAATTGGCCAGTGGAACTAAGTGTAATAAGCCCCTCCTCCCTCTTCTGTCTTTCCTTTCATTTGGCCTATTAGCCTGTCTTCTTCAGATGGAGCCAGTGAACTATGAACGAGTGAAAGAATACAGTCAGAAAGTCCTGGAACGACAACCTGATAATGCCAAGGCCTTGTATCGGGCTGGAGTGGCCTTTTTCCATCTGCAGGACTATGACCAGGCTCAGCACTACCTCCTGGCTGCTGTCAGTAGGCAGCCAAAAGGTGAGAGAGAAGGGGATGGAAGTGGTAAGAACAAATAAAATTGTCCTGCAGGGGTGGTTTCTGTCAGGGGGGCGGGGGGGGAGTATTTTATTTTACTTTTTTGATTTATTGAATGTTTTGAATAGACAATAATACATTCACAGAGTTCAAAATTCAAAAAGTATAAAGAGGTATTTGACAAACTGGCCGCCTTCTCTCCTTGTATTCTTGCCTCCACAGGAAAGCAGTATTGTATACCCTCCAAAAGTAGTTATGCTTCAACAGGCATATATATAATCTCCCCTCCATCCCCCCCCCAGTGAGAGAGATTTTAAAGCATTGTTTTTCAAGTTTCAGGTTCGAGACTGTAACTGAAATGGGATCTAGATTCCAGTGAATATACTTGATGATCCTCATTTCTGGCAACTCCCCCACTGGGTCTGGCCTTTGCTTGAGCTGTCATTTTATCCTTTAGTTCGGCTAGGCCTAGGTATGACCTAGAAAAAGGGCAGGCCTACTGAGAGAGAATTTGAGACTTGGTTCTTTGTTTCCAAGGCAAGGATATTGTGAAGTGGATTATAGACTCGTTCCTGTGTTGGTGGTTTGGCGCTGAAAATTGTCGCCATTTTGCATTCTGGCTTAGAGCTATGAGATGCTAGAAGCACAGGGTCCCCAAACATAACAATGCAGCAAAAACTCTCTAAATGAATGGGGGCGGGGGGGCGCCTGGCTGGCTCAGTTGGTAGAGCGTGTGACTCTTGATCTTGGGGTTGTAAGTTCGAGCCCCACATTGGGTGTAGAGATTACTTAAAATCTAAATATAAGATATAATAATAGAATAAATGAATGGGAAAGCCAGTGTGAATTAATAAAGACCTAAAACATGAGGCATTTGTTCGTGTTTCTTACCTTCAAGTACATAGATGAACTGCCAGCCACGTATGGTATCTTTATTTATTTTTTTTTTTCACGTATGGTATCTTTAGAGTCTCTCTAGATGTGACAACAGTTATTTATTTCTTGAAACTCTTTTTCATTATCTTGAGCTCTTTTATTTTTTTATTTTTTATTTTTTTTTAAGATTTTATTTATTTATTTGACAGAGAGAGACACAGAGAAGGAACACAAGCAGGGAGAGTGGGAGAGGGAGAAGCAGGCTTCCCACCGAGCAAGGAGCCCGATGCGGGGCTCGATCCCAGGACCCCGGGATCATGACCCAAGCTGAAGGCAGAGCCCAACGACTGAGCCACCCAGGCGCCCCGAACTCTTTTATTTCTTGAAACTCTTTTTCATTATCAGATTAACAACCAGCCAGCCCTGATTGTACAGAGATTTTTAAAAAATTCACAGTGGTATTAATGAATGAGATTTACTATTGCAAAGATATATTCAGATCTTAGATTTTTAAAAACAGAAGTATGTGGAGGGGGGAGATGGCAGCAGAGTAGGGAGACCCTAGGCTCCCCTTTTCCCACAAATACAACTAGGTACCTATCAAATCATCCTAAATACCCCAGAAATCAACCTGAAGACTGGCAGAACAAACTCCACAACTAAAGGTAGAGAAGAAGCCTCATTGAAGAAGGGCTAAATTAGCAGCTGAAGTCCTACACCCACTTTTATGTGTGTTTCTTCACAGGAAGATTCCTGGGCTCTAGAGAGTAAAAAAATACTCTGCATACTTTGTAGATCGGAACAAACTTATTGTCCCAGAGAATATGTTTATTCTGATACTTAAACACATACACCTCTCCAAAAAAAAAAAAAAAAAAAATTTGTTCCAGCACAGCACTAAGTAAACCCAAATGATTCCAGATTCAGAAATCCGGTCTTCCTCAAACCTACTTTCTATAGTAAGTCCTTTGAAAGACTGGAATCTTGATTTGAAATAATAGTGCTGGTTTATATCATTTATTCAGAATGTCATTTGGGGTCATCTCTGACCTATTTTTGTAAAGTAACCTCATCCGTAAAGTGAGGGTAAAAATGCTAGCTTGCAGAAGCCAGTAACAGTAACTTGGTATTTTCCCTAAGTATTTATAACCAATATGTTTGCTTTGAACATTTTAAAGGGCTTGTTTATTAATTTTGGCCATGGCTAAAAAGGAAGTATCTGACTCTATAAAAGTAGAAAAAGTTGAAAAAAAAAAAAGAGGAACTGTGTGAACAATCCTTTCCTCCCTCAAGGTGTGATCATGTTCTAACAGTCTCTAATTGCTTTCTTTGCCCTATTCTAAGATGCCAATGTCCGGCGGTACCTCCAGCTAACACAGTCGGAACTCAGTAGCTACCATCAGAAAGAGAGACAGCTCTACCTGGGCATGTTTGGTTAACAAAGAAGAAAGATGCTCCTCCACTTGAACTTGAAAGTTAAAGACCAGAGGGGGAAAGCCTGAGCCTCAGCAAGAGAAATTAACCCCATACCTCTGACCCAGGTGGATTTCTGTTTTGCTTCTAGCCCTGCACAAACTCTTTGGCACTTATGCAGTCTCTGTCTTTTGGTTGTTTTGTTTTTGTTTTTTGGTCTGTCCATCTACGTATTTGTATAGCTTTCCATACATGATATTCTTGGGGATATTTGCCTTGAGAAATACAATCAGCTATAGGTGCAATTAATCCTGTCTATGGGATAGATTTTAATGGTAGATGTTATATGTATCCATATACAGAGGAGAAGGCTAGTAAAGGATGAAAGAATGACAAAAGAGTTTTTTCTGTTTCCTCAGATAACCAAAGCCAAAGTCACACAGGCCACAAACTGGGAAATATATTTTTGTGTGAAAACAGACAATTATAAATTGGACCCACAGGACTTAAAAAGGAAAGATTTGAAATTAACCACTTTGGGGGTGCCTGGGTGGCTCAGTCATTAGGTATCTGCCTTCGGCTCGGGTCATGATCCCGGGGTCCTGGGATCGAGCCCCACATCGGGCTCCCTGCTCCATGGGGGGCCTGCTTCTCCCTCTGCCATTCTCTCCACTTGTGCTCTCTGGCTTTCTCTCTCTCTGTCAAATACATAAATAAAATCTTTAAAATAAATAAATAGGGCACCTGGGTGGCTCATTTGGTTAAGCGACTGCCTTCGGCTCAGGTCATGATCCTGGAGTCCCGGGATCAAGTCCCGCATCGGGCTCCCTGCTCAGCAGGGAGTCTGCTTCTCCCTCTGACCCTCTTCCCTCTCGTGCTCTCTCTCTCATTCTCTCTCTCTCAAATAAATAAAATCTTAAAAAAAAATAAATTCCTTATTATTAATATTCCATGTACATTCAGATTCTTTGTCCCCCGCACAAAAGTATCTGGTTTCTATTTTTTCAGGTGATAATTTCTAGTTCCTCCTATTGTTCATACTCAAAGCATTCATATACTTATTTATTTTTTCATTAAACTCTTCTGTCTTAAAACCTTGAGTCAAGCATTTAAATATTTAATAATTCTTCAACCATTGTACCAAAAAACAAAAAAACCCCAAGTAAACATTTTAATTTTAATAGGTGCATATCTATAGTATGCTCATTTCTCTAAAAAAAAAGAAAAGAAAAACAGATTGCCATGTCGTCTTGAAACAGTACCGTGAAAGAGCAGGATAAAAACATAAATATATTCTTCCCTTGTCACCTTATATTTTGCAAGAGCTCAGTTCCTTACAGAGGAGGGAAATAATGAGGAAGGGTTCTCCTTCCCTAGTGCTGAAGCACCCATGGAACTTTCTAGAAGCTTTGTCAGTGCAGGCTGCAGATCTGATGCAGTCATGTCTCAATAGGAGGCTCCATCAACCATGAGCTCCTTTGTCATTCTGTTTACTTGTGAATAATGTCCACAATGTTTGAGTTCTACAGAGTCAATGAGATCATGTAGCACTGTCTCGACCTTTATGAGTGGAGGTAGTAAGCATGTGTCACGGCCAATGTAAGGACAGAAAGAACAACAACCCCAAAACCCTTAGTCTTGCCAAGTATGCATGAATTCCTCTTCCTTCATCAGTAATGCCCCCCCCAAAGAGCTAGGCTCCTCTTTGTGTCTCCCCATACCCTTAAATAACAGGACTTACAACAGGGCGCCTGGGTGGCTCAGATGGTTAAGCATCTGCCTTCGGCTCAGGTCATGATCCCGAGGTCCTGGGATCGAGTCCCGCATCGGGCTCCCTGCTCCTTGGGAGCCTGCTTCTCCCTCTGCTTCTCTCTCTCTCTCTCTCTCTCTCCACCCCCCCGTCTCTCATGAATAAATAAATAAAATCTTAAAAAAAAAACAAAAAACAGGACTTACAACAAAAAAGTTCCCTTGTAAGTCCAAGGACAGAACTAACAGAATATTTTGCTCCTTTCCCAAGATGCTTAAGTTTCTAAGCCTAGGTTGTTGGCAAAATTATGTCATGGTTGCATGTTTGCTTTGGGCAAATTTTGCTTTCTGATCTTTTTTTTTTTTTCCTTCCAAAGACATGATGTCACACTAAGCTATCTTCTGCATCAATGAGGGAAAAAATAAAACTGGTATTTAAAAACGTATTTTAGAAACTTACTACACTAATCCTTTTATTAGCACCGCTAAGAGACAAAGTAGTCAGGCTTACATTTCAGTCTTTATTTTGAAGGCCAACTTCTAATGGAGATGTTAATGAACAAGAAATTTTTCAAAGATAGGCAGTCAGATGTGGGTCTAGAGGAGGTCCAGCCAGCCCACATCCTGAAGGAATCAGCCAGAGGGCACCTAAATCTCTGTACACAGAAGTTCGTGGAGGGGGAGGCAGCTCACTTTACCAGTCCTTAATGGATTCCATGCAGAATTTCAGGATTTGATTGAAGAGAAAGTTTTGTGGATGTGAAGGTCCATACTTGGGCACATAAGGGACAGTTTAGACTAGTCATTGTCTTCTGAACTCATACCCACTACCTTTACAATTTTGCCAAAACCACATACTATCTATACTATTATTTTCAATATTTTATTTAAATATACATTTTCGGGGCACCTGGGTGGCTCATTTGTTGAGTGTCTGCCTTCGGCTCAGGTCATGATCCCAGGGTCCTGGGATCGAGCCCCGCATCGGGCTCGCTGCTCATCAGGAAGCCTGCTGCTCCCTTTCCCACTCCCCCTGCTTGTGTTCCCTCTCTCACTATCTCCCTGTCAAATAAATAAAAATCTTTTAAAAAAAAATTGCAGGGAGAGGAGAGAGGAACTTACAGATTAAAAGAGGCTTAAGACACAACAACCAAATAAATGTGACTCTGCTTTGGATTCTGATTTGAAAACAAAACAACTGAAGGGCACCTGGGTTGGTTAAGCCTTTGACTTTAGCTCAGGTCATGATCTCAGGGTCCTGGGATTGAGTCCCATGTCCGGCTCCCTGCTCAGGGGGGGACGCCTGCTTCTCCCTCTCCCTATGCCACTCCCCCTGCTTGTACACACGTGCTCTCTCGCAAATAAATAAATGAAATCTTTCAAAACAAAAAACAGGCACCTGGGTGGCTCAGTTGGTTAAGTGACTGCCTTCGGCTCAGGTCATGATCCTGGAGTCCCGGGATCGAGTCCCGCATTGGGCTCCCTGCTCAGCGGGGAGTCTGCTTCTCCCTCTGACTCCTCCCTTCTCATGTGCTCTCTCTCTCTCTTTCTCTCTCTCAAATAAATAAAATCTTTTTTAAAAAAAAGGCAAAAAATCCAGGGCGCCTGGGTGGCTCAGTCAGTTAAGCATCTGCCTTCGGCTCGGTTCATGATCCTGGAGTCCTGCGGTCGAGCCCCGTATGGGGCTCCTTGCTCACTGGGGAGCCTGCTTCTCCTTCTCCCTCTGCCTGCTGCTCTCTCTGCTTGCACGCTCTCTCTCTCTCTCTCTGTCAAATAAATAAATAAAATCTTAAAAAAAAAAAAACCCATCCCAAAACAACCGAACGTTTATGAGGAAAGGGTGTCTGGCTGGCTGGTCAGGGGGGAGTATGACTCTAGATCCCAGGGTTGTGGGTTCAAGCCCCACGCTGGGTGCAGAGATTACTTAAAAATAAAATATTCAGGGGCACCTGGGTGGCTCAGTCATTAACGTCTGCCTTTGGCTAAGGTCATGATCCCAGGGTGCTGGGATCGAGCCCCGAATTGGGGCTCCGCGGGAAGCCTGCTTCTCCCTCTCCCACTCCCCTTGCTTATGCTCTCTCTCTCGCTGTGTCTCTCTCTGTCAAATAAATAAATAAAATCTAGGGGCACATGGGTGGCTCAGTCGGTTAAGCATCTGCCTTAGGCTCAGGTCATGATCCCAGGGTCCTGGGATCGAGTTCCACACAGGACTCTCTGCTCAGAGGAAAGTCTGCTTCTCCCTCTGCCTCTGCCTGCCTGCTGCACCCCCCCGTTTGTGCTCTCTCTCTCTTTATGTCAAATAAATAAAAAATCTTAAAAGGTTCTTTTAGAGGTGCATACCGAAATTGCTTACTGATAATTGGGGAGGGGACTTTGGAACACTTCATATTATTTGCCAAAACAAAACAAAAATCCATAAAAGTAAATATATTTTACAATAAAAATAGTATATGTCCAGGTAAATCATCTTTGGAAACATTGGCTTTGTGACATTAAAATTGAAATTCAGGGGCACCTGGGTGGCTCAGTCATTCGAGCACACAACTCTTGATCTCTGTTGTGAGTTTGAGCTCCATGTTGGGCATAGAGATTACTTTAAAAAATAGTTGGGACGCCTGGGTGGTTTGGTCGGTTTAGCACCCAACTCTTGATTTCGGCTCAGGTCATGATCTCGGGGTCCTGAGATGGAGCCCCACATTGGACTTCGCACTGGATGTGGAACCTGCTTGAGATTCTCCCTCTCCCTCTGCCCCTCCCCCCACCCACATCCCATCCCCAGCCTTGCGCACGCGTGCATACACTCTTCTCTAAAGCAAAACAAAAATAAATAAAAAGGAAATGAATGCAAAGGACTGAAATGGTGACTTTGGTGAAGTCAAGCTTGGCCAAATGTCTGGTGATTGAAGAGGCAAAATAGGCAGCAAATGAAGTCATACACTTACAGAATTGCCAGTTAAGAGAAGAATTGAAATCCAGAAAAAAGAAAAAAGAAAAGAATTGGAATCCTAAACCAGAATTATATCTCTAGGGGCACCTGGCTGGCTCAGTTGGTACAGCGTGCAGCTCTTGATCTTGGGGTTGTAAGTTCGAACCCCACGCTGTGTATAGAGATTACTTAAAATTAAAAATCTCAAAAGAATTATATCTCTAAAGCTGGAGAGCAAAAGGTGGTTGTCTGAAAACTAAATCAGCTTATAGCTCAAAAATAACTTTTCAGGGTGAAACTCTTAGTAGGCTGGAGCCTGACCCTGACCCTCATAAAAGGAGGCTGATTTTGGCTCAGTAAAAGGCAGCATTATCCAACAATTAAGACTGTCTGACGATAGACTAGGTTTCCTTTGGGGATAATGAGTTATTTTTTTATAATGATTATTTATTTAAGTAATCTCTATACCCAATATGGGGCTTGAACTCATGACCCTGAGGTCAAGAGTTGCAAGCTCCACCAACTGAGCCAGCCAGGTGCCCCAAATTCTTTTTCAAGCAGGGGCTTCACACTGGCAAAAGGAGGATCCAGTGTTAGACTAGAGGTTAGATGAGCTCACCTGTGGTTCCTTGAATCCATGGATGAGACCATCGAGAGTAGAAGAAATGAGAAAATTCTCTACTGATCACACCTCTACAGACTGGTAGAGACTGTTCCTGGCGTCCAGCAGGTACAGGGAGACAGACAACCGTGGCCTTTTGTGTTGGCTCTGTGCTGCTTTAAACATCTTGCAGATTTCTAATTGTCACCTCCAAGGAAACTGCATCTCATGCTGGGAGCTGAAAGCAAATGCTCGCTCTGGAGGAGAATCTCACCAAGCAACAGATCCTCTTTAGTTAGGTATTATGCATGGTCAAAACTTTAACAGTGGTTACTGTGTTTTCCGGACTGTCTAGAGAAATTGTATACATTCTATATGCCTGTAGACACCGATGTTATGTCTTGCTTTTAGGAATTGATGTTCTGAGGCAACTGATTTTATTTTTTCTCCTTGTCTCTCTCCCTACCATTTATATAAATTTTATATAATTCACATACCATAAAATTTACCCATTTAAAAATTTTATTTGAGAGAGAAAGCGTGTGCACAAGAACACGAGGAGAGGGGCAGAGGGAGAAGCAGGCTTCCCGCAGAGCAGGGAGCCCGACGGGGGCTCAATCCTAGGACCCTGGGATCATGACCTGAGCCAAAGGCAGATGCTTAACTGACTGAGCCACCCAGGTGCCCAAAATTTACCCTTTTAAAGGCAACTGATTGTTTTTAGGCATTTTGCTTTGATAGTTACTCTAGGAAAGACTTTGGAAAAGGTGCACCGCTCAGCTAGAATAACTTATCTTGTGTATGTAAATCTTGCCTTGTTACTGACGCCAAGGAGTTAAAGTAGGAATATATATTTGCACAGATAAAATTGGCCATTTGGAAGACAAACTAAAAGGTTATTCCAACACAAGGAAAGTGAAAGGCATATAATTCATTCAGCTGTGAAAATGTTAAGCATCAATGGTTTGCTTCCCTCAATGCTCCAGATAAGGAGCTTCCTTTGGCCAAACCTCTGATGTTCGGTCCTCCTTCCACTAACTCAGAAAGAGTAGCTTGCTGGCAAGAGTTCATAGTGCTGAATAGGACAAACAAATCCAGAAAGAGAAAGAAAATTCAGAAAATTCACTCATTTTCATCTTTTCCTAAATTGTCCTTCCTGCCTTTTTTGCACTCAGTTCCTTATGTGCAGAATCGAGAAGGTTTTTCGGGAGCCCTCTTACCCTATGGCATCACTGTTCACACAGAGAACAGAAGGGCAGGCCCCTTCTGTTACATTCCCAGAGCTCCCAGAACCCACCTCAACACTCAAGACTCCCATTTCTCTGCTGTCTCTGCTGCCAGTAACCATCTGGGTGACTACAACTGAGTAATCTGACTTCTCGAGGCTGTCCTCATGCTTTTCAGGTGAGGGAGTTGGGCTAGAGGAACTATAAGATTCTCTCATCTGGAGTTCCTCGCTTTAGTTTTTCCCAAGCACCCATCTTTTCCATACCACAGGCCCTTCCCCTCCCCCACCCAACCCACCACGCCGGAGTTTCATGTTTTCTGCGTTTGGGTTCCTCTTCTTTGGAGACCTCAATTCCTATTAGGACACACAGGCAAAAATTTCGAGTCATCGACACAGTGTTGTTGGAACAGTCAGCCAAAGACTTCCTACACTGGAAGTAGAGGCGAAGGGGTAAGGGAGCAAAACCAAACCCTCACGAGGATGGAAGAGAAAACTTCTGGTTCTTAGTCAACTCTCCTCAACAATGTTCTAACCCAGCACAGTGGGCTTGGTGTTTGAAGCCATGATTCAAATTCTGGCTTGCCCCTTAACTCACCCTGTGACCTTGAGTAGGTTAATTTGATTTTTGAGTCTCACATTTCCTTGCCTGTGGAAAAAGGGGGGGGTGCTAATACCTCATAAAGTTGTTGAGAATTGAGGATTTTTATGAAGTCCTCAGTACAGCCCAGGACACAGGAGCTCAGCTGTAACGATAAACCATCACTGGGTACAATTCCCTAATCGGTCCACTTCTCCTAAGCCAAATCCATGTTGCCCTCTGCCTCAAAAGCAACCTGACCCCGAACCCTACCCCAGGTACAGATGTCAGCTTCCTAAAAGATCTGCAGGAGAGGTATGAAAGAATCAGGAGGCATGCACGTTTGTGGAATAAACCAGCCAACACCAGTTCAAAGAGATACTTTCATTGCTAGCTTTATGGTCCAGAAGGCAGGGTGGCAAGCGATTACAGCTCAGAAAGATTCCCAGTGCCCTTGGAGAGGAGCTGACTGAGATGCACTGCCCCAGAAAGTCCTGCTGTCTGGCTGGGTAAAGAAAAACCGGTGGCAATCTTCAGCCTGGGCAGGAGGTTCATTCTGCTCCCCCTGCAGGGAAAAGAAGCTTCCAGTCTCTGCTGCCCCCTAACGATGGCAACAGCAGGCCTAGCATCAGCTTATGATGCTCCTGCAGATGTCAGTTTTTGGGGCCCAGTACAAAATCTTTGGGTGGCCCTCCACCACTGCTGTTCTGTTTGTCTGCTGTAGGGGAGCCATGGAGGGGCTGCACTCCTAGGAGGGGGCCGGCCTCTGGGTCCGGTTTGCTGCGTTTGGCCAGGTCCTCATTGTGAGCCTTGCGGATATGTCGGTACAGGTCCCCTGACTGCGTGTAGCTGCGTAGGCAGTAGCGACACTCGTAGGGGCGCTCGCGCGTGTGCACTGTGGCGTGTCGCCTTAGTGTGTAAGAACATGAGAAGGTCTTCCCACATGTCTTGCAAGTGGGCACATCCTCAGTAAAAACCCCAAAGCTTCCCGGGGTTGCTTCATATTCGGAAGGCAGGTAAAGTGGCTCATGCAGGGCTGGGGGCGCAGGCAGGGGCGATGTCACCAGTCCTCGAGGATACTGCCCTGGACCTGGCAGCAAATGGTAGGGTAGGTGAGAATCTGGGGGCAGGAAGTGCTCACTTGGCCCCACCTCTTCCAGTCCTGCCGCTCTTGGCTCCTCAAAAGCCTCTGGCTGAGGGGGCTGTCCACCATACATTGCCCCTCCGGGCGGGAATAGTCCCTCAGGCCCCTGAGGCTGTTCCTCGGACACATCGGGCTCCTCATCAGAAATCACAATAGCTTCTACTTTCACCTGGACCAGCTCAGCTTCCACTGGCGCTGGAGCCTGCGATGGAACTGGGGCTGGGACTGGGGCTGCTGCTGGAGCCGGAGGATAGAAGCCTTGCAGTGGTCCCCCAGCACCCCTTGGTTCCACCATCCTCAGACTCTCAGTACCCACATCAAGGGGAGCTAGCGGCTCCACCGAAACTGCTGGAAGGCCCGGAGAGAAGTAGTTTGCAGGAATGGTCTCTGTGGAGCTACTGGGGCTGGCAAGAGAGACATCAGTCACTAGTGGAGGAGGTGCCCGTAGATGTGGTGCATCGACCTCCATGCCGGGCTGTGTAGTGTCAGCCCCCCCAGGCATTGGTGGCTCATCTGGAGGACAGACAGTTGGAGAGGGAGCTGCAGGGCCCTTCCATTCCCCTTTGCCCCAATTGCCTGACGTCTCGGCAGATGCCAACGAAGGCTGGGGGCCACGGGAAGTGGACAAAAACTCCAAACTAGGGGGCTGTGAGCTGGTTTCCTCCTCCTTCTTGGTACTGTCTGCCTCTGCCAGGGCCCGGGCCTGCAGCCGCCGCTTACACACTTTAACAATGTCATTCATGTGCAAGTAGCTGGCAGCAGCCAGCACATCCTCCACAGGGGTATCCCCCCTCAGGACCAGCTGGCCAGCATACATGAAGTCCAGAAGCAGCCCAAAGGCTGGGGCCGTGACAATCTCATTGTGGATGCACACCAGATCCCTCTTGTCCAGTTCCCGCTCTTTGTAGAAAAGCTGGAAGAATGGGCTGCAGGAGGCCAGCACAGCCCGATGGGCCAAGAACTGGGTGCTACCCACCATCACGGTGCAGTCACAAAGGAAACCCTGGGACCGCTGCTCTCGGAGGCTCTGCAGCAGCTGCTGGCTGTGTTCTGGGAACTCCATAGTACCCCACGAAGGGAAAAGGACCCTAGGAAGGTCCCCACCAGAGGCTCCCTGGGAAGAGAGGACAGTAGGTTAGGGCAGGTAACCTCCCCAGCAACCTTCACCTCAGCCTGAGCTATCACCTGCCACCCCAAAGCCTCTGGCAACACCGTCCTGACCCCAAAACGCCCGCTTAAATTACTACCCTTCCTTCTCCTAGGTCACACCCAGTGGTTTCATTTTAGCCCCGCCCCTTCGGCACCACCTTAGAAGCAGGCCCCGCCCCCGCTTCGCAAAGGACACGCCCCGGAAGTCCCGCCCCCTAACCAGCCTCCGCTTCCTCAATGCCCACCCGGTGGCTTCCAGCAGCTCCTTCAACTAGGAGTCTCTTTTGCTTCCAGACCTTTCCGGAGGGTACCTCTACGCCCCACTCCAGGAACTCCCCTGAGCCTCTCTCTCTCGCATTCCAGGGGCTAAGAAGTCCTAGGGTGGGAACTAGCAGAGAAAGCAGATCCCTCACCCACCAGCGAACAACCACCGGCGAACTCCGCCCCTTCCCACCTTCTCAGTTTTAATTGGCTCAAATTGGCCTCCCCTGGGCACGGATTGGCTCACTGTCCAGGAACCAACCCCCACGCTCTGAGCGGCGTCTGCAAGTGGGTGCTGGTGGCGGTTGCTCCGGCAGCTAGGCGCAGGATTGGTTGGCGCTCCTGTCCTAAACTTTTCCTCCTCGTCCCGCCTTCTTTGCCCCAGAGACCTCTTGATTGGCTGAGCTTCTCCAACTACCTGCGGCGGTAGGAGGGCGGGCACCGGCTCCATGGAGATGAGCACGAAGTCCTCTGGGCGGGGAGCGAGGCCCGACACCCTGCAGGGTGTTGTGCTCAGGGCGACTGGGAAAGGGAGAACCCACAAACTGGTGTGGTGCCCAGGCGGCCCGGCTCCTGACCCGGCTCCAAGATAACGGTGGGCAATAGCTATGCCGCTCTGAACTGCAAGTGTCTCTTGAAGGTCCCTTCCTCCCTCAAAAATGTCAGGATGCCCTTTTGCTTCACTACCCCAGTCTGATCGCTCCAGACTCCTGGCTCAGAAATGGTGGTGTCCTTATACCTGATCATACCGTCCTTAGCCTGATCCCTGTAGTCAATTTTACAATGAAGAGATTAGAGTGCCCTTTTCTGTGTCTGGAGCGGCCTGGGAGGTGCTGATGGAAGGAAGGGAGGGAGTGGGCACAAGGCCCTAAAATTTACCAGCACAGGAGAACAGGAGAATAAAGAGCATGGTTACTTCTTCTTTTTTTTAAGTAGGCTTGATGCCCAACATGGGGCCTGAACTCACGACCCAGAGATCAAGAGTCATACGCTCCACCGACTGAGCCCCAAGAGCATGGTAGCATGTTTTTTTGTTTTGTTTTTTGGGTTTTTGTTTGTTTGTTTTTTGAGTGTGGTTACTTCTGAATAAACCTTTTTTTATTTTTTAATTTTTTTTTAAAGATTTTATTTATTTATTTGAGAGACAGAGAATGAGAGAGATAGAGAGCACGAGAGGGAAGAGGGTCAGAGGGTCAGAGGGAGAGGCAGACTCCCTGCTGAGCAGGGAGCCCGATGCGGGACTCATCCGGGGACTCCAGGATCATGACCTGAGCCGAAGGCAGTCGCTTTAACCAACTGAGCCACCCAGGCGCCCTAAACCTTTTTTTTTTTAAGATAGTATTTCTTTTTTAGAAAGATAGTAGTTTTTTTGTTTTTGTTTTTTAAGATTTTATTTATTTATTTGACAGAGAGCGAGAGCAGGAACACAAGTAGGGGGAGTGGAAGAGGGAGAAGCAGGCTTCCTGCCGAGCAGGGAGCCCGATGTGGGGCTCAATCCCAGGACCCTGGGATCATGACCTGAGCTGAAGGCAGACGCCCAACGACTGAACCACCCAGCCACCCCCTGAATAAATCTTTTGAGGGTACCTAGGCAACCAGCAGAGGAAGGGGTATTAGTTGGGAGTCAGTGGTACCTGCCTCTTCCCTGACCAGGGCAATGTGTTGACAGGATTATCATAGGGGTAACTCAGTGCCCTTCACCCCTACTCGCCCCATCACCCACAATACTAAGTATCTTCACTTTGTTCTGCAGCCAAGCCCTCCAATGAGACCTAACCAGAATTAGGGACATTCATCAACCTTTCATCCTTGTATTTGAGCCGTGTGGGCCATACTGGCCTCAGCTTGAGATCCCATCTTTTCAAGGTATCTTCCAAGCCACACAGTATTGCATAGAAATTAAAATTAATTTAAGCAACATTTCATTTTTTGAAAAATAACTGTATTTTCAAAACCAAAAAAATGTGATGATTAGTGGCATTGTTTTATATTTTCCCAAATTCCTTTAATGTCTGCCTTAATAGAAGACAGATGGATTCTCACATCTGCTGCTTTTTTTTAAGCTACTATGAGATGTTGTCTTGCTTATGTGAAGAAAATGCCTCAGACAGGTATGAGTTCATGGAATTTCATTGGCTATGGTGAGGTCTTTGTATTTTATTCTTAGTGTAATGAGAAGCCATTGATGGGTTTTAAGCAGAG
Organism: Eumetopias jubatus; assembly: GCF_037043125.1. NCBI lineage: Eukaryota > Metazoa > Chordata > Mammalia > Carnivora > Otariidae > Eumetopias > Eumetopias jubatus. The sequence continues at coordinate 9,148,986 of NW_028274819.1, read as the reverse complement.
GAATGTTCTGATATGATTCTAGTTCTTAGAGGCTTATCCTGCCTACTCAGTGGAGAAGGGACTATAGGGGATCAAAGTGAGGCAGGGAGGAGGGTGTGGGTATGGTCCCATAGGAGATGATGGTGCCTTGACAGAGGTAGTGGTGGATGTAGCTGGAGAGAAATGCTGGGTCAATAGAATTTTGCTAAGACGAGGGTAGGAAATAGGGACAAGAAAAAAAAAGAGTCAAAGGTGGCCAAAATTTTTGCATGAGCAGTGGTGTGGCTGATAGAACCATTTTCCTAGAGGGGGGCAATGGGAAATCGAGAGTTCTGCTTCTGACCCTTTAAGTAGAGCTTCCTCTTAGCCAGTTAGACTTGTGAGCCTGAAGATCAAGGGGAATGTCGGGGTTGGAGATACATGTTGGGAATATCATCAGCATATAGATGGTATATTTAAAACCAAAGGACTAGAGAGATTACCCCCTGTACAGTAGAGGGCTGCTGGAGTGGTAACATAGGCTGTTGAGGAAGGTGAAGCAATCCTGTTTCTACAGGTTCAGAAGAGATCAGAATGAAGGTGAGTCAGAGTTTGGGCACAAAGAGTGAGTGCATGCCACACTTCGAAATTGCCATGCTTACTGGACCTAGATTAAAAAAAAAATTTTTTTTTAAAGATTTTATTTATTTATTTGACAGAGAGAGACACAGCGAGAGAGGGAACACAGGCAGGGGGAGTGGGAGAGGGAGAAGCAGGCTTCCGGCTGAGCAGGGAGCCCGATGTGAGGCTCGATCCCAACATCCTGGGATCACGACCTGAGCTGAAGGCAGATGCTTAACCACTGAGCCACCCAGGTGCCCCCCGCTATTTTTTTTGTTTGTTTGTTTAAGTAACTCTATGCCCAACGTGGTAAGGCTTCAACTCATGATCTTGAGATCAAGAGTCACATGCTCTACTGACTGAGCCTGCCAGGCACCCCTGAAATTTCTTGTTTTAGCTTTAAATTTCCCACATTGGGTGTAGAGGTTACTTAAAATAAACTGTTAGTAAATAAATAAATTAATAAATACCAAAAGAAATTTCATACTTATAGTAGCAACTTTCCCCCAAGAAAAAAACTTGAAAAGCTTTGCTACTGTGTCTGTGTATTAATAGAAGTCAGATAAACATCTACCATTTATTTAGCATTTGTTAAGTGCTAACAGTGTGCTAAAGATATAATCTCTAATTCCATAAAAGCCTTCTTTCTTAGACAGAAATGACACCTTCAGCTTGGTTAAGTAACTTGGCCAAGGTCACACAGCTAATAAAAGGCAGAGCTAAGATTGAATTTAAGTCTATCTTCAAAACCATAGCGCTAACCATCCTGTAGATCTATCTTCCTAGAGAGTCAGCAGGTGGTTTTCAGGGTTGTTGTTGTACCAATGGCCGTAGGATTTAGACTTGGTTATCCTACTGTTGGAAGAATTGGAGGCACAGAGGGAGGAGCCCAGAACCCGGAAGAGGGGCAGCTGAGATGGATGATTTTGCTCAGAGATTGCCCTCCAGCAGGATCAGCTGCTTCTGTTTGTCTTTAGGAAACAGGTGACAGACATCACAAGGGCTCCTCTCTAAAAAGAGATATAGCAAAAGATAACTGAATCCTCCAATAGACTTTCTCTGTATGCCAAATCTCAGTATAGCTGATTGGTAGCCATTGCTGTTTTCTCTTCTATCCTAGCTTGTCTCTCTCTGATCCTGAAGCTTTGGAAGCAAGGGGATCAGGGCTTGGGGAAAATTTGTCATGGCCAACTGATGCCTGGGGAGCTCAGAGACAGACCACGTTCAGCCAGTCTGCTGACAAAACCCAAAGGCAGAGAAACAAGTGGTGGTGAAACAAGAAAGGAGTTTATTTCAGGGTGGCCAACAGTGGGGAAGACAGTGGATTAGCGTCTCAAAGACTGTCTCCAAAGTGCTGATACTTCCACGTTCATGTAAGGAAAATGCAGGGCAAAGGTAGGTGGGTACGTGCAGGTAGGCGGAGAAGGTCAAATGGATCATTGTCTTGCAGGCAATCATCAGTGGGGTTTTGCTAGCTCAGTACAGTCCTTATTGCTTGAGGGGATAGTTTGGTTTCCATCAAGGGATGCTTTGCCCTCAAGGTCTTCTGCACGAGCCAAGAGACAAGCTGGAATGAAGAACCCAACTAGAAAGTTTGAGGTCAAAATGGAGGCAGCCAAAGCCCTCTTTTACCCTGGGAAGCCATTGGGTTCCAAAAAGGAGAGACATAATTAGACTTGAGTTTTGAATACATCACTCTTGGCAAATAAGCACATAAAAAGATGGTCAACATTGGGCGCCTGGGTGGCTCAGTCAGTTAAGCGTCTGCCTTCGGCTCAGGTCACGATCCCAGAGTCCTGGGATCGAGCCCCACATCGGGCTCCCTGCTCTGCGGGAAGCCTCCTTCTCCCTCTCCCACTCCCCCTGCTTGTGTTCCCTCTCTCGCTGTCTCTCACTGTCAAAATAAATAAATAAAATCTTTAAAAAGAAAAAAGATGGTCAACATCATTAGTCATTAGGGAAGTGAAAATTAAAACCACAATGAGATACTACTACACATTTACTAGAATAGCTAAATAAACAACTCCTGCTGACAATACAAAGTGCTGGTGAGGATATTAGAGCAACTGGAATTCTTATACCTGCATATGCAATTATAATATTTTACCATACCACACAGGCACAATAGATGTAAATAAACTCAAGAGCATTGATAACAGTAAACTGTGGTAAAATTTTGACTAGGAAGAGATGAGGGTTTTTTTTAAGATTTTATTTTACTCTTTTAAGAAATCTCTCTACCCAACAAGGGGCTTGAACTCACAACCCCAAGATCAAGAATCATATGCTCTACCAACTGAACCAGCCAGGCACCCCAGGAAGTGATGAGTAATAAGTATCTATTAATAATTTTGACTCTAATTACAATGTCTGTTCCCCCCCCCACCACCACACACACACACACATCAAGTAATTCTCAGACACCAGCTGAGTGTCCTACAATTCAATTCTGAAACCATCTCCCTGGAGATGTTGGGTTTCACAGGTTAAGGGCTCAGTCCTATAAGAACGCTCCCTGCCCCCCCACCCCCTTTTAGATGCCAATTGAAAGTCCAGGTTGTCACCTGTGCTTCTCACCTACTGGCTATAGATTGGAAGTTCCAAAGACTCCTTCTTGGGTTTAGTTAATTTGCTAGAGTGGTTCATGGAGCACAAAGACATTTCACTTGCTAGATTACTGGTTTATTATAAAAGGATGTATAACTCAGGAATAGCTAAGTGAAGGGATGCATAGGGCAAGGTATGGGAAAAGGGTGTGGAACTTCTATGCTCTCTCTTACAGTGCTACTCTCCCAGTGTCTCCAAGGTATTCACCAACCTAGAGGCTCTCTGAACCCCATCCTTTTCGGTTTCTATGGAGGCTTCATTACACACACACAATTGATGAAATCGTTGGCCAAAGGTCAAGGATTCAACCTCCAGCCCTCTCCCTACCCTGGAGGTCAGGAGGTTGAGACCGAAAGATCCAACCCTCGAATCTTGAGGTTGGTTCCCCCAGCAAACGGTCCCTGTTATTAGGTGATTTTCAAATGTCACCTCATTAACATAAACTCAGGTTTGAAAGGGGTTTGTTATGAATATCAAGACACCTTTAACACCGTTATCACTTAGGAAATTTTGAGGGTTTTAGGAGCTCTGTGCCAAGAACAGAGAAGACCAAATATATATTTCTTATTATAAATCACAATATCACAATAACCTTCGTGGGTTTTTTTTCCTAACTTTTTATTATGAACAATGTCAAACACACAAAACTAGAAGGAAACATATAAGAAACCATTATTACCCATCATCCGGCTTCAGCAATTACAAATGTATTGCCAAACTTGTTTCGTCTGTACCTCTCATGTGGGCAACAAAGACAGAAGGACATGTAGATAAAATTAAACATCCTTATAACCGGCAGCCCGTTGACAAATACTTGAAATAGGCGGATTATAACATTCCTCCAGGATCCTGAGTCTTCTTTAGCATATGGAAGTCCTTTTAGAATTTCCCTTATCTTTATGTCCCCCCCAACCCCAAGGTATATGATCTGTTGTTCCTCACATTCCCCGGGCAGCAGGGAGCAGTGGGGCTCCATCCACAGCAGCTCTTTCTGCCCAGGGGTCCTGTCCCGGTACTTTATTAATAAAACCACCTTTTTTGCACCAAAGACGACCCAAGAATTCTTTCTTGGCCATCAGCACCGGACCCCACCAACCTCACCGACATCCCAAAAAAAGCAAAAAGCAAAAAACTACCTCACCTCTGCCTTTGTTTTTTAAGTTTATATATATTTTTAAAATAGTATGAGAGAGAGTGAGCGGGAGGGACAGAGAGAGAGGGAGAGAGAATCTCAAGCAGACTCCATATTAGCAGGAGCCCGACGGGGGGCTCCATCTCACAACCCTGAGATCACGACCTGAGCTGAATGAAAGCAAGAGTTGGACATTTTAACCAACTGCGCCACCCAGGCACCCCTGCCTTTGTTTTTTTCAGTATAATTAATTTAATCGTAAGTTATAATAATAGCATTAAATGTTTGATAGAGGCTGTATTTAACAGCTGGCTTGTAAAATTCCTGAAGTACTAACAACTGGCTAGGGGCACTTGGCTGGCTCAGTCGGTAGAGCATGCAACTCAATCTTGGGGTTGTAAGTTCGAGCCCCACGCGGGTGTAGAAATTATTTAAATAAAATTAGGGACACCTGGGTGACTCAGTCGTTAAGTGTCTGCCTTTGGCTCAGGTCATGATCCCAGGGTCCTGGGATCAAGCCCTGCATCGGGCTCCCTGCTCAGCAGGAAGCCTGCTTCTCCCTCTCCCACTCTCCCGGCTGCTCCCCCTGCTTGTGTTCTCTCTTTCTCTCCCTCTCTCTCTGTCAAATAAATAAAAATCTTAAAAAAAAAAAAAACCTAAAATAAAATTAAATTAAGGGGCACCTGGTTGGCTCAGTCAGTTAAGCGTCTGACTTATTTTTTAAGATTTTATTTATTCATTTGAGAGAGAGAGAGAGAGATCACAAGCAGGAGGAGAGGCAGAGGAAGAGGGAGAAGACTCCTCGCTGAGCTGGGACCCCGACGTGGGGCTCGATCCCAGGATCTGGAGACCATGACCCGAACTGAAGGCAGATGCTTAACCATCTGAGCCACCCAGGCACCCCATAAGCGTCTGACTCTTGATTTCAGCTCCAGTTGTGATCTCAGGGTTGTGGGATTGAGCCTCACCTTGGGCTCTGGTCTGGAAGTGGAATCTGCTTAGGACTCTCTCTCCCTCTCTCTCTGTGTCCCCCTACTACTTACCCAACACGTGCACTCTCTCTCTCTCAAAAAAAAAAAAAAAAAAAAGGCTCAGAAGCGATAAGGGAGTATCCAAGGTTTTGGACTTTAATCATTTCATCCCTCTTGCAAGGAGCTTCCTAACTCCCAGCGTCAAAATAACCAATGTCTCCCATTTCACCCTGGGGACCAAGTGCTTATTAGAGCTGGTCTGGGAAGGCTGTATACCAGGATTTTAGCAATTCCACCAGCAGTCAAAGTGAAGCCTGGATCCACCATTCCAGAGTCAAACCCTGGTCAAACCCTGGTCCCCAATGGGGCCTAACAACAAGAAACCAAAAATCCCTCTGTGAACCCAGAGAGGACTCAAGCTAGTCTTGAAGTGACAAGACACAGGTTAAGTCTTTTTCCTTTTGGCTGCCCTCTCCTCACAGCATGTGGGGAGTTCACGAAGACATCCTCTATCTCTCGCCGGACCCCTGGCTGTACTCAAGTCTTTTATTGTGCACTGGGCCTTGCCTCCTAAATGCCCTAACCCACTTCATATTTTCCAGAAGGTCAAACCAGACACTTGCAGGGGACCCCTTGATAGATCTGGATGAGAGGAACCCTGACTGCCGCCCCATCCACGTCCCTGACCAGCAGGAAATAGCTATGGTGGGTCGTTGGCCTTTTTCCCTAAGAGCAGTTAGGGTTACCTCTTCAGACGGGGGATAATGAAGGATAATTGGAAGAAAGGCAGGTGGGACAAGGCCCTCCCCCCCCCCCGCGCCCTAAGAGGAAACCACCCTTAAAACACCCTTTTACACCACCCTGGAAGGAGCCCTCCACCCTTTCCCATATGACAAAAACCCAATTGGATGACAGGCTCAGGGAGGGTTCATCAGATGAAAACAGCCCGCCAACAAGCCCATGAAAACCCCTAGACTTAGAAATTCCAGTGGCGGGCGCCTGGGTTGCTCAGTTGGTTAAGCGACTGCCTTCGGCTCAGGTCGTGATCCTGGAGCCCCGGGATTGAGTCCCGCATCGGGCTCCCTGCTCAGCAGGGAGTCTGCTTCTCCCTCTGTGACCCTCTTCCCTCTCGTGCTCTCTATCTCTCATTCTCTCTCTCTCTAATAAATAAATAAAATCTTAAAAAAAAAAAAAAGAAATTCCAGTGGCGACCCCTTTAGGTCCCCTCCCTCCTTGGAAACTTTGTACTGTCACTTTGCTATAGCTCAATAAACCTTGTTTTGCTGCCCACCAAAAAAAAAAAAGGCTCTTGTAGTTGGTTCCAGCACCCCCCTGTCCTTAAGTTTGCCTTTGAGGGGTCCACAATAGACAAACTATGGAGAGAGCCCAGATGTCCATTGACAGATGAATGGATAAAGAAGATGTGGTGTATATATACACAATGGAATACTACTTAGCCATCGGAAAATGAAATCTTGCCATTGCAACACGATGTAGATGGAATTAGAGGGTATTATGCTAAGCGAAATAAGTCAGAGAAAGATAATTATATCACTCATGTGGAATTTAAGAAACAAAACAGAAGATCATAGGGGAAGAGAGGAAACAATAAAACAAGACAAAATCAGACAGGGAGACAAACCAAAACTCTTTTAACTCTAGGAAACAGGGTTGCTGAAGGGGAGGTGGGTGGGGGGGTTGGGGTTACTTGGGTGACAGGCATTACGGAGGGCACGTGATGTAATGAGTACTGGGTGTTATATAACACTGATGAGTCACTGACCTCTACCTCTTGAAACCAATAATACACTATATGTTAATTAATTGGATTTAAATAGAAAGGAAAACAAAAACAAAAGTTGCCTTTGAGGGGAGGCTGGCTGGAAAAGAAGAGAAATTAAGAGAAACTGAGGCCCATTCATCTGCTTCCTTGCCTGATCCTCCAAAGGGGATCCCCATGGAGTCTGAGTGGGAGACTGGTGGGCTCAAACATTCTAGGAAATGGGCAGTGTCAATGGCAACTGGTGTGTGACAGCTCTGAGGAAGCAGATGTCTCTGTTCTTGAAGGAGGGTGGGTCAGGCTCTTTCATTTACAACATAAAAAAACTTAGGCAACTGGGAGTTTGCTCAAGGCCACAGTATTGTCCTGGCTCTAGAAACTGCTGCCCTTGCTAAGCCTTTCTCTTGGGTCTGTGTCTCATGGTTTCTGCCTCTTTCTGTACCACCGTTTTATCAGTCAGGGTCTCAGCAGGGAACAGACTGTACGCTCACTCTGGTTAATTGAGGTGAGTTTAATAAAGGGACTGTTTACAAAAAAGTGGGCAGAGTTGAAGGAACAGACAAAGGCTCATCAATTCTCTAAGCCCCTGGTGTGTGTGTTGGGGGGAGTGGAAAGGGGGACCAGGAAGGAGAAGTGCAGTGACCTGGTTTCTCACACGGGGTGGGAGCGCTGCCTTCTGGGCTCTGATTTTGGTTGCTTCATCTCCTAACTACCTGCGGGCAAGAAGTGGGTACTCCATGTTTGTTGAACGAATCCTGCATGAAAATCTGGGATGCCCAAATATGCAAGAGTCTTGGGGTCAGACACGGTGAATTTGAATCCCGCCCCTGAGTAATCCTCAAGTGACCTCAACCCTCTGAGCCTGGGCCCTCATTGGTAAAGCTTGCCTGGTGGGGTTGCTGGAAAAAGACAGCTACTTCCTATGCTTAACTATGTGAAAGCAGTCTTCCGATATTTGCTATACGAATGCACTCTGCTAAAGCGCTTTATTCCTGTTGTCTTTCATTAGCTAACTAATTCCATTTAAAAGTACTTATTTGGGATGCCTGGGTGGCTCAGTCTGTTAAGCCTCTGCCTTCAGCTCAGGTCATGATCCCAGGGTCGTGGGATGGAGTCCCACATCAGGCTCGTTGCTCAGCGGGGAGCCTACTTCTCTCTCTGCCTGACGCTCCCCATGCTTGTGCTCTCTCTCTCTCTCTCTCTCATAAATAAACAAATAAAAATTTTTAATTCTTTTTTTAAAACTTTATTTATTTGAGAGAGAGAATGAAAGAGAGAGAGAGAGAATGAAAGAGAGAGAGAGAGAGAGCATGAGAGGGGGGAGGGTCAGAGGGAGAAGCAGACTCCCCGCTCAGCAGGGAGCCCGATGTGGGACTCGATCCCGGGACTCCAGGATTACCTGAGCCGAAGGCAGTCGCTTAACCAGCTGAGCCACCCAGGTGCCCACAAATGAAAATTTTTAAAAAGTACTTATCTTTTGAGCATCCATTCTAGGCCAGGCACTGTTAAAAGAGTCTGGAGGTTGGACCCCCCGTGGGCGTGGCACAAGTGGGCGGGGCTCACGGATTTCCCGCCCACGACAGCGAGCCCCAGTTGGGTCTGCGGAGGGCGCAGAGTCCCGCCCACTTCGCGGGGGCAGGCCCGGAAGCAGGGTTGGGGAGGCTGTGTGTGTTTCCGGTTTGGCCGGAGGCCCGGCTGCCGATGCCCCCGTGGATCCCGCTGCTGTCGGGTCCCTGCTGGGAAGATGTTCTATCACGTAAGCGGAGCACGGGGCGGCGGCGAGGGCAGGGTTGAGAGGAGGAGCGAAGCGGGGCCCCGGGACGAGGAGTTGCTGTTGGCCCCGTGTCCCTACCGCGCCTTGCTTGGTCTCCACTCCACTTTCCCCGCAGATCTCCTTGGAGCACGAGATCCTGCTGCACCCGCGCTACTTCGGCCCCAACCTGCTCAACACGGTAAAGCAGAAGCTTTTCACCGAGGTGGAGGGGACCTGCACCGGCAAGTGAGTGCCGCGCGCTTCGAGGCGCCCGATGCTTGCAGCCTCTCCCCAACTCCTGCTCGTCCCGCAAGGACCTGCCACCTACCCTGGGGAACCCTCCCACCCTCTGAGCACCCCACGCAGTCACTTGCTTCCTGCCTTCGGTTCCCGCGGCGCCCTCGGCAAAGCTGGATCGCAAGACTGCTTTACTTTAGCAGAGCTTGGTCGTTCATTTACTCCGCAAACATTTCTAAAGTTCCTGCTGTGTGCCAGGTTCTGTGTTGGGCCCTGGGAACAATGCAGGGAACGAGATAGAATGAGGCCAGCTCTCGTGGGCCTCACAGCCTAATCATTGTTCCTGTGTCTGTTCTCCCTCTGTTATTCTTCTGGTTTTTTCCATCCCACATGACTGGCATGGCATATCTCTGGGCTCTGCGCACAGCGGCCTCTCACATGGTGATGTGAATGAGCTCGGATGAGCCCGGGGCTATGGAGCACATGGGCCTCCCACATCCGAATAAGCACAGGCAGGGGCGCCTGGGTGGCTCAGTAGGTCAGGTGTCTGACTTCAGCTCAGGTTCTGATCTCAGGGTCCTGGAACTGAGTTGCATGTGGGGCTCCACGCTCAACGGGGGGGGTCTCTTCCTCCCTCTCCTCCTACCCCTGCTCGTGCTCTGAAAAAAATAAAAAATAAAATCTTAAAAAAAAACCAAAAAACAAAAAAACACATGCAAGTTCCTGAGCCTCATCTCATCCCGACAGAATCAAGACTGGGCACAGACCTGGGAATCTGTGTTTTAGTCAGTTCCTCTTCGGTGATTCCGAGGCATGCCCAAGATTGAGGTCTCTTGGCTCAAGGACTGCAGCCTCCTTGGACATTTATTATGAAATTATGAGAGCAGCATTTGGCATTGTAGATACTGATTGGTGTCCTGTCTTCTCTCAGGCATTAAATTCTGGGGGCAGGGGTGCCATCTCCTGCCCTTTGTGCTGTCCCCTAATACCCATGCTCACTGTCTTGTTGCAGATGGTTTTAGAGGCTCTTGCCCGCACAGTGCCTTTCTTTTTCCCATCCTCCTTACAGGTACGGCTTTGTAATTGCTGTCACCACCATTGACAATATTGGTGCTGGTGTGATCCAGCCAGGCCGAGGCTTTGTCCTTTATCCGGTTAAGTACAAGGCCATTGTTTTCCGGCCCTTTAAAGGGGAGGTCGTGGATGCTGTCGTCACTCAAGTCAACAAGGTGAGACCATACATAGCGGAGGCAGTTGGGTGGCTGCTCAGGAGATGGGGGATGGGTCCCGCCTGCTCTTGCTAACTCTGTGTCCTTGGCTAAGACACTTTGTACTTGGGTTTCCTCACCTGTCAAATGGTACATCGCCTCTGCTGCCTCCCTCGGGGTCATGGAAGTCAGTGTGAGTGGTCGGCAATAGCAGCCTCCATGCATTGAGTACTTACCGTGGGCCAGGTGTGGTGCAAAACCTCATGACGACTGAGGTGGGTGCTTTTCATCCCTTCTTATAGAAGCTTACGCTTGGAGAAGTTAAGTCTACTGGCCAAGGTCATGTGATCAACAAGTGTTCAAATTGTGAATGGATAGGTCCCAAGCCTTGGCCCCTGATTGCACTGACTTTGCTTCACTTAAAATGAAATCTTGGCAGAAGAGAGACGTGAAAGCAAATGATCCGACTCAGTGGTTTCAAAACATGGAGAATATTTTTGGGAATCACATAAAGTTGGGAAGCTTGGAAGAGTTGGGGGATAAAAGACAAAGCAGAGTTATTCATTGTCCCCCTAGGTTGGGCTCTTCACAGAAATTGGACCTATGTCCTGCTTCATCTCTCGACATGTAAGTCTGGGCGTGCCGGGTGCTGAGGGGAGGCGCCGCTCACGACCACCCCTGGGAGCACCCGTGTAAAGCGCTGACCCCGTCTTGCTTTCCTTTCAGTCCATCCCGTCAGAGATGGAGTTTGACCCCAACTCCAACCCACCGTGTTACAAGACAATGGACGAGGTGAGTGGGGAAGACCGTGAGAGCGGGAGGAATGAGCCCTCCCAGGGCTTTCTGGCTTGGGGGCTATCTGCGTATTCTGTTCCCTCTTCCCCAGGACATTGTGATTCAGCAGGATGATGAGATCCGCTTGAAGATTGTGGGGACTCGTGTGGACAAGAATGACATTGTGAGTCTCTTGCCTGCCTTCCTGCCTGTACCAGGCAGAGCTGGGAGCTGTTGATTTCTTACCACCCAGGGTTCCTGGGGATTTTGTGCTCTTCTGCCAGGAGGAGGGGATGGGTAGGCAGAAGGCCCGGGGCTACGGGTTAGAGGCTAGTTCTGTGCTTGCTCAGGCTTTATTTCCTTTCTACCTTCCCTCCTGCAGTTTGCCATTGGCTCTCTGATGGACGATTACTTGGGTGAGTGCCTGATCATGCATCCAGGGTTGTTACCTGGAGAAGGGGTGTGTGGAGGCAGGGGGCAGATGTGGGACTTAATGGCCAAGTCTCAGATGAAGAAAACTCTCATGACTGTCTGCTTGGAAGATCCAGGACATGTGCCTCCTGGGATGGGGGATGCCTGGTGATGGCTGCCCCAAGCTCTGAGCCTAACTGATGTGCTTTTCCTGTTCTCTGCAGGGCTTGTGAGCTGAGCGCCGGGGCCCCCTGCTCTGTTTGGCCCTTATGTAGGAGATGTGATGGTCACGGTCCTCATGTTGTCCAGAGGCCTAGTCTGGCTGCTGTAGGGAGGCAAAGAAGGTTCATTATCCCCGGAAAACGTCTGGTTCTTCTTGCTGCTTAGCAGCCACCCCCTCCCCAGATTTTCGACTGTGCATTCTAACCATAAAAGGTCCTTTTTCTCATGGAAGTGTTACCTCCTTTCTTTGGTAAGAACAACTCTTTCTTAGAAAGGGCTGGAGGCCAGTTGCTTGCTAGCCTCTCTTTTGGTGGCCTCATGCCTCAAGTAGCCTCAGCGACCCAGGAGATCTGACTAGACCCTTCTTCAGAGGGCTAAAGTTGACCTCGTTGAAGGGAAGCCACCAGTGTTAGGTCTTTGGCTTCCAGCAAATGATTCTGCCTTTAGAGCCATTCCGAGTCCCCATCTATTTTCAGAGTATTCGCCCTTCCCTCCCCCTTAAACATAACCAAGGGTATAGCTGGGCACGAGGGGAGACAAGATGGTTGGGTAGGGAGAGGCAGACAAGAGGATAGTAATGACCCAGACTGTGGCGTCCCAATGTAGCCCTTCCTAGAATGGCTCCACAAACAACAGAAGCCTTCATGTGCTCATCAGTCCCTAAGCTGAACTGAAAATGTGAGCAGCCTCAAAATGTCCTTAGGGTGACACGGCCAAAATCCATGAAATGAACATAAGACTAAACAACCGTGCTTCCGTCCCTCACAGTACGCTCACGCTGCTTTTGTAATGCAGTCTGTCTGTCTTGGAATGCCCTCTCCCAGCCTGTCTGCTTGTTTCCTGCTTATCTAGCAAATCTCAATCATTCTCCTCCTCTTTTTTTTTTTAATATCTATTTATTTATTTAAAGATTTTATTTGTTTATTTTACAGAGAGAGAGAGAGAGAGCACAGGAAGGCAGAGAGGCAGGCAGAGGGAGAGGGAGAAGCAGGCTCCCCGCTGAGCTGGGAGCCCGATGCGGGGCTCGATCCCAGGACCCTGGGATCATGACCTGAGCCGAAGGCAGCGGCTTGACCGACTGAGCCACCCAGGCGTCCCACTCCTCCTTTCCTCCCCCTCCCCCCCTCCTTTTTCAGCAGAGCTGTGCTGTAGAAAGCGTGGTATTTGGGTTGAAGCAGAACTGGGTTTCAGTCCTAGCTGGGCGACCTTATGTTTTCTCATTATGAAATGGGCATACAACCCTCTTTGAAGATTTTATTTTTACTTATTTGTCAGAGAGAGAAAGAGAGCACAAGCAGGGGGAGCGGCAGGCAGAGGGAGAAACAGGCTCCCCGCTGAGCAGGGAGCCCGATGTGGGACTCGATCCCAGGACCCTGGGATCATGACCTGAGCCCAAGGCAGACGCTTAACAGACTGAGGCACCCAGGTGTCCCCATACAACCCTCTTTGGATGGTTGCTGCTAGTGTGAGCTCACATGTGCAGGTGGCTTGCATAGAGCCTGGCCCATGATAGGCCCTCAACTGTTAATTGTGATTATTGTGATATAGTGCATATAAAGCAGTGATTATCAGCTGGGGTGATTTTGCCCCCAGGGGACATTTGGCAATGATGTTTTTGGGTTGTGACAACGGTGGATGGTATTGCCTTCTAGCGGGTAGAGGCCAGGGATGCTACTAAACATCCTACAATGTATAGGACAGTGCACCCCCCCACCCCCAACAAAGAATTATCTGGTATGTTCGCCTCAGTGCCGGCCACCGGGACCTGTGGGGGAAGGGACAGGGCTTTGGGGACCCAGAGGGCAATGAAGACTTGTTGCCCCAGTGCAGCACTCAGGCCCAACTCCCTCCTGTCTAATTCCTACCTTTCCATTTCCCCTCCTGTGAGCCCGTGCTGCTTTAGGGCCCCACCTCTATATGGACTGTTTGTGGCAAGCCTCTGTGCCTTATCCATGCTGTTCCCTCTGCCTGGAACACCCTTCCAGCTTGCTTTTTTTTTTTCTTTTTTGGCCAGGTTCACCTTACTAACTGTTCCCAGCTCTGCCCAAGCATTTGCTGCTTCCAGGAAGCCTTCCTGAAGCCCACTTGATCCCCACTGCCCACCTGGGTGCCCCCAGCACCCTGTGCTTCCCCAGAGGACAGAACTCCCTCAGTGTGTCCATCCCCCCCACCACCTGGGAGCTCGGCTCCCAGCCCAGCCCAGGCCCAGGTGCGTGCTCGCTAAATGTCTGAACAGATCCTAAGCCTTTGTCTTGCACCCCAAGGAAGCACCACCAATGTCCCGTGTGGCCAAGAGGGGCCAAGGGCCCTGGGCCCCAGTCTGTGTCAGAACTCCCCCCAGGACGAGGACCCAGCCTCCCTCCACTTGCTCCCTCCCTGCCCCCTCTCTCTCTCCAGTTCCCCACCCCCAGGCTCCCCCGGCCCAGCCACCAGCTGGGCACCCTAGCGGGCAGGACTGCAGACCCAGCCCCTGAGCCAGCTTCCCACACGGCCTCACTCCTGCCCGGCTTCCATACGATGCAGTTCTGGGGACATTCTCATTTGAATAAAAAGGCTTCTGCTGCTAAAAGATAAACTTTCCAAAACTGGAAACATAGACCTAAGAATAAAGTTCAGATTGCATAATAATAAAAAAAAGAATTATCTGGTCCCAAATGTCAATCATGCCAAACAGACGCTGATATGAAACATCCAGAATAGTGGCTGGAACATGGTAAGAAAATGGCACTTGAATGTGGTTTCCTTCTCCTTGCCTTCACCACTCCTGGACAGATAGATCGAGGCTTTTCCATTCATACCTTAACAGTGTGTCACAAAATACGGTTTTGTTACTGTCTCCCGTTTCTTTTTTTTAACCTTTTTCTTTCTTTTTTTAAGATTTTTATTTATTTGGGGCACCTGGGTGGCTCAGTCAGTTAAGCGTCCCAGGGTTCTGGGATCGAGCTCCACATTGGGCTCCTTGCTCGGCGGGGAGCCTGCTTTTCCCCTGCCTGCCGCTCCCCCTGCTTGTGTTCCTGCTCTCTGTCTCTCTGTCTCTCTCTCTTGCTCTACGTCAAATAAATAAAAGATTTTTATTTATTTATTTGACAGAGAGCACAAATGGGGAGAAGCCCCATCTCATGACCCTGAGATCACAACCTGAGCTGACACCGAGAGTGGGACGCTTAACTGATTGTGCCACCCAGGCGCCCCTAACCTCTTTTAAGTAATCTCTACGCCCAACATGGGGCTTGAACTCAATGACCCTGAGATCAAGAGTCGCCTGCTCTACGGACTGAGCCAGCCAGGCGCCCCTCATTTTTCATTATGTAAAGTTTGTTATTTTATTGAGATAATTGTAGATTCACACGCATCCCTTTCATTTTTTTAATCGCCGGCTCTTGGCACTGGGCCAGGTTTTCGAAGTTTGTTGCATTGGGGACAGTTTCTGGGCTGGATTTGCAATGAATTTTTCCCACGAAAACCACATTATAGTTGTGCTACCACTTGGTGGTACTCTGAGTTGATCACCTGGGTTGTAGGGACTTCCCCTAAGCTGTAAACACCCCATGTATGGTATGTCACCGAGAGCAAAATTCCTTCCAAGTTCTCAGATGGAACACTCATCTGTAAATTGTGTGTGGGATAACCTGGAAGTAACACCAGGCCTAGAAAGGAAGCAACTGATGGACGGAAGCAGCTCGTGGAACATGAGCACGTGGGTGGTGGTGAGGATGTGGGGTGTGGCACCCACTAAGAGGGCAGGCGCTGTGGGGGGAAGGGATCACATACGGATGGCCTGGAGATGGTTTGTAACTGAAAGTTACGGCCTCTTACAAAGGTCGCAGGTAACAGGAGTATCTGCCTGCTAATGCTAAATCTTTTACACACGTTACTGGATAGTTCACAACAGTCAGTAGGTTCTGTTAGCCCACTTGACAGTTGATAAAACAGGTTAGACACCTAAACTAGAATGCCTAAAGTCACACAGCTAGTGAGTGGTAGAGCTTTGGTTTTGTTTTTAAACTCAATCTGGCTCCAAAGCCATCATTAGCTCTTTTTGCCTGGCACTAGGTGGCTGGAGAGTGAGTGGGACCCACTTTTATCTGTGGCCATGTGGGTCTCACTACTGCTTCCCTTGGCCCCTGCCTCCACCCGAGGTTGGGAGCAGATGGGCCCCAGATAGCTTGAATTCAGTTTCACTGTATTGCACAGGCTCCAGGGCCTTCCCCCATTGTCTCCTGCTTCCAAGGTTGCCAATGGCTGTCCAGACTAATAACACCTCAGCAAGGAGATCTGACAGCAGCCCAGATCTTGCTAAGCTGACCTCAGACTCAAGACCTCGGGGGAGCCCCCACCCCTTCCCTTATGCAGAGGTGGGCCGACACTCCAGTGTTCAAGCACAGTACTAAAAACTACTCCGAATGTCATTCTGAATATAACTGGAAGAGACTCAGCAGGGTCATAGTCTCCTTAGGTGGTGTTGCCATGACAACCCAGCCACATCCATCTGGCTTTCCCAGCCTGGGAGGATCTTCTTTTCTAGAGGCAGCAGCTTCTAACCTTGAGAGGGACGAAGGGCGAGGATGTGTACATTCGTGCTCCCCCGCGTAATACTCCTTTCTATAATGAATAGCCCATTGCAAACTACCTCATCTTGGATGAACATAATGGAATTAATTCACTGTCTGCCTCTTGTGTGAAAGAAGGTTCAACCACAACTCTGCCAAGTGCTTTCACAGACATTATCTCATTTAATCTACGGAATCCCGTGAGGTGGGTATTATGACCTCATTTTGTAGTTGGGCGAAAATGTGGTTAGGTAATTTGCTCCAAACTGGTGGCAGAATTTGAACCCAGGTTGGTCTGACTCCAAATGCCATCCTTAACTCACTAAATCCACTTGGTTCTGAATTGAGAACTGCCCAAGTTCGGGAAAGTGTGTGCACGTAAAATGGTCAAGGAAGTCTGCGAGGCAGATGAGGGGTTATATTTCGCTTACTGAACAAGAATGAGAAAGGTAGGAGGTAGGGTGTCAGAATGAGCACGGCCCTGGAGTCTGCAGCTTGCACGTGAGTTTGGGCCAGTGGGAAGACCCTTTTGTCCGAAGAGAATACCCACTAGGAGCTCCATGCATCCGGCGGAAAAGAGAAGTGCAGGTGATGCTGGAGAGGTAAGCTGAGCCCCACCAAGGGGGCAAAGAAAACTTTGATTAGACATCAAAGTTTAAAGCTTTGCTGCAGTCGCGTAAACGCAAATGCCCGGAAACTCAGGAGCAGACAAGACCAAGGGAATAAGGACGCTTTCTTTGACAACACGCTTTTCAAACAGACGCCAAACCATAGGTACCTACCTACTCGCAAAACTCTCAAGAGCTGTTGCTTTAAGAAGCCCGACTCCTCGGCGTCACGTGACCCCCATCGCGCCCAGATGCTTTTCAGCCCCTTCGCAGAGGCCAATCGCTTGGCCGGAAGCCCCCGGGAGGGCGGGAACTTCGCAAAGCGCTCGCCGATTGGCTGTGCTCTTGGAGGGTGGGGCCTGGGCTCAGAGAGAGGGAATTAGGGTGAGCAGGGTAAGTGGGAGCTGCCTCCGCCGCCGCCGCCTCCACCGCTGTCTCGGTAGCCGCCTTCGCTGCGCCGGAGCCCTCAGGTGAGCAGGCCCGAGCAGGCCCGAGGACTCTCCGTCCCGCTGTGGGCCGCGTACTCACTGGTCTTGGGGCCGACTCCGCTGGGGGCCCGCCCCCTTCGCTGACCACGTGACCCAAGTTCGGTAACCCCTGACCTCCTCCACCCCACCCCGCCACTTCTGGATCTGGGATGAAGCGAGGCGTGGTGGGAGGATGCGCACCCTCGAGGCCGGTGGCGGTCAGTTCCCACGCTCTTTACCAGCGTGGCTAGTGGCTGAGGGTGCAGGGAGGAGGTTGAGGAGGGGGGAGACCTTGGTCAGAGCCCGGACTTTGTGGGTCTTCATGTGGGCACACAGTAAGGAAACTCCCTCCGCGCTTTCCGCGTGGGCAGGACTTCATGCTCCCATTTTACAGACGGGGAAACAGAAACTTCAGAATTATCCATTGGCGGGTCTCCAGCGCCAAGTCTCCGGGCTGGGAATCTAGGCCTTGTTCCCCACACAGCCCGCCACTCCTGATGATTAGGAACCAGAGTTGAGCCCTTGCTCCTTAGTGCTCGCTGGGTGATCTTGGACAAGTCACTGAACGTTTAACCTCTCTGAGCTTTGATTTCCTTGGCTGTGAAATAGACGCAGTACTTACATAATGCCTATCTCATTGTTAATGAGGATAGAATGAAGTACAAGCCATATAAAGCACTTAGCTCTGTGCCTGAGGCGTTGCATGTCCTTAGAAAAAAATAGCTATTCTTTATTCGTTTTTGCAGCAAGTGTTCATTGAGGGCGTATTATGTGCTGACACTGTGCCCGACGCTGGGGATGCAAAGGTGAGCAAACAGGCATGATCCTAGCTGGTGTGGAGCTTACAGACTAGTGGGGAGGTAGGTGTTAATCACAAAGTTACACAGATATATAATTACAAGCTGTGATAACTGCTTTGAAGGCAAAGTACCAGGACACTGTGGAGGTCTGAGAAGACTTCCCTGAGCAAGTGACATTTGAACTGAGATCTGAAGGAGCCACTAGGAGTCCATTAGACAAAGAGATTGGGGGTAGAGGAAGAGGGGAGTGTTTCAAGTAGAGCAAACAGTGTATGAACGTCCTGATGGCAGGTGTTTTGGGGGAAGTGGAAAGAGGCCACGGTGGGAATGCAGAACACAAGAGGGAAAGAGGTGTTGCAGAAGTCAGTGGACATGCACGACCTGGGAACCAGGTTTGTTCTTTATTCCAGAGCCATGTGGAGCCACTGGGAGGAATGCGGGAGGCCAGGTTAGGATGCCCGTTGGATCTAGGGGCCCTGAGATCCCTGGTGACCCAGTGAGCCCCGCCAGAGAGGAGTAGTGGGGCAGACCCTGGGTGGGTCACCCTGGAACTGGCGCCTTGCTGCACGTGGTGCCGATGCCTCACTTTGGCCATTATGGGCCTGCCTTCTAATTGTGGTGTAAATTGTTGGAGTCCTTCATCAGCCTCTGTTTTTGCTGGATTCCTATTCTGCCATATCTTGTGAACGGAAGAGCAGGTTCCTGCTTTTAGGCCTCGCAGCCAAACTGGGGAAGACGAGACACATGGGCAGAAGGCCCAGCTACTAAAAGCCTGACAGTCCCCAGTGGCATACAGGCAGGAAGACCTTACAGGGCAGCCTGGATTTGCCTTAGCAGAGAGGAGGGGGTGGATGCTTGGGGTAAAGGGGGAGGCAGACCAGTCTGAGCGCTGGTGGTGGCTCACAAGGCAGGCTGGAAGACACTAGGCTGGTCTTACTGGGAGGAGGGATCGGCTTGAACAGCTCTTGGGATTTGGGATCAAACACAGAATGTCAAGCCGGGGGAGTTTAGAGTTTCTTTTAGAACCGGTGGGGAAGGACTGAAGGTTTTTGAGCAAGGGAGAAGTATACTGTTTTCATCAAGATGTGATAGGTAGTGGTTGTAGCAAGAATCAGGAGGAAGAAGACATGAAGTTTTTACTTGTAACTGACCATGGTTCCATCTTCCATCGTCCATTTGGGTGGCATTCTAGTCCCCAGCTTTCTCCTGCCCCAGCTCATTTTGTCCTCACAGCAACCCTGCGAGTTACGGAGGGCAGGGGCGATTGCCTGTGTTTCACAGGTTGGGACAGCGGGGCTCAGGCTGACGAGGACCTCGGCCACATTCGCTCAGGAAGTGGTAGGGCACGGCTGGGGCCCCGTTCTGTGAACTCCCCAAGGCCAGGTCCTTTCTCAGGCAGCCCTCCTGTCTGACCCAGCTCGTCTGTTTCTTGCGCTTCACCTCAGACACTCAGAGCCTCTGTAGCTCCGTGTTTGGGGATTCTGGAGCAACAGCAGCGAGCCTGGCTCAGAAGGCCTTGAGTCAGGCTCCTGGGCTCGGAGGGGGCCTGGGGGGCCTTTCAAACCTTCTCTCCTGGCTCCCAGCTCCATCGGGGCCATGTCCGAGCGAGAGGAGCGGCGGTTTGTGGAGATCCCTCGGGAGTCAGTCCGGCTCATGGCGGAGAGCACGGGCCTGGAGCTGAGCGATGAGGTGGCGGCCCTGCTCGCGGAGGATGTGTGCTACCGGCTCAGAGAGGCCACGCAGGTCCGCTCCCCTTCGCTCTCGGCACCCTCCCAACTCTCCTTGCCCCTCCCGGTGGCTACCCCCTCCCGCAGGGATGTATTAAACAGGTATGTGGCCCGCCCCTACTCTGTGCTTTGAGGGAATGCAACAGAGGCAGTCCCTGCCCTCTTGAGTTCCCCTTTGAGCCAGCGGGGCTTCTGGGCAAACAGAGTGCTGGCTGAGCATTGCCTCATGTGCCCATCTTATCAACAGCCCTGCCGGGCAGGCCAAGTCCCATTCATACTCACATTCTGCATGTGAGCAACTGGGTCACAGAGAGGGAACATTACATCGAGGGCTGTTTGCACAAGACCAGCGCTGGATTCCAGGCTTTCTGGTCTCCGTTCTGGTGTCCTGTTTGCCTCCTGGCTGTCTCTCTTCCCTGGGCGAACTCCACACCCCCCTTCTTCCTGTCCCCTGACTTTGTTTCTCCCCTCCCAGAATAGCTCTCAATTCATGAAACACACGAAACGGCGGAAGCTGACCGTCGAGGATTTCAACAGGGCTCTCCGATGGAGCAGTGTGGAGGTGAGTGGAGCACAGGCTTCGGAGGCCTCGGCTGGCACGACCCACCTCCGTGCCCGGCTCGGGGCTGGCACTGCAGAGAGAGACATGAAAACCAAATGCGCACATAAGATGGCCATGGCCACCACAGGATAGGTGCTGGGGGCCCGGAGGTTAGGGAAGCCTTCTTGAAGAGCTGGGATTTGAGGCAGGCTTTGAAGGGAGGCTTGCATTAGACTAAGCCAGGAGGGGAAGGCAGGGACGTTCTGGGTAAAGGAGGAGCCTGGGCACAAATGTGGGTATTAAAACGTCCTGCATAGTTGTTGTGGGGCAGGGACTTGAGGGAAGAAGGTCGTGTTTAGAAGAGAGTAGTGTTGGGGCACCTGGCTGGCTCACTCAGTACAGCACGTGACTCCTAATCTCAGGGTTGTGAGTTTGAGCCCCATGTCGGGCATGGAGCCTACTTAAAAAAAAAGAAAAAGTCGTGTTTTCAAAGTTGGGTGAGTATGAGGACCGGCAGCATAGGGGTATGGGGCTCAGAGCCCGTACGAATCAGGGAGGAGGGACCATGTTCTACTCTCTGACCCAGTGAGCACTGGATGCTCCAGCCAGATTCCCAGCGGTAGGCTCGAAGCCTCCAGCATCTCCCCTTTCTCGGGACTTTTGGACTTGCCTCACATGTAGACCCCCTGCCCTGGTCGGTAGAATGCCTCTCCCGCCATGGATTCAGCATGCTCTCTGCTCCTCTCTGCTCAGGCCGTGTGTGGTTATGGATCCCAGGAGGCGCTGCCCCTACGCCCTGCCAGAGAGGGTGAGCTTTACTTTCCTGAGGACCGAGAGGTGAACCTGGTGGAGCTGGCCCTGGCCACCAACATCCCTAAAGGCTGTGCCGAGACAGCTGTGAGAGGTGACTGCCCCGGCCCTACCTGGGGCAGGGACAGAAACGGGGTTGTCAGAGGAGGGGTCACAGGCTGGCTGGTGGATGGAGCAGCACTCGGGGGGGTGGGTGGTGGTGCTACCCCAGGCAAAACCCCAGGTTGACCCATCTTTCTGCTCTGGTTCTAGTTCATGTCTCCTACCTAGATGGCAAAGGGAACCTGGCCCCGCAAGGATCAGGTAAGGGGCAGTATGGGGAAAGGGCTCTGAACCTTCCTCTTAGGAGCGGTGGGGGTGCCCCTCTACCTCTGATTCTTCATCTGACAAGTATTTACTGGTGCCCGGTTCTGAGTGGGCATCGTCCCTGCCCAGAGGGCTTGGATTTGGAGATAGAAGCCTAGACCTGGAACCAGTCCTGATGCGGGGTGTTGGATGCTATAGCACAGAAGTCCGGGCAGCTGGGGTCCCTGGGATTGAGGACGAGCAGGAATCTGCCTAGCGGAGGACGGGTGGGAGGCAGAGTACCAAGCACAGAGGTGTGAAAAGCCTGCAAGGTCAGGGCCAAGCAGGCTGCTCCGAGGAGCTGGTGGCTATGTGCTCTGGGAGTCCAGTCTGAAAAGGCTTCTGGTGGGAAGGGTGGAGGGTAGGGGGGTGAGGGAGAGCAGGCAGGGGAGGCCGCGACGGGGCTGGGCTCTCCACCCTGACCACCTCCTGCCCATCTCCGCACAGTGCCCAGCGCTGTGTCTTCGCTGACCGATGACCTTCTCAAGTACTACCAGCAAGTGACCCGGGCTGTGCTGGGGGATGATCCACAGCTGATGAAGGTGAGCAAGTGGGGCACAAAGTCCAGCTTTCAAGTTCCCCGAAACTCAGATGCCTGCTTCCTGTCCACTCCACACCACCCGGCTGTTGTGGCTGGAAGCTGCTGTCGGTGGGGGTGTTGTGCTCGGAGGCTGGCCCTCCTCCGGGGCTGACTTCTCTTCCCACTCTAGCGGGAACCTTCTCCGGGGAACAGGCAACTCAGCAGGGCCATTTTGGGGGCTCAGGTGGTCAGTACCCACCCCCTTTAATTCCAGAGTCTACTCTTTAGTGTGTCTGTTAACCTGCGGCTGCCGGGGGCGGGGGGAGCAGCCACCTGGCAGCTTGCATTTGCCTGGACGTGAGAGGGAAATAAAGGAAGTAGAGGCAGCCAGGTCAGGGTGCCCGGCCATCCGGCTCGGAGACTCCGCCACATTAGCCTCTGGGACTCCACTCCGCAGGGCCTGTCGGACACAACCTGTCCAGAATGAGGGCAGCGCTAATTTGCTGGTCTGCTCAAGCTCGAGGCCTCTCCTGGAGGGCTTACATTCTCCACTTCTCCACGTGTCTGGCTGTCGTTGCCACTCCCCCGGCAGAACTGGGGAGTGTCCCTCCCGTACAGGCCTGCCTTAGGAGCATGGCTCCGGTCCCCAGGCTCAGGGCAGATGGCTGGATGCAGGGCCTGGGAGCTGAGCTCCTTCCTCGCCAGCCTGTTGTCTGCAGCACCTGAGCACAGGAGCTTTATCCAGAGGAGTTTGGAGGTCACAGTGGAGATTCAGGGCTAAGACGGTTTTTCTCATTTACTTAACTCTCCTTTCTTCTGCTTATAAAAATAATACCAGCATGTTCATTATAGAAGGATTGTAAAATAAAAACACACAAGCTGGAAAGTGAGAGTCTCCAATGGAAACAACTTACCTTTTTTGTGTGTGTTTTTTAACTGTGATTACTCTAGAATAAAGCAAAGTGGTATTATAGTAAACATCTGGTTTTAGAACAGCTGCTTCTCTCAGTTAAAAACGTGTGGGGCATCTAGGGTGTATTCAGTTTCGTGTTGTCACAGACAGGGCTAGGAGTGGGTGTGTGTGTGAATGGGTATTTCTTACAGTGGGTTAAATTTATAGAAGTACAGTTGTTGAATCAAAGAGTGTGAACATGTACAATTTTACTACAGAAGTACTCAACCGTCCTTTAAAAAATGTCCGTTTATCCTTGGGGCTGGTGGACCCAGTGCAGTCTGGCTCCTTCCTTTTCAGATTGCTCTCCAGGACCTGCAGACTAACTCCAAGATCGCAGCACTCCTGCCTTACTTTGTCTATGTGGTCAGTGGGGTGAGTGACCAGGCTGGGGAAGGGGAGAAGGTTCTGCGGGGAGACGACCCAGCACTGGGTAGGGCTGGTGGCAGGTGCCAGCAGAGCGGCAGGCTGCTGCCTGCCCCCTCGTGTGCCCCTCAGCCAGCGCCCGCTGCAAACAGGTGAAGTCTGTCAGTCATGACCTGGAGCAGCTTCATCGGCTCTTGCAAGTGGCCCGGAGCCTGGTTCGGAACCCACACCTGTGCCTGGGGCCCTACGTACGCTCCCTGGTCGGCAGCGTCCTCTACTGCGTCCTGGAGCCACTGGCTGCCTCCATTAACCCTCTGAATGACCACTGGACTCTTCGAGATGGCGCTGCCCTCCTGCTCAGCCACATCTTCTGGTAGCCACTGGGCCTAGCCCAGCAAAGGGTGGGGCTGCCACAGCGCGGAGGGGCTTGTGGTGTGGGGCGGGGGTAATGTTTGGCTGCAAGGCCCTGTGTTGCAAGGTCAGGGAGCCTCTTTCCATTTAGAGCTTCCCGATCGCTGTGCTGTGGCACCCCGGGATTTTATAAATGGATGGCGCGACCTTGTTGGCTTACCCCAGGGCGCCAAAGACCGCCATGTTCTCTGTGTGCTCTGACTTGAGTCCGTTTGGGCGGCCCCTTGCTTCATTCTCCTCTCTGAATGCTGCTCCCGTAGGACCCATGGGGACCTTGTGAGCGGCCTTTATCAGCAGATCCTGCTCTCCCTGCAGAAGGTCTTGGCAGACCCTGTGCGGCCTCTCTGCTCTCACTACGGGGCTGTGGTGGGGCTGCATGCCCTTGGCTGGAAGGTGAGGACCCTGGCCTTTCCCACAGACAGAGCCATAAGAGCTCCCATTTGTAATTAGAAAAACAGTATTTGTGTGTCTTTTCTCACAAAAAGGGTCTGTGTTTGCTGCTGCTATGTATAGAGTTCTTGCCCGAGGCCAGGCTAGTTGATAGCCTGACTTTCTGTATATCAGTGTCTTATCCTTTCAAAAATAAAGACACTAATATATCCCCACTTCGTAAATTCCTGCCCGATCATGTTAAGGAACTATCCCTCAATTCCCCTTGTATTATTTTTTTTAAGCTGATTTATATTTAGTAATCTTTATATCCACCATGGGGCTTGAACTCACGACCCTAAGATCAAGAGTTGCACACCCTACCCACTGAGCCAGCCAGGTGCCTCATTCTTTTGGGCTTTTAATGTAGATCATACGGTACAAATAATGACGGCTTTATTTCATCTTTTCTAAACCTAACGCCTTTAATTTCTTTTTATTTTATTGCTAGGACTGCTAATATCATTTTACATATGATGGTAAGGGGCATCCTGTGTCATTTCCAATAAGAGAAGTGGTAATAATGTTCCCACTTATACTGATGTTTACCTTGTGTTTATTGATATCCTTTCTCAGATTAAGAAAATTACTTCATATTGTTTTATATTCTTGGTTTTATTATTTATGTTGAATTTGTATCAAATGCTTTTTCTATATCTTTTGAATTGATCCTCAGGTTTTTCTGCTTTTATCTGTTAATGTGATTAATTGTATTTATGGATTTTTAAAAAAGATTTTATTTAGAGAGAGCATTTTCACACTTGAGAGCGGGGCAGAGGGAGGGGATGAGAGAGGGATAAGCACTCAAGCAGACTGTGCGTCGCATGACCCCAGGATCACCACCTGAGCCCAGTGGAAACCAAGAGCCCAACTGACTGAGCCGCCTAGGTGCCCCTATTTATGGGTTTTTAATAGTAAACCATCATTACATTTCTCTGTATAGACTCAAATAGGCTATAGTATAGACCTTAAAAAATCTAAATCTTTTATTGGAATACAAGGCATTTTTTGTATACTGTTGGGTTTACTAAATTTTAAACGATTTTTCTGTGTTCACGAGTGAAATCAATCATAAGTTTCTTCTCATGTACTGTCCTTGTAGAGTTTTAGTATCTGGGTTATATTGGCCTTACAGACTGAGGTAGGGTGGGAGCATTTCTTTCTCGTTTGTTTTTGTAAGATTGAGATGCTCTTTTCCTTGAATATCTGTAGACTGTCTTTGTAAATTTTAGCAAAGTGTTTTATTTGTGGTTGGTTACCTACTATGGGTAGAGAATTTAAGTTTTTATAGCTGAGTCAGCAGTAAGTTATATTTCTCTAGGAACTTACCCATTTGTTAACATTTTCAAATCCTTAGGATGTGGATGACCAACGGAGAACTCTCACCCAGCAAAGCGCGTAACAGAGGTCACCTCCTCTGTGAAGTCTTAATTGCTTTCCCGAAAATTAATCACAGGATTTAAAATTTGATACATAATCAGAGACCAGGTCTCTGATCAGTTGCTTGTTTTTATGCAGGTGGTTTGAACTGAGTCCCAGTTTACATCTCAGCAAGAATACTTGCCTACTGACCATATAGGGTAACAGCTGGCAAATTAAATTTGTCTGTTGTTCGCAATGGGCATTACTTATATATACCCTCTTAGCCTCTGTCATACAGGTCAGTGATAGTTGGGTCACTTTATATTGTTTTTGTACCTGACCTTTATTCCCAGTGCTTATTAGCAAAGGCTTGGGCATACAGTGGGTTCCAAATAAATGTTGGCTGAATATGCCAAGCTAATTTCATATCGGAGATAAAAGTAGGTCTTTCATGGGAAAGGGTACTTGAGAGGCAATAAGCAACAGAGAGGTGCTTACTGCCTGCCTTCTCTCCCTTCCAGGCAGTGGAACGCGTCCTGTACCCACACCTGTCCACTTACTGGACAAATCTGCAGGCTGTGCTAGATGATTATTCCGTCTCTAACGCCCAGGTTAAAGCAGATGGGCACAAGGTTTACGGAGCCATTCTGGTGAGTGCCTGTGCCTTTCCGCCTCCCTTCTTCCCTGCTTGAGCTCAGCAGCTCACCTGCCTTAGCTTTGGAAAACTTGATGGGCCCAGGTTCCTCCTAGTTCTTGCCTACCCTGGTCCCTCTGCTCTTGCAGGTGGCCGTAGAGCGACTGCTGAAGATGAAGGCCCAGGCGGCAGAGCCCAACAAGGGGGGCCCAAGCGGCAGGGGGTGCCGGCGCTCGGACGACCTGCCCTGGGACAGCCTTCTTCTGCAGGAGTCTCCCTCCGGCGGCAGCGCGGAGCCAGGCTTTGGGTCTGTTCCCCCGCTGCCGCCAGGAGGCGCGGGGCCGGAGGACCCTTCCCCATCGGTGACCTTGGCGGACATCTACCGGGAGCTGTACGCCTTCTTCGGGGACAGCTTGGCCACCCGCTTTGGCACGGGTCAGCCCGCGCCCACCACTCCGCGGCCGCCCGGGGACAAGAAGGAGCCGGCGGCCGCCCCGGACTCGGTGCGGAAGATGCCGCAACTGACGGCCAACGCCATGGTCAGCCCCCAGGGCGACGAGAGCCCCCGCGGCGGCGGCCCCGCGGCGGCCTCTGCGCCCGCCGCCTCTGAGAGCCGGCCGCTGCCGCGCGTGCACCGGGCGCGGGGGGCGCCCCGGCAGCAGGGGCCCGGCGCCGGCACCCGCGACGTTTTCCAGAAGAGCCGCTTCGCCCCGCGCGGCGCCCCCCACTTCTGCTTCATTATTGCCGGGCGGCAGGCCGGGAGGCGGTGCCGCGGGCGCCTCTTCCAGACCGCCTTCCCCGCGCCGTACGGGCCCAGCCCGGCCTCCCGCTACGTGCAGAAGCTGCCCATGATCGGCCGCACCGGCCGGCCGGCCCGCCGCTGGGCACTCTCGGACTACTCGCTGTACCTGCCGCTCTGAACGGCGCTTTCCTGGCTCGCTCCGTTCCCCCGCCTCTGTAAATAAAGCCCCGTGTCGGAAGTGACGTCCCCGCGCTCGTGGGTCGCGCCGGATGAGGCGGGGCTTGGGCGGTTGGCTCCCGCAGCGGCCCTTCCTGGTGGTGGGGGCGCCATGGCGCTGCCCTGGCTGCAGCGCTTCGAGCTCTTGCTCTTCACCGCCGCCTTCCTGTGCGGGGCCGTGGCGGCCGCGACGCTGACCCGGACCCAGGTGCGGGGCGGGGCCGGCCTTGGGGTCGGGGAGGTGAGGCGGGGCGGGGGTGCTGGCTCTGCTGTCCGGGCCGGCCTGGTGCAGTCGCGCTGCTCCCGGGAGCCGGTGGGCCCGGTGAGGCCCTGCGGGCGCCGGTCTGCGGCCGCCGGTCTGCGGCCAGGATGCCTCGGCGCCGATCGCGCTCTGTGGCTCCGCCCGCCGGCGTTCTGCTTCACAGCCGTTTCCTCGCCGAAAGGACGAGTCCTCAGGAGTGACTGACAGCGGCAGACATAGCCCGGCCTGGTGGCTCCGGCTGCATGACCTCACACTGGTTCTGCCGCAGAATTCGGTGCAGGCCCTGCCTTCATCCCTTAAATCAGACACTGTTGTGCCGAGCTCCTCCAGGAAATAAAGCTTAGTGTAGCGGAGATGACCAGGCTACCGCGGGATTGCAGCCCAGTGTGTGTGAATGACAGAACAGCCATGTAGGAAACGCCCACGGAAAGCCCTAGGGTTTCCCCAGCCAGGCAGTCGTGTTCATAAGCACAGGCTCATGTAACCCTACAAAGTAGGCAGTAAGTCCTAGTAAGGACTTTTTTTTTTTTTTTAAGATTTTATTTATTTGACAGAGACACAGCGAGAGAGGGAACACAAGCAGAGGGAGAGGGAGAAGCAGGCTTCCCGCTGAGCAGGGAGCCCGACGCGGGGCTCGATCCCAGGACCCCGGGACCATGACCAGAGCCAAAGGCAGACACATAACGACGGAGCCACCCAGGCGCCCCTCTTAGGACTTTTTTTTTTTTTTTTAATGGATGAGAAAACACCGGAGATAGCCGAAGGCTACACAAGTTCTGGTTTTACACTAGGATTTCTGCCGAGGGGAGACCAGAACTTGTGAGGCATCTCCGAAGCTCACTGTCCTTTATAACCACCGCCTATTTCCTGATCTTTGTGGCCACCGCAGGTTTTACTTCCCCGGCAGGCCTTCTCCATCAGTGTACTGGCCCAGAAACAGGAACTGACAGTGTATATAGAACTTCCTAGGGTAGCCCTCTACTAGGTTATCCCTCACACTTGCCATGAGCCTGCACTGAGGCTCTAACCTGAAATCTAGGTAGGACTCAGCAGCTTCTCTTCACAGGGCTCCTTCAGTGGCCGCTGTCCCCTGTATGGTGTGGCCGCCCTGAATGGCTCCTCCCTGGCCTTAGCCCAACCCTCGGCCCCATCCCTCTGCTACTTTGTGGCAGGGGTCTCTGGCCTCCTGGCCCTCTACTGTCTCCTGCTTCTGCTCTTCTGGGTCTACAGCAGCTGCATCGAGGACTCCCACAGGTGACTGCCCTACGCTGAAGGCGGGGGGCTGAGCTGGGAGAAGTCGCACCTCAACCACGAAGCTTACTCTCTCCCTCCTCATAGAGGTCCCATAGGGCTCCGCATTGCACTGGTCATCTCAGCTACAGCCATCTTCCTGGTCTTAGTGGCTGCCTGTATTCTTCGATTTGGCACCCGTTCTCTCTGCAAATCCATCATCTCCTTGAACATTACAATTAGGTAATGGGAGAGGGAGGGAACCCCGGCTGGGGCTGCCTTCCCTCTGCAGAGGGGAGCTATAACCCCCTTTCTGTTCCTGTCAGTTGCTCTCAACTTGAAGGGCACCTGGGCATGGGTGTGTTCGGGGTATATCCTCCTTTTCTCACCACTGTCTCTTTGACCTCACAGCTGCTCTGAAGCTCAGAAAATTCCATGGACACCCCCTGGAACCGCCCTGCGGTTTTACTCCAACCTACACAATGCTGAAGTGAGATCCCGGGATATGAAAGACCGGTGGAAACCCAGGGATCCACGGATTCCTATAAGCATCTGTAGTTGCTAAGGGTGCCCTCCAGTGAGAGGCTGAAGGGCTTTCAACCTGACCGTGAACAGAGAATAGTGGTTTGTGGGTGGAACTGGGTTTGAGATGGCCACACTCCTCACACTCCTGTTCCTGTCTCCCACAGACCTCTTCTTGGGTGAATCTGGTATTGTGGTGTGTGGTCTTGGTGCTTCAGGTGGTGCAGTGGAAGTCCGAAGCCGCCCCATACCGGCCTCTGGAGCGGGGCGACCCTGAATGGAGCTCTGAGACAGATGCTCTCGTTGGGCCACGCCTTTCCCATTCCTGAAGAGTGACCAAAGAATGCTTCCTGCAGCCAAAGACTCTGTGCCCAAGTGCCTACAATCCTGTTGCCCCTTCATGGCCCTGTTTATGCTGGGAGCCTGTTTTCCCTCCACGAGGGAAACATGATGATAGGCCCCCTCCACCTCTCTTCCTACAGCTGTTTTTGTACCAGAATATTATATTACTTTCTTCCTTCATCATGTTACTGAGTTCTTGGTGTTAAAGCACCGTAGGCAGGTGGATGGGAGGACAGAACTAAACAGACATGGAACAAAAGTCAGAGGTTCTGTCCCTTGCCCTCGGGATGACTGCTCTTTTATTTGCTGTTCATGAACCCTGGGCCCCCTTGTGTCCTGCCCTTGGTTGTCACCCCATCTCCAAGGTTCGGTTTTTATTCCCCTCTGGGAGAGGTGAGCGACCCAAGGTGGTTTCTTCACAAGCTGCGGTAGGCACCCACAGTATTGTCAAAGAGTTTTGTGTTGGGGAAATGTCCAGCTTTGTCCAAGAGGAAGTAGAAGCGCCGGCCTTTGATCTTCAAAGGCAACATAGCAGGGACTTCACCACGGTGGGCCATGCAGGATACCTGGTTCAAAGGGACGGTGAAATGAGCACCCAAGCCAAAGGGGGCATGAGTGGTGAGGGTCACCTGCTTCCCTCCAGCCTGCAGCATCACTGAACGCACAGAACGGAGGGAGAAGAGAAGACCAGCGCCAAGTACCAGGGTACCTGCAGGAGGACCAAAGTTTGGGGTGAGGGGTTTTTGCTGAAGAGCTAAGCGGCAACGTTTCCAGTGGCCCAGAATTTTAAAAATTGTGATGACAGTAACATTTACCGAGCCCCTCTTCTAGCCGACTCTTGTGTTCGTCCTTCCTCCCCAACAACCTTCATGTACACCCCCGTTTTAAGGGCGAGACGGGTCAGAGCGGTGTAACTGCTCGAGCTCGCACAGTGAGAGGCAAACCTCACCCTAGGCCTGTCCGAGGGCTTGGCTCTAGGGCCTCAACTCCAGCGTGGCCCGGCCCGGAGGGTCGGGAGCCCCGCTCGGTCCTTGCCGGGGCAGGGAGGGCCGTGTCCAGCCGCCCCACGTCCCCGTGTTGGAAGCCAGCCCACGCCTTACCGATGGCGCCGCAGCCGACGGCCAGGCCGTAGCGCCAGAGCGCGGAGCGCAGGTCCAAGCGGCCGCGGTCTGCGGGCTCCGTGTCTGGAGGCAGCGCCCGAGCCGGGGGCCGGGCCAAGGCTGCCACGGCCAGGGACGCCCAGAAGACGCCCTGGCCCGCGCAGAACAGCCCGAGGACGGCGAAGAAGCGGCCCCGTTCGTGCTTGAAGAGCAGCACGTCCCGCGACGGAGCCCCGTCGTGCAGGAGCCGCAGTGGGACGAGCAGCCGCACAGGCCACCGCCGCCCAAGCGCCGCCATGGCCCCTGCGCGTCGCCGCTTCCGGGGCGGGACATCCGGCCTGCGGCCCCGCCCCCGAGCTCAGAGGCCATCCTCCCTGGTGGGGGAAGGGGGACCCCGACCGCCCCGCGGGCAGGGGCGAGGCAGAAACAATGTAGCACCGTGACACAAAATACAATATCACTCTTTATCTTAAAAAGTACGGCAGATTCTGGGGTTAAGTACACAAAGCACCTAAATCCTTCGGGGGAGTTTAGTGTCAGTTCTACAAAGTAAGCTTTGGCTTCCTGGCACCAGCGAGGCTCAATCTTCCGGAAGTCTCCCAAAAGTCTTCCAGAAGGCAGGTGAGGAGAGGGATCCAGCAGCCCTTCCTCTTCGGTCACAGTCACGGGGTGGCCTAGGGGCCAGAGAGGAGGAGACAACAGCCGACAGCCAGGACAAGGAGACGTCAATATCCAAGGGCTATTTTACAGGGGGTTGCTTCTGGGGCAGGGCTACAGATCACTTCATAAACGCCACTTCTGGGATCTCGCCCTTAGCCTTAGAAAAAAAAGAAAAGGTCAGTTAGAGCCAGTCCCTTTCCCCCCTCCCCCCAGCTGGCTTGACCCTCTCAAGGCCCAGAGATCCCTAGTCTTTTTGCTACCGAATTTCCAAACCTTACCTTGAGATGAGTAAAGGCCTGGGCAGATCTGGTGTAGTCCCAGTTGTTGTCCTGAAGGCACCTGGAGTGGGAGAAGGGCGCCCTGCTCACTAAAGGCCACTTCAAAATCCTTCCTAGAGAAACACTCACCCATGCGTGCCAACAATTACATACATTCTTGCACCATGTATTACAAATGGAAAATCAGTAAAAATCCAAATGCCTATCACTGGTCTACTGGATACAAAGGAGTATTAAGTAGCTATCAAGAAGACTAAGGTAATTTTTATAATGATAGGGAAAGACATTCATGGATAAGCAAAAAAAGTAACTTGCAGAATAGTATATAAAATTTTTGCTATGCTGATTTAGGCATAGGCCAAATTTTTTTATGGGCCAGATTTATAAATTTTGGCTTTCAAAATGTCAGGAGCACTCATTATTCACTTCCACCCCTACCTCCGTTTACCCCTATTCCTACACATGCCCAGTACTCACTTCTGGGACCACTCAAGGTTCATGCCAGACTGGGTAGAGAACGCCTGCAGCATTTCCTGCTGCTCTGGGGACAGGGTGGGCACTGGACTGGAGGAAGGGGTGGGTGCAGGCATGGCAAAGGCTCTCTGGATCTCATCAGGGCTGGCATTCCGCACAAACAGCTCGTCGTTCACGATGCACAGCCTTCGGGACAAAAAGCACTTTAGACAGCTGGACAAACAGCCAACCTCAACTTCCCATTATTCCTGTTCTCACACTTGACACTTTTACACTTGACAGATTCTTTCAATACCCACCAAGTCCCCCTCCCCACTCTTGGTCATTACTTTTTATCATTTACGCCCCTTACGCCCCTAAGAAGCCATATATGGGGGCAGATGCCAAACAACATTAGAATTACACATTCTCCCCCAACTCAGGGAAGTTCTTATTC
The DNA here is from genome assembly GCF_037043125.1 of Eumetopias jubatus. Taxonomy (NCBI): domain Eukaryota; kingdom Metazoa; phylum Chordata; class Mammalia; order Carnivora; family Otariidae; genus Eumetopias; species Eumetopias jubatus. The sequence continues at coordinate 9,116,528 of NW_028274819.1, read as the reverse complement.
CCACTGATCTTCACAACAGACCAAAGAAGTAAGTAGCTTATGTTAGTTTCCCAATGAGGAAACTTGCTCTTAGCTAGAAGTGGTGCAGCCAGATGAAAAACCCAAACAGTCTGGCTCCAGAGCCGAGCTCACCACCACTTTGAGAGCCTCCTCCTGAAATTCTGAACATTTCCTGAGGACTCGCTCCCCCTTCACATCCCCCCACCAATTCCCACATGCTGGCCACAGATGGGGACTGGGACCCCAATTGGTAAGCCACTCACTCACCCTGAGTTGCTCGCAGGAACAGCGACAAATGTCCGGGTGAAGGCTCGCAAAGAATCCCGAGACTTTCCATCCACTGTAATGTTAACAACAGCAACGACCCCTTAGAATCAGCTACACCTCAGGTTTACTAAAAGCTTCTCCAATCCTGGTCTTACTGGATACAACTAAACTGAAGCAGACCAGACAGACGATTATGTGTGTATAGAGGGGAGCAGAGGAAGAGGAATGTCGGAGGCCAGGGCGAACCACCACCAGCGTTAGCCCACCCAGAGGACCCATGCGCCAGCTCCTGTGTCAGGCGCTCCGCTGGCTCCCCACGGCACGGCTGTGAGATGGCTCTTACCAACCCCCTTTGACAAATAAAGAATTCGAAGCCCAGAGATGATGTAAGTTGCCCACAGACCCATGGGCCCGAGGCTGGAATGGAAGCCCAGATCTGCCTGCCCCCAGAGTCTGTGTCCTCCCAATCCCCAGGCTTGTCCCGTTTCCCAGACAGGAAAGACAGGTGGGGAGGGGAGGCCTCATGAAGGTGGCTTGGGGGCAGACGAGGAGGAGGTCAGGGACGGAGAAGGAAGGGAGCGGAGAGTGCTGAGGGAGCGCCCACTCTGCAGACTCAGGACTCAGGACTCCAAAGCTTCTTACCTTCTTTGAAGACCCCGTTGACAGAAAAACACAGCAACGTACTCTGAAAGAGAAGAGGCGCCTGTCACCATGCAGGCTCCCGGCCAGAGCCGGAGGCCCCCAGGCCTCGTAACTGCCCTTCCTCAGTTCCGGCTTTTGTGGGCAAGAAACAGGTGCTTACTGTCTGCGCACTTATGTCTACCACAAAAGAGTTGATGTCGTGCTGAGTCTTGGGCAGCTCATTGAGGAAGGCGACAACATTGAGACGTGTGTGCTTCAGCAGCCGGAACCGCAGGGCTGTGGGAGAGGAGGACCCAAGGTCAGGGGCTGCTGCATGCTCCCAAGCCCCGCGCCCGAGTCCCGCCCGCCCCCCCTTTCCCACCCCGTTCTGCTCACGTCGCACACTTACTCGGGTCTTTGAGCTTCTTCACATTCCTGCTATCCTTGAAGTACTCGGCCAGGTTGCTTCTAGAGGAAGAGGCGGACAAGGAGGCAGGGATCAGAGCCGTGTGCGCGCTAGCAGGTGCTCGCCTGCAGGGTCCTGGGCAGGCTGTGGGCGGGGACACTCACCGGGCAGGGTTCTGGGGCGTGAAGGGAATGCTGAGGGAGCAGCAGGCCCCGTCGTGGTAGGCGTCCAGGAGCCGCTGCCGGTCTCCAGAGTCGTACACCGCATAGTACCTGCGGAGAACACAAAAGGGACAGTCTGAGCTCCCGGGTCTGGCTCCCCAGAGGGAGCTGTGCCAGGACTTGCCCACCGCTCCCCAGCCGGGGCCGGGGGGGGGAGCTGCATACTCACTGCTGCAGGAAGTGCAGGACCAGATTCTTCAGGGTCTCTGTTCCAAAGTAGCTTCCCTGGAATCACACATAGGTATCAAGACCATGTAACCAATCCTCTCCTCCCAACATGAGTTCTAGCGCTGCCCCCTTCTTACCTTGCAGGGAGGTAACATTGTGGGGGCTTCAACATCAAATGCAATTGGCGGGGGTAACTCATGGCCATCCTGTGGGAAGTCGACAGTGTAACCAGAGAGAAAAGGCTGGATGAGTAATGACATGGGCAAACTAGGAATGAGGGGTCAGAGATCAAGGGTCAAGGACACACAGAAAAGGTCCAGGAGTCCCGACAGAGGCAACTTCTGTCTACGGGCCTTTTTCTGAGAAGGATTATAGCCTTTGCCAGATTCTCAAAGGTCTTCGTTGTCTCCAAATTAAGGGTCATACGAACATACATGAGGCAAGAGCTTTTGGGTGGGAGAGCCTATGATCGTTAGAAAAGAATTTAAAGAGCTACAGACTTACCAGGCGTAGTAATTTGGGAAATCGTTCTCGAATGGCGCTGTCAAAAACGGGACAGAAGTGAGTGATGCTTCAGAGCCACCGTGCCTCCTGAGCTGCTCTAGGAGCAAACACTCCAATGCCCAAGGGACCGCCCACCCCATCCGCTTGCCCTCTCACTCCTCCCCAGCCTCGGAGCTCTGGGGAAAGAGGCCCCACTCCCCACCTCACCCGGGGCACCCAGAAATGACTGCCTTGAAGGCTGACTCTCTTCTTGCTGCCTGACCCGAGCGCCACAGAGCAGCACTCCCAGCCCAGGCTTTAAGCCAGGACCTCCTTCCCCTCCCTGCCCCCCTTACCTTCCACCTACTCACCTGTGCAGCCCCGGGAGGAGGGAATGGGGTGGGAGCCCAAGGGCTCCGCTGCCTCAACAGGTATCCATCAGTTCTGCCTGGTCTGGCCGTGGCCAAGACCAGAACACACCACAGGGATGGCACAGGATGTTGGGGCAGGGAGATGAGCAAGGCGGAGTGGGGGGGTTCAGGAAGAGGGGAGGTGAAGGAAGAAGACAAGGAAGGAAAAGAAGAGAAAGAGAGAGAAGGCAGGATGGGGCTGGGGCAAGGGAGAGATGGGGAGACAGAGGGAAGTAGAGAGTAAAAAGAAAGAGAAAGCAAAGAAAAAGCGAGAGAACTATAAGGCGAGGAGGCATTCAGGAAAACAAGGAAGAAAAAAGGGAAGAAGACACCCAACACAGCCTTTTCCTTTGGCTGCCCCTTTCCCCGTGGTCCAAGGTACAAACGGAAAACAAATTCTTGCTGCAGCCGGAGGGCAGTTGCTGTTGGCCAGGTCTCTGTCCGCTACCTGGGTCCCGATCTGAGCTGGGCGTGGGAAGCGAAGCAGCCATGGGGGCAGGAGACCTCCCTCAGAAGAGGTGAGGGTTCAGGCCCCTGCAAAGTTGGGGGGGTGAGGGTCTGTGCCCCACCTCTGTTGGCCCCCAAGTTCTCTCCTGATGGCCCCTCTGCGACTGTGCCTGTCTTAGGTTGTTCCTTCCCTGAGGAATCTTACCCGTCTCTGGCTAACCAGCCATCCTCCGGGGCCAAGCAGGGTGATGTGAGGTGTGCGAGTGAGGGCGGGGCAGCGCCCCCCGAGAGGGTCAGTTCTGTGTCTCCTCGGTAGCCTATGCCCCCGTGGCCTCCACGCCCAGCGCCTGCCTTGGGCTTCCCTCGCCTGCTGGGCGAGGGGCCCCGGCTCTGGTCACATGGCTTGGGGAACCCAGGTTTCTTCTCCAGGGAGGGCCCAGCTCACAGCTCCGGGCAAGAGAGACAGAGTGCGTGGCACCAGCTCCGAGGAGGCCTCAACCTCAGCGCGAGGGGGAAAGCCCAGGCAACGGCCTTGGGCACGTGGACCATGACAAGAGTCCCTCTTGGCAAAACGGCAAGAGGGGCCAGCACCGGACAAAGAAGGGAAGGCCCATCAACGGGAAATCCCAGGGAGGGAGGCCTTTCTCGGCCCAGGGATACCAGGCTCTTGGCACAAGGCAGATCCATGTATGGGACATATACGCAAGACACCCCCTGGTCGTGGTAGAAAGCGGGAGATGCCCTTCCTGGAACAGTAGGGTAGGGAGACTCTAGAAAAGGCTGTGTTCGGGAAGAGGAAAGACCACAGAACAGCAAATAGGTAGTCAGGTGAGAAGAAAGGAAAGGAAACCTCGGGGCCAAGCTGGGACACACGGACAGACGAAGGGAGGAGCACGTGATCCTCCCAAAGGACAGGTGGTTCCAGCTCAGGGCTGCACATCTCCTGCAGACGGGCACTGGTCAGGGTGCATTAGCTCAGCCTCCCGGGGGGTGAAGGTCCCCAGGAGGGGAGACAGAGGCTACAACTGACCTGATGTAGGTGGACTGGTCTCGGAAGGTGTCGCACAGCGGGTTTCCATCGAGCCACAACTCTTCCAGCTTCAGCCCTTTTACCTTGTCCAACTCCCTTTCAGACTTCAACTGCAGAGAGGTGGGGAGAAAAAGCGGGCAGGAGATCCTGGTAAGGAGAGCCAGCGAGATCCCCATCCCCGAAACACCCTCCTCGAGTCTCCTGCCGGAGCCCTCTGCTCACCCCGCCCACAACACAACCAGGCCCTCAGGGCTCACCTCATTTCCGGAGAGATTGAGGATCTTCAGGTTGGGTGCTTTCTGCACAAGGCTGGACATGTCATCCAGCCTGTATAGCCTGTTGTTGCTCAAGTTTAAGGACAAAAGCTGTGGGCAGAAAAAAGTTTAGAGGAAGCACCGCCAACAAAGGATTCAAAGACACACCTACCTCCCGACCCCATCCTACCTACCACACCCCGCTTCCTCCCGTCTCAAAACAGGACGAAGGCCTCACCTCAGGGATGTTCTCCTCAATGATTCGCAGGGTAGCCGCCATACAGCTCCTGCGATTCAGGACGACATCAATGTTCTGAGCCACCAAGTCTTCAGGAAGCGGAAAGGAAGAAAAGGCAAGTCTGAGAGGGCTTTCCCAGGTCAGAGTTCGTACCAAACCATTCTCGAACTTTCCCTACCCGACAGATCCCCCTCTGCCTCCACCTCCCTGAGAATGACTGCTACTGGTCCTACCTGGGTCTGAACGGAGGCCTTTGAGGTCAAGCGCTTGTTGGGAGCCATCATATCGTTTGCTCATGATCAGCTACAGTGGAAAGAAAAGGGGTGGGGGGGGTCAGGGGCTCACTGGGGCTGTGTGGAGGGTTGTGGATGCGAGAAGTGGGAGGACTGGAGTGGAAACACGGGACGGGAGCCTGCCTCACCTTTAGCTGCTCGACTTGTTCTGGCTTCAGTTCGTTCTGTACCGAATGGGGTGGGGCAGAGGAGTTGATGATGATGGATATCTACAGGGGAAGACATGGAGGGCAGGGTGAATTCCAGGGAAGCCTAAGCCGCGCGATCAAGACCTACCCCCAGCCAAGCCAGGCCCTTTATACACACCCTTCGGTTTTCCTGATCCAAAATCTTATAGTTGACAGCCTTCAACGCAGAAGCGGTACTGGCATCCTCAACGAAAAACTGAGCCCGTGTGTTTTCATAGTGAAACTGTACAAAGAGGAAACAAGAGCATGAGACTTGGAGCCCAGGGCCCCTGGGCCAGCCGGCCCCTCTCCCTCCTTGGTGCCCAGCAGCCACATGGGCCTTATCTCACCTCAATGGGGGTGAAAGGGACATTGCACTTGCTCTGAATCACACTCAGGAGCCATGACTTGTCATATTTTCTGCCATAGGGAATCTAGATGAGAGAGAGAGAGAGAACGGAATATGGAACGAAGGCTGACCAGCAGACCGATCTAGCGCTCCTTTCACACCTTCTGCCAACTTTCACATTTCCTGAAGGAAGGGCCAGTTAAAAGTTTTTTTTATTCAAGTCAGACTCCTTATCCTCCTGTCCATTTAACTTAGTATTCCTCAAGAAAATAAAATTTTTTGGTTCTAAAAGTTTCAAGATATGATTCAGACATGGTCCGCCCCTCCGAGGACTTAAGAGACCCCAAGCTCCACACTCGGCTTGAGCCACACGGAGACATTCAGAGGAGTTCCTCTACCTCCCAACCAGTTAATCATGTTTTCCTTTAGATGGGGCCCCCCGCCCCGATCCTGCTTGTCTTCTTCTACGCCTTTCCTGAACCTGCTCTTAGATGTTCTAGGAGGAAGGATGGACACCTGACTGTGGAGAAAACAGCGGAGAAGACTGATTTTGTCATGTGAAAAGTAAAGACCTTCACTCTGAGCCCAGCCCCCTCTCTCCCTTGCAGCATCTACTTCCCCAGACACTCACTGTAATCTTTTTTTTTAGGGGGGGAGGGGCAGAGGGAGGGGGGGGGAGAGAGAGAGAGAGAGAGAGAGAGAGAGAGAGAGAGAGAGAGAGAGAGAATCTCAAGCTGGCTCCATGCCCAGCACAGAGATGACACAGGACTCAATCTCATGACCTTGAGATCATGACCTGAGCTGAAATCAAGAGCTGGACAGACACTTAACCGACTGAGCCCCACAGGCGCCCCAGACACTCACTGTAATCTTAAACCAGTTTCTCGAGGTCCCATCCTGACTGGTACCAGCCCCTCCTCTCTCTGGAAGAGTTCTGTCTCTCCGCACAGTAACATGAATGCGATCTCGATCATGCCAACTGTCACCTCGACGGTTGGGTCGGGAAGGATAGGGGTTGCTGTGGGGAAGCAGAGAATAAAATGTCCACAAACACTAGGAAAGTCTTCTCAAAGGCTTCCCACACTGCTGTCAGGATTGCAGCTAAGACTGTTCACCCATTAAGCTGGACCTGGCATCTCTCACTTGTACAGGTGGGAAGAGAAATGGCGTGGGCAGTAGAGAGCTAAATAAATAAATGGGTCACTAAAATCAAACCAGATCAACTAGTCACTTACTGTCGTATTCGGGGAACATCCTGGGCATCACTCATCGCCACATCTCTGTCATCCTCCTCCAGACGGGAAGACCGGATGCCAGAACCTCCTCTTCCAGACCTACGGTTCCCCTCACCATATTTCCACCGGAAAGGACCCCGGCCTTTCTTTCTTCTTTGAGGGAAACTAACACGGTCATCGTGCTCTGGGGTTAAAAACGACATCAATTAGAAATCACGTTGCTAGTCCAGCTACCCTGCTGTGGCAATCAAAGCTCCAGCAGCCTGTGCTATAGAATGACATACACACCGACTACGAAGCCCACTTCCACGCAAACTTCTGTCTGTTGAGAGAGAGAACCCTCTCTGTGGCATGGCAGCATGAGGGAAACATTATTGGAAGACAGCATAGAGCTTTGGAAAAACGAGTCAGAAACTGGAACTTACAGAGAGAAGAAGTACAATGTGGAAGTGTGAGCAGAATATGGACTCAGTGTGCAACTGAAAAGTCACCTGAAATCTGTTTGCCCTTGGCCTCCCAAATCTATTTAACCCCTCTCAGAATCTGGATGGGGACCTCTCTCACATCTCCTAAAATTAATCAATCACAATGATCACATCAGCTTTCAGTAAACAGCGCTTCCTTTGCCTACAGAGTGCAAACGTCATACAGTTATAAACATCATCAATTTAAGGGCTTCTTTAAAACTTTTTTTTTTTGGCTTCTTTAAAACTCTTTTAAAAAAAAGATTTTATTTATTTATTTGACAGAGACAGACACAGCGAGAGAGGGAACACAAGCAGGGGAAGTGGGAGAGGGAGAAGCAGGCTTTCCGCGGAGCAGGGAGCCCGATGCGAGGACCCCGGAATCATGACTTGAGCCGACTCAGGTCGTGATCCTGGGGTCCTCGGGTCGAGCCCCGCATCTGGCTCCCCGCTCCTCGGGAAGCCTGCTTCTCCCTCTCCCACTCCCCCTGCTTGTGTTCCCTCTCTCGCTGTGTCTCTCTCTGTCAAGTAAATAAATGAAATCTTTAAAAAAAAAAAATTCTCGTTCTCAAACTGACACCCTGAAGTTTTGGGAATGAGCTCTTTATTTCCTTGGCCAGAAATGCCTTAAAAAAAAAAAAAGATTTTATTTATTTACTAGAGAGGGAGAGAAAGCGCACAAGTAGGTGGGGCAGCAGGGAGAGTGAGAAGCAGGCTCCCCACTGAGCATAGAGCCCGACATGGGGCTCTATCCCAGGACTCTGGGATCATGACCTGAGCCAAAGGCAGATGCTGACTGAACCAACTGAGCCACACAGGCACCCCCAGAAATGCCTTTTAACTCAGGAGACAACTCCTAAGATTCAGGTTCTAGTGGCAAGTAGGGAGCTTAGCCAACTCTCCTTGACTGCTCTCCAGGAACAGAACCCTCTGAATCCTCTGTAGGAATGGCTTCTAAAAAAAAGGTCTATGACTCCCAAAAAGGTCTGCCTCATGCCAGCACTCTGCAACCAATGAACCTTAAGAAATGACCATAGGGGAAAAACAAACAACTGAATAGCAGGCACGCCTAATATATACTGAGAACTTTCTCCAGGGCCAGGCACTATGCTCCAGGCACTTGATGTGAATAAACTCGTTTAACATACACAAGAGCAAACTTAGGAAGTAAGTACAGTCACTACCTTCTTAGGAAAATAGAAAAATGAGGCCTGGGAGTGGAATTCACTCAAGCTTGGGGAAGACAACTCTGGACTCAAACCTCAGCTGTCATGTGCTCCTAACCACTCCTCTGGACAAAAACCCTGCGTAGTGTTCGGATACAGCGCGTTGATGTGGAGGTTTAAAATATTAAAGCCAAAGCCAAGGCCGCAGGGGAGGCGGGGCAAGAGACTGGACGCGGTGGAAAATAAGACACAAGGTAGCCGATGAGCCGGGCACTGACTCACATTAAAGGAAGAGTCTGGCCGCCAAACTGAACTGACAGGCATCAACCACCCACAAAGTTCAAAGGAATCTCGCCACCCCACCGCCAGGCCGCCTGCTCCGAGCCGAAGCTCCTCGCAACGCCAGGATTCCCGCGTCAACACGTCGGGCTCCCAGCCTCGAGTGCGGCCGGGCCCGCGGGGGGCCTTGCCCCCGGCCCGCGCCGCCGACGCACCCCGCGGACGCCCGGCCTCTCGCGGCCTCCCGCCCCGGGGCTGCGGCCTAGGCCGGCGCCGCCCACTGGGCCCCAGATCATCTCGCTCCCTGCCCTGAGAGCCAGCACTGACCGTTGTAGGACTTCCCCTCGTCCGCCATGGCACAGAGAGTAGCAGGGCCGGCTCAGCCGCGGGCCGCAACGCCACCAATCGTCCGAACGCCCAAAAGCGCCCCGGCCGAAGCGCTCCTACGCCCGGCGCCACCGCATTTATTCTGCGAACTACGTCGCGCGCCGCCGACGTCCCCCGGTGGTGGGCGGTGCCGCCTGAGGAGCGCGGCCCTCTACGCGTGCGCACTCGGCTGGCAGCCGCGCTGGGGGCGGGGCTCAGCCGCTCCTGATCCCGCCAGAGACCTGCGCTCGCCGAGCTACTCCAGGGTCGGGGCCGGCCCGGCCCGCCCCGCCGCCGCCTTCGGTTCGTCGCTACGCCAGCACCTCCGGGGCTAGCGCTGGAGCAAAGAGCAAGCTGCTGCAGCCCAAGTCTCCGAGACGAATGGGGAAGGGGGTCGCACGAAGGGCTTCCGAGGAAGGGGAGACCCGGGCCTTGGAGCGGGAGTGATGGTTCTTAGACCTCCTAGCGTTATACAGCCAGTATTGAATCTCTCAGCCCAGCCCTTTTGCCAGCAGCCAATATATGCCACGCTTTCCTCGTCTGTAAGATGCATTATCAGGCAACAGAAAACTAGAACGTAAACCCCAAGAGAGCAGGGATGTTCACTAATTCGTGACTTTTCTCCAGCTCCTGGCTCAGTACACTGCCCGGCATGTACCAAAAACTCAACATAACACTTGGGAAATAAATGAATTTCCGATCTATGCATCCTCCCAAGATGAGCTGCCATGTCAAATGAACAGACCATTTTTCTAGCGTTCACAAGCAATTGTCTTCACAACCTCCCCACCCACCACTGAGGTGCTGTACCGGAACAGCTTGTGTTGGTTGGGCAGTGAAGATGCAAGCAAGACCACCTGCTGACCAGAGGCCTGGGAGAGGAAATAGTAAAATGCCTGGGCCAGAAAAGACAGAGGTTCTCCTAGACTGCCCCCCGCTCCGCTCAACCTCCGCCCCTCGAAGTTCTAGGGTCAGCTTTCAGAGTTGTGATTGTTCTCTCTGTAGCTTGAACTTCCTCTAGGGTGTGTGAGATGTGGGGGGACCCCAGCAACTTCAGAATAACACCAAGAAGTGTATTAACCTCCCTGGAGGGTGGGCGTTCCAGGCAGGTTTCTCCTCCATCCTCCTGTGACTGGCTTGGATTTGGTGAGGGGCTTGGAGGGGACCAAGAGCCTCAGCTGGAGCTGGGAACAAGTTCTTCACATTTCACTCCTGGCAGCAGGCAGAGCTCTTGTGTCATCCAGCTCAAGGAAAAATGGGGGCCAGCTGGTTGGAGCATGCAGCTGAAACAGGTACAAACACTGCTGGAGTTGATCCTGGAAGTTGCCACCACTCAGGGACCCATTCTGGGGTCATGCTTCCCCCTCTGAAGGGAAGTTTCCATGCTCATGAAGTGCTGCTGCACCTGGGTGTTCCCTGCCCGGAGGCAGCTATGTGCACAGGGCCCAAAGCTTGGCCCTTAGAGCCATCAGCCCGGCCTCTCAGTCCTGGTACCAGGCAGTGTGCTCACTCCACTGGCTGTGAAGGCCCTTCGACGCTCCCACCCAGAAATGACGACATGGCTAGTAAGGCTGACAGTCTTGCTGTAATTGGGAGAAAATGGGCTGCAGCGCATTTGGCAGATTGAGAGTCACCAGCAGCCAAAGTTGGGGTTGTGCAGGCAGCCAAGGGGCTCAGGGCCCCCTGCCTCACGTGGTGGAAAGAGGAAGAAGAAAGAGGTCAAATTCTAACCCAGATGGGAAAGTTGGTCCCGGGGGGGGTGGGGGGGGCAATTTCACTTCCTCTCCTCACTCTCAGGAAGGTGGGAAAGGGCATCATCTCCCTTGCTGCCAAAGTTTCCTTTGGAAGAGGCTGGGGAGTTTCTAAAAATCTCCTACCTAGTGGAGACAACCTCCCCCACTACCCCCCGGTTGGCTTCTCCCTTCCAGCCACCTCACAGCAGAGTACAAATCCAGAACCGTGTGTGTTTCGAGGGCCTGAGGGCGGTGAGGGGAGGACAGGGTGGCCAGAGGCAAAGGGTCAGGGGTCAGGGTCAGTGGCCATTCTCAGCAGTTCCAGGGAAACAGGGCCTTTCTCCCAAGCACCCTGCATAGGCTCAGTGGCAGCACTGGCCACCTGCCCTACCAAAGGGGTTCCAAACCCCCACGGAGTGCCTCAGAGTGGAGAGGGTTCAGGCAAGGAAGACCACAAAGATGATGAAGAAGACAATGAGGATGAGGAAGATTTTGACCATGAGCCACCGGTTCGAGGTGACCGACTGGAAGTACTTGAGGATCTCTGAATGGGCAGCCTCAACATCCAGCTGGGCTCCCAGCACATTCTCGTCGATCCTAGGGATAGGGCCGAAAGAAGAGGAAACAGAAGGACGCTGGATTAAAAAGAATGCTGTTGAAGTAGACTTACCAACATGAAAAGATGGTCACAATATATGGGGGTAAAAAGTATTTTACATACAATACGATCCCATTTTTGTGTATATATGCTTGTATATGGGAAAAGCTCTGGAAGGGTAACACAAACAAGTCTTGGCTCTGGTTTGAAGATCAGCTCTGCAACTTATTAGCTTGTGATTCTGAGCCAGTCATTTACCCTCCAGACTCACTTTCTTCAACTGCAAAGGACGGAAAATGAGGATAACTCCAACCCTACATCTCTGGTTGTTGTCAGCCTCAAATGAGTTAACAAACACAAAGTGCCCAACCCACACTAAGAGCCCCCAAAATGTTAGCTATTATAATTTTTTGCTCGTCTTTATTGATTTTTGTCTAATAAATAATATTGCATTTGTAATACAGGAGAAAACGCTCACAGACCATTACAGTCAGGAAATCCCAGTTCTGAGACACGAAGAAAAACTTAATGATATGGACAGGAAGTCAGGAGGTAAGAAAATCCCTACAATTAAGAAAACATGTTTCTCCAGGGTACAGAGAAGTCCTCAAAGAAAGGGCCATCTCGGGGCGCCTGGGTGGCTCAGTCATTAAGCATCTGCCTTCAGCTCAGGTCATGATCTCAGGGTCCTGGGATCGAGCCCCACATCAGGCTCCCTGCTCAGTGGGAGGCCCGCTTCTCCCTCTCCCACTCCCCCGGCTGTGTTCCCTCTCCCGCTGTCTCTCTCTGTCAAATAAATAAATAAAATCTTTATTTTATTTTTTTTAAAGATGTTTTTATTTATTTGACAGAGAGAGACAGCGGGAGAGGGAACACAAGCAGGGGGAGTGGGAGAGGGAGAAGCAGGCTTCCGGTCGAGCAGAGAGCCCGATGCGGGGCTCGATCCCACATGACCTGAGCTGAAGGCAGACGCTTAACGACTGAGCCACCCGGGCGCCCCATAAATAAAATCTTTAAAAAAAAAGAGAGAGAAAGGGCCATCTCTTGAGAGACTCCTGAGGAAAATAAAACATTTCCTGGCCACCCTGCGTATGCAATCCTGAAAACCCAATACAAATCCTGGCCTTTGCAAAGGGAGGCCCTGGGAGCAGAGACTGCGGTGAGCTGTGAGGACAGAAAAGCTGGGAGCCTGGTAATCCAGCTGGAACAGGAAAGGAAAGCCTGGACCAGTGGCTGCAAGCTCCAGGTCCTCAGAAGGTTGTCATGGGGCCTGCGAACTACTCTCTGTCCAAATACAGGTGCCCAGGGGCGCCTGGCTGGCTCAGTCAGAAGAGCATGCCACTCTTGGGGTACCTGGGTGACTCAGTCAGTTGAGCTGCTTTTTTTTTTTTTTTAAAGATTTTATTTATTTGACAGAGAGAGACACAGCGAGAGAGGGAACACAAGCAAGGGGAGTGGGAGAGGAAGCAGGCTTCCCACCGAGTGAGGAGCCCGATGCGGGGCTCGATCCCAGGACCCTAGGAGCTGAAGGCAGACACTTAACGACTGAGCCACCCAGGCACCCTGAGCTTCCGACTCTTGGTTGTGGATCAGGTCATGATCTCCAGGTCCTGGGGTTGAGCCCTGGGTCAGGCTCCACGCTCGCTGGGGAGTCTGTTGGGACTCTCTCTCTCTCCCTCTGCCCCTCCACCTGCTCGCATTCTCTCTCATGAATAAATAAATCTTTTTTTTTTTTTAAGATTTTATTTATGGGGCGCCTGGGTGGCTCAGTCATTAAGCGTCTGCCTCTGGCTCGGGTCATGATCCCAAGATCCCCACATCGGGCTCCCTGCTCAGCAGGAAAACTGCTTCTCCCTCTACCACTCCCCCTGCTTGTGTTCCCTCTCACTGTGTCTCTCTCTGTCAAACAAATAAATTAACTATTTAAAAAAATATATTCAGGGTGCCTGGGTGGCTCAGTTGGTTAAGCAACTGCCTTCAGCTCAGGTCATGATCCTGGGGTCCTGGGATCGAGTCTCACATCGCGCTCCCTACTCAGCAGGGAGTCTGCTTCTCCTTCTGACCCTCCTCTCTCTCATGCTGTCTCTCATTCTCTCTCTCAAATAAATAAATAAAACCTTAAAAAAAAATAAAAAATATATTTATTTATTTTAGAGAGACCGGGGAGGGAGGCAGGGAGAGGAGAGAGAGAATCTGAAGCTGACTCCCCACTGAGCATGAAGCCTGATGCCGGGCTTGATCTCACAACAGGTGATCATGACCCGAGCTGAAACCAAGAGTCAGACGCTTAACCAACTGAGCCACCCAGGCACCCCAAATAAATAAATCTTTAAAAAAAAAAAAATGGAAGAGCATGCGACTCTCGATCTCAGGGTCATAGGTTCGAGCCCACATTAGGTATAGAGATTAAATAAGTAAATAAACTTAAAAATTTTTTCAACTACAGGAGCCTGGACTGTACATGATTCCCTATTTGTGTCAGAGTGGCTAACTAAAGTATCAGGTTTCCTATCTTTGGGCTGTAATTTCATTTCTCAGTGTGGGTGCAACTGTCATTTCATACCCAAGAAAGCAACTGTCATTTCATACCCATACTTTCTTGGGTATGAAATCATGAATGGCTTTGCTTAACAAAAATGGATACACAGTAAATGCAGTCTGGCATAAGAAAGATTTTAAATGAGAGTCCATGAATGAAAACTAAAAGGAGGGAACTCGGGGTGGGGCGGGGGATTAGGGATCCGTGGGACACTCACAATAGTGCGGAGCAGAAGACAGAATGGCGGGGCGGGGGGAGTAGAAAATGTGGCTTGGAAAGGAGAAGGCTGAAGAAAACAGGTTAAAAGCATGGCGAAGAGGATGAAGGAATGTCTTATGGAGAGAAAGTAAAATTATAGAGGGAAGGAATCAAGCATTAAGAAGCTAGAGTCTCCGGGCGCCTGGGGGGCTTAGTTGGTTAAGCATCTGCCTTTGGCTCAGGTCATGATCCCAGAGTCCTGAGATCGAGTCCCGCATTGGGCTCCCTGCTCAGTGGATAGTCTGCTTCTCCCTTTCTTTCTCCCTCTGCCTCTCCCCCTCCTCATGCTTGTTCTCTCTCTCAAATAAAATCTTAAAAAAAAAAAAAAGAAGCTGGAGTCTCAGGGTGCCTAGACGGTGCAGTCGGTTAAGTGTCTGACTCCTGACTTCTGTTCAGGTCATGATCTCAGGGTTGTGAGACTAAGCCCTGAATCGGGCTCCCCACTCAGCTTGGAGTCTGCCTGTCCCTCTCCCTCCCTCTCAGCCCCTCCCACCACCCCTGCACGTGCGCGCATGCGTGAGCGCGCTCTCTCTCAAATAAATCTAAAAAAAAAAAAAAAAGGAGCGCCACGTGGCCAGGTTTAGGAAATCTGACTGTAATGAAAAACAGTGATGGTAATGGATTACAATACATCGGATATGAAAAAGAAATCCATTATTCCTAGTAATGTTTTTTTTTTAAACGTTTTATTTATTTATTTGACAGAGAGAGACACAGCAAGAGAGGGAACACAAGCAGGGGGAGTGGAAGAGGGAGAAGCAGGCCTCCCGCTGAGCAGGGAGCCCAATGCGGAGCTCGATCCCAGGACCCTGGGATCTGCCGAAGGCAGACACTTAACCAACTGAGCCACCCAGGCGTCCCTATTCCTAGTAACGTTTAAAGAGAGAAGGCTCCTGCTTTACAGAAGGATGCCAGCTAATAAATGTAGAAGGGATGAAATAGAAAACACACACAAAGTCACGAATGAATCAGGCAAGGACCATCACGGGTCTAAGGAGCTTGACGTTCACATGGACTTGAAGCGTCAGTCCACAGATGACTTAGTTGTATGGTCACCACATTAAACAAGTTACCAAACTTGACACCACCAATAAAAGGATAACCTCAAGTGCCTACTGATAATAATCACCTATGTAGCTGGCCAGCAATCTGTAACCTAGATCTGATGACAAGGAAACACTGGACAAATACACATGCAGGACTTTCTCCAAGAGGCACTGGCCTCTTCGAAGAAAATTCAATGTCACGAGAAGCAAAACAGAAGGCGGACTTGGAGACATAAGAAATGCCACGTGTGACTACTGCCTGGGTCTTAAATTCAAGGAAAAAAAGCTAAAAGCACTTTTTTGGGAACAGCTGGGGAAATTTCAGTATGGACTAAGTACCGGGTAATGACAGAGAATTGTTTATTTTCTTAGGTATGATAATGGCATCGTGGCTGTTCAGGAGAATACCAATTCTGGGCAGGTGCGTGCTGAAGTCTTTAGGGATAAAAATGTCATGACCTTTGCACTTTCAAATGGTTCAGAGGGAAAAAAAAGAGGGAAAGCCAATGTGAGAAAATATTAAGCGGGCAAATCTGGGTGAAAGGAACATAGTTGTTCATTTGTACGATCCTCTCAACTTTTCTAAATGTTGTTGTTGTTTTTTTTTTTAAGATTTTATTTGACAGCAAGAGAGCACAGGCACAGGCGGAGGGGCACAGAGGGAGAAGCAGCCTCCCCGCTGAGCAGGGAGCCTGATGTGGGGCTCGATCCCAGGACCCCAGGATCATGACCCGAGCCAAAGCCAGTCGCTTAACCAACTGAGCCACCCAGGTGTCCCCCTCTCAACTTTTCTAGTTAGAAAATTTGTAATTTACAAATTGGGGGGCAAACGGAAATGAAGGAGTAACAGATCAGCAGTTTTCATACCTTAGAAAAAATAAGAATCACCTGTTGAGCATCCCCAAAATGCAAATTCTCACGTCTCCTATTCAGAAAGTCTAGGATGGGGCCCAGGAATCTACATACTGAAGAACTTTGGACTAAATCAGTGGTTTCTAAAGAGGGTGCTCAAATTTCGATCCACTGGCATGCAGGAAGCAAACAGAAGGTCTATTTAAAAAATTTCGGGGGGGGTGCCTGCTCAGTGGGGAGTCTATGTCCCTCACCCTCTGCCCCTCCCTCCCTCATGTGCATGCGCTCTCTCAAATAAATAAGATCTTTTAAAAAAATAAATACAATAATAATTTCATCCTTTCAAAATCTCAATTTCTTGTACATATAGTTGCCCACAACTTTTCTCTCTTTTGTTATTTCCCTTTTGTATTTCCAATCCTCTGTAAAATTGCTTCTGAACCATTCAACTGAAGTTGCTGCACTGATCCAATTAATTCCAGCCCTGCCGCCCCCTGAACACCCTGGAGCCTTGCTTCACACTTCCTTTTCCAGGGGGCACTGAGAAATAACCACTCCTTTCTTCCTAAAACCCCCACCGCCTCAGCTTCTAAGGACACGTTCCTCTCCGCTTTCTTTCCTCATCTTCCTTAGCCTCCTGGACAAATCCTTCCCTTCTCCCCATATTCCTGGGCCCATGGGGATCTGTCCTGCCCTTTTTCTCACTTTACCCACTGTCTCTGGGCCGTCTCGTCTGTGTCCACGGTTTCACCAGGGGGCCACTGACTCCCCCAAGTCCTTATCTCTAGCCCAGCCCTCTCTGCTGAGCCTCAGACGACACATCAAATGCCACTTGGAGGTCCCATCGAGTCTGTCAGCATGTCCAGAACAAAGCTCACTCCCCTCACCCCAGCATCCATCTACTTCTCCGTGTTCTCTCCGAGAATGAACTTCTTGCTGCGGCACTCAGGTCCTTTGTGATCTGGCCCTGCCTCTCCAGCTTCCTCCCTCACCACTCCCCCTGCCACGTGCAGTAATTCTGCATTCCTGGAAGCCACCCAAGCCCTTTTTCATTTCTCAGCTGGTTTTCCCCCCACGTAGAATGGCCTTTCCTTTCCCTGACTGGCATTCCACCTCAGAACTTGGCTTGGTATCTTTTATTTCTAGGAGTGGTACCTAGTCTGAGTTCCCTTCCCTCCTTCCCTTCCTGCCCTTACCAAACTGAACTATAACTCAGTGTGTGTCTCTCCTACTAGACATGAGCTCCACAAAGACCGAAATGGTCTTTCACCTTCCTATCCCCAGGTCCAGCAGGACTAGCTCACAGCAGCAACAGATGTTTGCTAAACTAATGAACAAATGAAAACTAACACTGAAAGATACTTCAGACACTCTTTCAAGGAAGACTAGAATGTAAAGTTGCATGCAGATGCATATAATGTTAACTATTTTTTTTTTAAGATTTTATTTATTTGAGAGCAAGAGAGAGTGAGAGAGATAACAGAGGGAGAGGAAGAGGGAGAAGCAGACTCACTGCTGAGCAGGAAGCTCAATGCGGGGCTCGATCCCAGGAACCTGAGATCATGACCTGGACCGAAGGCAGACGCTTAACCGACTGAGCCACCCAGGCATCCCTAATGTTAACTATTTAAAACACATATGCAGGGTGCCTGGCTGGCTCAGTCGTTAAGCGTCTGCCTTCGGCTCAGGTCATGATCCTAGGGTCCTGGGATCGAGCCCCACATTGGGCTCCCTGCTCACCGGGAAGCCTGCTTCTCCCTCTCCCACTCCCCCTGCTTGTACTCCTTCTCTCACTGTGTCTCTGTCAAATAAATAAATAAAATCTTAAAAAAATAAAAAATAAAATAAATAAAACACATGCAATGGAGAAAGAACCCAAATCTTTTTTTTTTTTTTTTTTTAAGATTTTACATTTATCCGTCAGAGAAAGAAAGAGCAAGCGAGCACAAGCAGGGGGAGCTACCGGCAGAGGGAGAAGCGGGCTCCCCGCCGAGCAAGGAGACCCACACAGGACTTGATCCCAGGACCCGAGCCGAAGGCAGATGCCCAACTGACTAAGCCACCCAGGCGTCCCAAACCCAAATACCTTTTATAATTGTTTCACTGAATCTATAATAATACTCTAATATTCAAAATACATCACAGCCTGAGGAGCTACAGTTTTTATGGAACAACCCACTAAGGAGGTCCCTAGGTCTCAGTTGAACCGGGTTAAGAATCAGTCTTTTGAGGTCTCTTGATTTCAGGACCAAGATGGCTAGACTCTTAGCACCTTATAAATGGTTGATACCATAGTCAATGAATAAATAAACAAACAAACATCCTGTTAAATAGTGGTTCTCAAACTTGGATGCTCATGAGAACCTCCTATGAGCTTATATAAAATGGAAATTCCTGGAGGTCCAGTCCACTCACATCTATGGAATCAGGATCTCCAAGTGTGAGGCGAGGGGCCTGTTTTCTTTACCTTGCCCAATTAAATAGGTGAGGCTGCTTAATGGACTGGTACTGGGAAACCTGCTTTATACAAATATAGGTGTTCACCCCGTCTCACATGATCAAGAGTGTGTGACTCTTGATCTAGGGGTTGTGAGTTCAGGCCCCATGTTGGGCATAGAGTCTACCTAAAAACATAAGGGGGGGCACGCGTCTGGGTGGCTCAGTTGGTTAAGCGTCTGCCTTTGGCTCAGGTCATGATCTCAGGCTTCTAGAATCGAGCCCCACTTGGGTCTCCCTGCTCAACTGGGAGTCTGCTTCTCCTTCTCCCTCTGTCCCTCCCCACCGCTCATGTGCTCTCTCTCTCTCTCTCTCAAATAAATTAAATCTTACACACACACAAAACAAAAAAGAGAAAGAGAGAATGAAAGTGAAATAAAGAAATGTTCAGATAAAAGGAAAGTAAAACAACAGATCTGGGGTGCCTGGCTGGCTCAGTCGGATAAGCTGCTGACTCTTGATTTCGGCTCAGGTTATAATCTCCTGGGTCCTGGGATCTAGTCCCATGTTGGGCTACTTCGGCTCCATGCTCAGCAGGGAGTCTGCTGCTCTCCCTTCCCTCTTTCCCTCCCCCTCCCCGAAATAAATAAATCTTTATTTATTTATTAGAGAGAGAGCACAAGCAGGGGGAGCGGCAGAGGGAGAGGGTGAAAATGACTCTCCGCTGAGCAGGGAGCCCAATGTGGGGCTCAAACCCAGGACCCGGGATCATGACCCGAGCCGAAGGCAGATGCTTAACTGACTGAGCTACCCAGGGGCTCCACTAATTAGAATTTAGATAATAATTTGGAAGAAAAAAGAAAAGAAATCGTAAACATAGAAGTAAATATGAAAGACAAATTTTTCTTAATTTCTGTAAAATAAAAATTATAATACTGGATTATGGGATTTCAAAGGTATGTAGGTGCAACAGACAGGACAACCAGAGCATAAAGGCTACATGACAGAGTTGCACAGTTCTTACATTTTTTTTTTTGTTTTTTAAATTTTTTTTGAGAGAGAGAGAGAGTGCACACATGTAAGCACGCATATGTGCACAAGCAGGGGGGAGGGGCCGAGGGGGAGAGAGAGAATCTCAAGCAGGCTCCACACACTCAGCATGGAGCCCAACACAGGACTGGATCTCATGATCCTGAGGATCATGACTTGATCTGAAATCAAGAGTCAGACTCCAACTGACTGAGCCGCTCAGGCACCCCTAAAGTTCTTGCATTTTATATAAAGTAGGCTGTGAGCCAATGACGCCCGCTGTAATCCCTAGATCAGCCACTTAAAAAAAAAAAGGCAATGACATATAGCTAAAGTACCAGCAAAAAATTTTTTTGAAATTTAAATTTTGAAAAAAATTCCAGTTGTTCAAAAGATAGGGAAGGAGGAACAAAGGGACAAAAAACAGGAAAAAGAAAGAGAAAGCAAACAGTAAAATGGTAAGCCTATATTAAAAACTACACTATTTTTATGGACTCAAAAGAAAACGCTGAATAGCCAAAGCAATCTTGAGAAAGAACAAAGCTGGAGGTATCACACTCCCTGATTGCAAACTATACTGCATAACTACAGTCATCGTGACAGCACGGCACTGGCACAAATACACACGGATCAATGGAACAGGGGGGAGCCCAGACATAAATCCTCGCATATATGACCAATTAATCTACAACAAAGGAGGCAAGAATATAAATGGGGAAGACAGTCTCGTCCACAAATGGTGTTGGGGAAATGGGACGGCTACATGTAGAGAACGAACTGGGCCGCTTGCTTTCACCACATGAAAGTGAACTCACAATGGATGAAAGACTTGAATGTGAGACCTGAAACCAGGGGCGCCTGGGTGGCTCAGTCGCTAAGCGTCTGCCTTCGGCTCGGGTCGAGCCCCGCATCGGGCTCCCTGCTCGGTGGGAAGCCTGCTTCTCCCTCTCCCTCTCCCCCTGCTTGTGTTCCCTCTCTCGCTGTGTCTCTCTCTGTCAAA
The DNA here is from genome assembly GCF_037043125.1 of Eumetopias jubatus. Classification (NCBI taxonomy): domain Eukaryota; kingdom Metazoa; phylum Chordata; class Mammalia; order Carnivora; family Otariidae; genus Eumetopias; species Eumetopias jubatus. The sequence goes on along the minus strand of NW_028274819.1, from coordinate 9,096,173 downwards.
TAAATAAAATCTTAAAAAAAAAAAAAAGACCTGAAACCATAAAAATTCTAGAAAAGAACACAGGTGGCAGGCTCCTTGACATCACTTAGCAATATTTTTTGGACCTGATTCCACAGGCAAGAGCAACAAAAGCAAAAATAACAAATGGGAGTACATCAAACTAAAAAGCTTTTGCACAGAGAAGAAAACTATCAACAAAGTTCTCTCCTACTGAAAAGGAGAGAAGTTTGCAAATCACTTACCCGATACGGGACGAATAGCCAAACCTCATATAACTCAACAGCAAATAAATAAGTAAAATAAACTGGGGCGCCTGGGTGGCTCAGTTGCCTGGTTAAGCAACTGCCTTCGGCTCAGGTCACGATCCCGGGATCCTGGGATCGAGTCCCGCATCAGGCTCCCTGCTCAGCGGGGAGTCTGCTTCTCCTGACCCTCCCCCCTTTTCATGCTCTATCTCATTCTCTCTCTCAAATAAATAAATAAAATCTTAAAAAAAGTAAATAAATAAAATAAAATAATTAAAAAATGGGCAAAAGGTCTGAATAGACATTTTTCCAAAGAAGACATCCACATGGCCAAGAAGCACATGGAAAGATGCTCACCACCACTCATCATCAGGGAAATACAAATCGAAACTACAATGAAGTATCACCTCATACCTGTCAGAATGGCTAGCATTTAAAAAAAGAAAGAAAGAAAGAAAGAAACAACAGGTGCTGGTGAGGATGTGAAGAAAAGGAACCTTTGTGCACTGTTGGTGGGAATGCAAACTAATACAGAGACTCTGGGAAACAGTATGGAGGTTCCTCAAAAAATTAAAAATAGAACTACCACATGATCCAGTAATTCCACTTCTGGGCATTTATCCAAAGGAAAAGAAAACACAAACTCAGAAAAATATATGCACCCCTATGTTCACTGCAGCATTATCTACAATAACCAAAACTCCGGAAGAAGCGTCGGAGTCCACTGACAGGAACTACTCAGTCCCTTTCTTAACACGTCATCCCACCATAATTCTCCGCGTAGACTTTATCATTACCAAAAATTTCTTGTCAACTCTTTTGAACAGCTGTCCTCACCCATGCTCCTGAATTCCACACCTACAATATAGAGACTTCACTGTTACACTCATTGCTGTATCACCAGCACCTAGAACAGCGCCTGACAAGAAACAGGCGCTCCATAAACACTTGTTGAATGAACCCTGTGCGCAGGCCAGATTCACTCTACTCTTTCAAAGGGCATCAAGCTGTCCCTGCGGACCTTTAGGATGCCACCCCACAGGGAAGAGAAGGTTCTTCTATCTGGGGTAAAAAAAGAGTCTCACCTCTGAATGGTTTCTTCCTGTTCCTTAACCATGTGTGCCAGTTGCTGAAAGATGGAGCCCAGCTCGACAATTGTGGACTCGATGTTCTGCATGGTGTCTGCCCGGCTCTGGATGTAGGAATCCTTAAGAGGAGAGAGAGTGCACGTGAGCACGAGGAGCTTCCTCAGGGGAGGGCCTGCCTCTTTAGGACCCTCCTAGCTTGCCACTCTACTCAAGGCACATTTCAAACACTTGCTAGCTGCCCACCTGGGAGGACAGAGGAGCATCTCCTCCCCGGTTCAGAGCCCAGGTACCTGCTCATCAATGAGCTGCAGCTGCTGGCTGGTCCGAGAGTCCATCATGTCAATGGCCACATCCCCAGAGGCACGGGACTCCGCCCCCAAAACCACAGCACTGCCCCCTGGGGAAAGAAAGAAAAGGCACTTCTTAGTACTTGAAAGCAGGTTCAAAGCCCACATGCTCTGAGTTTCAGTCCCAGCTCTGGCACTTACTAGCCTTGTGACCCTGGACAAGTCATTTAACCTCTCTGGGCCTCAGTTTCCTCCCCTTTATTTATTTATTTTATTTTATTTTAAAGATTTTATTTGTTAGAGGGCGCCTGGGTGGCTCAGTTGGTTAAGCGACTGCCTTCGGCTCAGGTCATGATCCTGGAGTCCTGGGATCGAGTCCCACAGCAGGCTCCCTGCTCAGCAGGGAGTCTGCTTCTCCCTCTGACGCTCTTCCCTCTCGTGCTTTCTATCTCTCATTCTCTCTCTCTCAAATAAAAAAATAAAATCTTTAAAAAAAAAAGATTTTGTTAGAGACACAGTGAGAGAGGGAACACAAGCAGGGGGAGCAGGAGAGGGAGAAGCAGGCTTCCCACGGAGCGGGGAGCCCGACATGGGGCTCGATCCCAGGACCCTAGGATCAAGACCTGAGCCGAAGGCAGACACTTAACGACTGAGCCACCCAGGCGCCCCAGTTTCTTCCCCTTTAAATAGCACATAATAATAGTGGCTTTCTCAGAGGGCGGTGGTGAAAATTAAATGGGAGAATGTGAATCAATAACAAAAATATTAGAAACAGTCATTCTATTGCACATGACTGAATTCAGCCCCGACAGTTGAGAATGTGGAAGACTAAGTGCGGATCATGAATGCCAGCGATCGGGTTTGACCTCTGAGAGAAAAATCCTGGTGTCTCCCTGGCCTGTCCATTCTCCTAAGTGAGCCCTGCCCTCACAGGGTTAGAGGATGCCATCACAGGCCGAGTAACCGAGTCTTAGCCCTCAGGGTTCCCCGCATTGCTGTTGACTTACCCAGGTGGTTGGGGGCCAGGGGCAGGGCTGACACGGGTGCTCGGGAGAATTGGTCCCGCCGGTTCCTCTGCTGCTTCAGGTTCTGGGATTGGGGAAGAAATGCAAAGCTCCTGAGGCCTCTGGGAAGCAGGCATGTTAGAGAGAGAGAGACCCTCCTGTTGGCCTAGGATGCTGTTATCCTCACCCCTCCACTTGTTCCTTCCCCATTTCCCCCTCGGACCCTTACCCCGGTTCCTACCCCTCCTAACAGATTCTTCTTACCTCTGTCCTCACTTCTAAAACTGATTTGAAGTCATTGGACATCGAGGCCAGTTTTGACTAGAAAAAAAGAGAGGGTTGGCCAGAGAAGACAACACCTTTCTCCCTTCTGCCTCCCCCTCCACTGACCCCAGGTTCCCCCACCTGCAGGGAGACCACGATGGTGTTGGAATGGGTTTGCAGGTGCCGGCCGCTCTGGCTGCCCTTGGCCCTCACGAAATCCTGAAGCTGGGCAATTTGTTTGTTGAGGCTATTGATGTCCTAGGGAGAGCCAACAGAAAAACTGTTAACCAAGGGGTCCTCAGCCAATGTCTCTCCCACATGGACAGCTCTGGCAGGGAAGACAGAGTGGAAGCTATGAGCAGGGGTGAGGGTATTTCAAAGTCAGACCAGAAGGGCCTGCTGGGATGTTCCAAGCTCCAGACTTTGTTCTGGTTCAGTCCCCGCTGAGTAGAGACAGAAGAGGCGAAATCTGGTCTCATCCATTTCTAAATAAATGACTTGTTTACCCCCTTCACCCTACAGCTCAACTCCACCCTGTGAGGCCCAGGCACGTGGCCACAGAACTACTTCGAAGGTCAAAATCTCACACCCAGAGCACACTGACCAGCAAAGCACCTATGCAGCTGTCAGGAGAAGGGGAGTCTCCGTGGTTTCCCAGAAGCATCAACAAAATGCCTCTTATATACAGAACTCCTTTCAAAATCATTATTGCAAAAGAGTAATAGATGTCACTTGTCCAAAGTCACATATGATGAGGTAAAGTAGCACAGCCAGGCTTTCTACACCAGACCAAGGCATCCTCCGCTCCCTGATCCGGCTTGCCGAGTGCCAGGGAAGACAAGAGAGACGAAGGAGGTAGCCGGGGAGTGGCAGAGAAAGTTTGCCCAGGGGATTGGGGCGGTGGGGGGAAGAGGTCAGGAATAGTGAGTTCAAGGAACAGGCTGGAGACAAACTAGATTAGTCAACTTCTAGAATTCTTCCAATAGTCCCCCCAGTTAGCATTCCAGCCACAACCACTCAAGACCCATGGATGATATCCACTGCTGACTGGTCTGGCTCTTTGGAGCTGATGCAGCCTCCTTAGAGAACCACGTCCAAACTGCGTTCCACGGTTTCTCCCCATAAAATCTCCTCTCCCACAGTTCTAGCTTAGAAAATGGTACCACTTCCCACCAAAGCACCCAAGCTAAAAACTTTTTTTTCTTTTTTAAGATTTTATTTATTTATTTGACAGAGACAGACAGTGAGAGACGGAACACAAGCAGGGGGAGTGAGAGAGGGAGATGCAGGCTTCCCGTGGAGCAGGGAGCCTGATGTGGGGCTTGATCCCAGGACCCTGGGATCATGACCTGAGCCGAAGGCAGACGCTTAACAACTGAGCCACCCAGGCGCCCCCAGAAGCTTCTAAGTCACATACTCATACCTCCTAAGCCCATCTCTATGCCACAACACAATCACACTCTATGGATCACTTACCAGGCACTGAGCGCCTTGTATCTGTGTGCTGTGTGCCACACAGCACGCCAAGCAGCTTACAACTTTCTTTGTCCTTACACTTAACACAGAAGACAACTCCTAATTCCCTGCCAAAAGCTGTTCCCCCTTCTCTCTCCTTTTCCATTTTGGTAAATGGCACCACCAGTCACAAGCTGCTCAGACCAGACACTGGAGAGCCATCCTCAATTCCTCTCTTTCCCCCTTGATCCATAGGGAGCCTAGTGGGAGCCCACAGAGAACCCAGCTCACCTCCTTCTCTACTAAACCTACCCTAGACCATATCGTCACCTTCTCTCAACATTCACCAAGAGCCTCCTAAATGGCCTTCCTCTTACAGCCTGCCCTCAACAATCCACCCTCAACACAGCAAAAAACGTGAGCTTTTGAACCAGAAACGGAGCACGTCATCCCTCTGCTTAAAATCTCCCAAGAGCGGGCGCCTGGGTGGCTCAGTTGGTTAAGCGACTGCCTTTGGCTCAGGTTATGATCCTGGAGTCCCGGGATCGAGTCCCGCATTGGGCTCCCTGCTCAGCAGGGAGTCTGCTTCTCCCTCTGACCCTCCCCCCTCTCATGTGCGCTCTCTCTCTCTCTCTCTCTCTCAAATAAATAAATAAATAAATCCTTAAAAAAAAAAAGTTAAAAAAAAAATCTCCCAAGAGCTTTCCACTAAATTGAGAACACAAGCCAAACTCCTTACCTGGCTGACGCAGGCTCTCTAGGCTCTGGCGCTGCCCACTTCCCTGACCTCATCCCCTCCCAGTCTCCTTCTCACTTGCTGTGCTGCAACCACACTGGCCTCCTTCGTGTTCATCAAATGCCCTAAGGTGGCCCCCCCTTCAGGGCCTTTCCCTTTGCTATTCCCACTTTCTGGAAAGTGCTCCCACCAGATCTTTGCATGACTGGTTTTCTTCACCATTCAGGTCTCAATGCCACTTCTCACAGGCTGTCCTAGATCACCCCCATCTACAGTAAGCCCCTACCCTGAGGAACTCACTTCCCTTGTTTCTTTAATAGGATTCACCAACCTGAAATTGTTTTCTCTATCTACTTGTCTAGTGTCTGTTCACTCATTCAGAAAGGAAATTCCTGGGGCACCTGGGTGGCTCAGTCGGTTGAGCATCCGACTTGATTTTGGCTCAGGTCATGATCTCGGGGTTGGGACTGAGCACTTCATTGGGCTCTGTGCTGAGCATGGAGCCTGCTTGAAATTCTCGCTCTCCCTCTCTCAAAAAAAAAAAAAAAAAAGTAAGTAAATAACAAAGGAAGGCAGGCAGGAAGGAAGGAAATTCCCCAGGGCAGGTACCACATCTTGTCTTGCTCACTGCTGAATCCCCCAGAACCAGGTAGCTATAAGTCACTCAATAATGTGACTTCAAAAATAAACACCTGAATCCCCGCAACAACCCTCTGAGGCAGGTGCTGTTATTAGCCCCCTTTTATTCATTAGGGAACTGAAGCTCAGAGTAGTTAGGTGGCTTACCCAACATTACACCATAGTCGGTGGACTTGGGATTTGAACTCGTCTGTCTGAATCCAGGCAGTGGTTCTTCAAAGCCTACGCTACAGTGCCCCAATAGTTCATGGTGTCCCCTCTCCTCCACCCCGCACGGCGCCTCCTGTCATGGCTGGCCCAGCCTCTGCCAGAGTCACCGTCCCTTCACAACTGACAGCAGCAGAGCTTCCTCCCTAGCCTCTCTGCGCAGCCATGCTCCGGGCTGGTTTTTTTTCCCCCTGCAGTCATTCAACTTCACGTTTTATTCTCATGACATTGTGCTGAGAGAAGAAGGAATCACAACTGTACAGATTCTGATACAACTATAGGGGGGTCTTTCAGACAGACTTAGAATCCAGATTCTCATCGTCCTTGCAGCCTATGGCATTCAGTGATTCCATGCTCCTTACCCAGGCCCACAGTGATCTTCACAATCAGCCACAAACCTACCTTCCCAGCCTCATCTTTTTTTTTTTTTTAAAGAGTTTATTTATTTATTTGACAGAGAGAGGCACAGCGAGAGAGGGAACACAAGCAGGGGGAGTGGGAGAGGGAGAAGCAGGCTTCCTGCTGAGCAGGGAGCCCAATGTGGGGCTCGATTCCAGGACCCTGGGATCATGACCTGAGCTGAAGGCAGACACTTTTTTTTTTTTTTTAAGATTTTATTTATTTATTTGAGAGAGAGAGAGAATGAGAGATAGAGAGCACGAGAAGGAAGAGAGTCAGAGGGAGAAGCAGACTCCCCGCTGAGCGGGGAGCCCGATGCGGGACTCGATCCCGGGACTCCAGGATCATGACCTGAGCCGAAGGCAGTCGCTTAACCAACTGAGCCACTCAGGCGCCCTGAAGGCAGACACTTAACGACTGAGCCACCGAGGCGCCCCCCAGCCTCATCTCCTGCCGACCAGTCGTCCAATCAACACATAGTGAGTACCTCCTCTACACCAGACACTATTACAGACATTGGGGATACATCAGTGAACAAGCAGAAAGAAAAAAAAATAATCTCTGTTCTTGTGGCACTTATACTTTTTTTCTTTGCTGGGGGGCGGAAGAGGTAGAGGGGAGGGAACAAAACCAATAAATGTAAGTAAGTCAATGACAGAGAATGTTAGAAAGTATCAAGTGCTGTAACAAGAAAATAGAGTAAGGTTAGGGAGGTCACAGGTCTGAGCACTGAAGTACTAAACAGCATGCTCAGGATAGGCCTCCCTGAGCAAATAACATCTGAACAAAGACTTCAACTTTCTCTTTTATAAGCTCGGCCACTGCGCATACTGTTTCCTGTGTCTGGAATGTCCTTCCACTGCCTCTGTGCAAGCCTTGAAACCAGTTCAGATTTCACTCCCTCTATAAAATCTGGAATGTTCTTCCACTGCCTCTGTGCAAGCCTTGAAACCAGTTCAGATTTCACTCCCTCTACAAAATCCATAAAATCAGTGTCCCCAGACTGTCTCATTCATCTTTTCACAAGGTCTAGACCATTTGCCTTCTCCTCACTGTAAGTATGAGTTTGTGGGACTGGATACCTCCTGTAGACAATAAGCCCTGAAGGCAGAAATCTTGCCTCAAGTTTGTGAGGCACGTGCCCAGCAGTGCTCTGTACACAGTTGATAACCAATCAGTGTCCACTGACTCAACGGATGAGCAGGATGTCTGGGGCTGGCTCTAGAAACTTACTCTGGGCCCCATGATAACGGGAACTCATCAAAGTGATCTGACTGGAATGCTAGCTCCTGATAGCTAGCAGCTCACCTGTTTGATGATGTAAGTTAGCTCTTCGATTTCCACTGCTTTATCATCGAAGAGGGACTTGCGCTTTGCCACTGCAGAGACAAATGAGGCCACAACGGGGGAGGTCAAAGACAAGGCTCAGGGAGTACGGTTCCTCAGCCCTCTCTGGTTCACTGCCCCATCTCTGAAAGACCCCAAGAACACTCACAGATTGTCAGCTTCTCCAGCTTGGCAAATGTGTTGCTGAGGTCTTTCCCAATGCGCCTGGAAAGGAGCATTAGTGAGGGCACCACGGGAAAGGGCAGGACAGGGCCTATTCCCACATTAGCTCCAGCACAACCGATGCGGCCCTCCCTCACAGCCAAGGCCACCCGAGGCAAGCCTACTGATCCCCAGACACTGCAGCACCCCACCACGTAACTTCTCTCAACTTACTTGGCCATGAGGGTAAATTCACTACGCTGCCGGACAGCACGCAGAGCCGGCTTGTTTGTCTGGACTCCATTCTGAAATGCAACATCAAGAGGTGACACTTTAGTCCCCCTCCCCATTTCCAGCTTTCACTGTTCCTCGGGTGTCCACTAAATTCTCCCTAGTACTTCCACCAGACGGTTCTTTTTTTATCAGCAGTCACTTAGAGCTCACATTTGAACGCAGGTAGACCCAGGTTCAAATCTTGACTCCACCACTTATTAGCTGGGAGGTTTGGGGCAAGTGACTTAAACCATCCTGAATCTGTTTCCTCTTGCATAAAATGGAGACAATCTACACACCTCCTATAGTTGTTGCCAAAATTAAACAACACAAAGGCTATAAAGTATTTTAGTTAGATACCTCCTACATTGTAAGCACTAAATAAATGATAGGCACTGTTACCATTTTATTTCTCCAATCAGGAAATCAAAGAGGATAACTGGAAAGCTCTCGGAGATCATACAGAAAAGCAGTTGTTAAGAGCTGAGCAGTAAAAATATTTAAAATTACAGTCACTCAGGTCCCGCTTTGATTCAGGATGTCTGGATTAAAACAAGGGAATCTAATTTGTAAAAAAGCACTCCAAAGTAATTTTGAAAAAAACTACTTATCGGGGTGCCTGGGTGGCTCAGTTGGTTAAGCGGCTGCCTTCAGCTCAGTGCATGGTCCCAGGGTCCTGGGATCGAGCCCCGCATCGGGCTCCCTGCTCAGCGGGGAGTCTGCTTCTCCCTCTCCCTCTGCCTGCCGCCCCCTCTGCTTGCGCTCTCTCTCTCTCTGTCAAATAAATAAATAAAATCTTTAAAAAAACAAAAAAAAAGAAAAGAAAAAACTACTTATCAAAAAGACTGCTTTCATTTTATAGATGTAAAAACTGAGGCCCAGGGGCACCTAGGTGGATCAGTGGGTTGAGTCTCTGACTCTTGACCGCAGTTCAGGTCTTGATCTCAGGGTCATGAGTTCAAGCCCTAGCACTGGGCTCCACACTGGACATGAAGCCTACTTTAAAACAAAAACAAAATACCCCCCTTCACCTCCCAAAAAACGCGAGGTCCAAGTAGACTAACTTCCCTGTGGCCACAGAGCAAACTTACGGTAGGACTATTCTGGAACTAGAATTCAAAGTGCCTGTCTCTGAGCTAAAGACTCTTCCTAGAACCTGTTCCTTATCCAAACCAAATATACTGCAGCCGTCTCTCATCCCGAGATACTCCTTCAAAGAGGAGCAACCCTATCCTCTGGTGGAATTTCTCAAAAAACAGTCTAGGTTCTTGCCTCTAGATAATTGACGCACTCCTTTTCTGTTGCTCAGTAGATCCTACAGCCCCCTCCAAGCTGCATCAGTTCTCCCCAAATTATGTCAATTAACGGTGCTGGAGCACAGCCTCTCCCAGATTTCAGTAAGGCTCACTCCTGCCTTTCCCACTCCTGGTCCTTACCTGACGGCTCTGCAGGGACTTGCAGGCAGACAGGAACTCCTGGGTCCGATCCCGGCAGGACATGGTGTTGGGAGGGGGAGGGACCAGGGCCACTGGGGGGGGCAGAGGGGCGATGTCGCTGCTGCTACTGCCAGCAGTTGCAGGGGATAGGACCTGTGTCTTTGAGAGACCCAGGTAGACACCCTGATCCGTGTTCTTAGACCCGTAGCGTTTCCGCGGGATCATTGAGACGCATAACCTCGGACTGTTGTGGAGGGGAGAGTGTCATTCCCCAGGCAGCCTCCTTCCCCACAAATCCCACGCCCCTCCCCCCCCCACACCAGTAAATTCTCGGGCCCCTTCTGCACTTGGCACGGGCTTTCGCGCCCAAAGCCACCCGCAGGTCCTGGGGCCGGCCCACGGCGGGCAGGGCCCCGCTCTCCCGCCCGATCCGTCCCGCTCTTCAGACTCTACCAACTTGGCTCCGGCGGCCAGAGCGCGGGCCGGGGGCCGTGAAGCAGGGGCAGGGCCAGAGGCAGGTCCCGTGGCCCCGAGGCGCCAGCCCGGCCTGTGCAACTGCCCCAGGCCCTAACCGGGCCCTCCCGTATCCGCGGATCCCTTCGACTCCTGAGGGAGAAACGGTGACGGACCCCCTGAGGGGGACACACTTCGGTGGGCGGAGGGGGGGAATCTCTGGGTGTTTATTTGAAACAGGAAGTCCCACCCCCGCCCAAGTACCGCCTTCTGGAGGACTGAAATCACTGATTAGCTAATGCCGACGTCTTTCTCAACAGGGGCTTTCCTGACTGGACGGCGAAGTATTCCCTCACCCCGAGCCGGGCCGGCAGGACTTGCCCGCTCGCCCCAGGTTCCCTTCCCCCCTCTCGTCGCCGCCCCCGGAAAGCCGCTGCCCGGAGCGGACAAGGCGGCCAGACCCCTCCTAGAGCGAGTCCTACCTCCTCTCTGCCGCCTGCCGCCGCCACCAGTGCCACAGTCCCCCGGATGGTCACCGCCTCCTCCCCAAGCGCCGTAGCCGCCGAAATCCGACCAAAGGCTAGAAGCCGCCACGTCACCCACACATAACCCCACCCCCGGTGACGAGAGGGCGGTGCCACGCCTTTTGGAGCACAGCGGACCGAGAGACACGCCCTCCCACCCAAACGCCGGAGCGGCTCCATCCTCCCATTGGCTGGGCCGCCCGTGACCCCGCCCCCGAGGAACTAGAGCCGGGGCCCAGGGGGCTGGGCCAGCCCCAGGGGAGGAGCCTTAAAGAGCCCGCACCTCCGCGGTGCCCGCGGCCGGTGTGCCCAGAACCGGCAGCGGAGGCGCTTGGACTCGGGCGGGTACATGTTAGAAATTTTATTCTCTAGGGGCTGGGGCAGACTGAGAGCAGGGCTGGGGTCACCCCTTCTCCGGCTCCTCCAGGATCCCCTCCCGGGTCCTCTCCCGTAACCCCTGCTTTTGATTCTGGGCTGATTGCCTCTTGTTTGACCCCCGACGGCCGAACAGGGATAGCCGCCGCCACAGCACGGTGATCAAAAGGCTTTCATTCGACCTGCGATTCCCGCGGTTCTGCGGCTCCTCATCGACCCTTTCGAAGCCTGCGGGGATGACGAGGCCACTGAGCTCTGCTCTACCCTCCCCGGTCCAACCTCCTGGGCGGTCCCGGTCGGGGCAGCCCCTTCTCCTGCTCCCCGGGCCCGTTGGTGTGTCTTGGGTCCCACCTTCGCCTTCCTCCGACTCGGCCTCCTTGGCCGGCTCATCGGAGATCTGAAAGTCCTTGTTTTGGCAGCAGCCCATACCCCCGAGCGGCCCCGAACTCCGTGCCACCCTCGCCAGCCCGCCAGGCTCCCGGCCTTGCTTTTGTGACGTCAGATACCCCACTGCACCAGCGCTGGGAGCAGCCACCCCTTTTTCCTTTCTCCCATCACAAAAGGCTCAGGGTCATGGTGAGTGCTGAGATATTTATTTACAAAGTGAGCACAGGCTCTTCAGGGGCTGGTGGACCCAGGCCGCTGCTTTTTTCTCCGTCTGGTTTGGAGAGCCCCTTGGGTCGGCTCCAAATCAGGGAGCTTCCGCTTGGCAGCTGCCTCCAAGGAGGCCCAAAGTTGATCTGTCTCTGTGTCTTCTGGGGGCGCCTTTTTGGCCTCTTGGGGCTCTTGGGGCTCATCCTGGTGGGTGGGAGAAAACTTAAGAGGAATCAGGGGCACAGTAACATGCAGAGGGAAGGAGGATCTGGCTGGGAAATAATCTTTTATTTCCTGCTCCCGGACACTATTCCCATCCATGCTCCTTTATCAGCCCTTGGCAGTAACCCTGTCAGGATTATAACTATTGTTTAAGATTTTATTTATTTGACAGAGAGAGAGAGGGAGCGCCCACAAGTAGGGGTGCAGCAGGCAGAGGGAGAGGGAGAAGCAGGCTCCGCGCTGAGCAGAGAGCCTGATGTGGGGCTCGATCCCAGCATCCTGGGATCACGACCCGAGCTGAAGGCAGACGCTTAACCGACTGAGCTACCCAGGCACCCCAGGATTACAACTATTAACACCCCTCAGAGAAGTTTATTAACTTGACAGACAGTTCCAGGTCTGTGTTCCAGCCGCTACTTTTTTCTCTCCCCAGGGAAATGCTCACATCTGTGCCCTTGCTCCCACCATTCCCAGACCCAACTGCTTACCTCCCAGTTATCCCTGCCTGACAAGAGAAGGCAGTTCAGTTGAGACTTGAGATAAACCTGCAAAAGATCAGGGGCCTTAAGGAGTCGAGCAAACTGAAACAGAAACACGGATGGGGAGACATGAGGCAGCCAGCTCTCACCTTATGCTCCAGACCCCGTGGATTCCGGATCCTGTGTACCCTCAAGACTCTGTCCAAGCCACAGGAGGCTAGTAGGGGCTTTGAAGGGTGGCACTGTAATCCTCGGACACTGCCTGCCAACCCCTTCAGACAGCCTAGGAGGCGCCCTGGAGAAGGGAGGGGGGAAGGCATCAGCACGAGCTGGCCAGCCAACAACCATTAAATGTTTCTATCTTTCTTTCTTTTTTTTTTTTTTTGACAGAGGGAGAGAGAGTGAGTGCTCGTGTACAGGAGGGGCAGAGAGAGAGAGAATCTTAGACAGGGCTCCACATCCAGTGTGGAGCCCATTCTGGGGCTTGATCCCACAACCCTGAGATAATGACCTGAGCCGAAATCAAGAGTTGGATGCTTAACGAAACGAGCCACCCAGGCGCCCCAGTTGTTTACTGTCTCAATCACTTTATGTTTCAGTATTTATTCCTCAACGTAACGCCGGGACAGGAGTTATCACTGGTATCTCCATTTTACATGGAAAGGAACTAGGAGTCACAAGGAGTTGAAGTAACTTGTCCAAGACCCCATAGCTTCTGGTGAAACCAGGATTTGAACCCAGGCAACAGGCACCTGAATGAGGGCTCAACCACTCCCCTGCACCCCGTCAGACGGCATCCTGCATTTCCTCCCACGCCCTGCCCTCCTTCAAGGCTCCCTGGCCCACTCACCTTGCCGAAGGTCAATTTCTGCCAGCTGCCCGTGAGTGTTCCCCACGATCACTGAACTATGGAGGGGGCCAGAGCGAGTGCGGTCAGCAGGGGCCTTCTGGAGTCCTCTCTGAGCCGCCCCCACCTTGTCCTCGCAACACTTACTTGGCCCCAGGAGTGAGGGTCATGGCTGTAAGCGGGTACTCTCCATAGGTGGCCTCCAGGACTGGCCGGCGCTGGGGGGAGGCTGGATCATAGACACGGACCTGGAAAACACCGAGGCATCACAAGGCCAGCCCACCCCCGCCCCTGGCTTCTCCACATCTTTACCCCCTCCTTCACACACCGCTTTCTTGTTTATGACCGACTCTTAGAGAAACTTTCTCATCTGAAATGTACCCCCTCTTCTCTGAGTGTTAGGGAGGAGTGGGTAGAGGAGACCTGCTTAGGAGCATGAATGGTCCGCATGTGTGAGCATTCCATCCCTCCAGACTCCCACCTTGGGATGAAAAAGCAAGCCAGTCCAACTGTCAAAGAGTACTGCATTTCAGAGAAATTTAACCTGAACAACAGAGGAGAGAGGAAGCCCTCAGGGTGCGTTTTGAATAGAGGCATATCACCAAGATCAGATGTCATTATGCAGGAGTAAAGGAAATGGGGCAAATATAGTGACCCAATCCTGCCTGGGTCTTAGGACTTCAAGTGAGGCCAGCTGTAAAGATCCCCAGCTGGACCCTCGCTCCCTTCCTCCCTCCTATAAAGCCAAGGAGCTGAGGCTGGAGAGTAAAGGGTCAGGCCTGGGTCCCAAAGCAAATCAGAGGCTGCATCAAGACCAGAACCCAGTTCTCTTGACACCCAGTGTCCTCTCATCACACCTGTACCCTGTGCTCCTACTGTGAAAAGGGCACTCTCTTCTTTTCTCCTCCCAGGTGGGAAGCAAAGGAAGGCTCACAGTCCAGAACACTCATCCAAGGATGCACTAAAAGGTCACTGGCTCAGCCACAGGGCTGGGACGGATGGAGGAAATGCTGCTTCTAACTCAGGGACAGAGCCTGGTGAGAAGGGCAGCTGTGCGAAACGATGAGGACTGAGCCTGTGCAGGGAGGCTGTTTCTCCAGGAGGCTGCTGAAGCCCGGCAAGGGTGAGACGGTGCCTCACCTGGTGGTACCCTGTGCAGGTGACAAGCTTCTGAGACCCAGGGAGGAACTGTATGTCCTGATCCCAGATGGGAACCCGCAGGTCAAGCCAGTCGTTCCGTACCTGGTGGGGGGTGGAGAGATGGGGGACAGGTTGTGGGAGGCTCACAGGCTCTTTCCTGCAGCCCGTCAGCAACATCCCCTAAAGCCCATCTGGTCTCTGACTCAGTCAGTGGCCTCAGCCTCCCTGGACCTCAGCCCCAGCCCATCCCACCCCTGTCACTTACATTCTTGGCCCTGAACACAGGCTCCTCAGACCCCTGTAGGTCCCACACCTTCAAAGCATGCTCTTTCCCACCCGTGGCAACCATGTGGGGGTGTGCCGGGTCTTGGCGCATCCTACACACCCCGGGACCCACACTCAGTTCCAGGAGCTGAAAAGAACAGGAGATGAGAAGGGAGATGAGAAGCAGTTCCAGAGTCTTTAAATCTCTTCCCCCAAAGCCCTCACTTGGTTCCTACCCTGGCCCCCATCTTCCCCAACCATCACCAGCAAGGCAGGGGAACCTTACTGGGTCAGAGGATGCCTCCTTGTCATTGTCACGCCAGACTTGGATAATCCCAGATTCCACACATGTGATAAGGGTGCTGCAGGCAGCGGGAGGACAGAGTTAGTTTAAAAAAAAAAAAAAAAGTGTAAAAGTCTGCTCCAGGCCCCAGTTGACCCACCCCCAGATTCACATTAACGAGACTTTCTCCTTTCAGGTCTGTTATTTAATATACTCGATGGGGGGAGGGGTTACCAGTTTTGGAAGTGAGGCAACTAAAGCTCTGAGAAATGACAAGATTTGCCCACACAACTAAACGTCAGAACCAGAGCTGGAAATCAAGTCTGTGATACTCCAAAGCAAAGTGCCTTTGCTATTCCGCAGCTACATCTGGGGGCACCTGCCCTGCTGGTCTTTCTCAATCTTGAGTGGCTCACCAGGAGTCAGGATCAGTAGCTATGAAAGGACTGAAGTGGGACGGTCTAAATTTAGGGTCTGGCCAAGGTCAAACACCAGCTTCTCTCCAGTTCCCAGTTCAGGGTCCCAGACACTAAATGTTGATCTGTCCCTCAAAGTACACACCCCTCCCATGAAGCCCAAGCAAGTCTCTCCCAGGATCTGTAGAGTCTGAGCCTATGTTCTTTCTCACATCTGCCCACCTTCACCTCAGTTCAGGCTGTGTTGTTTGCTTGGGCTGTGGCAACAGCCTCCCAACTGCTCTTTCCAATCCATTCTCCACACCCCTCCTTACTCAAAACCCAATACCCCACCACCACCTACCCAATCACAAGTGCAAATCTCTCAGCCTGGCTCTGAAAGCCCTTTACATATAATCCCTACCTATCTTGTCCATCTTGTATTAAAATGCATCCTTGGCTTCAACCCCTAAATGCTGTTTATCTTTCCCAAAATATGGTGTAACCTGACACCAATCCTGGCCTCTGCCCAGGCAGTAGCCTCTTTCTAGAATGCACTTACCCCTTTCTCCTCCTGTCAAAATTCTGCCCATCCTGCATGGCCCAGTACAAATGTCTCACCCGCAGACACTTCTAGATCTCACTTGTCGGAACATCACCAAACCTACACAGCCTATTCACAGCCTTCTCCATCTTTGGAAGAAAGCTAGGCCAGTTACCTAACCGCTAGCACTTTCCTATCCTTTACTTTGGGAACTTCACCATATTGTTGGTAACTGTAGTGTCAGTTTTCAAACACACTCTAAACTATTAAACGATTTGCTCAGGGTCATCCAAAACGCTATGGAGCCAGGATGCAAAACCCCTGCGGATGCAAACTCCATGAAGGTACCTACTTCATGTGTCTGGTTTACCTGCAGCCCGTGCATTTCGCCCAATGCCTGTTACTCAGCAGGTGTTCAATAAACGCTTGTTATAGGCAGGACACAGGTCCCTGTCACCCAGCCCCGGCCCGTGTCACTATGGGTTGATCGTCATTATATGCCCTTCCTGAGGGAGCCTCCACGCTCTCCCTGCGACCTGAGCGTTCAGCGACGTGCTCAGTCTTACCCGTCGACCTGGGCGAGACCTCGGAACGTGCCCTCCCCGCCAGGGCAGTGCTTCTGGCCCCGGAATCGGCCCTCCTCGGTGCTGAAGTACCTCACCGTTCTGTCGGCGCAACCCACCAGGATCTGCGGGCAAAGGAGCGCAAGATGAAGATCAAAGCGAGGCTGCCGCACCTTGGCCCCCCAGCTCGGGACCGAACAGCGGCCGTTCACCTGAGTCTCGCCGCCCGCGCCCCAGCACAGGGCGCTCACCGCCTCCTCGCGCCGCGGCTGTCCTGCCGCCGTGAAGTTCGCCGCCTGTTTGCGCTGAAGGTTCACCCCTGCGGGAGGCGGGTGTCAGTCGCGCCGCAGTCGCGAGCGGGGGATATCCCCCCCCCCACTTCCCGACGCCCGGTCCAGCCACCAACCTTTCAGGATCCCAGTCTCGGTGCCCACCCATACATGGTTCCAGCGTGCCCCAGCAGCCGCCATAGCGGGACGCGGCAGCCCACGGCGCGTACTTCCGGCGCAGTGTTGGCGTCACCAGCGCGCGCCGAGCCCCATCGGGAGGACCGCCCTCTCCTGGAGTTTAAGGAGCCGGAAGGAAAGAACCTGGCTGGTTCCGTGGGAAGAGTTTGCGACTTTTGATCTCGGTGTCTTGAGTTTGAGCCCCCAGGTTGGGTGTAGAGATCACTCAAAAACAAACAAAAAGCTGGAAGAGTAAAGATCCCCTAACTTCGCCAGCTGGTTTTGCTTTACGAAGACGAAATCTGGAGATACTTGTTTGTGATCTGGAGAGTAACTTGACAGTTTTGCACTTGGAGTGGAAGGCACCTAAGCGGACCGCGTCTCCTGAAGCCGGGCCTAGTCCGTCTCCCTGCTCCGAAGCATCATGTACATCTTGTTTTCTGTACAAGAAAGAAGAGCGCACTTCAGAATCAATTCAGATCACTAATGAGGCTCATGGTTTCAACCTCGATGTATAAAAAACACAAGGAAGAAAGATGGGGAAATTGAAATCTTAAATCCGGAAAGTGGAGGTAGGAGCATCGTCTTTCTTTCCTCATATTGAGGTTTTGTGATGGTAAAACTCAGCTCCAACTGAGAGTAAAAATCTGCAAAATTAAATCGGTATTTTTCCCAGGGACAAACTGCTTCTTTACCCTGTCATAACAGCCACTTCTTTGAGTGACTACTGTTTCCTTACAGAGAAATTTTTGTTTTCTAAAACTAGAGAACCAGAAACATTGTATCAGCACAGAGCTGCTGGTGAGAGTTCTGAGCACCACGTTCCACCTAACGAAACAAGCGCCCTGGGTTTACCTTACAGTGAATACCTGATTTAAACCTAAATCCCCTCCCCTCTTCACTTCTAAAACTTTACTTAAATTACTTCTTGAGATAGTTTCTGTTGGACAGTTTGTCTCGCTCGTCAGGTCGGGGACATACCAAAAGCTTAAACTGGATGGGATAATTCAGCGGTCTCTCGGGACGAAACTAAACATTAAAGAAAACCGAATGAGACACTCTTCCCTATTATGCTATCGGATGATTAATTAGTACATCCTGAAACGTACAATTTACTACAACTAGATACCTAGCTGTAACTTAAAAACACCAATTCTAATTTTTAAACAGCATAAGTCCCCCGAAGGGGGGTGCACCGTTCCTGGAAGTACTGCAATACCAGGTCGATGCGTGGAGTGGACGGAGCAAGCTCCTATTCCATCTCCTAATTCCAAAAATCCATTTAATATATTGTCCTCGGATAGAGGACGTATCAGATATTAAACTGATAAGAACAGATACTACACTTGATCTTAGCCAAAAGGCCGAGAAGCGATACTGATTCGTCCGCTTCCCAGCAACCCTTACCCTTAGAATAGCTTTTACGGTTGTGGTGATTTTGGTGGTATAAGGATTAGATTACTTTGCAATGTGAAGTACTTTTAAAATTCAATTTCCCATTATTCTTACTTCGTAATAATAGCCAGGCTTTAAAAAAAAACCTTAAATTTTGTTCCTTACTGCTTTGCCTGCCTGTTCGCCCTCGGTATGCTTTACATAAGTCCGCCCCTAAGCTGTTTTTACTTTCTTGGGATTGGTCCACATACAAGTCAGATTGCAATGTGGGCGTGGCCTCCTCCCTCCCGCCCCACCGCGTCAGTCTCCGGGCCTGAAGGTTTTCAGGTTTCCCGGGGGTGTGGGGCGGTGTCTCCCTTAGTGTGTGAATGACGGTGTGGCGGGTGCCGGCGCCCCTCTCCCGGGCCTTTATTTGGTGAGGCTGCATCTCCCAAGCACAGGCTTTGGAGTTCGAAGAACCGGGTTGGGATCCCTGCTCCCTAGTCCGTGACTTGATGACGTGAGGCCCGTTGCTTAGACGCCTGTCTCGGTCTCTGTTGCATGGGGGCTAGTAAGACGCGCTTGTGCGGCGCTCGTGAGCACCGGCACGCCGTGTGTGCGCGGCCCAGAGCTGACCGTGCAGGCTGGCCTTTAGGGCTGCGTTCCCCTCGCCGCGCAAGCCCACTTACATCTTGCGGTCTGCGCCATCCGTCACCCACCGTGGGCCCTTCGCAGAGGGGACTAGCGGCCCCGAGAAAGGCCTTGCGGACGTTCCCGATTCCTAAACCCCGGTGGGAGAGAGGGGGTGCGGCCAGCGTAGGTAAAACTGAAATGAATCTCAGGGTTGTGGGATCAAGCTCCCTGTCGGGCTCCCTGCTCAGTGGGGAGCCTGCTTCTCCCTCTCCCTCCCCCTGCTTGTGCACGATCTCTCTCTCTCTGTCAGATAAATAAATAAAATCTTAAAAAACAAAAACAAATACGTAGAATTATTACATTTGCTCCTGGGAGGCTATTGGTCCATTTGTTTGTGCTTACTGAGCACGCACTCTATAATGATAAAATCAGGCGTGGCCCTTGCCTTCATGACGTTCATAGTCTATCTACTGCGGAAAACAGGGAGAAGCATCCTGGGATCCTCCAGGCAAGAGCTGGTGGGGACTCGGGCAGGGGTGGCTCTGTGGCAGAGGTGGAGGGAAGTGGGGGAGTTTACAGAGAATCACTGGCTTTGATGACGGGAAAAGTGAGGCACAGATGGGGGTTCCCGGAGGCCCTGTGTGCAGGCCCATGCCAGGGTTGGCTGGGGAGCCCTGCCCCTGACTTAGGCCTGGTTCTACCTGGCCCGCTTTCCTGTGGCGACTCTGGGGTAGATTTGGGCAGCTCCTGGGCAAGAAACACCAGCTCTCCTCTGGGCCACCAGTTTCACCCTGCCTGCTAATGTGCGTCAGCCCCCTGGCTCTCTAGAAATTTGAATGTACACTTTCTGCTGAAAGGCTTTCATCCGGTGCCTGGGCTTTCTATGCCCCGGTGGAGGCTGATTCTGTCTCCAGCCTCACCGGTCAGTGGTGCCAGGCACCATTCCAAGTGCTTTATGTGTTTTAACAACCTTAACAGAGAAGTAGTTACTATCATCTTCCCTCTCTAACACATGGGGAAACTGAACCACAGCAGGTTAGGTGATTTTCTTAAAGTCACACAGTTGGTAGGTGGCAGGGACTCCAAACTCAGCCACCTGGCCTTGGAGCCCCCATTCCTAAAGCCTATGCCCTACCACCTTTGCTGGGCTCTCTTCCTGGATTTCAGACTCTATCCAAAATGGTTCTGTGTCCCCACTGAAACATCCTTCATGCTCCCTTCATCTCACTCCTACATTCGTCAGCTTGGCCTGTTGCTTCTACTATTCTATTCTATTCTATTCTATTCTATTCTATTAAATGACTCCGTTTCATTCCCTGGGCTGTTCCTCAGCCTCCACATCTTGCCTCTTTCCCATCTTAGCTCAAATGTCACCTCGTCCAAGATGCCTTCCCTGGCCACCTTCTTACCAAATCACAGTCTTGTTCTCTGCCAGCATTTCTCATAAATCTCATAAATCTCAGGGTGTCTGCAGCTTAGCACTACTGACATTTTGGGCTGAATAATTCACTGAGGAGTGGTGGAGAGAGAGCTGTGCATTGTAGGGTCTCCCCACTGGATGCCAGTAGTATAGCACCCCCAAAGCTGTAACAATCAAAAATGTCTCCAGGGATTGCTAAGTGTGGTCTGGGGAGGGGAGGCAAAAATCACCCCTGGTTGAAAACCACGGTGCAATTTCAAATATCTTATGTATTGGTGTCTTATTTTCCTTTTCCCTCTTCCTGTAGAAAATAACCAGACAGCAGTCAACAAAGGCAAGAGCAAGGCCCTGGCTCTTCTGAGTACACTGAGAGGTTCGGGACAGAGCAGCCTGTCAGTGGGTGGGGAGATAGGGGGTTGGGTGTAGCAGACCTGAGCAAATCAAAGGTCTCAGTGTCCAGTTGGGTTTCAGGTGAGTAGGTCAAGGGGTAAGCGGATGCCCCTGAAGCTCAGGGGAGAGGTCTGAGGCATCGGGAACAGGAGGAGGCAGGCCTCAATCATTCCAGCACTCTCCCCCATTTCTCCACGTTGTCTGTTCTTTCTTTCTTTCATCTTTTAGCCAAAGTAGCCATCGACTTGGACCTGAATTTGAATTCATTTGCTGAATGGTGAAAATAGTGTTCCTGGAAGCTTTCATTGTCAACCAGACTCTTCTGTTGAACGTTGCCTGGCTCCTGTGTTGGCTTAGACCCAGCTTTGGTTCCATCATCTGCTTGCTAAACTTCCCTAGGCTGGATTAGGTTAGCCGTGTCCTGGAGACTCCCAGAGAAAACAGCCTGGCCTAATGGTTAAGCACCTAGGACTTTACTATTGATCCTTCCCTCCCCTGCTATTCTAGCTCTGCCATAGCAGGCAAGTTCCTTGTCTCCTTGTGGGGTCCCTCCTCCAGCCGAGGATACTTGTGGCACCTACCTCCTATGGTTAGTAAAGGGGGAGAGGTCCTGCACATAGGGGCTGGTCTGTAGTAAAAGCCCCAAACTTGCTTGTAGTTTTCAGTCTCAGCTCCACCTGACCTCTGTGTGGCTTTAACACAATTCATCTGCTACTTCCGATTAGCACTCTGCTGATTGTCCCACTGCTTGCGGTACCTCATTGTGGGCTTCTAGTGTTCCTCCCCGCCTTTCTCCCCCCATGGCCCCGCTTTAAAGCTGGTCCTCCTTCAGGGTCCTTGCATGTTTTTTTCTTATGCAACCCATTTTCATAGCTGAATTACTGTATTGACATGGTTGCCATTTAATGAGCAAAAAATCCACGTTTTTTTTTTTTTTAAGATTTTGAGGTGGGGGGAGAGGGGAAGAGAGTGTGTGCGGGCGAGGTCGCACAAGCAGGGGGAGGGGCAGAGGGAGGGGCAGAGGGAGAAGCAGGCTCCCGTTTGAGCAGGGAGCCAGACAAGTTGGGGCTCAATTCCAGGACTCTGGGATCATGATCTGAGCTGAAGGCAGATGCTTAACTGAGCCTCCCAAGCACCCCAAATGCATGTTCTTTAAATTAAATTGCCTTATGGTTTTTTTAAATGATTTTATCTTGGGGGTGCCTGGGTGGCTCAGTCGTTAAGCGTCTGCCTTCGGCTCAGGTCGTGATCCCAGGGTCCTGGGATCGAGCCTCACATCGGGCTCCCTGCTCCGCGGGGAAGCCTACTTCTCCCTCTCCCACTCCCCCTGCTTGTGTTCCTGCTCTCGCTGTGTCTCTGTCAAATAAATAAATACAATCTTTAAAAAAAAATTTTATTTTTTAAAAAAGATTTTATTTGGGGGCGCCTGGGTGGCTCAGTCGTTAAGCGTCTGCCTTCGGCTCAGGTCATGATCCCGGGGTCCTGGGATCGAGCCCTGCGTCGGGCTCCCTGCTCCGCGGGAAGCCTGCTTCTCCCTCTGCCACTCCCCCTGCTTGTGTTCCCTCTCTCTCGCTGTGTCTCTCTCTCTGTCAAATGAATAAATAAAATCTTAAAAAAAAAAAAAAAAAAGATTTTATTTGAGGCGGCGGGCGGGGAGGTAGAAGGTGAGGGAGCGTCTCAAGCAGACTCCATGCAGAGCGCAGAGCCCAGAGCCCCAAGCAGGGCAGACCCCAGGATCCCAAGACCGGGACCCAAGCCAAAACCAAGAGCTGGACACTCAACCGACTGAGCCACCCAGGAGCCCCTAAGTTGCTCTACAGTTCTGACATAATATGCATATCTAAAACTTATACGGATGGGAATCCCATTTTGAGCAACAAAAGGATGTTCATTACAAGAACTACTTATGTCGTTGAGCATCTGCCTTCGGCTCAGGTCATGATCCCAGGGTCCTGGGATCGAGCCCCGCATCGGGCTCCCTGCTCCGCGGGAAGCCTGCTTCTCCCTCTCCCGCTCCCCCTGCTTGTGTTCCCTCTCGCGTTGTGTCTCTGTCAAATAAGTAAAATCTTAAAAAAAGAACCCTACTTACGTCAACCAGAACTGCCTGGTGGGATGGGGATGGAGGTTGTTTACATAAGTGTGCAGATCTGAGCCTCCAGGTGAGGCAACTATTTAACTGCTCTAAAGATTTAAGCATTGACCTACGCACACAAACGTCACCCCAGACAGTGCTTCTACTTTGACAACTTCCTTTAATTCCCTTCATCCCCAAAGCCAGCTTGCCCAGGGACAATTAAAAAGCAAGATCTGGGGGCACCCGGGTGGCTCACTCAGGTCTTGGGGTCCTGGGATCCAGCTTCTGTTGGGCTCTGTGCCAAGTGGGGAACCTGCTTGGATTCTCTCCCCCTCCTGCCCCGCACACTAAAATGTTCTAAAAAATAAAAAGCAAAGATTTGAAATTACCAGGTTTGTGTGGGGACAGGGAACCCATCTTAATGATCTTAACTCCACTTCCTCAATTTATGCCCAGATACAATGGCACATGGAGACAGATGGATATTCATTGCAAATCACATTCATGTAGGTGTTCACGGAGCGGCTCTAACCGATGTCCTAAGTGAAGTACTGCTTTCCGACTGAGAGAACAATGGAAGGAGGGACGCCTGGGTGGCTCAGTTAAGCGTCTGCCTTCGACTCAGGTCATGATCCCAGGGTCCTGGGATGGAGCTCCCTGCTCAGCAGATTCTGCTTCTCCCACTCCCTCTGCCCCTCTCCTGGGCTGTGCTCTCTCTCAAATAAAACCTCAAAGAGAAAAAAAAGAAACGGGACAAGCACAAGCAGGGTCGTTCCAGTCAAAATATATTTACACCAACAGCATAAACTGACAATGATTAGCCAAGGTAGGCCTCTTAGCAGTTGACTTTTTTTTTTAAGTATTTATTTGACCCAGAGGAAGAGAGAGAGCACAAGCAGGGGAAGTGGCAGGCAAGCAGAGAGGGAGGGAGAAGCAGGCTCTCTGCTGAGCAAGGAGCCCCATGTGGGGCCCGATCCCAGGATCCTGGGATCATGACCTGAGCCGAAGGCAGCTGCTTAACCAACGGAGCCACCCAGGCGCTCCAGCAGTTGACTTTTAAGTAGGCTCCATGCCCAGTGTGAAGCACAATGCAGGGCTTGAACTCATGACCCTGAGACATCAAACTGGATGCCTGACTGAACTACGCAGGGGTCCCCAGCAGTGACTTTTGGGCTGTAAGTCCCATATTGAGTCACCTCCATGAAATCGCGCAGACCATTCCAGAAAAAGAATGTATGTAGAGACCCAGAGGTTCACTTACAGGAACAGAAATTCAAGGGTTGTAGGCCTGATCCTACAGAGAAAGCAGACTCCACAGAAAACATGTTGAAGTTTCATGGGCAGAAAAGGGCAGTGAAACACCAAAATCTGACAGCCACTTTTTTTGAGTCTAAGGGATCCTAAGCCTTGATGGTCATGCTCCAAGCCAGTGCCCTCAGCCAAGCCTGCTAAAGTTATCACCCAAACCCAGCACACATTTCACAGTGAGGCAGGTGGTGGTGAACCTCAGGAGATCTACTGAGGCTCCTTGAACAATGCTTCCCCGAGCTGGACAGCAGTAGGCAACCTGCCACACTAAACAGAACAGTGCTGACAAGAACAAATTCCCCAGGATTATTTCCTTCTGCCCACCTAGACACTAAAACACATGAGCCACAATGAAGGTTAAACTTTTATTTAAAAAGGCCGAAACAACTGTATGCTAATTTCCACAGCTAGGTTGTACAAAAAAAATGACCTGAAGATTTCCTTTTGGTATCCCTGAAGAACTGGATTCCTGTACAGGAAAGAAAGAAAAAAAAGTGAGTTTCCTTATTAGGTATGAATGTATTATGTTGAGTTTGTAACTGGCTACCCCTTTAAACTAGTTCACGTTAAAAAGTTAGTTTCCAGGTATACTTTATGTTTATCTAGGCCTATTAAATATTAAACACCGATATTTGAACAGATGCATACCTGTGATATAGGCCTTGTTCTTTCTTCAGACCTGGAACACAAATATACGATCTACTTCAGCAAGTGATTTATTCCCTTTCCCATATTTAGAAATCCCTTATGATCCCTCAGACAGTTCCTTCTGGAACAAGCTTCCTCTTTTCCTCCAGCCAGCCCCAGTGGGTTCACCTTTACAGGCTCTGGGACTGGGACAGGAAGTAAGACATGTGACTGTTTCTTCACTGGGAGTTCTAGTTTGGGCTACCCTGCACCACCTAGATTTACTCACCTCTGACTTCAGACTGGAGCTGATCAGCAAAGTGGCTGAGGGTTCCTGCAAAAGATTGAGAACTAAGCCTCTCAAACATCTCCAGGGTTCCCTATTGCTGAGAGCAAAGGCATATCTGTAAAGGCTTTGTAGGTTTCAGAATGCTTCTTTTACAGTAACCAGGTAGTCCACAGAACTTCCTATTGGCTTGAAGCCTACTTGATAACTTTTCTCACTGTTGTCACTTTGTTCCAAGGCAAGCTCACAGCTCAGAAAATACCTTTCAGTCACGATGATCAGACTGGGGCGGTATCGAATTCATCACTGGTGAGGGGGAGCTTGTTGTAGGTGGTTCTAGCCACAGACAAGACTCTGGAGTGAGCCAGTAAGGTCTTCTTATAGCTACCCAGACAAGTGCCACCCAACACACAGCCCCCAAAAACACCCGGCAAATTTTATATAGCAGCTAAGTGATGTTACAAAGGCATTTACCTTCAATCATTCTTGGGCTCCACATAAGGCACTGGACCTGAAACAATTAAGAACAGAGTCAGTAATGCTTACGTCCAACAGTAAGAGTTTTTCCTGCTTAAACTATCATTCCTAGGAAAATCAGATTTCCGAGTCTCAACAGCAAGTCATCAGCCGAACGAGATTCCATGTTAGTCATCATGTATTTAGACCTTCGAAAGGGTATTTTTTTCTACCCAATATGCTCCATGAACCACATATGGAAACAACTCACCTTTGAGCAGACAAGCAGGTTAATGGGTA